>NW_028274823.1:39712500-40337500 GCF_037043125.1 Eumetopias jubatus | reverse complement strand
ATTTTCATTTCCTTTGGATATATACTCAGAAGTAGGATTTCTGGATCATAAGGTAGTTCTATTTTTAATTTTTTGAGGAACCTCCATATTGTTTTCCATAGTGGCTGAACCAATTTATAGAGGATGCGTCCAATTAAAAATGACTTACAAGACCAATGTGGTAATATGGAGCATTTTCAATTACCATGCAATGCTATTGAGAGCCTAAATCCAATTTTGGACCTTGTTTTGCGATTTCTTAGAGTGCTAAGACCTATTCTATCATTAATTCAGTACTTTCACTCCAGGTCATATACTCAAGAGAAATGAATGCTGTCTTCAAAAAGACTTGTAGAAGAATATTCATAATGTCTTTATTCATAGTAGCCCTGAACTGGAAAGGACACAAATGTCCTTTAGTGGAAAAATGGAAAACTGTGGTATACATAGATAATGATCTACTACAAAGCAATATAAAAGAATAAGTCATTGGTTCATGTGATAGCATGGTTAACTCTGAGAAATCTGAGGAAAAATAAAGCCAGACACATGAAGTGTTCCATTTAAATGAATTTCAAGAAGTGGCAAAAGTAAATTTTGATGACAGAAATTAAAGTAGTCCTTTAGTTGTTTTCTCTTGGTGTGGGCTATTGACTGGGAAGGGGCACAAGGAAACTTGTGATGAAATGGGAATGTTTTAGTTTGGTTTGGGTAGTGGTTGCATAGCTGTTTACATATATAGAAAATTATCAACCTGTAATTAAAGTTTGTGCATTTTACAGTGTGTAAATTATACCTCATTAAAGAAAATACCAGGTTAAAAAGGAAAAAAAGCAAGGACAATTGTGAAAAAGTATTTCTGTTGTCTAAGCTTGATATATGTAATTCAGGATTTTGTAAATTTGCAACCCTAGGGTACTCATGGCAAATATACCTTTGAGGACTTGTACAAAAGACCACATAGGCTATTGAGAATGGTGGTAGTATGCTACCATATACAGTGAAATGGTAATTATGGTATGTTTCTGCTGAAATTTCTCATTTCCCAAAATGAACAATTATATGTCCTCTGGGACTCTGTTGTGATTTAAGTTCCTGCTCCCTTTTTTTTTTGTACTCCTCTAATGAATCTCGAATGTTCCAGAGGTTTGTCCGTTTGAACCCTGTGTGTCCGCTTGGGGAGGGTAAATAACCCTATGGTAAATATATCATCAGGGCACTTGACTGTATTCTCATTTATGACTGCAGTGATCCTCACCTACTCTGAAAGGTGGGGAGCAACTGGTTGATGGGAAAATGATTAGCAACAGGGTCCAAAGGAAAGTGACCTTTGTTGTTTCTTCTCGTCTCTCTTCTGTTACGGATGGACAACCCACCAGGTTTGATGTTCATGATGGACTGTGTCATCGTATCCCATAGAGTGGATATAAATATATTCAAGAATTTTAAATGGTTACATCAGGAAATTCTCGTGCATATTTACAGCAGTTTCTATTGTCTTGATGTAGGATTTATCGGTCCAGTTGTCATGGGGAGAACTATGGCTGTTAATCTTCCCAAGTTTAGAAATCTCTGTCTTCCATGAAAAAAAATTAGCCTTAATAATTTCCTATTAATTTAAGACATAGGCATTCATTGATTTCTTTAATAGTTAAAAAAAAAAGTACATCTCAATTAAGAGTGTTCTTCGCCCTCCTCCCCCACCATTAGCTTAGGAGAAAGATCCTGGTTTGTTGGAAGAAAAGAGAAGCACATCGTCAAAGAAGCTCTGTTTCCTGTGAGCTGCTTCTTGGTGAGTACATGACCATGGGAATAACTTGCAATCTAACAAGTCAATATTTAAAGCAGAGACTGGTTATGTTTAAGTTTGTATTTCAGATCATGCATAGTTAATGTAAGAGTTTTAACTAAAGAATTAAGTAAAATATAATTTAATTATGGTGACTTACTTACTAGAGCACTGATTTCCAACAGATGCCCAGACTCCTTTCCCAAAGATTATATGTCAATTCATCCGGCTTTTAGCTAGGCATTGGCATTTTTTAAAAAAATGAATGTTCCTCGGGCACCTGGGTGGCTCAGTTGGTTAAGCATTTGTCTTTGGCTCAGGTCATGATCCCAGGGTCCTGGGATTGAGCCCCACATTGGGCTCCCTGCTAGCAGGGTTTCTGCTTCTCCCTCTGCTCCCCCACCCCCCATGCTCTCTCCCTCTCTCTCTCTCTCAAATAAATAAGTAAAATCTTTAAAAAAATTTTAAAAAATGAATGTTCCTGTATTGATTGCAGTGGGAATATAGGTGTAATTCCACCACACCGAAATCGTCCAGTGTAACAAAAATATTGCCAGAAAACATGTTGAAAGGTAATTTAGGACTAATAGCAGAAGGAAAATCTTCTGTTCTGCCGGGTGTGTAGAGTGAGAGGGAAACTGATGCACTCATTAAATGTTTATTCATTGATTCTGAACAACCAAGTCATGTAACCATCCCTCACCCCCATTTTTAGACATGGTTTCTCTTAAACTCGAGGACTGGGTAGTTAAGAGATACTGTTATAAACTAGATTTCCTGCTCAGTCTTAAAGTTTTGGGTAAAGAACTCAGGATGAACCAACTTCAGGAAAATAACTAGTTTGGAACATGCTAATAGGAAAATGGCTCCCCCCACCCCACACACACACTTTCTTTTTCCAGAGGGCTAAAGTCAGTACATTGGAGGGCTTTATGTATTGCATATGCTACCTGAAGTATAGAAATTAACATTGTGACCCCATAAAAATATTCTCTGTGGGATGACAGCTTTCATTGTTATCTGTTGGTTTTATATGTTATCTGTAAACAATAATTTTTATTTTACATCATTTACCTTATGGACTATTCAAATATACTATTTTCTAGAAAAGTTAAGTTGCACATTAAAAATTATTTTCAAAAATACACAATAAACCTTCAATTTTTATAATTTAAAAATAGAAAAAGTTCAAAATAACTTATAATACAGCATTTAAATGATATAAAGTGATTCCTCATTCAGAATTGTAGCTGCAAATAGTATTTATTTTTTTTAATAGTCCATTAATTAAACTTTTTATTTTTTGATGATAGTGTTTTCTGTTTAAGAGATCCAACAGAACTGATGACAGAGAAATGGAGCTCACTATAGAGGTGAGGAATGAGACAACAATCCAAGAATTCATTCTGGAAGGGTTTCCTGCCCTCCAGTACCTGGGGAACATCTTCTTCCTGGTGCATCTGCTGGCATACCTGGCCTCTATCACAGGAAATGTGGTGATCATCATCATCACTTGGGTTGACCATCGCCTCCAAACACCAATGTATATTTTACTCAGCATTTTCTCCTTCTCTGAATGCTGTTTTATCACCACAGTTATTCCTAAACTGCTGTCCATCTTTCTTTCAGGAAGGCAAACAATTTCCTTTACTGCTTGTCTCATACAAGCCTTTTCTTTTCTGTTTTTTGGGTCAATAATTTTCTTCCTCATGGCTGTGATGTCTCTGGATCGGTACCTGGCCATTTGCAAGCCTCTGCATTACCCGACCATCATGAACCCGAAGACTTGCTTCCTCCTGGTCACTGCCTGCTGTGCTTTGGCCTTCACTCTTATCACTGGTCTGGAAGTAAAGATTTTCCAGTTATCCTTCTGTGGCCCCCATGTCATCCCTCACTTTCTCTGTGACCTTGGCCCCCTGATTCATCTCTCCTGTTCTGACACGAGCTCTACTGAAATGTTGACTTTTGTCCTCGCTTTGGTTATCCTTTTGACATCCCTTATCATAACCATCATTGCCTACAGCAACATAGTAGTTACCATCATGCGACTCCCGTCAGCCAGGGGGAAACAGAAAGCTTTCTCCACCTGCTCGTCTCATCTCATTGTCCTCTCTCTGATGTATGGCAGCTGTGTGTTTATATACGTGAAACCAAAGCAAAGGAACAGGCTGGACTCCAACAGGGAGGCTGCCCTTGTGAACACAGTGGTGACCCCGCTGCTCAACCCTGTCATCTACACTCTGCGGAACAAGCAGGTCCACCAGGCTCTGAGGGATGCTCTGTCCAGGATGAGGTTGCAGAAACAGAGCTTTGAAAGGTAAGTGGATCTTCTAGTTCAATTTCCCATGATTGCAGAAATCTTTTCTATAGAATTCTACATATGGTGATCTAGCTTATGCTAATTTTCATCTGGATGGGTACAGTCTTACTTTGCAGTACCATACTTTTCATATTTGAAAATTCCTCTTAGTTTTCTATATTGTGCTAAAGAATATCTTCCTTGATTTTCTACTCAGTAGTCTTTTATGAATTCAATTCAAACAACATTTATGGAAAGCCTAGTATACATAAATCACATAATAGTCTTTAAGCTGAGAATAAAATGTTGCCAATCAGATAGTAATAATTACTGTTCATGGTACATTCTTATACTTGAGTTTTCATATACCTAAGAAAAAAAAGATAGAAACCATTACCCTTTTATATATTCAGGGTTTGAAATTTTAGAAACAAATTGTTCTGAAAATTATATAAAGTCATAATATTATAGCCTAATGAAAATTAATTGTATTTCATTAATTGAATCTTTTATGTAAATGAACCAGTAGTAAGCTGGTTCTCTCTTTGGGTCTATTGGTTTTAGAGGTATAAATAGCTTAGTGTAACTCCATGTGGTTAGGATGGGCACTTTGATTATGTCATCTTCCAGCTATATCTAATATTATTAATAAAATTGTCTTTAACTCTTTCTTGGAATACAAATAAAATGCAAAACTTCAAAGAATTTTTTAAAGATTTTATATATTTGCGAGAGCGAGAGAGACAGAGATAGTGAGAGAGAGCGTGAGTGGGGAGGAGAGGGAGAAGCAGGCTCTCTGCTGAGCAGGGAGCCCAATGCAGGGCTTGATCCCAGGACCCTGGGATCATGACCTGAGCTGAAAGCAGACTCTTAACTGAATGAGCCACCCAGACACCCCAAAACTTTTAAATTTGTTCAGTTTTTTCCCCTGTAATTGATGTTGCCAAGCCCTGACCCCAGTAGGTTGCTGAAAGGTAGGTGATCCCACTGTCAGATTCTCTCCCTACATGTAAGAGATGTTTTCTCCTAATGTGACTTTAAGTGTGGGAGCTGCCACTGCCTTCCAGGTTAAGTTAAATTATGGTTGACATTTTATGCAGCAAAAACTAACAAAACTCATAATTAGGAAAGTCTTAAAGGAAACTGAGTACATTGATAATTTAAAAAATGGATTAAAATTGGGTCAGTTATTGTGCTTGTAGGTTCATGGAGGAAGCGGCTCCCATCTGAAGACAATTGGCCCTAATGGGAAGTAGTTCCTGTCACATCTGACATAGCACATACATGCTGTGCATTTGACTTTCAATATGTCTGATTTGAGTGCATATATTCCTTTCCTACTTGATTTGAGGATCACTTATATTCAAGGCATAATCTGATTAGGAAGAATCTTAGACTGTCAAAGAATATTGGGTGATTTAGATTTATTTTTTGCCTGGGAATGGTTTGATTATAAAGTGTCCTGGGGGTTATGATCTTCCAAGGACAACTGTGTCTATGTCCCTTCATTCTCCAAAGAAGATAATTTCTGAGCCTAATCTAAGAGCAGGAGTTCCCTGTTTCTGGTTTCTGTGCATTAGATAAAATAGCCACCTCTGCCAATTTTCGCAGCCCAGCCTCATGAGCCAGGCTAGTGTAGGTGATGAACCTCATCAGTCAGCTCAGACAGAGATTCTGGGCTGTCTGAGTGCTCATCCAAACCACTATCTTTGTTTTTAGTATGCCCCAGGAGACTAGAGTATGCCAAACCCTGTTAGTCTCTGAGACAGGTAGGATAGAAGCTAGTCGTTCTAGCAGAAGCCAGAAAAGTGGGGAAGGCTAGATGTGTGGTCCAGTTCCTTCTCTCAGTGAGCAGCTGAGAGAAGGAATTCCCTACTCACTGTACCCTGAGTTGGGAAGACGCCCCGTGGCCATTGGCTACACTCTCATTTAGACCACACACTCTTTAAAACTGTTGCTTTACTGTCTGTCATCCTCAAGGGCCAAATGAATGCTAGGGCTGATTGGCTCTCAGAGACAGGAAGGTTAGTTGGAGGCTTCATTCTACCTCTGGAGCAAGCCAGAGGTGAAGGAGCTACAGAAAGTGGCCACTGGCTTATTCAGACTTCTAGGAGAGTAGTGATTTCCTGTCTGTCAGCTCCCAGATGCAGGCTAGTTAGAAGCCAGACCCTCAAGGTAGCAGATGGAAAAGTTAAGACTTTCGATGTATAGTCTAATCCCTTCTAGGGAGAAACTGAGAGCTGGCCATTTTTGCCTGCTTGCTCTATGCTGATCCAGGGGGAATATCCGAGGAAAGTTTTTGTGTGCTGCTTTAATACCGGTCTCTGCGGTCTCTGATTTTAGTCTATGGTAGGCCTGTCAGCTCCTAGAAACAGGCAAGTTAGGAGCCAATCCTTCAGTTGTCAACCCTATAAGTTGAAGCACTAGATGTGTGGTATAAACCCTTTGCTTTTCTGGGAAAAGCTGGGGGTTGGGGGTTCCCACCTGATTGTAAGGTGCTATGCAGGATGAGGTTTATGGTGAGAGTGTGTCTCAGCTTTTCCCATCTATTTTGATGTGGCTATTTTCTCAGTTGCCTGGTAGTGTAGGAGTGTCTCAGCTAGTTTCTGGATATCTTTCAGAGGGAACTGATCTGTGTGTAGCTGTTTATTCAGGGTGTCTTTGGGAGGAGGGAGAAAGGTCTCCTATCCTGCTATCTTCCTGATGTCCCGTTTCCAGTTTTTAGCTATTACAAATAAAGCTGCTCGGAAAATTCATGTATAAATTTTTGTATGAATATAAGATTTCATTTCCCTGGAATAAATCCTAAGAACACAATTGCTGGGTTGTATGGTAGTTGCACCTTTAGTTTTATAAGAATCTGACAAACTGTTTTCCGGAGTGATTATACATTTTACATTCCCATTAGCAATGCGTGAGTTTCTTCGCATTTTCATGAGCCTTTGGCATTACTATTTTTGTTTCACTGTGATTAGAATTAAACACCCATTTTTTAAAAAGATTTTTTAATTTGACAAAAGGAGAGAGAGCACAAGCAGGGGGCATGGCAGGCAGAGGGAGAGGGGGAAGGAGGCTTCCTGCCAAGTGGGAAGCCCAACATGGGAGTCGATCCTAGAACCCTGGGATCACGACCTGAGCTGAAGGCAGACACTTAACTGACTGAGCCGCCCAGGCACCCCTAAACATCCATTTTTTAAAAATCAGGGAATGTATTTCTTTTTATGAAACACCATTACTCAAACCTCCCAAACTATCCTTTTCTTCTTTAATTGAAATTTTTATTGAAATAATTATAGATTCACATGCAGTTGTAAGAAGTAGGATCTGTGTACACTTTGCTCATTTTCCTGCAATGATAACATTTTGCAAAATTATAGTTTAATATCACAATCAGCATATTGACTAACACAATCCACCAATCTTTTTCAGATTTCTCCAGTATTATACTTGTGTGTGTGTGTGTGTGTGTGTGTGTGTGTGTTTACCTCTATACAGTTTTATCACATGTCTTGGTTCATATATCTACCACCACAGTAAAGATACTGGACTTTTCCAACACCACAAAGATCCTTCCTCTTGTCTTTTTAGAGCTACACTTACTTCACCCTCCCACCCCTGAGCAAATGTCCTCAGTTTCTTCCCTTTGCTTTGCTTTGCTGTTTAAAAACTAAGCTCTGTGTTTAATGTGGAGCTTGAACTCACCACCTGGAGATCAAGAGTCACATGCTCTACCAGCTGAGTCAGCTAGGCATCCCACATCCTCAGTTTCTGAAATGTTCTCATTTCAAAACTGTTATACAAATGGAATCATACAATATGTAATCTTTTGAATTTTTTTTTTTACTCAGCACAGTTCCCTTGAGATTCATCTAAACTATTGCATATATCAATATTTCGTCCCTTTTTATTGCTGAATAGTAGGCAATGGTGTGGATGGTATGATGTGTGTATTCACCTGTTAAAGGACATATGGGCTGATTCCAGTTTTGGCTTTTACAAGTAAAACTGCTATGAGCATTCATGTTTGTGTACAGGTTTTTGTGTGAACACACGTTTTCATTTTTTTGGGATGAGCACCCAAATGTGTAATTGCTGGGTTGTATGGTAGTTGCATGTTTAGTTTTATAAGAAACTGTCAAATAATTTTTGAGAGCACTTGTACCAATTTATATTCCCACTAGCAATATACAGGTGGTCCAGTTTCTCTGCATCCTCAAAAATATTTGGTCTTATCACTATGTTTATAGCCATTCTGTTAAGTGTATAATAACATCTCATTGTTGTTTTAATTTGCATTTCCCTGGTGACTAATGATGTTGAATGTCTTTCATTTGCTTAAATGGCATCTTTATACCTTTTAGGTGAAATGTCTGTTCATGTCCTTTGCCCATATTCCAACTGGATTTTTTTTTTTACTGTTGAGTTTTGAGAAGTCTTTATATGTTTCGGATATTAGTCTTTTGTCAGAAATGTGGGTTGCAAATATTTTCTCCCAGTCTGTAGCTTGTCTTTTTATACTCTTCACATATACTTTCACAGAACAAAAGTTTTCTAAATTCTGATGTGCTCTAATTTCCAGTTTGTCATTTTATGGATCCTACTTTGTTGTCAAGTCTAAGACATCTCTGCCTAGCCCTAGATCCTGCAGATTTCCTATGTTTTTCCTAAATGTTATTAATAGTTTTGTGTTTTATGTTTGAGATCCATTTCGAATTAGTTTTTATTGTTTGCTTTGAGTTGTCAGACTTAGGTTGAGGTTTTCTTTTGTTGTTGTTGTTGTTCCTCTCGTCCTCCTCTTTCTCCCTCTCTCTCTTTTGCATGTGGATGTCTAATTGCTCTAGCGCCATTTGTTGAAAAAATTACCTTTCCTCCACTGACTTACTTTTGTACCTTTTGTCAAAAATTAGTTAGACATATTTGTGTAGGTCTATTTCTGGTTTATCTATTCTGCTCCATTAATCTATGTGTTTATCCCTCCTTCACACCACACTGTCTGATTACTAGAACTATATAATAAGATTTAATGTTGAATAGAGTCACTACTCCTACTTTCTTCTTCTTTTTCAAAGATTAAGGACCTGTGCTTTTCCATATAAATCTTAGAATAAGCTTGTCTGTGTCTACAAAAACTTTGCTGGGTGTAGGGAGGGTAGCTGGTTTAGTTGGTAGATCATGCAACTCTTGATCTTGGGGTTATAAATTCAACCCCCATGTTGGGCATAGAGTTTACTTAAAAAAAACTTTGCTGGGATTTTGTTAGAAATTGTATGAAACCTGTTTATCAATTTGAAGAGAACTGACAACTATGCTGAGTGTTCCAATTCATGCACGCTTTGTTTCCCCATTTATTTAGCCTTCTTTGATTTCTTTCATCACAGTTGTATAGCTCTCCACATATAGATTCTGTGCATATTTTGTTAGATTAAATCCACATATTTCCTGTGGAGTTACTGCAAGTGGTAATGTATTTTTAATTTAGGTTTCCAAAAGTTTATAGTTAGTATATAAAAATGTGATTTTTTTTTGGTGTTGATTTTGTGACCCATGCCCTTATTGAAATCACTTATTAATTCTAGGACTATATTTGTAGGTTGTTTAGGGTTTTTTAAGTTTTCATATCATCTGCCAATAAGGATGGTTTTATATCTTCCTTTCTGATCTGTATGCATTTTATTTCTTTTTCTTGCCTTACTGCAGAGGCTAAACTTCCAGAGTTGTCTTGTTCCTTATCTTAGAGGGGAAACATTCAGTCTTTTAACATTAAATATGATGTTACCTCTAAGTTTTTTGTAGATACTCTTTATTAAGTTGAGATAGTTCCCCTCTACTCCTAGCTTATTGAGAGTTTATTTTTATTTTTTATCATAAATGGGTAGGGAAGATAAAATCCCTGTTCAACCACTAGAAGAAGGTATGGTTTTTCTGTTGGTGTTTGGCTGGAATAGGGTTAGTTTTGACAAAAATTCTGTTATTAGGCCATTCTTCTCCTAGTTTTTCAGTTAGGAGGAACAGGTTTTTTTTTTCTTTTGGAGCTATTTTTAAAAATCTGGTGGTTCTGAGTTGGAGGCTTCTGCAGCACCCTGTCTGGGATATATGAAAGGCCATAAGGGCCAGACAGCTTCACAGGCAAATTCTACCAAACATTTAAAGAAGAGTTCATACCTATTCTTCTCAAACTATTCAAAAAAAAAAGATGGAAAACATCCAAATTCATTCCATGAGGCCAGCATTACCCTGATACCAAAACTAGACAAAGACTCCATTAAAAAAGGGAACTACAGGGAGGAGTAGGAGACCTGGATTTTGTCTGGTCTCAGGAAGTCAGCTGAATAGGGATCAAACCATTCTGAACACCTACGAATTCAACAGGAGATCAAAGAGAAGAATAGCAACAACTCTCTGAACAGAAAAGCGACGACTTTCTGGAAGGTAGGACGTGCGGAGAAGTGAATCCGAGGTGATATTTGGGAGGATAGATGGCGGGGGAGGGGGCCTCCGTCGGCCACTTCTGGCAAGTGATAGAGCCGCAGAGCACAAAATCGGAACTTTCAGTGGCTAGGCGGGGGGTGGAACCCTCACGGGACAGTGTGGTCTCAGGACCCTCAGGATCACAGAAAAACCAGGGATGCCTGAGTGCAGTAGAGCTCCCAGGTATTGGAGCAGGGAAGCCAGCCGCAGAGACGGAGCCAAGGCATGGGCTCTCAGCTCCGGGCTGCCATAAACTGTGATCTGCGGCCCAGTCGGGCCACTGGTCCTCCAGCAGGGACCCAACAAGCGGCAGATCTGGGGAGACTCCCCTTCCTCCCTGGAGAGGAGTGGCGCAGGAGCGCACCGCAGGGATCTGCTGGGTTTGGAGACTCCACACAGTGTCGGGTGCCAGAGATAGAAACGCTCTGTCACAGGCCGGGTGAGCACGGAGTGTGGCCAGAGACCAGGGAGATGGGAGTGACTGCTTTTCTCTGGGGGCGCACTGAGGAGCGGGGCCCCGAGTTCTCAGCTCCTCCGGGTGGAGATTGGGAGGCCACCATTTCTGCCCTGGTCCTCCAAAGCTGTACCAAGAGCTTGCAGGGAACAAAAGCTCCTGAGAGCAAACCCGCGCAGCTTGCTTAGGACGGACCGACAAGGGCGGGGCAATTCCGCCTCCGGCAAAGACATTTGGGAACCACGGCAACAGGCCCCTCCCCCAGAAGATCAGTGGGAACAGCCAGCAAGCCAAGACCAAGTTTACTGATCAAGGAGAACGGGAGAACTCCAGCGCTAGGGGAATACTGCACATAGAATTCATGGCTTTTTTTTTTTTTTTTTTACCATGATTCATTAGTTTTCCAAAGTTAATGTTTTAACTGTTTTTTTTTAATTTTTCTTTTTCCCTTTTTCAACCAACATCTTATCAATCCCTTTAAAAAAAAACACATTTTTATTTTTCATTTTTAGAGTCATATTTTATCCCTTCATAATAGTTACCCTTATTTTTGGCATATATATATATAAGTTGTTCTCTTTTTAAAATTTTGAGCTACAGTTTCTTCTAACAGATCAAAATATACCCTAAATCACTAGTGTATGGCTTTGTTCTACTCTCCTGCATATCACATTCTCCCTCCCTTTTTTTTTCTTTCTTTTTGTAAATCTTCTTCTTTCTTTTTTCAAACAACCTCTTATCTTATCAATTCCTTTTATAAAATCTTTTATAATTTTCATCTTTACAGTCATCTTCCATCCCTTCATTGTATCAACCCTTATTTTGATTATATAAGTCTTTCTTCCTTTAAAATTTTAGGAGGCACTTTTTTCTAACCGACCAAAATATGCCCAAAATCTAGTGTGTGGCACTGATCTATGCACTAGCCTGATCATATTTGATCATATTCTGTTTTTTCTGTATTGTTCTGTTTTTGTTTTTATCTTTTTATTTTTGTTTTTTGTTTTTTTCTCTTTCTTTTTTCTTTCTTTCCCTTTCTTTTCCCCTGGTTTCAGGTCCTTTCTGATTTGTATAGAGTATATTTGCTGGGGACGTTGTTAACCTGTTAGCATTTTGTTCTCTCATTCATCTGTTCTCCTCTGGACAAAATGACAAGACGAAAAAAATCACCTTAGCAAAAAGAACAAGAGGTAGTACCGTCAGCCAGGGACCTACTCAATACGGACATTAGTACGATGTTGGACCTAGAGTTCAGAATCATGACTTTAAAGATACTAGCTGGGCTTGAAAAAAGCATGGAAGTTATTAGAGAAACCCTTTCTGAAGAAAGAAAAGAACTAAAATCTAACCAAGTTGAAATCAAAAAGACTATTAATGAGGTGCAATCAAAAATGGGGGCACAAACTCCTAGGATAAATGAGGCAGAAGAGAGAATTAGTGATATAGAAGACCAAATGATGGAAAATAAAGAAGCTGAGAAAAAGAGAGAGAAACAACTACAGGATCATGAGGGCAGAATTCGAGAGATAAGCGATACCATAAGACGAAACATTAGAATAATTGGGATCCCAGAAGAAGAAGAAAGAGAGAGAGGGGCAGAAGGTATATTGAGGCAAATAATAG
The DNA here is from genome assembly GCF_037043125.1 of Eumetopias jubatus. NCBI lineage: Eukaryota > Metazoa > Chordata > Mammalia > Carnivora > Otariidae > Eumetopias > Eumetopias jubatus. The sequence goes on along the minus strand of NW_028274823.1, from coordinate 40,324,888 downwards.
CAGAGAACTTCCCTAATGTGAGGAAGGAAACAGGCATCAAAATCCAGGAGGCACAGAGAACCCCTCTCAAAATCAATAAAAATAGGTCAACACCCCGACATCTAATAGTAAAACTTACGAGTCTCAGAGACAAAGAGAAAATCCTGAAAGCAGCTCGGGAGAAGAGGTATGTAACTTACAATGGTAGAAACATTAGATTGGCAACAGACCTATCCACAGAGACCTGGCAGGCCAGAAAGGACTGGCAAGATCTTCAGAGCACTAAACGAGAAAAATATGCAGCCAAGAATACTAAATCCAGCTACGTTGTCATGGAAAATAGAAGGAGAGATAAAAAGCTTCCAGGACAAACAAAAAATAAAGGAATTTGCAAACACGAAGCCAGCCCTCCAAGAAATATTGAAAGGGGTCCTCTAAGCAAAGGGAGAGCCTAAAAGCAGTATAGATCAGAAAGGAACACAGACAATATACAGTAACAGTCACCTTACAGGCAATACAATGGCACTAAATTTATACCTTTGAATAGTTACCCTGAATATAAATGGGCTCAATGTCCCAATCAAAAGACACAGGCTATCAGATTGGATTAAAAAACAAGACCCATCCATATGCTGTCTGCAAGAGACTCATTTTAGACCCAAAGACACCCCCACATTGAAAGTGAGGGGGTGGAAAACCATTTACCATGCTCATGGACACCAAAAGAAAGCTGGGGTGGCAATCCTTCTATCAGACAAATTAGATTTTAAAACAAAGACTGTAATAAGAGATGAGGAAGGACACTATATCCTACTTAAAGGGTCTATCCAACAAGAAGATCTCACAATTGTAAATATCTATGCCCCGAACATGGGAGCAGCCAATTATATAAGGCAATTAATAACAAAAGCAAAGAAACACATCGACAACAATACAATAATAGTGGGGGACTTTAACAGCCCCCTGACTGAAATGGACAGATCATCTAAGCAAAAGATCAACAAGGAAATAAAGACTTTAAAGGACACACTGGACCAAATGGACTTCACAGATATATTCAGAACATTCCATCCCAAAGCAACGGAATACACATTCTTCTCTAGTGCCCATGGAACATTCTCCAGAATTGATCACATCCTAGGTCACAAATCCGGTCTCAACCAGTACCAAAAGATTGGGATCATTCCCTGAATATTTTCAGACCACAATGCTTTGAAACTAGAACTCAATCACAAGAGGAAAGTCGGAAAGAACTCAAATACATGGAGGCTAAAGAGCATCCTACTAAAGAATGAATGGGTCAACCAGGAAATTAAAGAAGAATTTAAAAAATTCATGGAAACCAATAAAAATGAAAACACAACTGTCCAAAATCTTTGGGATACAGCAAAGGCAGTCCTGAGAGGAAAGTATATAGCAATACAAGCGTTTCTCAAGAAACAAGAAAGGTCTCAAATACACAACCTAACCCTACACCTAAAAGAGCTGGAGAAAGAACAGCAAATAAAGCCTACACCCAGCACGAGAAGAGAAATAATAAAGATCAGAGCAGAAAACAATGAAATAGAAACCCAAAGAACAGTAGAATAGATCAACGAAACTAGGAGCTGGTTCTTTGAAAGAATTAACAAGATTGATAAACCCCTGGCCAGACTTATCAAAAAGAAAAGAGAAATGACCCAAATCAACAAAATCATGAATGAAAGAGGAGAGATCACCATCAACACCAAAGAAATACAAACAATTATAAGAACATATTATGAGCAACTCTATGCCAGCAAATTAGATAACCTGGAAGAAATAGGTGCATTCCTGGAGATGTATCAACTACCAAAATTGAGCCAGGAAGAAATAGAAAACCTGAACAGACCTATAACCACTAAGGGAATTGAAGAAGTTATCAAAAATCTCCCAAGAAACAAAAGCCCAGGGCCAGATGGCTTCCCAGGGGAATTCTATCAGACATTTAAAGAAGAATTAATACCTATGCTCCTGAAACTATTCCAAAAAATAGAAATGGAGGGAAAACTTCCAAACTCATTTTATGAGGCCAGCATTACCTTGAGTCCAAAACCAGACAAAGACCCCATCAAAAAGGAGAATTACAGACCAATATCCTTGATGAACATGGATGCAAAAATTCTCACCAAAATACTAGCCAATAGGATCCAACAGTACATTAAAAGGATTATTTACCGGGACCAAGTGGGATTTATCCCTGGGCTGCAAGGTTGGTTCAACATCCACAAATCAATCAACGTGATACAATATATTAACAAAAGAAAGAACAAGAATCATATGATCTTCTCAATAGATGCAGAAAAAGCATTTGACAAAGTACAGCATCCTTTCTTGATCAAAACTCTTCAGAGTTTAGGGATAGAGGGTACATACCTCAATATCATAAAAGCCATCATGAAAGACCTACAGCGAATATCATTCTCAATGGGGAAAAGCTGAGAGCTTTTCCTCTAAGGTCAGGAATGCGGCAGAGATGTCCACTCTCACCACTGCTATTCAACATAGTATTAGAAGTCCCAGCCACAGCAATCAGACAACAAAAAGAAATCAAAGGCATCCAGATTGGCAAAGAGGAAGTCAAACTCTCACTCTTTGCAGAGGGTATGCTACTGTACGTGGAAAACCCAAAAGACTCCACCCCAAAACTGCTAGAACTCATACAGGAATTCAGTAAAGTAGGAGGATAGAAAATCAATGCACAGAAATCAGTGGCATTCCTATACACCAACAAGACAGAAGAGAGACAAATCAAGGACTCGATCCCATTTACAATTGCACCCAAAAACATAAGATACCGAGGAATAAATTTAACCAAAGAGGCCAAGGATCTGTACTCAGAAAACTATAAAATACTCATGAAAGAAATTGAAGAAGACACAAAGAAATGGAAAAATGTTCCATGCTCATGGATTGGAAGAACAAACATTATGAAGATGTCTATGCTACCTAGAGCAATCTACACATTCAATGCAATCCCCATCAAAATACCATCCACTTTTTTCAAAGAAATGGAACAAATAATCCTAAAATTTGTATGGAACCAGAAGAGACCCCGAATAGCCAGAGGAATCTTGAAAAAGAAAAGCAAAGCTGGCGGCATCACAATTCTGGACTTCCAGCTCTATTACAAAGCTGTCATCATCAAGAGAGTATGGTACTGGCACAAAAACAGACACATCGATCAGTGGAACAGAATAGAGAGCCCAGAAATGGGCCCTCGACTCTATGGTCAACTCATCTTTGACAAAGCAGGAAAGAATGTCTAATGGAAAAAAGACAGTCTCTTCAACAAATGGTGTTGGGAAAATTGGACAGCCACATGCAGAAGAATGAAACTGCACCATTTCCTTACACCACACACAAAAATAGACTCCAAATGGTTGAAAGACCTAGATGTGAGACAGGAATCCATCAAAATCCTAAAGGAGAACACAGGCAGCAGCCTCTTCGACCTCAGCCGCAGCAACTTCTTCTTAGAAACATCGCCAAAGGCAAGGGAAGCAAGGGCAAAAATGAACTATTGGGATTTCATCAAGATAAAAAGCTTTTGCACAGCAAAAGAAACAGTCCACAAAATGAAAGACACTGATAGAATGGGAGAAAATATTTGCAAATGACACATCAGATAAAGGGGTAGTATCCAAAATCTATAAAGAACTTATCAGACTCAACACCCAAAGAGCAAATATTCCAATCAAGAAATGGGCAGAAGACATGAGCAGATATTTTTCCAAAGAAGACATCCAAATGGCCAACAGACACATGAAAAAGTGCTCAACATCGCTCGGCATCAGGGAAATCCAAATCAAAACCTCAATGAGATATCACCTCACACCAGTCAGAATGGCTAAAATTAACAACTCAGGAAATGACAGATGTTGGCGGGGTTGCGGAGAAAGGGGAACCCTCCTACACTGTTAGTGGGAATGCAAGCTGGTGCAACCCCTCTGGAAAACAGTATGGAGGTTCCTCCAAAAGTTGAAAATAAAGCTACCATACGATCCAGCAATTGCAGTACTGGGTATTTACCACAAAGATACAAATGTAGGGATCCGAAGGGGTACGTGCACCCCAACGTTTATAGCAGCAATGTCCACAATAGCCAAACTGTGGAAAGAGCCAAAATGTCCATCGACAGATGAATGGATAAAGAAGATGTGGTATATGTACACAAGGGAGTATTATGCAGCCATCAAAAGGAATGAGATCTTGCCATTTGCAACGACGTGGATGGAACTGGAGGGTGTTATGCTGAGTGAAATAAGTCAATCAGAGAAAGACATGTATCATATGACGTCACTGATAGGAGGAATTCTTAATCTCAGGAAAGAAACTCAGCTTTGCTGGAATGGTGGGGGGGTGGGTGGGGGGGTGGCTGGGTGATAGACATTGGGGAGAGTATGTGCTATGGTGAGCGCTGTGAATTGTGCAAGACTGTTGAATCACAGATCTGTACTTCTGAAACAAGTACTGCAATATATATTAAGAAAAAAGAAAAGAAGAAGATAGCAGGAGGGGAAGAATGAAGGGGGGGAAATTGGAGGGGAGACGAACCATGAGAGATGATGGACTCTGAAAAACAAGCTGAGGGTTCTAGAGGGGAGGGGGGTGGGTGGATTGGTTAGCCTGGTGATGGGTATTAGGGAGGGCACGTTCTGCGTGGAGCACTGGGTATTATGCACAAACAATGAATCATGGAACACTACATTAAAAACTAATGACTTAATGTATGGTGATTAACATAACAATAAAAAATTAAAAAACAAACAAAAAGTGTAAAGAAAAAAAAAGAAAGCCAGTGCTAAGACTCTGTTTCCAGCCAACTTCCCCACTCTGCTGCACTAGGCACACCCATTTTCTTTATGACCCTGGGGATTTTGAGTCCACGCTGTCCCTCCTGGGATTCTGTCCTGATTCACCACCTGAGCACCTTTAAGTTATAGATGTCCCCCACCATAGCAGACTCCTAAAATTTTCAATTTTTTGTTCCACTGCTTATGATACTTTGTGGCAGCCTCCTTAAGCTGGCTCCCTACCTTCCTGTATCCTCTGATAAATTGCCTCTGATTCATGTCTCTGTACCTCCTACCTTCCAAAAAGTGGTCGCTTTTCTATTGTAGAATTGCAGCATTTCTTTTCTCAGATCTCTGATTGATTTCACAGGTGTTCAGAATGATTTGATAACTATCTAGCCTAATTCCAGGGACCAGAAGAACTTAGGGTCCCCTACTCCTCTGCCATCTTAACTCACTCAAGACGATAATTTTCTTAGAAAATCTTTTGTTTATTTATTTGTCAGAGAGAGAGAGGGCACAAGCAGGGGGAGCAGTAGGCAGAGGAAGAAGCAGGCTCCCCACTGAGCGGGAAGAGTGATGCGGGACTCGATCCCAGGATGCTGGGATCATGACCTGAGCTGAAGGCATACAACCATCTCAGCCACCGAGGAATCCCAAGACAAAAATAATTTTTTTAAAAGGAGAACAAAAGAGAAAAAAAGAAAAGTAGGAAACAACTAATAAGATGGTAGGGATTAACCCAGATTTATAGTAAGAAATTAATGAAAATAGGCTAAACACCCAATTTAAGAGAAGATTGTCAGATTAAATTTAAAAATTAAGAAGATTGAACTATATGCTGCCCAAGTGAGACACACTGGATGTATAAGAACATAGAAAGTTTGTAAGTAAAAGGATAGAGAAATAAGAGTTAAACATATACCATACAAACCCAAAGGACGGTGAGGTAGCTCTGTGAGTATTAGACAAAGTAGGCTTTAAGATAAAAACTATCATGAGAGGTAAAGATGTCCAGATTTGTATATATACAAACTTATGTATAAAATACATTTATAATAATAAAAGTATTAATTTAAGAGGAAGACATAATAGCCTAAATTTACCTAAAATATATGAAGCAACATCTGACAAAGCTAAAATTAAATCCAAAATCATGGATGGAGATTTTTAAAACATCTCTTTCAGTTACTGGTAGAACAAACAAAAAAATCCATGTCAGTAATGACATGGAAGATTTAAACCACATGTTTAAACACTTACACTTAAAACACTGTATCTGGTAAACATAGAGTAATATTATTCTCCAATGTACATGGAATATTACCAAATTTGATCATCTGCTAAACCATAAAGAAAGTCTCAACATAGTTTTAAAGATAGACTTGACAAGGACATTACAGAAAAAGTGAAATCATGGACTAATCTGTCCAATAAATATAAATGCAAGAAGCCTCAGCAAAATATTAGCACATCAAGGCTAGTATATTTTACAATGTTAATACAAGTTAGCTTTATACCAGGAATGGAGGATGGATTTAATATTCAAAATTTCTATATGAAGAAAGAAGAGCAGGAAACCACATGACTTTTAAATTCGGGGGAAAAAATCATAAAATTTAGCACCTATTCATTAATTAAAAACAACTCTTAGGAAAATGGAAACAAAATTGAATTTCCTTAAACTGAAAAATAATAATAGCAACAACAAAAATCTGTAGGAAGCATCAGATATAATGATGTAACATTGAAATTTTCCCACTGAGATCAGGACTGAAACAAGTATGTCTGCTATTATACTTCCACTCAACGTTGTACTGAAGGTTCTAGTCACTGTAATAAGTCAAGAAAAGAAAAAGATATAAAATTGGAAATAAATAAATAAAACTCCCAACATGATGGATTACATGATTGTATATAAATAAAATCCAAGAATGAATTTACCAAAGTTGCCAGATACTGAACATACAAAAGTTTATTGTATTTCTGTATGCTAGCAAAAATGTATGAAGTAAAAAATGTAAATAATACCATTTATTTAGAGTCCCAACAAAAAACATCAAATATGTACAGATAAATCCATTAAAGCACATAGGACCCTTATATAGAAAACTACAAAACATTACTGAAATGAAAGAATATGTATATAAGTGGAGCAGGGGTGGACATACTATAATCATTAAGTGTTTTGTGGGGCAGTACTTTGAGACTATGTACAAACCTCTGTCTCCTCAAACATTGATCCATTAATTTTAGGATCCCCTGATGATCTTTCCTGAATCAAGTATTACAAATAGTGATTTTCTAATTCATCATAGAAAATATCAGCAAAGAAATGGAAGATATAAAAAATCAAATGGATATTATAGAACTGAAAAATACAATAACCAATTTAAAAAACTCACTAGAGAGGCCAAAGAGCAAAATTAATATCACAGGGGAAAGAATAAGTGAACACAAAGATAGAACAGTACAAATAACCCAATATGAACAATAGAAAATAGACTGCACAGAAATGAGCATCATCTCAGGGACCTGTAGGGAAATAACAAAACATCTAACATTTGTATCAGCAGAGTACTGAATGTAGAAGAGAAGGACATATGGCTTAAACAGTTTTCAAAGAAATAATGGCTAAAAACATCCACAGCTGGCAAAAGACATACATTTGCAGATTCAAGAAGATGAATGAACCCCCAAAAAAGTCCACATGAAGACACATCAGAAATAAAATTCAAAAAACTGAAGACAAAGGAATATTCTTGAAAACAGTCAGAGGGTATGATGCATTACCAACCAGAAAGAAAAGTAGATCTCTCATTTGAAACCACAGAACCCAAAAAGAAGTGGCACAATATTTTAAAAGTGCTGAAAGGAAAGAACAATTTTTCTCGAATTCTATGTCCAGCAAAAATATCCTTCAAGAATATAGGTAAAATCAAGACATTCTCAGATGAAGGAAAATGAAAAATTTTGTTTCCAATAAACCTGCTTTCAAATATATATATATATGTATATATGTATGTATGTATGTATGTATGTATATTGTTAAAAGAAGTTCATCAGGCCAAAAGGAAATGATACCAAAGAAAACTTGGAATATCAGGAATAAAGAAAGAACAACAGAAAGAGTAAAAATATGGAATGCAGCAAAAGTGATGTTACCGTTCTTGTGATACTGGGACTGAAGGCATCACAGCCCCTGCTTTCACTCTCTTAGGATCTTGAGGCCTCTATGTTGTGGAGAAGTCCAGTCTAGCTGACTAGAAGATGAGAGAGACTTCCTCAAGGAAGAGGCGTACACAACAATAGCCAGCATCAGCTTCTAGGTGTGTAAGGAAGGTCATTTTGCGCCTTCCAGTTCCAGTTAAGCCATAAGATATCTGTAGCTATCTGAATGATCCCAGGCAAGATCAGCAGGAAACCCAGCAAGACTGCCAAGCCAAAGAACTGAAAATAAATAATAAATAAATAAATAAATAAATCTTTGTTGTTGTAAACCTGTTTTAAAAAGTGCTTAAGAAAATAAACATGAGCCACAGACTTTGAGAAAACCTACCTCGAAACACATGTCTGATAAAGGACTTGTATCCAAAATATATAAAGAACACAATTCAATAATAATAAGGCACTTAACCCAATAAAGATATGGGAAACATATTTGCATCAATACTTCATCATAGCAGATACATGGAAGCCAATAAGTATGCAGAAGATGTTCAAAATTATTAGACATCATAGAAATGGATTACTACTTAGCCATAAAATGAACCCACTACTGATATATGCAAGAACATGGAGGAATCTCAAAAACATGCAGAATGAAAGAAGCTAGACACAGAGTGCATATGGCATGATTCCATTCATATGAAGTTCAAAACCAGGTAAAACTATTATATGATAATGAAAATCACAGTGATTTTCACTCAGGGTGGAAGGCAGTAACTGGGAAAAGAGAGAAGGGAACTTTCTGGGGTCATAGAAATGCTGCATATTTTGATTAAGATGGTGGGTACATGGGTGTATACATTTGTCAATCAGCTTTAACTTGTGAATTGTGCTTTTATTTAAATATAAATCATATCTCCCCATAAAATGAGAACTAGAAAAAAATAATTGCTAAATATAAACTGAAATTCTAACATACATTATGAACAGATACACAATTTTTTCTCAAAATATACTTACGAAAATTGAAATAAAAAATTTTTTCTTTAGAATTAGAATCCTACAAATCAATACATTATACTTGTCTTTGAGTTGTGAGTATAGTTTTTGTGAAAAAAATTCACACTGTTGCAAAACTCTTCCTAACTCTAATGGGAGGAAGACTCTAGATGTAGTTATGAGCTAATGACAAAAAAAATGTCCTCTGACTCTTTAATGTTCAAATAATTTCCTCTCTTATTTGATAACTTTGAGGACACTTTTAGAAGAATATTTGAGTTGCTTTTCAGGGACTAGTCCTTTTATTGATAGTGAACTATAGTCTATTAACAAAACAACTAAATATACCTTGATATTCTTTATTTTCATGATGTTTAGATGGAAGTTCCAATGCAACATCACCAGGATCAATTTCAGTATTGTCCTGACATATTCCACTTGCTCAAAGTTTCTCTGAAGTAAAGGAAACAATTTTCTTGAAATAGAAGTTTTATTTAGTCAATCACTGTTTCCTTATTTCCCATGAATATTACAGTGATATGGAGGAATGCTTTGTACACAAGGACAAATTTTGTTCTTTTCTAGATTCTAGCACAGCATATAATTCTGTTTCCAACACAAGACATAATGATTCAGCTTTCAGATTATTTATAATACTGAAATAACTACTACATCAACAGAACCTATTCTTTGGTTGAATCCAAATTTATATGATGTCAAGAACTGCAAAAAGTCAGTGGGTTATTGAAGTAATATATGGAGAGCATGATAATGCCATATTTGTGAAGCCTCATCATTAAAAATTTGTCAACTGCTCCCAGGACCACTGAAGGAGAATATGCTGGAAGAATAATGAATGAATTTATTTTAGAAATGTGCCACTGTGGTTAATAGCCAAAGTGTTATCGGTAGCTGGGGAGATTAATATCCAGGCCAACAAATGGGCCTTTGGAATTATCAGCCCATCTCACTCACTATTTATTCTTTGCCTCCCGTCCTACACTCCACTAAACAAATCATGGTGCTAGAAATAATTCTTCTCCAAGCAAAGTGGAAAAGCACTTCAAAAGATCCTTAACAATTTGACAAGCAATCCACATCTGAAACACTCTTCTCCCTCATTACGCATGTTGAGGCAATTAATTATTAACTCCCCAGTTGCAATGGTTCCCAAACTTTGGCATGCGTCAGTGTCACCTAAGAGTTTGTAAAAACACAGATTACTGGGCCGCATTCCAAGAGTTTCTGACAGTGTAGGTAGTATCCACAAATTTGCATTCATAACAAGTTACCAGGTGATGTATTGCTACTGGTGTAGGGATCACACTTTGAGACCCAAAGAAATATTTCACTCCTTCGACATCATTCCAGTTCTCTTCCAGTAAGTGTGAATTAATCTTTCATGAAGATTATCAGTGAGGGAAATGAAGCTGAGGAAATAATAAGCAGTTTTACATCCAGGAACAAAGTGGAGTATAAGCAAATCAATGCCGTGGGAAATAGTAGTCTCAAGTGGTGGGCTTATTAGAATGGAGCCGTTTGTAGGAAGTAGGGAAAGAAAGAATAAAGAGTCAGGGTGACAGGCAAGAGGAAGTTTATTTATTTATTTGTGTTTCCTTGGTGTGTCAACTGGCTCTGAGAGCCATGAGCTGAAGTGGATTCAGAGTTAGTGGTAATTATTGATAGAGCATTATCAGGGAATTCTCCAGGGCTGCATGGGACCCTTGTCATCCCTGAACACCATGAGTAAGGAGCTACCACACAGAAATTCTCTGTGCACTTGGACTTATAATAAGAAGTAACAAATTCATTTCCTAGCCTACCAGTGACTCTAGTAGGGATAAATTGGAAGATAATTAATTCTTCAGTAGTACTTTTTTCACTATTTGGTTCAACTTGAAAATAGTTTTCTGTGAAACTTACATGCTTGTGGGAAATCATAAAATATTGCTTTCCTCGTCTTGCTGATGCTCTAAGTAATTAGTACAGGATAATAGTTATCAGGCATTTCCCCCTCCCCAAACCTCAGTGATTCTGTCCTTTGAACTCAGAATGGGCCTAGGCAAGGCAGTTACAACACAAAAGGTATACAGATAATTTAATAATACAGTGACTGAGTATTGGGCTTTGGTTGGTGAAGAAGGAAAATGAGTCAAGACCAGAAGGTGTTCAAACACTGGAGGTCAGAGATGGATGTGGGTAAGATGCAGAAATAAAGAAGTAAATAAATAACTATAGGAACCAGTTCCAAGTAAGTTGGGGAAAATATGTTCTACCCTCTCTGCCCCACTGAAAATGGCTATAAAACAGAATGGATGGGGCAGCCATGAGAGGATTCTGCACTGTGGATCACAGCACGACGACTGGAAAGAAGACCAGAATTTGAAGTACCACCAAATCAGTGGTGTGTTTACCATGTTTTCTATCCTCTGGTTCTCTTGCTTCTTGGTCCAGTGACAAAAGTGAGCAGCAGAGGAGTAACTAAGGCCCCATGCTTCTGGCCACAGAACCTAAAAGAGGCACTTTGGGGACATGAAATGTATTGGAGAGATTATGATGAGGGGGAACTGGAGGAAAGAGATCCCATTAATTTGTTCAATAACTCAAAGATGTAGTCCCAAAATATGCATGACTGGATCTGATCTTAATCAGCACAATCAAGACTTTGAAAACTGAATTACCAGAAGGATTTCTGGCCCGATGCAGACTACCACTGGGTGGTGCACATGTGGGATAGATCTGAATAGCTTTGCAAAGGTTTTAAAAACTGCACAGACATTGAAACTGCAGCCTATAGAAGATGGGTTGGAACATATGGCCTGAACCAAATCTGGTCCATTTCTTGCCAAAATGAAGACATCAACATTTTCAAAAGGATGTTTAAAAAGACTCAGAGTCTGAAAACATAATATCCCAGTTCAAAATTACTCAGCATATGAAGACCCAGGAAAATCTTAATTCTCTTGGGAAAAGATAGTCAAGACACATCAACTCTCACGTGACAAAGATGTTGAAGTTATCTGACAAAGACTTTAAATCAATTATTTAAAAATATTCTAATAAGCAATTACAAGCACTTGTAAAATGAATAGAAACATAGGACTCTGCAATTAAGTTTAAAGAAGAAGCCAATGGAAATATTAGACCTGAAAAATACAGTGACTAAAATGTAACTCACTGACTGAGCTCAAAAGCCTAAGTAGAGATGATATAAAATTGTCCACGAAAGTGAAAATAGATCAGTAGAAATGATCCCACCTGGAAAAGAAAGAGAAAAAAAAAAAAGACTTAAAACAAATAAACAGAGCCTCAGGGACCTGTGGAAGAATAAAAGGTAAAACTTCTTTTCACCAGAAGGACAAGCACAAAGTGTTCAGTGCTGAAAAATGTATTTCAAGAGATAATGGCTGAAAACTTCCTAAATTTAACAAACCACATAAACACACAGATTCAAGAAGCTGAAAAAACCCTAGACAAGATACATCCAAAGAAATTCCATGCTCAGACCAAACATAATTAAACTGTTGAAAACTAAAGACAAAAGAAAATATTGCAGTCAACCGGAAAAATAAAGGTGTATTACCTATGGGGGTTATCAATTTGAATGGCTGTGGATTTCTAACCAAAAACTAGGGAAGGAAGTGGCATGACAGTTTTCATTTGCTGAAGGAAAAAGAACTGTCAACTTGAAATTCTGTATTTAGGAAAAAGCACCGTTAGGAATGAAAGTAAAGTAAAGGTATTCTGAGGCGAAGGAAACCTAAGAGAATTTGTTCTCACCATAGCTGCTGTAAAAGAATTGCTAAAGGAAGTTCTTTATTATTATTATTATTTCTTAATTTATTTTATTTTTTATTTTTAAATTAAATTATTTATTTAGCTAAAGGTACTACTTAAAGACAGAAGGGAAATGATAACAGAATAAAATGGTACATCAGGGAAAATAAGCAAGAGAAATGGTAAATACCTTGGTACATATTTTGCTTTGGAGTTCTTGAAAAATATATTTGATAGTTGAAAGGAAAAATAATAACATTACCTACAGAGGTTTTTCAATGTATAGAGGTACAATATAGAAAATAATTATAACAGAAAGAAGAGGAGAGTACAGGGAACTATGTAGTTGAAAGATTTCTAAATTCCACTTAAATGGAAAGTGTTGATTCTAATTGGACTATGAAAAGTTAAATATATAAATTGTAATTTTCATAGTAACCACCTAAAGCAATCTATACAAATAGGTATTATTTTTAAAAACCTGATGAGCTAAAATGGGATAATAGCAATATTCTAAAAACTCAAATGAAGGGATCTGAAGGAAGGATAAACAGAGGAAAAAACACATAAAACAAATAAAATATTACACCTAAATCCAAACATATCAATAATTTCATTAAATGGAAATGACCTAAACTCACCAAACTAAAAGAGAGAGATTGGCATAAGAAATACTTTAAGATTCCATTTATATGGGATATCTAAAATAGTAAAACTCTTAGAAAGTATAATGGTGGTTGATAGGGATGGGAGGAAGGGGGAGAGGGGAGTTGTTTGATGGATACAGAGTTTGAATTTTGCAAAGTGAAAAAGCTGGAGAAATCTGTTACAGAGCAATGTGGATATATTTAATGCTATTGTATTGTACATTGAAAAATGGTTCAGATGGTAAATTTTATGTTATGTGCTTTTTACTACAATAAAATGATAGACAGATTAAAACATACAAATAAGCAAATAAAACATATCCAAACTACTTGTGGTTTACAAGAAACTAATTTGAGATATAATGATACAGGTATTTAAAAGTGAAAGGATGGAAAATAACATAGCATTCAAACACTGATCAAAATAGTGCTACAGAAGCTATATTTTATCAGAGAAAATACACTTCAGAGCAAGGAGAATTGCCAAGACTTAAAGAGAAAGATTACATAATGATAAAATTGTCAGTTCACTGGAGGAGTTAAGATGGCAAAAAAGTAGAAGGACCCTGAGCTTGTCTCATACCTTGAACATAGCTAGATAGTTATCAAATTATTTTGAACACCCAAGAAGTCAGTTGGAGTTCTCAGAGAACAAAAACTGCTAGTCTACAAGTAGAAAAGAGACCACCTTTTGGAAGGTAGGAAGTGTGAAGTTCACTTGGGTTAGCATAGCTGTGGATGCAGCAGCGGGGAGGAAGCCTGCTTATGGAGGTACTGCAAAGTATTAGAAGTGGTGGAGCACAAAATCTGAACTTTTAAGTTCACTACTGTGAGGGATGTGCCTGGATTAAGGTGCTCAGATGGAGAAGAGGGGCAGAATCCTGAGTGACAGGGTGGTCTGAGGATCCCGTAGGTCAAAGGAAGAACAGGTGGTGCCAGGTGCTGCCCTGTGGGGGCATAGGGGCCAGGAAGCTGGCAGAGAGCAGAGGGTCTTGGTGCCAGCTTTCTGCTATAAACTGTGAGCTGCTGCTTGGTTGCGAGACCTCTTTCCTGGGATAGGCTGGCAGGTGTGGTGAGACCCTCCCCTCGAGTGTCCCTGAAATTTGGAGTTTTGTGCCTAAAATAAAAACGTTCAGACATGAGCAGTTTGAATGCAGGGTTCAGCTGGAAACCGGGGAAACAAGTAGGGTAATTGATTACTTTTCTGTGAAGGCTTACTGAAGAGTAGGGGGTTCAAACTTTCAGCTCTGAGGCTAAAGAGCCAGGCTAGCCATAATCATCCTGCCCATCAATGCTGAAAGCCTTCAGGGAGCACCTGGGCCACCAAGTGGAGGCCAGAGCCACCTATGCCAAGCCCGCTGTGCCCTGGATAAGCATTTCCACTGAAACAAGTCAGCATGAGAATCAGCGCAGCAGGCCCCTCTCCCAAGAAGACGAGCACAAACAACTAGCTCGCACCAAGTTTATTGATCATAGAATGCAGCTCTACAGGAAATAGGATTGAGTTTCCTTTTTACTTTTATTCTTTTATTTTTATTATTTTTTCATTTATTTTCTTATATTCTCCAATTCCTTTTTAAATTTTTTATTATGTTATGTTAATCACCATACATTACCTCATTAGTTTTTGATGTAGTGTTCCATGATTCATTGTTTGCATATAACACCCAGTGCTCCATTCAGTACGTGCCCTCTTTAATTCTTTTTTAACTTTTATTATTATTTTTTATAAATTATATGTATACTTTTCATATATATCTTTTATTTTTTGGTCTATTTTCAATTATTTTATTTTTTTATTTTGGGATCTAGATTCTTTTAACAAGCAGACCAAAACATACCCAGGATCTAGGGATTTTTTTTCCATGTTTTGTGTTTTTGTTTTTCTTGTTTTGTTTTTTCCTTTTTCCTTGTTTTTTGCTTTGTGTTAGTTTTTTGTTTGCTTTTTGCTTTGTTTTGTTTTTGTTGTTCTTTTCTCTCTTTCTTCTTTTCTTTTCTGGACAAATGATGAGATGGAGGAATTCACCCCAAAAGAAAGAACACGAGGTGGAACTCATGGCCAGGGATTTAATCAATACAGATGTAAGTAAGTTGTCCAAAGTAGAATTTAAAACAACAATTATAAGGATACTAGCGGGGCTTGAAAAAAGCATAGAAGACACTAGAGAATCCCTTACTACAGAGGTAAAGGAACTAAAATCTAGTCAGGTCACAATTAAAAATGCTTTAACTATGATGCAAACACATATGGAGACCATAAAATGAGGGTGCATGAATCAGAGGAGCAAATCAGTGATATAGGAGATAAAATTATGGAAAATAATGAAGCTGAAAAGAAGAGGGAAAGATAGGTAATGGGCCACAAGGGTAGATATAGAGAACTAAGCGACTTAGTAAAATACAATGACATTCATGTCATAAGAGTCCCAGAAGATGAAGAGAAAGATAAAGGGGCAGAAGGTTTTTTTGAACAAATAGAGCTGAAAACTTCCCGAATCTGGGGAAGGACACATACAACAAAATCCAAAAAGCACAGAAAACTCCCATTAAGTTCAACAAAAGCTGGCCATCGCCAAGGCATATCATAGTCAAATTCACAGAATAAGACAAGGAAAGAATGCTGAAAGCAACAAGGGAAAAAAGGTCCTTAACTAGAAGGGAGGACAGATCAGGTTTGCAGCAGATCTGTTGACAGAGACTTGGAAGGCCAAAAAGGAGTGGAAGCAAATATTTAACATGCTGAATGAGAAAAATGTACAGCCCAAAATTCTTTATCTAGCAAGGCTGTCATTCAAAATAGAAGGAGAGATAAAAAGTTTTCTAGACAAAAATTGAAGGAGGGGTGCCTGGGCTCAGTCAGTTAAGCATCTGCCTTTGGCTCAGGTCATGATTCCAGGGTCCTGGGATGGAGCCCCTTCTGGGCCTCCCTTCCCAGTGGGGAGTCTGCTTCTCCCTATCCCTCTGCCCCTACCCTTGCTCATGCTCTTTCTCTAGCTGTATCCTTTAAACAAGTAAAATCTTAAAAAAGAAAGAAAGAAAGAAGAAAGAAAGAAAGAAAGAAAGAAAGAAAGAAAGAAAGAAAGAAAGAAAGAAAGAAAGAAAGAAAGAAAGAAAGAAAGAAAAAGAAAGAAAAAGAAAGAAAGAAAGAAAAAGAAAGAAAGAAAGAAAGAAAGAAAGAAAGAAAGAAAGAAAGAAAGAAAGAAAGAAAGAAAGAAGGAAGAAAAAGAAAAACCAAAGGAGTTCATGACCACTAAACCAGCCTTCAAGAAATATTTTTTTAATTTTTTGTTGTTATGTTAATCACCATACATTACATCATTAGTATTTGATGTAGTGTTCCATGATTCATTGTTTGTGCATAACACCCAGTGCTCCAGGCAGAATGTGCCCTCTTTAAAACCCATCACCAGGCTAACCCATCCGCCCCACCCCCCTCTCCTCTAGAACCCTCAGTTTGTTTTTCAGAGTCCATCGTCTCTCATGGTTCGTCTCCCCCTCCGACTTACTCCCCTTCATTCTTCCCCTCCTGCTATCTTCCTCTTTTTTTTTTCTTAACATATATTGCATTATTTGTTTCAGAAGTACAGATCTGTGATTCAACAGTCTTGCACAATTCACAGCGCTCACCATAGCACATACCCTCCCCAATGTCTATCACCCAGCCACCGCATCCCTCCCACCCCCCATCACTCCAGCAAAACTCAGTTTGTTTCCTGAGATTAAGAATTCCTCATATCAGCGAGGTCATATGAAACATGTCTTTCTCTGATTGACTTATTTCACTCAGCATAACACCCTCCAGTTCCAGCCACGTCATTGCAAATGGCAAGATCTCATTCCTTTTGATGGCTGCATAATATTCCATTGTGTATATATACCACCTCTTCTTTATCCATTCATCTGTCGATGGACATTTTGGCTCTTTCCACAGTTTGGCTATTGTGGACATTGCTGCTGTAAACGTTGGGGTGCACGTACCCCTTCAGATCCCTACATTTGTATCTTTGTGGTAAATACCCAGTAGTACAATTGCTGGATCATATGGTATCTCTATTTTCAACTTTTTGAGGAACCTCCATACTGTTTTCCAGAGGGGTTGCACCAGCTTGCATTCCCACCAACAGTGTAGGAGGGTTCCCCTTTCTCCGCATCCCCGCCAACATCTGTCATTTCCTGAGTTGTTAATTTTAGCCATCTGACTGGCGTGAGGTGGTATCTCATTGAGGTTTTGATTTGGATTTCCCTGATGCCGAGCGATGTTGAGCACTTTTTATGTGTCTGTTGGCCATTTGGATGTCTTCTTTGGAAAAATGTCTGCTCATGTCTTCTGCTCATTTCTTGATTGGATTATTTGTTCTTTGGGTGTTGAGTTTGATAAGTTCTTTATAGATTTTGGATACTAGCCCTTTATCTCATATGTCATTTGCAAACATTTTCTCCCATTCTGTCGGTTGTCTTTTGGTTTTGTGGACTGTTTCTTTTGCTGTGCAAAAGCTTTTTATCTTGATGAAATCCCAATAGTTCATTTTTGTCCTTGCTTCCCTTGCCTTTGGTGATGTTTCGAGGAAGAAGTTGCTGTGGCTGAGGTCGAAGAGGTTGCTGCCTGTGTTCTCCTTTAGGATTTTGATGGACTCCTATCTCACATTTAGGTTTTTCAACCATTTGGAGTCTATTTTTGTGTGTGATGTAAGGAAATGGTCCAGTTTCATTCTTCTGCATGTGGCTGTCCAATTTTCCCAACACCATTTGTTGAAGAGACTGTCTTTTTTCCATTGGACATTCTTTCCTGCTTTGTCAAAGATGAGTTGACCATAGAGTTGAGGGTCCATTTCTGGGCTGTCTATTCTGTTCCACTGATCGATGTGTCTGTTTTTGTGCCAGTACCATACTGTCTTGATGATGACAACTTTGTAATAGAGCTGGAAGTCCGGAATTGTGATGCCGCCAGCTTTGCTTTTCTTTTTCAAGATTCCTCTGGCTATTCGGGGTCTCTTCTGGTTCCATACAAATTTTAGGATTATTTGTTCCATTTCTTTGAAAAAAGTGGATGGTATTTTGATGGGGATTGCATTGAATGTGTAGATTGCTCTAGGTAGCATAGACATCTTCACAATGTTTGTTCTTCCAATCCATGAGCATGGAACATTTTTCCATTTCTTTGTGTCTTCTTCAATTTCTTTCATGAGTATTTTATAGTTTTCTGAGTACAGATCCTTGGCCTCTTTGGTTAAATTTATTCCTCGGTATCTTATGTTTTTGGGTGCAATTGTAAATGGGATCGAGTCCTTGATTTGTCTCTCTTCTGTCTTGTTGGTGTATAGGAATGCCACTGATTTCTGTGCATTGATTTTCTATCCTCCTACTTTACTGAATTCCTGTATGAGTTCTAGCAGTTTTGGGGTGGAGTCTTTTGGGTTTTCCACGTACAGTAGCATACCCTCTGCAAAGAGTGAGAGTTTGACTTCCTCTTTGCCGATTTGGATGCCTTTGATTTCTTTTTGTTGTCTGATTGCTGTGGCTAGGACTTCTAATACTATGTTGAATAGCAGTGGTGAGAGTGGACATCCCTGCCGCATTCCTGACCTTAGGGGAAAAGCTCTCAGCTTTTCCCTATTGAGAATGATATTCGCTGTAGGTTTTTCATAGATGGCTTTTATGATATTGAGGTATGTACCCTCTATCCCTATACTCTGAAGAGTTTTGATCAAGAAAGGATGCTGTACTTTGTCAAATGCTTTTTCTGCATCTATGGAGAGGATCATATGATTCTTGTTCTTTCTTTTGTTAATGTATTGTATCACGTTCATTGATTTGCGGATGTTGAACCAGCCTTGCAGCCCAAGGATAAATCCCACTTGGTCATGGTGAATAATCCTTTTAATGTACTGTTGGATCCTATTGGCTAGTATTTTGGTGAGAATTTTTGCATCCATGTTCATCAAGGATATTGGTCTGTAATTCTCCTTTTTGATGGGATCTTTGTCTGGGTTTGGGATCAAGGTAATGGTGGCCTCATAAAATGAATTTGGAAGTTTTCCTTCCATTTCTATTTTTTGGAACGGTTTCAGGAGAATAGGTATTAATTCTTCTTTAAATGTCTGATAGAATTCCCCTGGGAAGCCATCTGGCCCTGGGCTTTTGTTTCTTGGGAGATTTTTGATGACTGCTTCAATTTCCATAGTGGTTATAGGTCTGTTCAGGTTTTCTATTTCTTCCTGGTTCAGTTTTGGTAGTTGATACATCTCTAGGAATGCACCCATTTCTTCCAGGTTATCTAATTTGCTGGCATAGAGTTGCTCATAATGTGTTCTTATAATTCTTTGTATTTCTTTGGTGTTGGTGGTGATCTCTCCTCTTTCATTCATGATTTTGTTGATTTGGGTCATTTCTCTTTTCTTTTTGATCAGTCTGGCCAGGGGTTTATCAATCTTGTTAATTCTTTCAAAGAACCAGCTCCTAGTTTCGTTGATCTGTTCTACTGTTCTTTGGGTTTCTATTTCATTGATTTCTGCTCTGATCTTTATTATTTCTCTTCTCGTGCTGGGTGTAGGCTTTATTTGCTGTTCTTTCTCCAGCTCTTTTAGGTGTAGGGTTAGGTTGTGTATTTGAGACCTTTCTTGTTTCTTGAGAAAGGCTTGTATTGCTATATACTTTCCTCTCAGGACTGCCTTTGCTGTATCCCAAAGATTTTGAACAGTTGTGTTTTCATTTTCATTGGTTTCCATGAATTTTTTAAATTCTTCTTTAATTTCCTGGTTGACCCATTCATTCTTTAGTAGGATGCTCTTTAGCCTCCATGTATTTGAGTTCTTTCCGACTTTCCTCTTGTGGTTGAGTTCTAGTTTCAAAGCATTGTGGTCTGAAAATATGCAGGGAATGATCCCAATCTTTTGGTACTGGTTGAGACCGGATTTGTGACCTAGGATGTGATCAATTCTGGAGAATGTTCCATGGGCACTAGAGAAGAATGTGTATTCCGTTGCTTTGGGATGGAATGTTCTGAATATGTCTGTGAAGTCCATTTGGTCCAGTGTGTCATTTAAAGTCTTTATTTCCTTGTTGATCTTTTACTTAGATGATCTGTCCATTTCCGTCAGGGGGGTGTTAAAGTCCCCCACTGTTATTGTAATGTTGTCAATGTGTTTCTTTGCTTTTGTTATTAATTGCCTTATATAATTCGCTGCTCCCATGTTCGGGGCATAGATATTTACAATTGTGAGATCTTCTTGTCGGATAGACCCTTTAAGTAGGATATAGTGTCCTTCCTCATCTCTTATTACAGTCTTTGTTTTAAAATCTAATTTGTCTGATAGAAGGATTGCCACCCCAGCTTTCTTTTGGTGTCCATTAGCATGGTAAATGGTTTTCCACCCCCTCACTTTCAATTTGGGGGTGTCTTTGGGTCTAAAATGAGTCTCTTGCAGACAGCATATGGATGGGTCTTGTTTTTTAATCCAATCTGATAGCCTGTGTCTTTTGATTGGGGCATTTAGCCCATTTACATTCAGGGTAACTATTGAAAGGTATGAATTTAGTGCCATTGTATTGCCTGTAAGGTGACTGTTAACTGTATGCTGTCTGTGTTCCTTTCTGATCTTTGCTGCTTTTAGGCTCTCTCTTTGCTTAAAGGACCCCTTTCAATATTTCTTGGAGGGCTGGTTTCGTGTTTGCAAATTCCTTTAGTTTTTGTTTGTTCTGGAAGCTTTTTATCTCTCCTTCTTTTTTCAATGACAGCCTAGCTGGATATAGTATTCTTGGCTGCATATTTTTCTCATTTAGTGCTCTGAAGACATCTTGCCAGTCCTTTCTGGGCTGCCAGGTCTCTGTGGATAGGTCTGTTGCCAATCTAATATTTTTACCATTGTAGGTTACATATCTCTTCTCCCGAGCTGCTTTCAGGATTTTTTCTTTGTCTCTGAGACTCGTAAGTTTTACTATTAGATGTCGGGGTGTTGACCTATTATTATTGATTTTGAGAGGGGTTCTCTGTGCCTCCTGGATTTTGATGCCTGTTTCCTTCCTCACATTAGCGAAGTTCCCATCAGAGAATATCTTAATCACATGGCAATTTAACCATGGTCTGTGACAAGTTACAACTGTAGAATATATAGCTGAATCATTGTTGAAATACAACTAGATATCATGCATGCATTTAAAGTCACAATAATGTATGTAATAATGAGTAATGCATAAGATATCATGTTAAGAAAAAAAAGGCAAAACTGAGTGGGAAATTTTAAAGTTAATTTGCCTTCCTCACCCTGACTGATCATGTGGTATCATGGTAAGTAAACAAAGATCCTGGAAGAACCTCACCACCATTCTCTAACTAGAGAGGAATGTGTATCATAGCAGATTCTTATCCCTGACCATTTAATACTGTATGGACTAAAATTACAGAATAACTAGGTGGAAATACAAGAAAATGTCAAGATCCTAATAAGAGTATAATATTTAGAAACAGTAAATCCTTAATGGATCTAGTACACATTCTTAGCAGATCTCAGCAATATATAGCCAACCCCTGCTTAATGTCAGTAAACCAGTTATGAGAATCAAATATGGTTTGTGAAATATAAACTGAAATCCTATTTCTGATTAGTTTAAATGGAAAATGATGTTCTGTATTAAATCAGTCCCAGCTCCCAATCAATATTCTAAAACACAGTAAAAATGTCAGTATATAAATAATAACCATTGTGTTAAGGTATAAAATACTTAAAACTTTGCTTCATGATTTCCAAGAAACTTATGTGATTCTTGGCAAACCATTGTGTTCTCTGCATTAATGTGGCTGTTCTTAGTACGAAAAAATACCAAAAACCCCTACCACTTTGTCGACATTCTATGGGTTTTCAAATATTCATCTTTGTAATTCGTTTTGAGTCTTTCCTTGCATGTAATTTGTTTTGATGTTGTATTGAGTTTTGGAGTTACAAATACTAATATTTCCCACATAAACATTGGTTGACAAGTTTTACTGAGAGATATATTCTCTGAAGTTTAGGTACTAATGCCAGGGGTTTTTATACCTGGAACATGTTCTGCAGGTTGTGATGTAATAGATGAAGTTTGGATCAATAGATATATGTCCACATACTGGTCACCACAGACCTTCCATGTATTAGATTGGGTTCTCTGTTAATTATTAGCTCATATTTCTTTTAGGTCAGGTTTTTACCCATCAGAGACTGCTTCATTGGCATTCAACAAATAACATGGAAGAAAACATCTGGAAAAATATAGAGGAAAATTCACATTCCTGCAGTGACTAATGAGATGAAACCACAGAGATTTTTATAGAAGAAACCCTTTACCCTACAAAGAAAAACAGTTTCCTTGCATGTGCCCAAGGTCCACACTAAAGAATAAAGAAGATATCAGTAATTTAAAAATAATTTTTAAATCAGGTATTATAGAGTTTATATTCTCTATTCAAAATGTACAAGAACTAGAAATTCATAGTGGTTTTATAAACAATGCTTTGGTTGGCAATTAAAAAACCTTCCTATATAATGTCAAAGAGGTATTTGAAATTGCCACTATATAAAAATAAACTCTTTAATTTAACCTGGGATTTAACCTCCTGGAATAGCTAATTTCCTTTCCCCTTTTATAATGGCTTTGGTTTTATTTTTTATTTGCTTTTTTTTAACAGCAGGACTTTTATTTTTTTTAATTTTTTTATTAGCCAACATATAGTACAGCATTAGTTTTTGTTATAGTGTTCAATGATTCATTTGTTGCGTATAACACCCAGTGCTCATCACAACATGTGCCTTTTTTTTTTTTTTTAAATCTGATCTTGGTTTTCTCTCTAAGACTGTTGGAATTCTTTTCCTGCTTTAGGTCTTGGAATTTCTAGGCACATCATCACCCCCATCATGATCATCATCATCATTATCATCATTTCATCATCATCAACATTATCCTCATCACTGTAAATATGTAGATCGCACAGCTAATCCATCTCAGACATTGTTTAAATTGCATTATTTATATTAATTTACTCAATCTTAATCTTATTTCGCAGATGAGGAAACAAAGGTGCAGTTTTTACTTTTTTTGAGGGTAGAGATCATTTGCTCATTTAATGGGAACAAATTGTCAAGAATTTAAGTAACAGGTGGTGTATGAAAAGCAAATTTTATGACTCCTAGCCACCCACTAAATGTTTATAATTTATTTTAACATTTTGCCAATAGCTGAATGGTCAGAAGATCCTGCGTTGAAAATCGTTCACCCAAAGCCTAAAAGCCTCAACCTACTTTTCTTCCAATATTAAAAGCTGTGACATAAGTTGATATCTGGAATTCTGTGGTCTTTTGCAGAAGAGGTATTTTTATTTATTTTTTAATCTGGAAAGATTTAAAGATTTCTTTATATTTGGTATTTGTAAATTGTATAATGTCATGTCTAGATACCAGCCTTTTTAATTTTTAAGCTGTTCATACAGGCAGTTTGGAAATTGCCTTGATTGTTTATGTAATAATTTATTCTCCCCTTTTTTCTCTATGTCAAAATCCACAACAGACAGAATTTGGATATTCTGGACCAAATTACTTTCCCCACAATTCTTCTACCTCCTTCTGTCTGTAGTTTACTTTCTGAAACTTCTCCATTTACTTATTTGTCAACAATCCTGATGATTCTTTTCTTTCAGCTATTATACTTTTAATTTATAAAAAGTTTTTTCTTTTGTTGATTGTTGACCTCAAAACTTAATGGTGTTTTAAGGATGCAGTATTATCTTGGAGCATCCTGTGCTGGATTTTGTGTTTCATTTTCTTTTTTGGCGGGTTGGGAGGGAAGAGGTCGTAGCAGTTGTTTCCACACTGCTCTATCCTACCCTCTAGGTCACAGCTGCTGGCTCTCTGGAACCACATTTCAGAGAATCCCTTGCCAGCAGAGTTCCAGATTGAATCCCACTAATGAAAGACACAGTGTGATGGCTGGAAGGTAGAAGGAAGGCGGAGCCATTATTGTTCCCCTGAAAGTGGTTGTTGTGTGGGCTGCAAAGACGACGGTATCAAGGAATCGAAGGCTAGAGAACACTGTGCTTGTGGCAAAACTTAATAAAACTGTAGACTCCAGTTACTCTGAAAGCCACTTACATCCTCAAAGAAGCCATAGTGATCTTATTAATGCAAATCTGACCTGGCTTACCAGCATTTCAACACTAATGTATCCCCTATTGCCCTCAGATAAGCTAAAAACCTCACCCACAAATCTTCCTGTTTTGGTTCCTGAAAGTCTATCTATTTCCATTCAGTTACTGAAAAATTTTTTCCTGCACATAGTATTTGACATCACTGATAATTTATTTTTTCTTTAAATTTTTTTATTGTTATGTTAATCACCATACATTACATCATTAGTTTTTGTTATAGTGTTCCATGATTCATTATTTGTGCATAACACCCAGTGCTCTATGCAGAACGTGCCCTCTTTAATACCCATCACCAGGCTAACCATCCCCCCACCCCCCTCCCCTCTAGAACCCTCAGTTTGTTTTTCAGAATCCATTGTCTCTCATGGTTCGTCTCCCCCTCCAATTTACCCCCCTTCATTCTTCCCCTCCTCCTATCTTTTTTTTTTCTTAACATATATTGCATTATTTGTTTCAGAGGTACAGATCTGTGATTCAACAGTCTTGCACAATTCACAGTGCTCACCATAGCACATACCCTCCCCAATGTCTATCACCCAGCCACCCCATCCTTCCCATCCCCCACCACTCCAGCAACCCTCAGTTTGTTTCCTGGGATTAAGAATTCCTCATATCAGCGAGGTCATATGATACATGACTGAGTGAAATAAGTCAATCACCACTGATAATTACCTCTGAACACATCAAATTGTAAACATAATTTAGACTGCCTATGCCTTCAGCTCATCTTGTTCTAGTCCATCTCACTATCACTGTAAGCATATGGAAACATGATTTTATAGCTACATGCTTCACAAATGCTGTTGACCCACTTGAAGTACCCTCCATTTTCATTATCCAAATGGAAAATTTCTTGTGTCTTCCAAAATCACCTTTTTTGGGGGGGCAGTTCAATTGATGAATTTAATTTACTGTGGTACCCAATGATAAAGACCAACCTTAGCTAAGACACTATGGCAGGGAAATCCTTGCATTATTTTGTCCCTGATCTGATGGGCCTAAACATATACAAAACGAATGTTTTTTGTGGTAGTGTATATGTAGGCATGTGCTATTGATGAATGCTTTTTGGCTTTAAAACATATGCATTAGTATACAATTTGTTTTTACCATTACAGGGCCCTATAACTGCTTTGAATCTATGATCCAGGTATACAAAGGGAATCAGATATTGGATATTAGAACTCAATAGAAATCATCCCAGCTATTCCTCTTCCTGGTAGTTCCATAACTCAACATGTGAGACAGGTTTGAATCTGTCTTGTTTTTGAAGACTTATAAAGAAAGATCTACTTAACAGAGCAAAGAGTAGTTTTTAGCCCTCAGATAAACCATGTATTTAACAATCAAAAAACTTTTCTATGAAGTCTCCAAAACATATAAAGAGACCAAAAGCCACAAACTATTAAAAAATGGGCAGAGAAGCTGAATAGACACTGTTCCAAAGAGGACAAGCAAATGGCCAACAAGTACATGAAAAGATGCTCACCATCACTAATGGAAATGCAAACATCCCTAAAGGAAAAATACAAGTAAAACCACAATGAAATATCACTTCACACTTCTTTGGATGGCTATTACCAAAAAACCCCACAAAGGGTAAAAAGTGCTAGGAAGGATGTGGAGATAAAGGGACCCTTGTACACTATTGATGAAAATGTAAATTGGTGCAGCCACTCTGGTAAACAGTATAGTGTTTCCTTATACATTTCAAAATAGAATTACCATTTGATCCAGCAATCTCACCTCTGGGTATATATCCAAAGGAATTGAAATATGGATCTCAAAGAGATATCTGTACTCCCATGTTCACTGCAGCAGTTTTCACAATTGCTATGATGTGGAAATAACCGAAAAGTCCATGTAAAGAAGAATGGATAAATAAATGGATAAAAAAATAAATAAAATGTGGCATATATACATTATAGAATATAATTCAGCCTTTATAAAGAAGAAGATCCTGCCACTTGCAACAACATGGATATACATGGAGGACATTATTCTAAGGAAAAATACTGGCAACAGAAAGACAAACACTGCATTATCTCACTTATATGTGGAATCTAAACAAATACATGGAAGCAGAGTAGAGAATGGTGGTGTCAGGGGTTGAGGGAGAGTGAAATAGGGAGGTATTGATCAAGTCTCAGTTATACATAATAAATAAGTTCTGTAGATCTGTATAGCATAGGGCCTGTGATTAACAATAGTTTATTGCCTACTTAAGATTTTGCTAAGAGGTCTAGATCTTAAATTAAATGCTTTTTATCTACCATATAAGGGCAAAATTCAACAACAAAGGGGCCAGGAAGGAATTTTTGAAGGTGATAGATAGATTAATGGCATTGATAGTGATGATGGTTTTAAGGGTGTATACTTATCTCTGAACCCATCAAATTGTAAACATTATATCTATAGCTTTTTGTATGTCAACCATACATCAATGAAGTGGTTTAATTTTTATGATTGGAAATATCATCAATATAGAATTAGCTTAGGGAATTTGTCTCAATAAAATGTTTTAAGGATCACAATTTAGTGCATTAATCTCCACATTAGGGTTTGTCCTTCACTGGGGACCATATATGGCTGGTAACGACCATCCTGGATTTATAGACTCAGTTTTGGATTTCTGGTCTTCATTTTTCTATTTGTCAAGCTCACTCTTCAATCATAGTCTCTCTCAAGGTAATACAAAATGCATTTAGTTACTTTAAGTATAATCAATTATTATCAAGTCCTGGCTAAAACCTTGAGGAGACTCACACTCTTTTCAGTAGTTTGACTATGATTCCTTGATTTATTGCCAAATTACTGAAACTCATCTACTTCCATACACTCTTCTGTTCAGCTGTCAGGGTGGAACATTATTTCCATGTTCCTGTAGCATCCCCTGAGTATTTTTTAGTGGAACATAGAGATTATCTGGCTCAATCTTCATATTTTATGAAGAAGACACGTATTTTTGGAAGTTGACCAGTTATTTGAAGGCAGCACCAGGCTTTCCCAGTGCAAATGATTCAGAGTCTACTCTGGTACATTTGTATTCCATTCCCACTGCCATTTCCCTTAGCCGTCATTCTTTCTTCTAATTCCTATAACAGTGTCTGTACCCACTTTCCTATTCTGATCTTGGCTTTCCCAAACTCCTTTTAATACAATGGTATAGTGAGTCATCTGTGATTTTTTAGGCATGTTTGATACTTCTTTATTGTCAATCAGATAAAATCTGAACTTTGTAATAAGACCATCAAGGCCAAATAGGATCTAATCATGGTGTAGAATGTGTTTCATAAAATGTATTTGAGATTATCTAACCTCAGGATTTGGGTTAAAGACAAAATAAAAATTGTCTTAATCTTTTTAGAGAGGTTTCTTCTGAATAATAAATGGACACATTCCAGTTGGAAAGGTGTGAAATGTACTCAAAGTTTAAGGATTGAGATAATGGAAATGTTGGTTTTAAAAGAGGTTATCAATCAGAAGATAACCTTAACAAGTTGACAACACCGCTCAGCCAGGAAATATGTTTAATTTGTTTGTATTCATTAGCAATATGAAGTAGATAAGCAAATAACTTAGATGCCAAAAACTTGAATCTTTGGAAGATATTATAGAAATATGAAATAAGGGCTTCCTTCCACTGACATACTTAAGCATTCTGTGATAACAGTTTTAGGAGATGAACCAATCATTAGTATGCATTATGCATCTGAGGAGTTGGAGCTAGAATAAATAACTTAGGAACTAGGAGTACTGGTCAGGTGTAGGATGCTGTGGTTATTACCACTACTTAGAGTTTGGTTCTCTAAGACTGAGAACAATTCTGTTTCTCTCCAGGATGGGATTGATGCATACATATGTAGCTAAGCTATGGATCAAGAATAGCATTTAAGAGCACACCTGATACAAACCATATATATTCCAAGGTGAAGGGTACTATGACCATTATTTCCTTGGGCTAGGGAAGGAGGGAATGTAGACCCAAGCATTTGTACTATTTCTATCCTTTCCTTCCTAACCACATCATAATATACAACCTCCTATTATTTTAATTACCTAAATGCCTTTCTTAAAGCATTATTAATTCTGTTGTGCCATGTTTATGGCTAGAGAGAAGTAAAATAAAAAGTGTATATATTACTAAAATTTAGAAACTTTAAGCACATGATTTTTATCAGAGGAAAGACTAACAATTCAGTAAAGGATTTTGCAATTAATTGTCACAATAAGTGGAATATTTAGGGAAAAGATAGTTATGCACATCAATGTAAAAAGTGGCCTTACAAAACAGATTTCCATTTTGCTAGTGATGTGCAGTACAACTCTGTGGACTGCCAAATTGGCCAGAATGAAGACAAATGGTTCTCTAGGCCTTCCACTCCAAAGCCATGTGATTTTTTTTATCTTGATATTTTCATTCTGCATATTGTCTCCCTCAGAGCCTGGTGGACCTGCTTGTTCCGCAGAGTATAGATGACAGGGTTGAGCAGTGGGGTCACCACTGTGTTCACAAGGGCAGCCTCCCTGTTGGAGTCCAGCCTATTCCTTTGCTTTGGTTTCATGTATATAAACACACAGCTGCCATACATCAGAGAGAGGACAATGAGGTGAGAAGAGCAGGCAGAGAAAGCTTTCTGTTTCTCCTTGGCTGATGGGAGTTGCACAATTGTGACTACTATGTTGTTGTAGGCAATGAGGGTTATGATAAGGGATGTTAAAAGGATAAACAAGGCAAGGACAAAGGCCAACATTTCCACAGACCTGGTGTCAGAACAAGAGAGATGAATCAGGGGCCCAACATCACAGAAAAAGTGGGGGATGATATGGGGACCACAGAAGGATAACTGGGAAATCTTTACTAGTGGACCAGTGATGAGAGGGAAGGCCAAAGCAAAGCAGGCAGTGACCAGGAGGAAGCAAGTCTTCAGGTTCATGATGGTCGGGTAATGCAGAGGCTTGCAAATGGCCAGGTACCGATCCAGAGACATCACTGCTATGAGGAGGAAACCTGCTGCTCCCAGAAATAAAAAGACAAAGGCTTGTATGAAACAGGCAGGAAAGGAAATGGTTTGTTTGCCTAAGAGAAAGATGACCAGCAACTTAGGAATAACAGCACTTATGACACCACACTCCAAGAAGGAGAAAATGCTGAGGAAAAAGTACATAGGTGTGTGGAGCCGGGAGTCAGTACAGGTGATCGTGACTATGACAGCATTGCCTGCGATGGATGCCAGGTACGCCAGCAGGTGCACCAGGAAGAGGACCTTTCCCAGATGCTGGATGGCAGGAAACCCCTCCAAGATGAATTCTTGGACAGTTGTCCCATTCCTCATTTCCATGGGCATGTCTTTCCACAGCATCATCAATGTTGGTCTAACCTATTATAAAGACATCAGGGAACACAAAGGTTTTAGAGAAGCATGACTAAGTTATTTGCATATCAAAGAAGATGGAGAGGCAGATAACAATGTGGCTTAGCCCATTGGTTCTTGAATCAGAAGGACCTGAATTTAATACTAGTTCAATACTGAGTTCTAACTCCTGAGCGATGAGTCATCTTTGGAAAGGAAGTTAACCTTTGTAAACTTTACTTTGCCCTCTGTAGAATGAAGATGATAGGATCTACCTATTACTGTTCTTTGATAATTAATTAAGATAAAGCATGTAAGTCACTTGGCATATTTTGACAATATTTCTTATGTGTTCCTCAGTCTAAGTGTAATATTATCATTAAAATGATGCTTAATAGAGTTATTGACATTTTCATACTTACAAAATATTTTATTTTTAATATTATTTTGTAAATAAACATAACAATGTTAGTAATATTCCCTTTGAATATCCCTTGTAAAATATGCAACAAATTTTATGGTCTAAGTTGTCATCATCATCTGTTGAGGACTTATGTTTGTTCTATGCTGGTCACTGAAATTCAATATTTCTATTACTCTTCACAATAACCATGAGCCCCTTATTCTACAGAAGTGGAAATTGATGTTTAGAGAATTCCAGAGAGCTTAGATCACAGAGCTGGGAATTTAGCCAGAATGCCAGAATCTGGAGGATATGCTGTTTCCAAATGCAGTGACAAAATATTTTAAAATGGGATCATATCTATTGTTGATGATCTCTCAATCTTAAGTGAAAGATTAGCTTTATTTATCATAATTGTTTCTACCCTTGGTTAGATTCACTGATGAGTTATAGACCTGTGGAATGACATGGGGCTTAGAGAGCAACTACTTTAGCACAAGCAGAGACCAGAGACATTAGGGGCTGCTCAACAACTTGAGGTTAGGTTGTAAATCCAGGATTTACCACCCACCGTCCCCACCCCAGCGTTCATGCTGGCCTGTGATGCAGGTGGGAGTGATAGTAGTTTATAAGATTAACCCACTGTGGAGGTTATGCAGGGCACCTGGCATTCATAAATTACTCTTGCATCAAAGCTCCATGAACATTCTTCTCTCTTCAGTACTCTCAATCAGTAACTTCTCTCCGGATGGTGTTTGGCTGTAGCATCTCAATACTAGGCTAAAAGTCTGCTGTGTGGAATTTTTCACTCTCACTAATGCACCCTGGGCCATGTCCTCTGAAGGGCTGCTCATGAAACCAAACTGTTCCCCCCTGAGTGGTACAACCAGAAGGAGCCTCTGTTTCTGTTCCTATTGACCTCAGTAAGTCCACCAGATCACCACAGTCCATGAGGCCAGGCACACACATGAATCACCTCATGGAGGGCAGGACTTCCTCCTCTTGCAGCTATTCTTTGAAGACATTAAGAGCTTGCTCTGGGCTGAGGGGAAAGGAGAGGAGAAGGAAACTCATTTGTCACAGCCTGTTGTCCCTGAGGGGGGTGAATATGCATTCCATGCTCCCAGTGTTCTGAATGACAAAGCCCTGTTTCGATAGCCAGGATGTTTTTTAGCACAAGGCTACATGCAGCCTTGACCACTGAAACCCCAGAGGGGAGCAGATGGACTAAAACAACTACATTTCACTGGCCCCAGTTTTGAGCTAGAGCTGGACTTCCAGACTACTTAGGATTCTGAGGAAAAGTCTGGCTGCCTCCACCAGTGGGTAGAAACCCACCTAACCTGCAACATTGCTTTCACTTCCTATACCAGTTAATAGGAGTAGGCACCTTCTTATAGGTTTAGACCTGGGTGCTGCTGAGACAATGGTCCTTCTGCAGCAGTGCTCCATGTCATGGATGCATCTGCTCCAAGTCACCTTCTATTGCACTATGGTCCTCCATCATATGCTCACCTTCCCATGTGGAGAAGCATCCTTATTTTACTGCATCAACAGTTAGAAGGTGCCGACATGAAAATTTGAAGTCTCTGTGATGTTTTTGCCACAATACTGTTTGGCTACCCAGCAGGAAGGACCTAGCCAGTGAGCAGAGAGTATAGGTCCCCAAACCTTATTGGATGCTGAAGAGACAGGGGCAGAAAGTAAAGGCCTGTCTTGTCTCCTGAGGGCAGCTAATTAGTTAATGTTGAGAACAAGAATTACTGGCCTAACCCTTATATTTATCTTCCCATTGTCTCTGGTAATGCTGACTCCCAGATGTCCACATTGTTCTCTGCCAAGATTTTTGAAGGAAATTATATGACATTTTCCCAAGGGTTTTTAAAATCCCAGGTTGAATATTGCTACTGCTTTGAGGTAACAGTCCAGACTATAGTTTTCTACATGTGATATTTGGAATGAGACCAGAGCATAGTTGTTAAAAGAACAGATTTTATGGTGAGAAGCAGCTGGATCACACCCTGGCTTGCATGTGGCTTTTGAGAAGATACTGGGGAAATCCACCTGTCTTAGTCAATCATTCTTCATGCTTCCACCAATATTATGATTCTTTTCATTGCATATTTTTATCTGAAAAATATTTTCATTGTGCTCACCAATCCTTGGAAAAGGAAAGCACACATTTTCCTCTTCAGGGAAGAAAGGGAAATGCTAGGCAGTTTCTGTAATATCTCTAACCTGGCAGGCGCCTCTCTTTTTAAATGTATCTGGGATGTGGAACCCCAGATTCTTTCTAAATATAGAAGAGGCTAGATGTGAGGTTTAGGGTGGAGAAGCTGTATCCATAGCAACCACTGCATTGGAAAACTGCTTCTTGGTATCTCAGCAGAGCTGCTGTATAGAAGTGACCCAATTTTCTGTGACCTCTGGTTTCCCATCCAGAGCCCGATAAGGGGACTAAACTCCCAAAGTGTATTTGCTGGCAACCCTGGGGCACATGGTAGCTGGAAATTTGTCCTGCATGAATCTGCCCTCATCATAATTGGTCTTACAAGGTCAAGGCAAATATTATAGAAACTTTCATGAGTACTCATGTGGGTCCCATCTACCCAAAAAATCATTTTTACAACATCTGTCCATCTACACACTTCTGCTTTCCATCCAGGCCAAACTTGGAAACCATGGTTATTTTCTCAGTTGGAAGTGAGGGAAAATAAAGAGTAATGGGAAAAGAGTTACAATGCTATAGCAATGTGAGACTATACATTTTAATGCTAAGATAAAGGCTCATTTGTATGGGGTTTTAATTTTATGCAGTGCCAGCTTCATGGTGCAGAAATACTTCTCAGACCTGAGTGAATCCCAATGCCAACACGATGGTGGGAAATGTGGGAGGAGAGGGCCTGGCATGTGGTTTGATGGCAAGGCTTAGAAAGTGGAAAAAGAAATGGGCTAAACTAACTCTACATTGCATCTAGCATAAGGGGTGGTGAGACGGTACCAAGAAATGTTTCAAGTTGTCCTTGATCTAGTTTCTCATTTCTGGATAGTGCCTTCATGGCTTATCCTTTACCCACTATTTCTTTATGTTTTTAATGGTACCTTGATCTCATTTGTTGTGGCCGTTTTCCAGCATTGCTTGTGCTTTGAGTGTTTAGTTATCCAGTTAGAGTAAGGAAAGGGATAGTTCTTAAAGTTGTATTTGTGATTATCAAAACTTAGAAGGATAAAGCACACATCAATTTATGGATTATCCTCTGCAGAATATTGTTATGTTTTCCATTCTGTCCTTCAGCCACTAAATGATAAATTAGGTTACCCCAATATTCAGGATTTAGATAATAAGAATATTTTTGTTTATAGTGTATCTGGTTAATATGGTCTATTCCTAGAATGGTTCCATTTTCTAGTATTATTTCCCTAAGGAAAGAGGCTTAATTAAGGCCCGAGGAAAGATAAATCCCGTCATCTATGATATTGTGGGAGAAGGTGTAGAGGATGCTAATATGAAGAGAAGTGGGGATCAGGATGGAGAGAAGCACTCAGTATACCCAACCCGGGCTGAGGGTGGAGCTGTGGGAATACTAATAATCCTTTAAGAAGCACTGTTCCTCATGGAAATTCCATATAATTAAGGCAAGAATGGCAACAGAGACTCAGAACACATCAATTCTGATCTAAAGGGTTCATTACTCATATGCAATACCCATCCATCCATGTGAGAAAAGCATGGTAGTGTTAGTAGCTTCCAACTTGGGACCCAGAGGGGAAGCTGAAGGCATAGGGTAATTTATTCTGAGTTTCTTTGTTGTCTTTTTTATTCTTGCATGGAAAAAAGAAAACTTCTTTTTAATGAACCTCATCATATAATGACTAATACAGTTGAATTATATGGGTGGGACAGAAAGAGGTAGAAAAAGCTACCTATAAATCTCAGAAGTGAAACCACTTGGTAAGGTTCTGGATCTTCCACTTTTATTTTTAAGTTTGTATTTAAATTAGTTAATTAAATTCCTTAAATGTTTGGTAGAATTTGCTTGTGAATCCATCTGACCCTGCACACTTTTCTATATGGGGTGATTTTTTATTCCTGATTCAATTATTTTGCTAGTTAAATTTCTGTTCAAGTTTTCTATTTCTTTCTGTTTTAGTTTGGTGGTTTCTAGGTTTCTAGACATTTATCCATTTATTCCAGGTTGGCATGTAGTTTTTCATAATATTCTCTTATAATTTGTATTTCTGTGGTGTTGGTTATTTCTCCTCTATCATTTGTGATTTTATTTATTTGGGTCCTTTCTCCTTTCTTTTTGATAACTTTGGCTAGAGGTTTTTCAATTTTACGACTGTTTTCAAAGAACCAGCTCCTGGTTTCATTGATATGTTCTTTTAGTTTCTATATCATTTATTTCTG
The DNA here is from genome assembly GCF_037043125.1 of Eumetopias jubatus. NCBI lineage: Eukaryota > Metazoa > Chordata > Mammalia > Carnivora > Otariidae > Eumetopias > Eumetopias jubatus. The sequence continues at coordinate 40,290,166 of NW_028274823.1, read as the reverse complement.
CTCTAATCTTTATTATTTTCTTCTTTCTCCTGGCTTTAGGCTTCGTTTGTTGTCTTTTTCTAGCTCCTTTGTTGTAATGTTAGGTTATTTATGTGAGTTTTCTTGCTTCTTCGGATAGGCCTGTATTCCTATATCCTTCCCTCTTAGGATTGCTTTTGCTACATCCCAAGGTTTTGGACCATCGTGTTTACACTTTCATTTAGTTCCATGTATTTTTTATATCTTCTTTGAATTTCTGGTTGACTCATTCATTGTTCATTGGCATGTTGTTTGGCCTCCCTGTTATTTGTAGTGTTTCCCAATTTTCTCTTGTGGTTGATTTCCAGTTTAAGAGCATGCTCAGGGGCGGAGCAAGATGGCGGAGGAGTAGGAGACCTGGATTTCGTCTGGTCTCAGGAATTCAGCTGGATAGGGATCAAACCATTCTGAACACCTACGAACTCAGCAGGAGATCAAAGAGGAGAGTAGCAACAACTCTCTGAACAGAGAAGCGACCACTTACTGGAAGGTAGGACGTGTGGAGAAGTGAATCCGAGGTGATATTCGGGGAGGATAGATGGCGGGGGAGGGGGCCTCCGTCGGCCACTTCTGGCAAGTGATAGAGCCTTGGAGCACAAAATCGGAACTTTTAGAAGTCGGCTCCGCTGAGGGACGTTGCTCCAGTGGCTAAGCAGGGGGTGGAACCCTCGCGGGACAGTGTGGTCTCAGGACCCTCGGAGTCACAGAAAGACCGGGGGTGCCTGAGTGCGGCAAAGCTCCCAGGTATCGGAGCGGGGAAGCCGGCTGTAGAGACGGCGCTGAGGCGTGGGCTCTCAGCTCCGGGTTGCCATAGACTGTGATCCGCGGCCCAGTCGGGCCACTGCTCCTCCAGCAGGGACCCAACAAGCGGCAGAGCCGGGGAGACTCCCCTTCCTCCCCCGGGAAGAGTGGCGCGGGAGCGCACCACAGGGATCTACTGGGTTTGGAGACTCCACACGGGGTCGGGTGCCAGAGATAGAAATGCTCGGTCACAGGCCGGGTGAGCACGGAGTGTGGCCGGAGACCGGGGAGACGGGAGTGACTGGCTGCTTTTCTCTGGGGGCGCACTGAGGAGCGGAGCCCCGAGTTCTTGCTTCCTCCGGGGCGGAGATTGGGAGGCCGCCATTTTCACTGTCGTCCCCCAAAGCCGTAGGGAAAGCTTGCAGGGAACAAAAGCTCCTGAGAGCAAACCCGAGCAGCTTGCTTAGCCGGGACTGACAAGGGCAGGGCAATTCCGCCTCCGACAAAGACATTTGGGAACCACGGCAACAGGCCCCTCCCCCAGAAGATCAGCAGGAAGAGCCAGCAAGCCAAGACCAAGTTTACCGATCAAGAGAATGGGAGAACTCCAGCGCTAGGGGAATACTGCACATAGAATTCATGGCTTTTTGTACCATGATTCATTAGTTTTTCAAAGTTAATTTTTTAACTGTTTTTTTTTTAATTTCTCTTTTTCCCTTTTTCAACCAACATCTTATCAATCACTTTTTTTAAAAAAACATTTTTTATTTTTTATTTTTAGAGTCATATTTTATCCCCTCATAATAGTTACCCTTATTTTTGGCATATATATGTAAGTTTTTCTCTCTTTAAGATTTTGAGATACAGTTTCTTCTAACAGATCAAAATATACCCTAAATCCCTAGTGTATGGCTTTGTTCTAGTCCCCTGCCTGATCACATTCTCTCCCTTTGTTTTTAAATCTTCTTCTTTCTTTTTTCAAACAACTTCTTATCATATCAATTCCTTTTATAAAATCTTTTATAATTTTCATCTTTACAGTCATCTTCCATCCCTTCATTGTATCAACCCTTATTTTGTACATATATAAGTCTTGCTTCCTTTAAAATTTTAGGAGGCACTTTTTTCTAACAGACCAAAATATGCCCCAAATCTAGTGTGTGGCACTGATCTATGCACTAGCCTGATCATATTTGATCATATTCTGTTTTTTTTTTTGTATTGTTCTGTTTTTGTTTTTAATCTTTTTGGGTTTTTTTTCTTTCTTTCTTTCTTTCTCTTTCTTTTTTCTTTCTTTCCCTTTCTTTTCCCCTGGTTTCAGGTCTTTTCTGATTTGTATAGAGTATATTTGTATAGAGTATATTTGCTGGGGACGCTGTTAACCTGTTAGCATTTTGTTCTCTCATTCATCTATTCCCCTCTGGACAAAACGACAAGATGAAAAAAATCACCTCAGCAAAAAGAACAAGAGATAATACCGTCAGCCAGGGACCTACTCAATATGGACATTAGTACGATGTCGGACCTAGAGTTCAGAATCATGACTTTAAAGATACTAGCTAGGATTGAAAAAAGCATGGAAGTTATTAGAGAAACCCTTTCTGGAGAAATAAAAGAACTAAAATCTAACCAAGTCGAAATCAAAAAGGCTATTGATGAGGTGCAATCAAAATGGGGGCACTAACTGCTAGGATAAATGAGGCAGAAGAGAGAATCAGTGATATAGAAGACCAAATGGTGGAAAATAAAGAGGCTGAGAAAAAGAGAGAGAAACAACTACAGGATCACGAGGGCAGAATTCGAGAGATAAGCGATACGATAAGACAAAACAACATTAGAATAATTGGGATCCCAGAAGAAGAAGAAAGAGACAGAGTAGACATCCCTGCCGTGTTCCTGACCTTAGGGGGAAAGCTCTCAGTTTTTCGCCATTGACAATGATATTCGCTGTAGGTTTTTCATAGATGGCTTTTATGATATTGAGGTATGTACCCTCTATCCCTATACTCTGAAGAGTTTTGATCAAGAAAGGATGCTGTACTTTGTCAAATGCTTTTTCTACATCTATTGAGAGGATCATATGGTTCTTGTTCTTTCTTTGATTAATGTATTGTATCACATTGATTGATTTGTGGATGTTGAACCAACCTTGCAGCCCAGGGATAAATCCCACTGGTCCTGGTGAATAATCCTTTTAATGTACTGTTGTATCCTATTGGCTACTATTTTCATGAGAATTTTTGCATGCATGTTCATCAAGGATATTGGTCTGTAATTCTCCTTTTTGATGGGGTCTTTGTGTGGTTTGGGGATTAAGGTAATGGTGGCCTCATAAAACGAGTTTGGAAGTTTTCCTTCCATTTCTATTTTTTGGAACAGTTTCAGAAGAATAGGTATTAATTCTTCTTGAAATGTTTGGTAGAATTCCCCTGGGAAGCCATCTGGCCCTGGGCTTTTGTTTGTTGGGAGATTTTTGATGACTGCTTCAATTTCCATAGTGGTTATAGGTCTGTTCAGGTTTTCTATTTCTTCCTCGTTCAATTTTGGTAGTTGATACATCTCTAGGAATGCGTCCATTTCTTCCAGGTTATCTAATTTGCTGGCATAGAGTTTCTCGTAATATGTTCTTATAATTGTTTGTATGTCTTTGATGTTGGTGGTGATCTCTCCTCTTTCATTCATGATTTTGTTGATTTGGGTCATTTTTCTTTTTGATAAGTCTGGTCAGGGGTTTATCAACCTTGTTAATTCTTTGAAAGAACCAGCTCCTAGTTTCGTTGATCTGTTCTACTGTTCTTTTGGTTTCTGTTTCATTGATTTCTGCTCTGATCTTTATGATTTCTCTTCTCCTGCTGGGTTTAGGCTTTGTTTGTTGTTCTTTCTCCAGCTCCTTTAGGTGTAGGGTTAGGTTGTGTATTTGAGACCTTTCTTGTTTCTTGAGAAAGGCTTGTATTGCTATATATTTTCCTCTTAGGACTGCCTTTGCTGCATTCCAAAGATTTTGAACAGTTGTGTTTTCATTTTCATTGGTTTCCATGAATTTTTTTTTAAATTCTTCTTTAATTTCCTGGTTGACTCATTCATTCTCTAGTAGGATGCTCTTTAGCCTCCATCTCTAGTAGGATGCTCTTTAGCCTCCATGTATTTGAGTTCTTTCCAACTTTCCTCTTGTGATTGAGCTCTAGTTTCAAAGCACTGTGGTCTGAAATTATGCAGGGAATGATCCCAATCTTTTGGTACCGGTTGAGACCTGATTTGTGACCTAGGATGTGATCAATTCTGGAGAATGTTCCATGGGCACTAGAGAAGAATATGTGTTCTGTTGCTTTAATGGAATGTTCTGAATATATCTGTGAAGTCCATTTGGTCCAGTGTGTCATTTAAAGTCTTTATTTCTTTGTTGATCTTTTGCTTGGATGATCTGCCCATTTCAGTCAGGGGGTGTTAACGTCCCCCACTATTATTGTATTGTTGTTGATGTGTTTCCTTGCTTTTGTTATTAATTGGCTTATATAATTGGCTGCTCCCATGTTAGGGGCATAGATATTTACAATTGTTAGATCTTCTTGTTGGATAGACCCTTTAAGTAGGATATAGTGTCCTTCCTCATCTCTTATTATAGTCTTTGGTTTAAAATCTAATTTGTCTGATAGAAGGATTGCCACCCCAGCTTTCTTTTGGTGTCCATTAGCATGATAAATGGTTTTCCACCCCCTCACTTTCAATCTGGATGTGTCTTTGGGTCTAAAATGAGTGTCTTGTGGACAGCATATCAATGGGTCTTGTTTTTTTGTCCAATGTGATAGCCTGTGTCTTTTGATTGGGGCATTGAGCCCATTTACATTCAGGGTAACTATTGAAAGATATGAATTTAGTGCCATTGTATTGCCTGTAAGGTGACTGTTGCTTTATATCGTCTGTGTTCCTTTCTGGTCTATGCTCTCTTTGCTTAGAGGAGCCCTTTCAATATTTCTTGTAGGGCTGGTTTCATGTTTGCAAATTCCTTTAGTTTTTGTTTGTCCTGGAAGCTTTTTATCTCTCCTTCTATTTTCAATGACAGCCTCTCTGGATATAGTATTCTTGGGTGCATATTTTTCTCATTTAGTGCTCTGAAGATATCATGCCAGTCTTTTCTGGCCTGCCAGGTCTCTGTGGATAGGTCTGTTGCCAATCTAATGTTTCTACCATTGTAGGTTACCGATCTCTTGCCCTAGCTGCTTTCAGGATTTTCTCTTTGTCTCTGAGACTAGTTAAGTTTTACTCTTAGATGTTGGGTTGTTGACCTATTTTTATTGATTTTGAGGGGGGGTTCTCTCTGCCTCCTGGATTTTGATGCCTGTTTCCTTCCCCAAATTAGGGACGGTCTCTGCTATAATTTGCTCCAGTATACCTTCTGCCCCCCTCTCTCTTTCTTCTTTTGGGATCCCAATTATTCTAATGTGTTTTCGTCTTATGGTATCGCTTATCTCTCGAATTCTGCCCTTGTGATCCAGTAGTTGTTTATCTTTTTCTCAGCTTCTTTATTTTTTCATCATTTGGTCTTCTATATCACTAATCCTCTCTTCTGCCTCATTTATCCTAGCAGTTAGAGCCTCCACTTTTTATTGCACCTCATTATAGCCTTTTTGATTTTGACTTGGTTAGATTTTAGTTCTTTTATTTCTCCAGAAAGGGTTTCTCTAATATCTTCCATGCTTTTTTCAAGCCCAGCTAGTATCTTTAAAATCATCATTCTGAACTCTAGTTCTGACATCTTACTAATGTCCGTATTGATTAGGTCCCTGGTAGTCGGTACTGCCTCTTGTTTTTTTGTTGAGGTAATTTTTTCCGTCTTGTCATTTTGTCTAGAGGAGAATAGATGAATGAGAGAACAAAATGCTAACAGGGTAACAAAGTCCCCAGAAAATATACACTAAACAAATCAGAAAAGACCTGAAACCAGGGGAAAAGAAAGGGAAAGGATGAAAAAAGAAAAAAAATAGAAAAAGATAAAAACAAACAAAAAAAACCAAAACAGTATATGATCAAATATGATCAGGCTGGTGCATAGATCACTGCCACACACTAGATTTTGGGCGTATTTTGATCTATTAGAAGAAAGTGCCTCCCAAAATTTTAAAGAAAGAAAAACATATATTTACAAAAACAAGCGTTAATACAATGAAGGGATGGAATATGAGTCTAAAGATGAAAACTGTAAAAGATTTTATAAAAGGAATTGATAAGAAGTTGGTTGATAAAAGGAAGAAGAGGATTTAAAAAAAAAAGGAGAGAATATGATCAGGCTGGAGACTAGAACAAAGCCATACACTAGAGATTTAGGGTATATTTTTATCTGTTAGAAGAAACTGTATCTGAAAATTTTAAAGAGAGAACAACTTCTATATATATATGTATATATACCAAAAATAAGGGTAACTACTATGAAGGGATAGAATATGAGTCTAAAAATGAAAAATAAAAGTGTTTTTTAAAAAAGGGATTGATAAGATGTTGGTTGAAAAAGGGAAAAAGAAAAATTAAAAAAAAAGGCAGTTAAAGAAAATTAACTTTGAAAGACTAAAGAATCATGGTAAAAAAGCCATGAATTCTATGTGCAGTATTCCCCTAGCGCTGGAGGTCTGAGGTTCTCATTGATCAGTAAACTTGGTCTTGGCTGGCTGTTCTTGCTGATCTTCTGGGGGAGGGGCCTGTTGCCGTGGTTGCCAAATGTCTTTGCCGGAGGCGGAATTGCCCTGCCCTTGCTGGTCCGGGCTAAGTAATCTGCTCTGGTTTGCTCTCGGGAGTTTTTGTTCTCTGCAAGCTTTCTGTACAGCTTTGGAGGATGAGAGTGAAAATGGTGCCCCCCAATCTCTGCCCAGAGGAGCTGAGAACTCGGAGCCCCACTGCTCATTGAGCCCCCAGAGAAAAGCAGTCAGTCACTCCCGTCTCCCCGGTCTCTGGCCGCACTCCGTGCTCACCCGGCCTGTGACCGAGCGTTTCTATCTCTGGCTCACAACCCCGTGTGGAGTCTCCAAACCCAGCAGATCCCTGCGGTGCGCTCCCGCACCCCTCCTCCTGGGAGAGGAAGGGGATTCTCCCCGGATCTGTTGCTTGTTGGGTCCCTGCTGGAGGAGCAGTGGCCCGACTGTGCTGCAGACCACGGTTTATGGCAACCACGAGCTGAGAGCCCGTGCCTCAGCTCGTCTCTGCAGCCGGCTTCCCCGCTCTGATACCTGGGAGCTCTGCTGTACTCAGGCACCCCTGGTCTTTCTGTGACCCCGAGGGTCCTGAGACCACACTGTCCCGTGAGGGTTCCACCCCCCGCTTAGCCACTGGAGCGACGTCCCTCAGCAGAGCTGACTTCTAAAAGCTCCAATTTTGTGCTCCAAGGCTCTATCACTTTGCAGAAGCAGCTGATGGAGGCCCCCTCCCCCGCCATCTATCCTCCCGAATATCACCTCGGATTCACTTCTCCGCACGTCCTACCTTCCAGAAAGTGGTCACTTTTCTGTTCAGAGGATTGCTGCTATTCTTTTCTTTGATCTCCTGTTGAGTTCGTAGGTGTTCAGAGTGGTTTGATCCCTATCCAGCTGAATTCCTGAGACCAGACGAAATCCAGGTCTCCTACTCCTCCACCATCTTGCTCCTTCCTACCCCCCGCAATCTTTTTGAAAAAGGAAAGCACATATTTGTCTTCTTCAGGGAAGAAGGGGGAATGCAAGGTTTCTGTAACATCTCTAACCTGACAGGGCCCTCTTTTTTTAAAAGAATCTTGGCAGTGGATCCCCAGATTCTTTGTAGATGCAGAAGAGGAAGAGATGTGCACCTGAGGATGGAGAAGGTGTATCCATAGCAACCACTGGCTTGGAAAGCTGTTTCTTTTCCTGGGTATGTCAGCTGGGATTCTGTGGCAGGAGTGACCCATTTTTCTGTGGCCTCTGGCTTCCCATCGAAAGCCAGAGAAGGGGGTTAAACTTGTAAGGTGTATTTGCAGGCCACCCTGGTACATATGGGAGCTTTTTGGTAATTTGTTCTGCCTGAATCTGCCCAGATTAATATTGATCTTAGAAGGTCAAGGCAAATATGGAAACTTTCATGAGTTTTCATGTGGGTCCCCCCTTCCCAGAAATAGGTAAAATCTTTTATTTTATTTTTTGAGAGAGAGAAAGTGTGCCCACTTGAGTGGGCGTGAGTTGTAGGGAGAGGTAGAGAGAGAATCTTAAGCAGACTCTGCCCTGAGCATGGAGCCAGACACAGGGCTCTATTCCACAATCCTGAGATCATGACATGAGCCAAAATCAAGAACTGGACACTTAACCGACTGAGGCACCCAGGTGCCCCAGCAAAATCATTTTTATAACATCTGCCCATCTACCCACTCTGCTTTCAATCCAGGTCACACCTGGAAGTGAGGAAAAATAAAGGATGATGGCAGATGAGTTACAGAATCTAGAGCAAAGTGAAACTATACATTTTAACGCTCAGTTAAAGCCTTATTGGCATGGTGTTTTAATTTTATTCAATGACAGCTTCATGGTGCAGAAATACCCGTCATACCCAAGCAAGTCCCAACACCAACACGATGGTGGGAAGGTGGAAGGAAACGACTCCATGTGTTTTGATGGAAAGGTTAACAATGGAACACTCAAAGAAATAGGCTGAGCTAACTCTACCTTGTATCTAGCATAAGTGGTGTTGAGCTGGCACCAAGAAATGTTTCAAATTGTCCTTGGTATAGTTTCTCTTTTCTGAATAGTGCCTTCTGGCACTCCAATACACAGTATTTCTTTAAGTTTTTTTTTAATGACCTTGAGATCTCACTTATCAAGGACATTTTTCAGTGTTCCTTGTGCTTTGAGTATTAGTTAGCCAGTTAGAGGAAGGAAGGGGATAGTTCTTAAAGTTGTATTTGTGATTATCAAAACATGGAAGGATAAAGCAAATATCAGTTTGTGGATTCTCTTCCACGGAATATTATTACTTTTGCCACACTGTCCCTCATCCACTCTCGACAAGTTAGGCTACACCTATATTCAGGTTTAGATTATAAGAATATTTTGGTTTAGAGTGTATAATTAATATGGTCTGTTCCTAGAAAGGTTTCAATTTCTAGTATTATGTCTAGTATTAGAAGGCTAAGTTAAGTCCTGAGGAAAGGTAAATCCTGTCATCTTTGTTATTGTGGGAGAGGAAGTAGGGGATGCTAAGTTGAACAGGAAGTAGGGATCAGAATGGAGAGAAGCACTCACTAGGCCGAACCCCAGACTGAGGGTGGAGTGTCGGATTACTAATAATACTTTGAGAACCACTGTCCCTCATGGAGTTTCCATAAAAATAAGGCGACAATGCCATTGGGGACCTGGAACACATCAATTCTGATCTTGAGGTCTCATTAATATCACACCCAATACCTATCCCTCCACATGAGGAAAAGTATAGTAGTGTTAGCAGCTTCCAACTTGGGACCACGAGGCGAAACGGAAGGTATAGGGTAATTTATTCTATCTGGGCATCTTTGTTTTTTTTTTTAATGCATGCATGGAAAAAAAAATTTCCGTTTTAATAAGCCTGGCTTTATATGTAGAATGATTAATTAAATTGAATTATGTGCATGGGATAGAAGGAAGTAGAAAAGCTATCTGTAAATGTCAGAAGTGAAACTATTCTGTAAGGTTCTGCCTCCTCCACTTCTATTACTTTCTTGATAGGGTTTCTTGTGCTTGTCTCACCTCTGATGTGTGGATGCTCCAGATGTTGACACGTGTGGTTCTAAGTGGTTTTTTTAGCACAGGATTCTTAAGTATCTTTATCTTGGTACCTTTCCAAAATGAAATGGTGAATGTTGTTTTGCAAGGTCAATATTTTATACAAAGTATGGAAGAGCCCTTAATAACCTCTCCCCCCCAAACAAACTCCTTTGAAATGGGGGCAAAGTTCACATTTCTAAGTTCTAAGTTCACCTCTTCTCATAACACCCTTACAGCTTATTACATGAAATAGTTTTACTCTTAATGGAGGGGAACTACTTAGAGGAGAAGATGAACGATGTGCAATGGAGAGAAAACTGATTTATATAATCCCCTTTCAGGAAATGGGATCCTTTTGGCTGGGCTTGAGACATCACCTCACCAATAATCAGTATTATATTAATACTAATGTGTCATAAAGTCAGTGCCCAAGATTCCTAAGATTCAGTAAACCAGACTGATCTCTTTCCACACATGTGACTCTGAGGATCTCAGCTGATCATAGCTTTTGTAAGATATTGGTAGAGAGAGATGTCCTCTGGACTGACAACACAATCAAATTCTGTTTTCTTATCCAGCACTTATCACTGTTTGGGGACAAAGCTCCCGAGAAGAATTCTAAGGAACCAGAAGAGATAACTTGGAATTCTTCAGCCTCTCAATATGACTGGACTGCTCAACGTTGGTTGGAGGTATCTATCAGCTTCTTTTTCCTTAGTTGGGAGGGAGGTCAGGCCGGCCACCCACAAGTCAGGGAAGGAAAGTGGCCAGTGCAGGCATAGTGGGGGAGACTCAGACCGTGCTCAGACTGAACAAGAGTCATACAGCCAGGGTAAGCACCTGCTACATCCTCAGAAGGCTGGCTTCTTCTGAATGTATGCCTCACCTTTGTCCATCAGGTCTGCTGTTGGGGAAAGATACATTCAGCCAAAAATAGAGGAGCTGGGTGGGCTCAGCTCTGCTTTTTCCTCATACCCATCTTAGTTTGACTCTTTGTCTTGAAAAGAATGGAAATCCTATCAATCATGGTCAATGAGGGAGTTTAATTTCACAAGTAGCATCTCATTCATAGAAATCCTGAAACAGGAGTCACAATAGGCCTGGTTGTTAAGGACACTGAAGGTGGAGAGTGATTCTAGATTCAGGCAACCTTGGGAACTTCAGCATCTGGGGTGTTTGGGTCCTGTTTCCACTGCTTTCTCATTGACCCTCAAGCCACATTCTTCATGTCTGCCACTTTATGGCCTTCTACTAAATGGTGTTCTTTATACTCTTAATTCCTATCCTTCCATTTTTCAGTGACACAGGGTCCATAGTGACTGTGACACTTTCTTGTGGTACATCTCAGTGCTTTGTTTAAGAGAGGAATGATACAAATCTTATGCACTCTTTCATAAGGTGTGAAAAGAGTTTCCAAGATTTCCAAAAAGTTTCATGCAGCAGAATATTTTCTTTTTTCTTATTGGAATATAATTGGCATATAACATGGTATAAGTTTAAGGTGTACAAAGTGATGATTTGATACACCCATATATTATGAAATGTTTACCACAGTAAGGTTAACCAGCACATCCTTCACTTCATATAATTACCATTTTGTGGTTATGGTAAAAATATGAAAAACTCTACTCTCATAGCAATTTTCAAGTGTATAATACAGTATTGTTAACTATAGTCACTTTCCTATACTTTGGATCCTCATAACTTACTCATTTCACAACTGGAAGTTCATACCCTTTGACCAATATATCTCCATTTCCCCCATTGCTCAGCCCCTGACAACTACCATTACACTGTATGTTTCTATGAGTTAGATGTTTTTAGGTTTCACATACAAATGAGATAATACAGTATTTGTGTTTCTTTGTCTGATTATTTGACTTAGCAATAAAATATACATCAGCAGATTTATGACAAGACGACAATCTAATGCAGTAGGGAAGTGATAGTCCTTCAATAAATGTAGATGGTATTGCAGCCAGTGGGTATTCAAATGGAGAAAATACAACCTGACCCTTTCTTTATATCATACAAAAAAAAAAAAGTTAAAAGAGAAAAAAAAAGAAATGCAGAAGATGAACTGTAGATCTAAATGTAAATAGTATAACAATCATCTAAGAGAAAACATGGCAGAATATCTTAATGTGTTTGGGAGAAAGTAAAAAAATTTCTTGACCAAGGCAAAAGAATTTACCATAAAAACAATGGTACTAGGTATCTCTATTAATTGCAAGACAGCATTAAGGAAATGAAAGGGCAAGTCACAGTGTGGGAAAAGCTATTTTTAATCTGACAAATCTACAAATCAGTAAGGAAAAGACAATGGAACAAAAGAAACCTGGGCAAAATATTTTCAGAGTCCCTTCACAAAAAGATATTATACAAATGGCTGGTATTATATTAAAATATTCAGGGTACTTAATGATGAGGGAAATATAAATTAAAACCACACTGCAATATTTCACACAAATAAGAATGGTTAAAATGTAAAATTCAGATGGTACCATGTGTTACTGAGATGATTCAGCTTTCAGATTATAATGCTGAAATAACTATACATCAACAAAATCATTTTTTTTGGTTGCATCCAAATTTATATGCTAGGAACTACAAAAAGCCAGCCAAGAAGTGTAAGTACATTATTTAAGTTATATATGGAGAGCATGATAATGCCATATTTGTGAAGCCTAGTCATTAAAACTGTGTTTCTCAGTTACTCCCAGGACCATTGAAGGAGAAAAATGCTGGAAAAATAATGAGTGAATTTTTATTAGAAAAATGCCACTGAGGATAATTGTCAAGATATTATCAGTAGGTGGAGAGATTAATATCCAGGCTAACAGATGGAGCAGGTAGGTGGAGAGGGAATGAAGGCTTTTGTCATTGTCAGCCCATCTGACTCAACATTTATACTTTGCCTCCCCTCCTACACCCCACTGAACCACTCAGGGTGCTAGCAATAAGTCTTCTTCCAAGCACAGTAGAAAACCAATTCAATAGATCCTTCCAATTTGATAAGCAATCCACATCTGAAACACTTTTCTCCTCATTATGCCATGGCCAGGTGATCATTAACTCCCCAGTTGGAATGGTTCCCAAACTTTGGCATGTATCAGTGTCACCTAAGAGTTTGTAAAAACACAGATTACTGGGCCCCATCCCAGGAGTTTCTGACAGTGTAGGTAGTACCCACAAATTCACATTCATAACAAGTTATCAGGTGATGTATTGCTACTGGTGTAGGGACCACACTTTGAGACCCAAAAGAAATATTTCACTCCTTTGACATCATTTTAATTCTTTTCCAGTAAGTGTCAGTCCATCTTTCAAGAAGATTATCAGTGAGGGAAATGAAGCTAAGGAAATAAAACTGTTTTACATCCAGGAACAAAGTGGAGTATAAGCAAATCAATGCCGTGGAAAATTGTAGTCTCAAGTGATGGGCTTATTAGAATGGAGCCGTTTGTAGGAAGTAGGGAAAGAAAGAATAAAGAGTCAGGGTGACAGGCGAGAGGAAGTTTATTTGTTTATTTCTGCTTCCTTGGTGTGTCAACTGGCTCTGAGAGCCATGAGCTGAAGTGGCTTCAGAGTTCGTTAGTGGTAATTGTTGATAGAGCATTATCAGGGAATTCTCCAGGGCTGCATGGGACCCTTGTCATCCCTGAACACCATGAGTAAGGAGCTACCACACAGAAATTCTCTGTGCATTAGGCTTATAATAAGAAGTAACAAATTCATTTCCTAGCCTACCAGTGACTCCGGTGGGGATAAATTAGCTGATAATCAATTCTTCAGGGAGTACTTTTTTCATTGTTTAGTTCAACTTGAAAATACTTTTCTGTGAAACTTTCATGCTTCTGGGAAATCATAAAATATTGCCATCATTATCTTGCTGATGCTCTAAGTAACTGATGCAGAAAAATAGTTAGCAGGCATTTCCCCTCCCAAAGCCTCAGTGAGTCTGTCCTTTGAATGCACAATGGGACAAGGCAAGGCAGTTACAATACAAAAGGTATACAAGTAATTTAATAATACAGTGACTGAGTATTGGGCTTTGACTGGGGAAGAAGGAAAGTGAGTCAAGACCAGAAAGTTCAAAAAGGAGAGGTCCAAGATTGGATGTAGGTGATATACAAAAATAAAGAAGTAATTAAATAACTATAGGAACTAGTTTCAGGCACGGGGGGAAAACATGTTCTACCTTGTCTCCATCACTGAAAATGAGTATAAAACAGAATGGATGGGGCAGCCATGAGAGGAGCCTGCACAGTGAATCAAGCAGGATGATTGGAAAGAGACCAGAATTTGAAGTACCACCAAATTAATGGTGAGTTTACCATGTTTTCTATCCTCTGGTTCTCTTGCTTCTTGGTCCAGTCACAAAAGTGAGCAGCAGAGAAGAATAAATAAGGCCCCATGCTTCTGGCCACAGAACCTAAAGGAGGCACTTTGGAGACATGAGATGTAATGGGGAGATTTTGATGAGAGGGAACTGGAGGAAAGAGATCCCATTAATTTGTTCAATAACTCAAAGATGTTCTCCCAAACTATACATGACTGGATCTGATCTTAATCAGCACAATCAAGACTGAAAACTGAATGGAAAGATTTCTGGCCCGATGCAGACTACCACTGGGTGGTGCACATGTGGGACAGATCTGAATAGCTTTGCAAAGGTTTTGAAAACTGCACTGACATTGAAACTGCAACCTATAGAAGATGGGATGGAACATATGGCCTGAACCGAATCCAGTCCATTTCTTGCCAGCATTACCTTGATCCCAAAACCAGACAAAGATCCCATCAAAAAGGAGAATTACAGACCAATATCCTTGATGAACATGGATGCAAAAATTCTCACCAAAATACTAGCCAATAGGATCCAACAGTACATTAAAAGGATTATTCACCACGACCAAGTGGGATTTATCCCTGGGCTGCAAGGCTGGTTCAACATCCGCAAATCAATCAACGTGATACAATACATTAACAAAAGAAAGAACAAGAATCATATGATCCTCTCAATAATGCAGAAAAAGCATTTGACAAAGTACAGCATCCTTTCTTGATCAAAACTCTTCAGACTATAGGGATAGAGGGTACATACCTCAATATCATAAAAGCCATCTACGAAAAACCTACAGCGAATATCACTCTCAATGGGGAAAAGCTGAGAGCTTTTCCCCTAAGGTCAGGAATGCGGCAGGGATGTCCACTCTCACCACTGCTATTCAACACAGTATTAGAAGTCCTAGCCACAGCAATCAGACAACAAAAAGAAATCAAAGGCATCCAAATCGGCAAAGAGGAAGTCAAACTCGCACTCTTTGCAGATGATATGATACTTTAGGTGGAAAACCCAAAAGACTCCACCCCAAAACTGCTAGAACTCATACAGGAATTCAGTCAAGTAGCAGGCTATAAAATCAATGCACAGAAATCAGTGGCATTCCTATACACCAACAACAAGACAGAAGAGAGACAAATCAAGTAGTCGATCCCATTCACAATTGCACCCAAAACCATAAGATACCTAGGAATAAATTTAACCAAAGAGGCAAAGGATCTGTACTCAGAAAACTATAAAATACTCAGGAAAGAAATTGAAGAAGACACAAAGAAATGGAAAAACGTTCCATGCTCATGGATTGGAAGAACCAACATTGTGAAGATGTCAATGCTACCTAGAGCAATCTACACATTCAGTGCAATCCCCATCAAAATACCATCCACTTTTTTCAAAGAAATGGAACAAGTAATCCTCAAATTTGTATGGAACCAGAAGAGACCCCGAATAGCCAGAGGAATCTTGAAAAAGAAAAGCAAAGCTGGCGGCATCACAATTCCGGACTTCCAGCTCTATTACAAAGCTGTCATCATCAAGACAGTATGGTACTGGCACAAAAACAGACACATAGATCAATGGAACAGAATCGAGAGCCCAGAAATGGACCCTCAACTCTATGGTCAACTCATCTTTGACAAAGCAGGAAAGAATGTCCAATGGAAAAAAGACAGTCTCTTCAACAAATGGTGTTGGGAAAATTGGACAGCCACATGCAGAAGAATGAAACTGCACCATTTCCTTACACCACACACAAAAATAGACTCCAAATGGTTGAAAGACCTAAACATGAGACAGGAGTCCATCCAAATCCTAAAGGAGAACACAGGTAGCAACCTCTTCGACCTCAGCCACAGCAACTTCTTCCTAGAAACATCACCAAAGGCACAGGAAGCCAGGGCAAAATGAACTATTGGGATTTCATCAAGATAAAAAGCTTTTGCACAGCAAAAGAAACAGTCCACAAAACCAAAAGACAACCGACAGAATGGGAGAAAATATTTGCAAATGACATATCAGATAAAGGACTAGTATCCAAAATCTATAAAGAACTTATCAAACTCAACACCCAAAGAACAAATAATCCAATCAAGAAATGGGCAGAAGACATGAACAGACATTTTTCCAAAGAAGACATCCAAATGGCCAACAGGCACATGAAAAAGTGCTCAACATCGCTCGGCATCAGGGAAATCCAAATCAAAACCTCAATGAGATACCACCTCACACCCGTCAGAATGGCTAAAATTAACAAGTCAGGAAACGACAGATGTTGGCGGGGATGTGGAGAAAGGGGAACCCTCCTACACTGTTGGTGGGAATGCAAGCTGGTGCAACCCCTCTGGAAAACAGTATGGAGGTTCCTCAAACAGTTGAAATTAGAGCTACCATTCGATCCAGCAATTGCACTACTGGGTATTTACCACAAAGATACAAATGTAGGGACCTGAAGGGGTACGTGCACCCCAATGTTTATAGCAGCAATGTCCACAATAGCCAAACTGTGGAAAGAGCCAAGATGTCCATCGACAGATGAATGGATAAAGAAGATGTGGTATATATACACAATGGAATATTATGCAGCCATCAAGAGGAATGAGATCTTGCCATTTGCAACGACGTGGATGGAACTGGAGGGTGTTATGCTGAGTGAAATAAGTCAATCAGAGAAAGACATGTATCATATGACCTCACTGATAGGAGGAATTCTTAATCTCAGGAAACAAACTGAGTGTTGCTGGAGTGGTCGGGGGTGGGAGGGATGGGGTGGCAGGGTGATGGACATTGGGGAAGATATGTGCTACGGTGAGCGCTGTGAATTGTGTAAGACTGTTGAATCACAGATCTGTACTTCTGAAACAAATAACGCAACATATTTTAAGAAAAAAGAAAAAGAAGAAGATAGTAGGAGAGGAAGAATGAAGGGGAGTAAGTCAGAGGGGGAGACGAACCAGGAGAGATGATGGACTCTGAAAAACAAACTGAGGTTTCTGGAGGGGAGGAGGGTGGGGGGATGGGTTAGCCTGGTAATGGGTATTGAGGAGGGCACATTCTGCATGGAGCACTGGGTGTTATGAACAAACAATGAATCATGGAACACTACACCAAAACAAATTATGTAATATATGGTGATTAACATAACAATAAAAAAATTAAAAAAAAAAATACATCCAAATAAATTCCATGCTCAGACCAAACATAATTAAACTGTTGAAAACTAAAGACAAAAAAAAAAAATTGAAATCAACCCAAAAAATAAAGGTGTATTACCTGTAGGGGAAAAATATTTGAATGGCTGTGGGTTTCTAACCAGAAACTACAGAAGGAAGTTGCATGATAATTTTCAATTGCTGAAAGAAAAGACCTACTGTCAACTTGAAATTCTGTATTTAGCAAAAAGTACCTTTAGGAATGAAGGTAAAGAGAAGGTGTTTTGATATGAAGGAAATCTAAGAGAATTTGTTGCCACCAGATATACTGTAAAGAATTGCTAAATGAAGTTCTTTATTATTGTTGTTCTTATTTTATTTCTTAATTTATTTTTTTAATTAATTTTTATTTTTTATTTTATTGTTTTAGCTAAAGAAAGTATTTAAAGACAAAAGGGAATAATACCAGAAGAATATGTTACATTGGGGATAACAAGAAAGAGAAATGGTAAATATCTTGGTACATATTCTGCTTTTGAGTTCTTGAAAAATACATTTGACAGTTGAAAAGAAAAATAGTGACATTATCTGCAGAGGTTTTTCAGTGTATCCCAATATAATATATAAGATAATTATAACATAAAGAGGAGGAGGGTACAAGGATCCATGTGGGTGATTTCTAAATTCCACTTAAATGGTAAAGTGTTGATTCTATTTAGACTATAGAATGTTAAATATGTAAATTGTAATTTTCCTAGTAACCACCTGAAGCAGTCTATGCCAGTAGATATTAGTTTTAAAGACCTGATGAATTAAAATGGAATAATAGCAATATTCTAAGAACTCAAATAAAGGCAGGATTTGGGGATATGAAGGAAGGAAAAACAGAAGAAAAAACACATAAAACGAATTTAAAAAATGGTACACCCAAATCTAAAGATATCAATAATTGCATTAAGTGGAAATGACCTAAATTCACCCAACTAAAAGAGATTGGCATAAGAAATACTGAAAAATTCCCTTTATATGGGGTATCTAAAGTACTCAAACTCTTAGAAATAGAAAGTAGGATGGTGGTTGACAGGGATGGGAGGAGAGGGAAAGGGAGATATTTGATGGATACAGAGTTTCAGTTTTGCAAGGTGAAAAAGCTCAAGAGATCTGTTACACAACAATGTAGATATATTTAATGCTACTGTACTGTACACTGAAAAATTTTATGTTATGTGCTTTTTACAACAATAAAAAGAGAGAGACTGTCAGATTAAAAACATAGAAATGGACAAATGAAACATGACCAAACTAAATGTCGTTTATAAGAAACTAATTTGAGATACAATGATATAGTAGTTACAAGTAAAAGGTTGGAAAATGACATAGCATGGAAATGCTAATCAGAATAATGTTAGAGTAGCTATATTAATATAAGACAAGTACACTTCAGAGCAAAGATAATTATGAAGACTTAAAGAGAAAGATAACATAATGATAAAATTGTCAATTCATGGGAGGAGTTAATTTAGTAGAGGAGTAGGAGGACCCTGAGCTTGTCTTGTCCCTCAAACACAGCTAGATAGTTATCAAATTATTCTGAACACCCAAGAAGTCAATTAGAGGTCTGAGAGAACAAAAACTGGAAGTCTATAAGTAGAAAAGCTACCACCTTTTGGAAGATAGGAGGTGTGGAAGTTCACTTGGGGGAGACATAGCTGTGAACATAGTGGTGGGGAGGGAGCCTACCTACGGAGACTACTACAAAGCATTAGAAATGGTGTACCACACTGTTGCTGGGAATGCAAGCTGGTGCAACCAGTCTGGAAAACAGTATGGAGGTTCCTCAAACAGTTGAAAATAGAGCTACCATACGATCCAGCAATTGCACTACTGGGTATTTACCCCAAAGATGCAAATGTAGGGATCCGAAGGGGTATGTGCACCCCGATGTTTATAGCAGCAATGTCCACAATAGCCAAACTGTGGAAAGAGCCAAAATGTCCATCGACAGATGAATGGATAAAGAAGAGGTGGTGTATATACACAATGGGATATTATGCAGCCATCAAGAGGAATGAGATCTTGCCATCTGCAACAATGTGGATGGAACTGGAGGGTGTTATGCTGAGTGAAATAAGTCAATCAGAGAAAGACATGTATCCTATGACCTCACTGATATGAGGAATTCTTAATCTCAGGAAACAAACTGAGGGTTGCTGGAGTGGTGGGGGTAGGAGGGATGGGGTGGCTGGGTGATAGACTGTGGGGAGGGTATGTGCTATGGTGAGCACTGTGAATTGTACAAGACTGATGAATCACGGATCTGTACTTATGAAACAAATAATGCAATATATGTTAAGAAAAAAAAGAAGAAGAAGATAGCAGGAGGGGAAGAAGGAAGGGGAGTAAGTCGGAGGGGGAGACGAACCATTAGAGACGATTGACTCTGAAAAACAAGCTGAGGGTTCTAGAGGGGAGGGGGGTGGGGGGATGGGTTAGCCTGGTGATGGGTATTAAAGAGGGCACGTTCTGCATAGAGCACTGGGTGTTATGCACAAACAATGAATCATGGAACACTACATCAAAAACTAATGATGTATGGTGATTAACATAACAATAAAAATTATTAAAAAAAAAGGAAAGTAGGACGTGTGGAGAAGTGAATCCAAGGCAATAAGCGGGAGGATGGACAGCGGGGGAGGGGGCCTCCGTCGGTTGCTTCTGGCAAGTGATAGAGCCACGGAGCTCAAAATCGGAACTTTTAGAAGTCTGCTCCGCTGAGGGAAGGTGCTCCAGTGGCTAAGCGGGGGGTGGTACCCTCATGGGACAGTGTAGTCTCAGGACCCTCGGGGTCACAGAAAGACCGGGGGTGCCTGAGGGCGGCAGAGCTCCCAGGTATCAGAGCAGGGAAGCCGGCTGCAGAGACAGAGCCAAGGAGAGGGCTCTCAGCTCGGGGTGGCCATAAACTGATCCACGGCACAGTCGGGCCACTGCTCCTCCAGCAGGGACCCAACAAGCGGCAGAGCTGGGGAGACTCCCCTTCCTCCCCCGGGAGGAGCGGCGCGGGAGCGCACCGCAAGGATCTGCTGGGTTTGGAGACTCCACACCTAGTCAGGTGCCAGAGACAGAAACGCTCGGTCACAGGCCGGGTGAGAACGGAGTGCAGCCGGAGACTGGGGAGATGGCAGTGATTGACTGCTTTTCTCTGGGGGCTCACTGAGGAGTGGGGCCCCGAGTTCTGGGCTCCGGGGCAGAGATTGGGAGGCCCCCATTTTCACTCTTGTCCTCCAAAGCCTAGTGGAAAGCTTCAGGGAACAAAAGCTCCTGAGAGCAAACCTGAGCACATTACCTAGCCCGGACCAGGCAAGGGCGGGGCAATTCTGCCTCCAGCAAAGACATTTGGGAACCACGGCAACAGGACCCTCCCCAAGAAGATGAGCAAGAACAGCCCGCCAAGACCACGTTTACTGATCAATGAGAACAGCAGAACTCCAGCTCTAGGGGAATACTGCACATAGAATTCTTGGCTTTTTTACCATGATTCTTTAGTCTTTCAAAGTTCATTTTTTTAACATCTTTTTTTCCTAATTTTTCTTTTTCCCTTTTTCAACCAACATCTTATCACTCCCTTTTTTAAAAAAACACTTTTATTTTTCATTTTTAGAGTCATAGTCTATCCCTTCATACTAGTTACCCTTATTTTTGGCATATATATAAGTTGTTCTCTCTTTAAAATTTTGAGATATGGAATGAGATCTTGCCATTTGCAACGATGTGGATGGAACTGGAGGGTGTTATGCTGAGTGAAATAAGTCAATCAGAGAAAGACATGTATCATATGACCTCACTGATACGAGGAATTCTTAATCTCAGGAAACAAACTGAGGGTTGCTGGAGTGTTGGGGGGTGGGAGGGATGGGGTGGCTGGGTGATAGACATTGGGGAGGGTATGTGCTATGGCGAGTGCTGTGAATTGTGCAAGACTGTTGAATCACAGATCTGTACCTCTACAACAATGCAATATATATTAAGAAAAAAGAAGAAGAAGATAGCAGGAGGGGAAGAATGAAGGGGTGGAAATCGGAGGGGGAGACCAACCATGAGAGACAATGGACTCTAAAAAACAAACTGAGGGTTCTAGAGGGGAGGGGGGTGGGAGGATGGGTTAGCCTGGTGATGGGTATTAAAGAGGGCACGTTCTGCGTGGAGCACTGGGTGTTATGCGCAAACAAAGAATCATGGAACACTACATCCAAAACTAATGATGTAATGTATGGTGATTAACATAACAATAAAAAAATTTTAAAAAAGATTTTGAGATACAGTTTCTTCTAACAGATCAAAATATACCCTAAATCTCTAGTGTATGACTTTGTTCTAGTCTCCAGCCTGATCACATTCTCTCCCTTTTTTTTAATCCTCTTCTTTCTTATTTCAAACAACTTCTTATCAATTCCCTTTATAAAATCTTTTAGAATTTTCATCTTTACGGTCATATTCCATCCCTTCATCGAATTAACCCTTATTTTTGTACATATATAAGTATTTCTTTAAAATTTTGGGAGGCACTTTCTACTAACGGACCAAAATACACCCAAAATCTAGTGTGTGGCACTGATCTATGCACCAGCCTGATCATATTTGATCATATTCTCGTTTTTTTGTTTTGTTTGGTTTTTGTTTTTATCTTTTCCTTTTTCTTTTTTCCCTTTTTTTCCCCCAGTTTCAGGTGTTTTCTGAATTGTTTAGAGTATATTTGCTGGGGACATTGTTACCCTATTAGCATTTTGTTCTCTCATTCATCTATTCTCCTTTGGACAAAATGACAAGATGGAAAAAAATCACCTCAAAAAAAAAACAAGAGGCAGTATTGACTGCCAGGGACCTACTCAATATGTACAAGGACGATGTTGGAACTAGAGTTCAGAATGATGATTTTAAAGATACTAGCTGGGCTTGAAAAAAGCATGGAAGTTATTAGAGAAACCTTTCTGGAGAAATAAAAGAAGTAAAATCTAACCAAGTCGAAATCAAAAACGCTATTAATGAGGTGCAATTAAAAATGGAGGCTCTAACTGCCAGGATAAATGAGGCAGAAGAGAGAATTAGCAATATAGAAGACCAAATGATGGAAAATAAAGAAGCTGAGAAAAAGAGAGATACATAACTACTGGATCATGAGAGCAGAATCCGAGAGATAAGCAATACCATAAGACAAAACAACATTAGAATAACTGGGATCCCAGGAGAAGAAGAAAGAGAGAGAGGGGCAGAAGGTATATTGGAGCAAATTACAGCAGAGAACTTCCCTAATTTGGGGGAGGAAACAGGCATCAAAATCCAGCAGGCACAGAGAACCTGCCTCAAATCAATAAAAATAAGTCAGCACCCTGACATCTAATAGTAAAACTTACGAGTCTCAGAGACAAAGAGAAAATCCTGAAAGCAGCTCGGGAGAAGAGATCAGTAACCTACAATGGTAGAAACATTAGATTGGCAACAGACCTATCCACAGAGACCTAGCAGGCCAGAAAAGACTGGCATAATATCTTCAGAGCACTAAATGAGAAAAATATGCAGGCAAGAATACTATATCCAGTGAGGCTGTCATTGAAAATAGAAGGAGAGATAAAAAGCTTCCAGGACAAACAAAAACTAAAGGAATTTGCAAACATGAAACCAGCCCTCCAAGAAATATTGAAAGGGCTCCTCTAAGCAAAGAGAGAGCCTAAAAGTAACATAGACCAGAAAGGAACACAGACAATATACAGTAACAGTCACCTTACAGGCAATACAATGGCACTAAATTTATATCTTTCAATAGTTACCCTGAATGTAAATGGGCTCAATGCCCCAATCAAAAGACACAGGCTATCAGATTGGATAAAAAAACAAGACCCATCAATATGCTGTCTGCAAGACACTCATTTTAGACCCAAAGACACATCCAGATTGAAAGTGAGGGGATGGAAAACCATTTACCATGCTAATGGACACCAAAAGAAAGCTGGGGTGGCAATCCTTCTATCAGACAAATTAGATTTTAAACCAAAGACTATAATAAGAGATGAGGAAGGACACTATATCCTGCTAATAGGATCTATCCAATACGAAGATCTAACAATTGTAAATATCTATGCCCCTAACATGGAAGCAGCCAATTATATAAGCCAGTTAATAAGAAAAGCAAAGAGACACACCAACAACAATACAATAATAGTGGGGGCCTTTAACACCCCCCTGACTGAAATGGACAGATCATCTAAGCAAAAGATCAACAAGGAAATAAAGACTTAAAATGACACACTGGACCAAATGGAATTCACAGATCTATTCAGAACAGTCCATTAAAGCAACAGATTACACATTCTATTCTAGTGCCCATGGAACACTCTCCAGAATAGATTACATTGTAGGTCACAAATCAGGTCTCAACCAGTACCAAAAGATTGGGATCATTCCCTGCATATTTTCAGATCACAATGCTTTGAAACTAGAACTCAATCACAAGAGGAAAGTCAGAAAGAACTCAAATACATGGAGGCTAAAGACCATCCTACTAAAGAATGAATGGGTCAACCAGGGAATTAAAGAAGAATTTAAAAAATTGATGGAAACCAATGAAAATGAAAACACAGCTGTTCAAAATCTTTGGGATGAAGCAAAGGCGGTCCTAGGAGGAAAGTACATAGCAATACAAGCCTTTCTCAAGAAACAAGAAAGGTCTCAAATACACAACCTAACCCTACACCTAAAGGAGCTGGAGAAAGAACAGCAAATAAAGCCTAAACCCAGCAGGAGAAGAGAAATAATAAAGATCAGAGCAGAAATCAATGAAATAGAAACCAAAAGAATAGTAGAACAGATCAACAAAACAAGGAGTTGGTTCTTTGAAAGAATTAACAAGATTGATAAACCCCTGGCCAGACTTATCAAAAAGAAAAGAGAAATGACCCAAATCAACAAAATCATGAATGAAATAGGAGAGATCACAACCAACACCAAAGAAATACAAACAATTATAAGAACATATTGTGAGCAACTATATGCCAGTGAATTAGATAACCTGGAAGAAATGGACGCATTCCTAGAGTTGTATCAACTACCAAAACTGAACCAGGAAGAAATAGAAAACCTGAACAGACCTATAACCACTAAGGAAATTGAAGCAGTCATCAAAAATCTCCCAAAAAACAAAAGCCCAGGGCCAGATGGCTTCCCAGGGAAATTCTACCAAACATTTCAAGAAGAATTAATACCTATTCTCCTGAAACTGTTCCAAAAAATAGAAATGGAAGGAAAACTTCCAAACTCATTTTATGAGGCCACCATTACCTTAATCCCCAAACCAGACAAAGACCCCATCAAAAAGGAGAATTACAGACCAATATCCTTGATGAACATGGATGCAAAAATTCTCACCAAAACACTAGCTAGTAGGATCCAACAGTACATTAAAAAGATTATTCACCACGACCAAGTGGGATTTATCCCTGGGCTGCAAGGTTGGTTCAACATCCGTAAATCAATGTCATACAATACATTAATCAAAGAAAGAACAAGAACCAGGGGCGCCTGGGTGGCTTAGTTGGTTAAGCGACTGCCTTCAGCTCAGGTCATGAACCTGGAGTTCCGGGATCGAGTCCCACATCGGGCTCCCTGCTTGGCAGGGAGTCTGCTTCTCCCTCTGACCCTCTTTCCTCTCGTGCTCTCTATCTCTCATTCTCTCTCTCTCAAATAAATAAATAAAATCTTAAAAAAAAAAGAAAGAACAAGAACCATATGATCCTCTCAATAGATGCAGAAAAAGCATTTGACAAAGTATAGCATCCTTTCTTGATCAAAACTCTTCAGAGTATAGGCATGGAGGGTACACACCTCAATATCATAAAAGCCATCTATGAAAAACTCATAGCAAATATCATTCTCAATGGGGAAAAACTGAGAGCTTTCCACCTAAGGTCAGGAACACAGCAGGGATGTCCACTATCACCACTGCTATTCAACACAGTAATAGAAGTCTTAGCCACAACAATCAGAAAACAAAAGGAAATAAAAGACATCCAAATCGGCAAAGAAGAAGTGAAACTCTCACTCTTTGCAGATGATATGATACTTTATGTGGAAAACCCAAAAGACTCCACCCCAAAACTGCTAGAACTCATACAGGAATTCAGTAAAGTGGCAGGATATACAATCGATGCACAGAAATCAGTGCCATTCCTATACACCAACAACAAGACAGAAGAAAGAGAAATTAAAGAGTCGATCCCATTTACAATTGCACCCCAAACCGTAAGATACCTAGGAATAAATCTAACCAAAGAGGCCAAGAATCTGTACTTAGAAAACTATAAAATACTCATAAATAAAATTGAGAAAGATACAAAGAAATGGGAAAACGTTCCATGCTCACGGATTGAAAGAACAAATACTGTGAAGATGTGAATGCTACCTAGAGCAATCTACACATTCAATGCAATCCCCATGAAAATATCATGAACTTTTTTCAAAGAAATGAAACAAATAATCCTAAAACTTGTATGGAACCAGAAAAGACCTAGAATAGTCAGAGGAATGTTGAAAGAGCAAAACAAAGCTGGCGGCATCGCAATTCCAGACTTCAAGCTCTATTACAAAGCTGTCATCATCAAGACAATATGGCACTGGCACAAAAACAGAGACATAGATCAATGGAAAAGAATAGAGAGCCCAGAAATGGACACTCAACTCTATGGTCAACTCATCTTTGACAAAGCAGGAAAGAATGTCCAATGGAAAAAAGTCTCTTCAACAAATGGTGTTGGGAAAATTGGACAGTCATATGCTGAAGAATGAAACTGGACCATTTCCTTACATGACACACAAAAACAGACTCAAAATGGTTGAAAGACCTCAGTGTGAGACAGCAGTCCATCAACATCCTAAGGAGAACACAGGCAGCAACCTCTTCGACCTCAGCCGCAGCAAATTCTTCCTAGAAACTTCGCCAAAGGCAAGGGAAGAAAAGGCAAAAATGAACTATTGGGACTTCATCAAGATAAAAACCTTTTGGGGGCGCCTGGGTGGCTCAGTCGTTAAGCGTCTGCCTTCGGCTCAGGTCATGATCTCAGGGTCCTGGGATCGAGCCCCGCATCAGGCACCCTGCTCGGCGGGAGGCCTGCTTCTCCCTCTCCCACTCCCCCTGCTTGTGTTCCCTCTCTTGCTGTCTCTCTCTGTCAGATAAATAAATAATATCTTAAAAAAAAAAAGATAAAAACCTTTTGCACAGCCAAAGAAACAGTCAACAAAACCAAAAGACAACCGACAGAATGAAAGATATTTGCAAATGACATATCAGATAAAGGGCTAATATCCAAAATCTATAAAGAACATATCAAACTCAACACCCAAAGAACAAATGATCCAATCAAGAAATGGGCAGAAGACATGAACAGACATTTTTTCAAAGAGGACATCCAAATGGCCAACAGACACATGAAAAAGTGCTCAACATCGCTCAGCATCCGGCAAATCCAAATCAAAACCTCAATGAGATACCACCTCGTACCCGTCAGAATGGCTAAAATTAACAAGTCAGGAAACGACAGATGTTGGCGGGGATGCAGAGAAAGGGGAACCCTCCTACACTGTTGGTGGGAATGCAAGCTGGTGCAACCACTCTGGAAAACAGTATGGAGGTTCCTCAAACAGTTGAAATTAGAGCTACCATTCGATCCAGCAATTGCACTACTGGGTATTTATCCCAAAGATGCAAATGTAGGGATCCGAAGGGGTACTTGCACCCCGATGTTTATAGCAGCAATGTGCACAATAGCCAAACTATGGAAAGGGCCAAGATGTCCATTGACAGATGAATGGATAAGGAAGAGGTGGTATATATATACAATGGAATATTATGCAGCCATCAAAAAGAATGAAATCGTGCCATTTGCAATGACATGGATGGAACTGGAGGGTATTATGCTGAGTGAAATAAGTCAATCAGAGAATGACATGTATCATATGACCTCACTGATATGAGGAATTCTTAATCTCAGGAAACAAATGGAGGGTTGTTGGAGTGGTGGGGGTTGGGAGGGATGGGGTGACTGAGTGATAGACATTTGGGAGGGTATGTGCTATTGTGAGCGCTGTGACGTGTGCAAGACTGTTGTATCACAGATCTGTACCTATGAAGGAAATAATACACCAAATGTTAAAAAGAAGAAGAAGAAAGAAAGAAGGAAGAAGAAGAAGAAGAAGAAGAAGAAGAAGAAGAAGAAGAAGAAGAAGAAGAAGAAGAAGAAAGCAGGAGGGGAAGAATGAAGGGGAGTAAGTCAGACGGGGAGACGAACCATGAGAGACGATGGACTCTGAAAAACAAACTGAGGTTTCTAGAGGGGAGAGGGGTGGGGGGATGGGTTAGCCTGGTGATGGGTATTAAAGAGGGCACGTTCTGCATGGAGCATTGGGTGTTATGCATGAACAATGAATCATGGAACACTACATCAAAAACTAATGATGTAATGTATGGTGATTAACATAACAATAAAAAATTAAAAAAATAAACAGGGTTCTAGAGGGGAAGTGGGTGGGAGGATGGGTTAGCCTCGTGATGGGTATTAAAGAGGGCACGTTCTGCATGGAGCTCTGGGTGTTATATGCAAACAATGAATCATGGAACACTACATCAGAAACTAATGATCTAATGTATGGGGATTAACATAACAAAAAAAAATAGAAATGGAAGGAAAACTTCCAAACTCATTCTAAGAAGCCAGGATTACTTTGATTCTAAAACCGGACAAAGACCTCAGTAAAAAGGAGAATTAAAGACCAAAATCCCTGGTGAATATGGATACCAAAATTCTCAATGCAATACTCGCAAATTCAACTGTACAGTACATTAAAAGAATTATTTACCAAGATCAAGTGGGATTTATTCCTGGGCTGCAGGGATGGTTGAATATTCCTAAATCAATCAATGTGATACACCATATTAATAAAAGAAAGGATAAGAACCAAACGTCCCTGTCAATAGATGCAGAAAAAGCATTTGAGAAAATATAACATTATCTCCTGATAAAAACCCTCAACAAAGTAGGGATAAATGGAACATAACTCAACATCATAAAGGCCATATACAAAGACACACAGCCAATATCATCCTCAATGGTGAAAAATAGAGCCTTTTCCCTACATTCGGATGTAAGAAAAGGATGTTGACTCTCACCATTAGTATTTAACATAGTCTTAGACTATGAGTCTTAGACTATGAGTCATAGTCTTAGGCTTTTTAACATAGTCTTAGGTCAGGTATCAGACAAGGAAAAGGAATAAAATGCTTCCAAACTGGCTAGGTAGAAGTCAAACTTCTACTATTTGCAGGGGTTGATACTCTACATAGAAAATCTGAAGACTCCACCAAAACCTTGCTAGAACTTATATATGAATTCAGCACAGGATATAAAAATCAATGTGCAGAAATCTGTTGTAGTTTTATGCACCAATAATGGAGCAGCAGAAAAAGAAATCAAGGAATCAGTCCCTTTGCAATTGCACCAAAACCAATAAGATACCTAGGAATAAATCTAAGTAAAGAAGTAAAAGATCTATACTCTTTTACTAACTATAAAACACGTATGAAAAAAACTGAAGAGGACACAAAGAAATGGAAAAGCACTCCATGCTTATGGAATGGAAGAATAAACATTGTCAAAATGTCTATATTACCCAAAGCAATCTACACATGAAATGCAATCCCAGGGCACCTGGGTGGCTCAGTCGTTGGGCTCTGCCTTTGGCTCAGGTCATGATCTCAGGGTGTTCTCAGAGCTGCATCAGGCTCCCTGCTCAGTGGAAGCCTGCTTCTCCCTCTCTCACTCCCCCTGCTTGTGTTCCCTCTCTTGCCGTCTCTCTCTCTCTGTCAAACAAACAAACAAACAAACAAACAAACAAACAAATAAATAAATAAATAAAATCTTTTTTAAAAAATGCAATCCCTATCAAAATACCACCAGCATTTTGCAAAGAGCTAGAACAATCAATCCTAAAAGTTGTGTGGAACCACAGAAGACCCCAAATAGCCAAAGAAATTCTGAAAAGAAAAACAACTGGAGGCATCATGATTCCAGATTTCAACTATATTACACGCCTGTAGTCATCAAGACAGTATGTTACTGGCACAAAAACAGACATACAGATCAATGGAACAGAATAGAGAACCCAGAAATGGATCCACAACTACATGGTCAACTAATCTTTGACAAAGCAAGAAAGAATATCCAATGGGCAAAAGACAGTCTTTTCAACAAATGGTGTTTGAAAACCAGGCTACAACTGCAGAAGAATGAACCTGAACCACTTTCTTACACCATACACAAAAATAAATTCAATATGGATGAAAGACCTTAATGTGAGACAGGAAGCCATCAAAATCCCAAAGGAGAATACAGGCAGAAACCTCTTTGACCTCAGCTGTAGCAACGTCTTGCTAGACATGTCACCACAGGCAAGGGGAACAAAAGTAAAAATGAACTATTGGGAGTTCATCAAGCTAAAAGGCTTCTACACAGCAAAGGAAACAATCAACAAAACTAAAGGGCAGTCTACAGAGTGGGAGAAGATACTTGAAAACAACATATCTGATAAAGGGTTAGTATCCAAAATGTACAAAGAACTTATCAAACTCAACACCCAAAAAACAAATAACCCAGTTAAGAAATGGGCAGAAGCCATGAATAGACACTTTTCAAAAAAGACATCCAGATGGCTAACAGACACATGAAAAGACGCTCAACACCAGTCATCATCAGAGAAATACAAATCAAAATCACAACGAGATTGCATCTCACACCTATCAGGATGGCTAAAATTAACAACACAAGAAACAACAGATGTAGGAGAGGATGCAGAGATAGGGGAACCCTCTTGCAGTATTGGTGGGAATGCAAACTGGTGCAGCCACTCTGGAGGACAGTACGGAGGTTCCTCAAAAAGTTAAAAATAGAAATACCCTATGACCCAGCAATTGTTCTACTGGATATTTACACAAAAGATACAAAAACATAGATGGGATATATGCACCCTGATGTTTATAGCTGCTTTATCAACAATAGCCAAACTGTGGAGAGAGCCCAAATGTCCATCAACTGATGAATGGATAAAGAAGAAGTGGTATATGTATGCAATAGAATATTAATCAGCCATCAAAAAGAATGAAATCTTGCCATTTGCAACAACATGAATGGAGCTAGAGTGTATTATGCTAATTGAAATAAGTCAGTCAGAGAAAGACAAATATCATATGATCTCACTCATATATGGAATTTAAGAAAGAAAACAGATGAACATATGGGAAGGGAGAAAAGAAAAACAGGACAGAGGAGAAAAAAGCCATAAGAGACTCTTAATGATAGACAACAAACGGAGGGTTGACGGAGGGAGGTGGGTGGGAAATGGGCTAAATGGGTGATTGGTATTAAGGAGGGCACTTGTTGTGATGAGCACTGGGTGTTTTATGTAAGTGATGACTCACTGAATTCTACTCCAGAAACCAATATTGCACTGTATGTTAACTACCTAAAATTTAAATAATAAATTAAAAAAAAAACAAAAGGTGTAACAAACGATGTTACATGACAATAAAAGCATCCATCTAACAATAGAATGGAACCCTTGTAAATATTCATGGACTCAACATAGGAGCACCTTATTATATAAATCAAATATTAACAGATGCAAAAGGAGAAACATTAATACAATAATAGTAGAGGACTTTAACAGTCCAGTTACCATCAGTGGATAGATCATCCAGACAAACAATTAGTAAGGAAATATTTTCCTTGAACAACACATTAGACTAGATGGATTTAATAGATATATACAAAATATTCTATCACAAATCTGTGAAATACACATTTTTCTCAATTGCACATGGAACATTCTCCAATATAAATCACGTTAGGTCACACACAAAAATTGTCAATTCACTAAGAAGGTGCAAAATTCCTAAATATATGTGTACCTAACAAAAGAGCTTCAAAATACTTGGAACAAAAACAAGGAGGATTGAGGAGAAGTAAATAAATCCACAAATATAATTGGAGACTTTAAAACCTCTATCAGTAATGGATTCAATTGGGGAGAAGAAAATCAGTATGTGGAAGAACTGAACACCACTCTTAACTAAATAGATATAATTGACACAGAATGCTTTACTGAACAATAACAGAATCTACATTATTTTCAAGTGGACATGAGCATTCATCAATAAAGGCTTTTTCATGCATCATAACATAAATTTTAAATTTATAATAATTTAAATTGTGCAAATTATATATATTCTCTGACCATATTTGTGTTAAACTAAAAA
The DNA here is from genome assembly GCF_037043125.1 of Eumetopias jubatus. Classification (NCBI taxonomy): domain Eukaryota; kingdom Metazoa; phylum Chordata; class Mammalia; order Carnivora; family Otariidae; genus Eumetopias; species Eumetopias jubatus. The sequence continues at coordinate 40,258,834 of NW_028274823.1, read as the reverse complement.
TTAATAACGAAAGATAACCAGAAAATTTTCAGGTACTTAGAAATTAAATAATACATTTCAAAAAATTTCTTGGCCAAAAAGAAATTAGTTATTTATTCCAATCTGTTATTTATTTATTACCAATAGGATGTATGAAGGAAAATATTTTCATATTTTGAACTGAATGAAAAATGAACATAACATCAAAATCTGTGGGATGGAGCTAAAGTGGTGTTTCCAGGGAAATTTATAGTGTTACATGATAAGTAAGTTGCAAGTCTTGCCCATACTCAGTGGAAGGATATTACACAAGAGTGTGAAAACCAGGAGGTGGGGATAATTGGAGGCCACCTGAGAGTTTATATGCCACACCACCTTTGTAAGATTTCCATTGGAACAGAGTTGGAAAGTTAGTCCAAAGTAAATCTGTCCTTAGAGAAGGAGAATGGATTTTATTAGTCCTTTACTCACAAAGTGTTTAGAGAAAAAGTGACTAATCTCTCCTTTCCCTTCCCGTCTCCATCTGAACACAGTCCCTTCATGAAGCCTGTGTTAATGGTGGAGTTTGTAGTCTCCTTAAATACTCATGTGCTTGAATACTCATGTGTTAACTATACTTTAGTATATTTAATGGGTATTTTCTTTTTATAAATGTCAGATCATATGGATTACATTAATTTTAAAGATATTTATTTATTTATTTGAGAGAGCGAGTGGGAGCATGAGATGGGGGAGGGTCACAGGGAGAAGCAGACTCCCCACTGAGCAGGGAGTCCAATTGCAGGCTTGATCCTGGTACTCTGGGATCATGACCTGAGCCAAAGGCAAATGCTTTAACCGGCTGAGCCACCCAGACACCCATATTGATTACATTAATTTTAAACTTGCTTTATTCTCTTAAACTTTTTATTTAACTTTTCATTTGAAATAACTTGACTTACCAAAAAAAGTTGCAAACTGAACCCAAGGAATTCTCATATACCTTTTATACAGCGTCCTAAAATATTAACATATAACTAGAGAGTAATGATCAAAACCAGGAAATTAACATTTTATTTGCAGATCTTATTCATATTTTGTCAGACATCCTACTAAATGCCCTTCTACTGCTCCAAAATCCAATCTAGAGCATGTGTTGCATCTGTGTATAGTTTCTTGCTTCCTAGACCTTCTCTGATCTGGGATAATTTCTTCCATATTTCATTGATTTTCATGACTTTGATACTCTTGAAGAGTGCTATTTATTCTATACAATGATGTTCAATGTGCATTTGTCTGATTAAAGTTAGTTTGTGCATTTTTGTCAAAAATAGTATAAAAATGACGTTGTGCCTTTCTCAGGCATATAATGTCACCATATCTTATTACTGGTGATGTTACTTTACTGTTAGTTATAGGTAATCACTTAGTTAAAGTGTTGTCTGTTTAAAATTAGTAAAGTTACTAATTAGTGTCTTATTGGAAGATGCTTTGAGACTATGTAAATATTCCATCCTTGTATTCTTGCCCACTCATTTAGTATCCAGTAGTGATTCTTGCCTGAAACAATTATTACTGTGGTATTTTTCAAATGGTGATGTTCTATTTCCATCATTCCATCTACACTTATTAGAATTCTACTGTAAGGAAGTGGTTTTCCTTCTCCCACTATCTGTTTTTTAATTCAATTCTTTACCCATATCAGCATGGATGGACTCATGGATATTTGTTTTATTTAAGGTCTATATCTATTAGTAGCACTGTTCCTTGTGTTGCTCAAACTGTTCCATATATGGCCACTGGAAGCCCCTTCAAGTTAGCTCCTGTGCCTTTCGACCTGTCTCCGTTATTCTGGGGGCACCTCCTAACATCACACAGGAGCTCCAAGCTCATCTTGATCTTTCCTGTAGCAACATTGTAAATGTTTTTACATTTACATTTTCCAAAGAGCTCTGGTTCCTTTTATTGGATTGACTTGGGCCATTTCAGCCCAATCACAATTGATGTATGTCCCCATTGGTCATCTGAAGCTTTCAGTTCTTTAATGGAGCTTCTTACCAGTGATTGAGTTGCATTTATTTTGTTTTCCTAGGACTGGTGGTGTGTAAGTCCTCATGCACTCCCACATGCTTTATTGGATTACTTAGTTTTTGAAAATTATAAATAGGAATTTGTGATAGAAACTCTCCTCCTGGGAAAAGTACTACCTTTCTATACTGTCATTTCCTTTCACTGTTATTAACCAAGTTCTGATGTTATCTCTCCTTTTCCTTGACTATTTTGTTTGACCCTAGCTTGAATGTTAAAAGGGAAGCTTTTTTTGAGCCTTCAGTGATGGGGATTTTCTTACTCTCACCATTCAGCTGGCTTTGGGGAAGATGCTGTTAGGCCAGTTTTTGCTTTTGTTTACTGCTGGAACAATAAACCCTTCCTCTAAAAAACACTCAGGGGGAAGGTTCTGTCTTATCTGTTTAGAAGCACTTTAACATAAGAGGTCTTCATTCTTAGTTCTCTTACACAAGAGCTAATGATTTTTAGGCTATTAACTGTGTAGTTTTGAAATCAAAAGCCTGACACACCATTTCATAAGGACCCCTGGATGTTGGCTATGGAAACATGTTCTTTTTCTGTGTCACAAGGAGTCTCTCTGTGCCCACATCAAACGTTCAAGCAGAACTCATATGTATTCTCACTATAATCATAATTCTTGTGCTTAAATTCTAAAATAGCACAATTTCACTATGTGTAATTTAGAACTGCAAAGACCATTATGGGGAACTTTTCAAATGGCAAAGACAAAAACATTTTAGAGTAGCTTCTGGAAAGAAGGAAACATACCAATATTCAGAAGGCAGTTTTTTAGATTGGTATGCTGGGGGCTCAAAACAGAATTTTTATTCCATTACAGGCTTCCTCAAAAATTCTCTGGGAAAAGCTAAAGTTAAGAACACACTTCATTCGTATCATCATACACTGGTCCTCACTGTGGCTTATGTTCTATCAGCTGTGATTTCACAACTTAGACTACTTTCCTCAAGGTCTTACCTAGAAGACTACTGATTTAATAGGTCATTCCTCTGTTCAGATTGCCAGAAGGTATATCAGTGGAAGATGAATATAAGAGTCATATTAGAGCCATAATTAAAGACTTCCAAAACCACAGAAAAACCAAAGCATTGCTATGGGATTTTGAATTGTATTAGTCATTTACTGGCCAGGGATTTTAGATCTAGACCACTTAATCTTGCTCAGATAAAGACAAAATGTATTGAAAACTAGCATGTGGGAGAGTTAAAATGGTTTTAAAAATTCCATCACAGAAAACACCTAACAAGGCCTTGATACAGTAAGAAAGGAAGAGTAGGTCATTTTTGAACAGCTACAGTTATAAAAAACAAAAAAGACAACTCTAGAGAAGATTCTAGAATTCTGTTTCAAGAAACTTTTAAACAATATTCTGGGTGGACTCCATGCTAACATGGAAAGATCCCTGTCCTCTCTTTGTATAAATGGTCTAAAACCTGAAATAGGGAACTTGGTCAGAAAATTGTATGAGAAATTGTAGATCTGGGGAACCTCCAATATATGGCTGAACATTTTCAGATGGGCTTAGAAAAACCGATAAGCTTAGGGTCAACAACAAGCTTATGCCATTGAGGTAAAACAAAACATCCCTGAAAAAGAAATTGAATTGAAAGGCCTTCTACCATCTAAGAATTATAGAACTATTAATGAGGACATGTGCAGCTATATAAGCAAAAAGGTAGTGGGAAAATTCAGTGTCCTATTTTACCTATCTATGTATCTAAGTATCTAGCTATGTGCTTTCAGTGGCTGCCCAAAGGGTTCCACATCTTGAAATGTCTGTAGTCTTTGGTTCTTCATCAATGACACAGTGTTTTTGTTTTTTTTTTTAAGTTTTTATTTAAATTCTAGTTAGTTAACATACAGTGTAATATTAGTTTCAGGTGTGCAATTTAGTGATTTGACATTAAATAGAACACGCAGTGCTCATCAAAAGTGCATTCCTTAATCCCCATCATCTATTTAACCCATTCCCCCCACCCACCTCCTCCTTGGTAACCATAAGTTTGCTCTCTAGTTAAGAGAATGTTCTCTCTCTCTCCCTCTCTCTTTCTGTACCTGAAGCTTTTTATTTTGATGTAGTCCCAATAGTTTATTTTTCCTTTTGTTTCACTTCCCTCAGGAGACGTACCTAATAAGGAGTTGCTCTGGCTGATGTCAAAGAGGTTATGGTCTGTGTTCTCCTCTAGGATTTTTATGGTTTCATATCTCACATGTAGGTCTTTCATCCATTTTGGATTTATTTTTGTGTATGGTGTAAGAACATGGTCTAGTTTCATTCTTCTGCAAGTTGCGGCCCAGTTTTTCCAATACCATTTGTTGAAGAGACTGTCTTTTTCCCATTGAATATTCCTTCCTGCTTTGTCCAAGATAAGTTGACATGTAGTTGTAGACTAATCAACTGTGTGTCCATTGATCTATGTGTCTATTTTTGTGCCATCACCATACTGTTTTGATCACTATAGCTTTTTAATATAACTTGAAGTCTGGAATTATGATACCTCCAGCTTTGCTTTTCTTTTTCAAGGTTGCTTTGGCTATTTGGGAGCTTTTGTGGTTCCATACAAATTTTAGGATTCTTTGATTTAGCTCTGTGAAAAATACTGTTGGCATTTTGATAGGGACTGCATTAAATGTGTAGATTGCTTTGGGTAAGCTTCTGCACAGTGAAGGAAACAGTCAACAAACTAAAAGGCAGCCTATGGAATAGGAGAAGATATTTGCAGGCGCCAGGGTGGCTCAGTTGGTTAAGCAGCTGCCTTCAGTTCAGGTCATGATTCTGGAGTCCCAGGATCAAGTCCTGCATCAGGCTTCCTGCTCAGCAGGGAGTCGGCTCTCCCTCTGACCCTCCCCCTCTCAAGCTCTCTCTCTCTCTCATTCTCTCTCTCTCAAATAAATAAATAAATAAATATCTTTTAAAAAAAGGAGAAGATAATTTGCAAATGACATATCTGATAAAGTTAATATATAAAATTTATAAAGAACTTATAAAACTCAACATCCAGAAAATGAATAGCCCAATTAAAAAATGTGCAGAAGATGTGATAAACCATTTTTTTCAGAGATTACATACAGTTGGCCAACAGACACATGAAAAGATACTCAATATCATTCATCACTACAGAAGTACAAATCAAAACTACAATGAGATACCACCTCACACCTCTCAGAATGGCTAACAACAACAGTGCAAGAAACATCAGTTGTTGGTGAAGATGTGGGGAAAGGGGAACCTTCTTACACTGTTGGTGGGAATGTAAACTGCTTAAACCACTCTGGGAAACAGTATGGAGGTTCCTCAAAAAGTTAGAAATAGAAGTACGTTATCATCAACAATTGCACTACTAAGTATTTACCTAAAGGATACAAAAATACTAATTTGAAGAGATACATGCCCCCCAATATGTATAGCAGCATTATCTACAATAGTCAAGTTATAGTAAGAGCCCAAATATCTGTTGATTGCTGAATGGATAAAGAGGATGTGGCATATATATATATATATATATATATACACATACATACATACAATGGAATATTACTCACCCATCAAAAAGAATGAAATCTTGCCATTTGAAAGATGTGGATGGAGCTAAGGGTGTTATGCTAAGTGAAATGTCAGTCAGAGAAAGACAAATACCATGTGATTCCACTTATGTGGAATTTAAGAAACAAAATGGAGCATAGGGGGAATAAAGAGAGAGGAAAACCAAGAAATAGACTTTTAACTCTAGAGAACAAACTGATGGTTACCAGAGGGGAGGTGGGTGGAGGGATGGGTGAAATAAGGGATAGGGATTAAGGAGTGCAGTTGTCACGATGAGCTCTGGGTGTTGTATGTAAGTGTTGAATCACTAAATTGTACACCTGAAACTAATATTACACTGTATATTAACTAACTGAAATTTAAATAAAAACTTAAAGAAAGTGGAAAAATTGGGCAGAGAAACTGAATAGACATCTTTCTAAAGAAGACATACAAATGGCCAACAAGGACATGAAAAGATGCTCACCATCACTAAGGGAAATGCAGACATCACTAGGGGAAAAATACAAGTAAAACCACAATGAGATATCACTTCACACTTCTTTGTATGGCTACTACCAAAAAACCCCACAAAGGGTAAGAAGTGTTAGGAAGGATGTGGAGAAAAAAGGAATGCTTTACACTATTAATTAAAATGTAAATTGGTGCAGCCACTCTGGTAAACAATATAGTGTTTCCTTATACATTTCAAAATAGAATTACCATTTGATCCAGCAATCCCACCTCTGGGTATATATCCAAAGGAATTGAAATATGGATCTCAAAGAGATATCTGTACTCCCACGTTCACTGCAGCAGTTTTCACAGTCGCTACGATGTGGAAATAACCTAAAAGTTCATGTAAAGAAGAATGGATAAATAAAATGTGGCAGGGGTGCCTGGGTGGCTCAGTTGTTAAGCGTCTGCCTTCAGCTCAGGTCATGATCCCAGGGTCCTGGGATTGAGCCCCGCATCGGGCTCCCTGCTCCACAGGAAGCCTGCTTCTCCCTCTGCCTGCCACTCCCCTTGCTTGTGTTTCCTCTCTCACTGTGTCTCTCTCTGTCAAATAAATAAATAAAATCTTTAAAAATAAATTTAAAAAATAAAATGTGGCATACATATATTATGGAGTATCATTCAGCCTTTATAAAGAAGATCCTGCCACTTGCAACAACATGGATATACGTGAACACTATTCTAAGTAAAATAGGCCTGAAATGGAAAGACAAACACTGCATAACCTCACTTATATGTGGAATCTAAACAAATACATGGAAGCAGAGTGTAGAATGGTAGTTGTCAGGGGCTGAGGGGGGCGAATTAGAGAGATATTAATCAAGTTCCAGTGACACATAATAAATAAGTTCTGGAGTTCTGAATAACATAGGGCCTATGATTATTAATAGTTTATTGCCTACTTAAAATTTCGCTAATAGGTAATATCTTAAATTAAGTGCTTTTGTCTACCATGTAATGATAAAAAAAAATCAACAAAAGTGGCTAGGAAGATATTTTTGGAGGTGATAGATAGGTATGGTATTGGTAGTGATGATGATTTCAAGGGTGTATACATATCTCTGAACACATCAGTTTCTATACATTAAGTATCTACAGCTTTTTGTATGTCCATCATTAATCAACTAAGTGGTTTAATTTTTATGATTGGATGTATCTTCAACACAGAATTTGTTCAGGGATTTGTCTCAATAAAACATTTTATAGGACCACAATCTAGTGCATTAATCTCCACATTAGGGTTTGTCCTTCACTGGGTATGATCTATGGCTGGTAATGACCATCCTGGATTTATAGACTAAGTATTAGATTTCTGGTATTCATTTTTGTGTTTGTCAAACTCACTCTTCAATCATAGTCTATCTCAAAGTAATATAAAGTGCATTTATCTAGTTTAAGTATAATAAATTATTATCAAATTCTGACTAAAACCTTGGGGAGGCTCACATTCTTTTCAGTACTTTGACCACAATTCTTTGATTTATTCTCTACATTCCTGAACTTCGACCACTTCACAACACTCTTCCATAATTCAACTCTTGGGGTGGACAATTATTTCCATGTTCATGCAGCATCTCGTTGCTATGACTATGAGTATTTTCAAGTGGATCCTAGAGATTATCTGGCTCAGTCTCCATATTTTATGGAGGTGACTTAGGTGTTTTTGGAAGTTGACCAGTTAGTTGAAGGCAGCACCAGACTTGTCCAGTGCAAATGATTCAAAGTCTACTTGGTCCATTTGCATTCCTTTCACACCGCCACCTCCATAAACCATCATTCTCTTTCTTCCAATTCCTGTAACACTGTCTATACATACTTTCCTACTCTGATCTTGGCTTTTCCAAGCTTTTTTTTATTTTATTATATTAATCACCATACATTACATCATTAGGTTTTGATGTAGTGTTCCATGATTCATTGTTTGTGTATTACACCCACTGCTCCACTCAGTACGTGTCCTCTTTAATACCCATCACCAGGCTAACCCATCCCCCACCCCCTCCTCTCTAGAACCCTCAGTTTGTTTCTCAGATTTCATAGTCTCTCATGGTTTGTCTCCCCCTCTGATTCCCGCCCCCCTTCATTTTTCCCTTCCTGCTATCTTCTTTTTTTTTTTTAATATGTAATGAATTATTTTTTCAGAGGTACAGGTCTGTGATTCAACAGTCTTACACAATTCACAGCACTCACCATAGCACATACCCTCCCCAGTGTCCATCAACCAGCCACCCCATCCCTCCCACCCCCCACCACTCCAGCCACCCTCAGTTTCTTTCCTGAGATTAAGAATTCCTCATATCAGTGAGATCATATGATACACGTCTTTCTCTGATTGACTTATTTCCCTCGCATAATACCCTCCAGTTCCATCCACATCGTTGCAAATGGCAAGATTTCATTCCTTTTGATGGCTGCCTAATATCCCATTGTATATATAGATATACCACATCTTCTTTATCCATTCATCTGTCGATAGACATCTTGACTCTTTCCATTGTTTGGCTACTGTGGACATTGCTGCTATAAACATTGGGGTGCATGTACCCTTCAGATCCCTACATTTGTATCTTTGGGGTAAATACCCCGTAGTGCACTATGCTGGATCGTATGGTAGCTCTATTTTCAACTTTTTGAGGAACTTCCGTACTGTTTTCCAGAGTGGCTGCACCAGCTTGCATTCCCACCAACAGTGTAGGAGGGTTCCCCTTTCTCCGCATCCCCACCAACACCTGTAGTTTCCTGACTTGTTAATTTTAGCCATTCTGACTGGAGTGAGGTGGTATCTCATTCAGATTTCTTTTTTTTTGCTATACATTTCTTTTTTTATTATTATTATTATGTTAAGTTAATCACCATACATTGCATCATTAGTTTTTGATGTAGTGTTCCATGATTCATTGTTTGTGTATAACATCCAGTGCTCCATGCCGAATGTGCCTCTTCCTTAATACCCATTCCCAGGATAACCCACCCCCCCACCCCCCTCCCCTCTAGAACCCTCAGTTTGTTTTTCACTCCATAGTCACTCATGGTTCGTCTCCCCCTCCAATTTCCCCCCCTTCATTCTTCCCCTCCTGCTATCTTTTTTTTTTTTTTTTTAAGATATAATGGCGGGGATGCGGAGAAAGGGGAACCCTCCTACACTGTTGGTGGGAATGCAAGCTGGTGCAGCCACTCTGGAACACAGTATGGAGGTTCCTCAAAAAGTTGAAAATAGAGCTACCATATGATCCAGCAATTGCACTACTGGGTTTTTACACCAAAGAAACAAATGTAGGGATTCGAAAGGGTATGTGCACCCCGATGTTTATAGCAGCAATGTCCACAATAGCCAAAGTGTGGAAAGAGCCAAGATGTCCATTGACGGATGAATGGATAAAGAAGATGTGGTATATATATGCAATGGAATATTATGCAGCCATCAAAAGGAATGAGATCTTGCCATTTGCAACAATGTGGTTGGAACTGGAGGGTATTATGCTGAGCGAAATAAGTCAATCAGAGAAGAAGTATCATATGATCTCACTGATATGAGGAATTCTTAATCTCAGGAAACAAACTGAGTGTTGCTGGAGTGGTGGGGGGTGGGAGGGATGGGGTGGCTAGGTGAAGACATTGGGGAGGGTATGTACTATAGTGAGTGCTGTGAATTATTACGTTTTGTTTTGGATTTCCCTGATGCTGAGCGATGTTGAGCACTTTTTCATGTGTCTGTTGGCCATTTGGAGGTCCTCTTTGGAAAATGTATGTTCGTGTCTTCTGCCCATTTCTTGATTGGATCATTTGTTCTTTAGGTGCTTTGTTTAAGAAGTTCTTCATAGATTTTGGATACTAGCCCTTTATCTGATATGTCATTTGCAAGCATTTTCTCCCATTCTGTCGGTTGTCTTTTGGTTTTGTGGACTGTTTCTTTTGCTGTGCAAAAGCTTTTTATCTTGATGAAATCCCAATAGTTCATTTTTGCTCTTGCTTCCCTTGCCTTTGGCGATGTTTCTAGGAAGAAGTTGCTGAGGCTGAGGTTGAAGAGGTTGCTGCCTGTGTTCTCCTTTAGGATGTTGATGGACTGCTGTCTCACACTGAGGTCTTTCAACCATTTTGAGTCTGTTTTTGTGTGTGGTGTAAGGAAATGGTCCAGTTTCCTTTTTCTGCATGTGGCTGTCCAATTTTCCCAACACCATTTGTTGAAGAGACTGTCTTTTTGCCATTGGACATTCTTTCCTGCTTTGTCAAAGATGAGTTGACCATAGAGTTGAGGGTCCATTTCTGGGCTCTCTATTCTGTTCCATTGATCTATGTGTCTGTTTTTGTGCCAGTACCATACTGTCTTGATGATGACAGCTTTGTAATAGAGCTGGAAGTCCGGAATTGTGATGCCACCAGCTTTGCTTTTCTTTATCAACATTCCTCTGGCTATTCGGGGTCTCTTCTGGTTCCATACAAATTTTAGGATTATTTGTTCCATTTTTTTGAAAAAGCTCATGGTATTTTGATGGGGGTTGCATTGAATGTGTATATTGCTCTAGGTAGCTTTGACATCTTCACAATATTTGTTCTTCCTGTCTGTGAGCATGGAACATTTTTCCATTTCTTTGTGTCTTCCTCAGTTTCTTTCATGAGTATTTTATAGTTTTCTGAGTACAGATCCTTTGCCTCTTTGGTTAAGTTTATTCCTAAGTATCTTATGGTTTTGGGTGCAATTGTAAATGGGATCGACTCCTTAATTATACTTTCTTCTGTCTTGTTGTTGGTGTATAGGAATGCCACGATTTCTGTGCATTGATTGTATATCCTGCCATTTTACTGAATTCCTGTATAAGTTCTAACCGTTTTGGGGTGGAGTCTTTTGGGTTTTCCACATAAAGTATATCAGCTGCAGAGAGTGGAGTTTGACTTCTTTGCTGATTCGGATGCCTTTTATTTCTTTTAGTTGTCTGATTGCTGTGGCTAGGACTTCTAGTACTATGTTGAAAAGTAGTGGTGATAATGGACATCCCTGCTGTGTTCCTGACCTTAGGGGGAAAGCTCTCAGTTTTTCCCCATTGAGAATGATATTCGCTGTAGGTTTTTCATAGATGGCTTTTATGATATTGAGGTATGTACCCTCTATCCCTATACTCTGAAGAGTTTTGATCAAGAAAGGATGCTGTACTTTGTCAAATGCTTTTTCTGCATCTTATTGAGAGGATCATATGGTTCTTGTTCTTTCTTTGATTAATATAATGTATCACATTGATTGATTTGTGGATGCTAAACCAACCTTGCAGGCTAGGGATAAATCCCACTTGGTCCAGGTGAATAATCCTTTTAATGTACTGTTGGATCCTACTGGCTAGTATTTTGGTGAGAATTTTTGTATCCATATTCATCAGAGATATTGGTCTGTAATTCTCCTTTTTGATGGGGTCTTTGTCTGGTTTTGGGATCAAGGTAATGGTGGCCTCATAAAATGAGTTTGGAAGTTTTCCTTCCATTTCTATATTTTGGAATAGTTTCAGGAGAATAGGTATTAATTCTTCCCTGGGAAGCCATCTGGCCCTGGGCTTTTGTTTGTTGGGAGATTTTTGGTGACTGCTTCAATTTTCTTAGTGGTTATAGGTCTGTTCAGGTTTTCTATTTCTTCCTGGTCAGTTTTGGTAGTTGATACATCTCTAGGAAGGCATCCATTTCTTCCAGATTATCTAATTTCCTGGCATACAGTTGCTCATAATATGTTCTTATAATTGTATTTCTTTGGTGTTGGTTGTGATCTCTCCTCTTTCATTCATGATTTTGTTGATTTGGGTCATTTCTCTTTTGTTTTCGATAAGTCTGGCCAGGGGTTTATCAATCTTATTAATCTTTCAAAGAACCAGCTCCTAGTTTCATTGATCTGTTCTACTGTTCTTTTTGTTTCTATTTCATTGATTTCTGCTCTGATCTTTATTATTTCTCTTCTCGTGCTGGGTTTAGGTTTTATTTGCTGTTCTTTCTCCAGCTCTTTTAGGTGTAGGGTTAGGTTGTGTATTTGAGACCTTTCTTGTTTCTTGAGAAAGGCTTGTATTTTTACCTCTTAGGACTGCCTTTGCTGCATCACAAAGATTTTGAACAGTTGTGTTTTCATTTTCATTGGTTTCCATGAATTTTTTTAAATTCTTTTTTAATTTCCTGGTTGACCCATTCATTCTTTAGTAGGATGCTCTTTAGCCTCCATGTATTTGAGTTCTTTCTGACTTTCCTCTTGTGATTGAGTTCTAGTTTCAAAGCATTATGATCTGAAAATATGCAGGGAGTGATCCCAATCATTTGGTACCAGTTGAGACCTGATTTGTGACCTAGGATGTGATCTATTCTGGACAATGTTCCATGGGCACTAGAAAAGAATGTGTATTCTGTTGCTTTGTGATGGAATGTTCTGAATAGATCTGTGAAGTCCATTTGGTCAAGTGTGTCATTTAAAATCTTTATTTCTTTGTTGATCTTTTGCTTAGATGATCTGTCCATTTCAGTGAGGGGGGTGTTAAAGTCCCCCACTATTATTGTATTTTTTTCGGTGTATTTCTTTGCTTTTGTTATTAACTGGCTTATATAATTGGCTGCTCCCATGTTAGGGGCATAGATATTTACAATTGTTAGATCTTCTTGTTGGAGAGACCCTTTAAGTAGGATATAGTGTCCTTCCTCATCTCTTATTATAGTCTTTGTTTTAAAATCTAATTTGTCTAATAGAAGGATTGCCACCCCAGCTTTCTTTTGGTGTCCATGAGCATGGTAAATTGTTTTCCACCCCCTCACTTTCAATCTGGATGTGTCTTTGGGTCTAAAATGAGTGTCTTGCCGACAGCATATCAATGGGTCTTTTTTTTTTTTATCCAATCTGATAGCCTGTGTCTTTTGATTGGGGCATTGAGCCCATTTACATTCAGGGTAACTATTGAAAGATATGAATTTAGTGCCATTGTATTGCCTGTAAGGTGACTGTTACTGTATATTGTCTGTGTTCCTTTCTGGTCTATGTTACTTTTAGGCTCTCTTTGCTTAGAGGAGCCCTTTCAATATTTCTTGGAGGGCTGGTTTCATGTTTGCCAATTCCTTTAGTTTTTGTTTGTCCTGGAAGCTTTTTATCTCTCCTCCTATTTTCAATGACAGCCTAGCTGGATATAATATTTTTGGCTGTCATATTTTTCTCATTTAGTGCTCTGAAGATATCATGCCAGTCCTTTCTGTCCTGCCAGGTCACTGTGGATAGGTCTGTTGTCAATCTAAAGTTTCTACCATTGTAGGTTACAGATATCTTGTCTGAGCTGCTCTCAGGATTTTCTCTTTGTCTCTGAGATTTCTAAGTTTTACAATTAGATGTTGGGGTGTTGACCTATTTTTATTGATTTTGAGGGGAGTTCTCTCTGCCTCCTGGATTTTGATGCCTGTTTCCTTCCCCAAATTAGGGAAAGTCTCTGCTGTAATTTGCTCCAATATACCTTCTGCCCCCCTCTCTCTTTCTTCTTCTTCTGGGATCCCAATTATTCTAATGTTATTTTGTCTTATGGTATTGCTTATCTCTCGAATTCTGCCCTCGTGATCCATTAGTTGTTTATCTCTCTTTTTCTCAGCTTCTTTATTTTCCATCATTTTGTCTTCCATATCACTAATTCTCTCTTCTGCCTCATTTATCCTAGCAGTTAGAGCCTCCATTTTTTATTGCACCTCATTAATAGCCTTTTTGATTTCGAGTTGGTTAGATTTTAGTTCTTTTATTTCTCCAGAAAGGGTTTCTCTAATATCTTCCATGCTTTTTTCAAGCCCAGTTAGTATCTTTAAAATCATCATTCTTGGCCCTTTTGCCGCATCGCAGGTGCCTGCGCCCCCTGCTTCTCCTCACCTCTCCTCTCCCAGCTGAAGCCCGGGGGACCAGAGCGAGATGCGGGGACCATGTTCTGATGCAAGCTGATGGCCCTTGACTACCACTACCTGCCTGGCTTCAACTGCAAAGATGAAACAGAATTTAAAAAACTTCATTGTTTGGCTTGAGGACCAGAAAGTCAGGCAGTACAAGATTGAAGACAGAGGTTAATTTAAGAAACATCCACAGCAGTGACTGGCCCAAGTTCTTTGAAGAGATATTTTTTTCTTCACAGTATCTCAAAGATGTTAACTGTCCTTTCAAGATTCAAGATCAACAAGAAGCAATTGCCTGGCTTCTTGGTTTAGCTGTTAGACTTGAATATGGAGATAATGCTGAAAAATACAAGGACTTGGTACCCGATAGTACAAAAAATGCTGACAATGCAGCTAAAAATGCAGAGCCATTGATCAACTTGGATGTAAATAATCCTGATTTTTAGGGTGGTGTAATGGCTTTGGCTAACCTTCTTCAGATTCAGTGTCATGATGATTATCTGATAATGCTTAAGGCAATTCGCATTTTGGTCCAGGAGCCCCTGACCCAGGATGTAGTTGCTAGAGCAAATCAAACGAAAGAGGGCTTGCCTGTTCCTTTAGAAAAACATATTCTTGGTTTTGACACAGGAGATGCAGTTCTTAATGAAGCTGCTCAAATTCTGTGATTGCTGCATACAGAATAGCTCCGAGAACTACAGACAAAAATTAATGAAACCATAGTAGCTGTGCAGGCGATTATTGTTGATCTAAAGACAGACCACAGACTGGGGAAAGTTGGAAGATGAACATTTTAGGATTTCAGCTTGTCACCTACTTAGTACAATTGGGAACCATGTACACTCTGGCATGTGTTTGGAAGTCAAATGTCACATTTTCAAGGGAAGAATCCTAAAAAATTGACTATGTTCTCGAGATTTACCATCAGTGCTTTTTCTTTAATAAAGTTCAGGATGGTGAAAAAAAAAATCATCATTCTGAACTCTAGTTCCAACATCTTACTAATATCTCTATTGATTAGGTTCCTGGCAGCTGGTACTGCCTCTTGTTCTTTTTTTTTTTTGAGGTGATTTTTTCTGTCTTGTCATTTTGTCCAGAGGAGAATAGATGAATGAGAGAATAAAGTGCTAACAGGGTAACAACGACCCCAGAAAAATATACACTAAACAAATCAGAAGAAACCTAAAACCGGGGGGAAAGAAAGGGAAAGAAAGAAGGAAAGAAAAACAAAAAGATAAAAAAAACCCCAAAAACAGAATATGATCAAATATGATCAGGGTGGTGCATAGATCAACGCCACACACTAGATTTTGGGCATATTTTGGTCTGTTAGAAGCAAGTGCTTCCCAAAATTTTAAAGAAAGAAAAACATGTATGTACAAAACAAGGGTAAATATGATGAAGGGATGGAATATGACTGTAAAGATGAAAATTATAGAAGATTTTATAAAAGGAATTGATAAGAAGTTGGTTGAAAAAAGAACGAAGAGGAATTTAAAAAAAGAAAAAGGGAGAGAAAGTGATCAGGCAGGAGACTAGAACAAAGCCATACACTAGAGATTTAGGGTATATTTTGGTTTGTTAGAAGAAACTGTATCCCAAAATTTTAAAGAGAAAACAACTTTATATATACCAAAAATAAGGTTAACTACTATCAAAGGATAGATTATGACTCAAAAATGAAAAATAAAAAAGATTTTTTTAAAAAGGGATTGATAAGATGTTGGTTGAGAAAGGGAAAAAGAAAAATTCAAAAAAAAAGAAAAGAAAAAGAAAATTAAACAAATTAACTTTGAAAGACTAAAGAATCGGGGGGAAAGCCATGAATTCTATGTGCAGTATTCCCCTAGTGCTGGAGTTCTCCCGTTCTCATTGATCGGTAAACTTGGTCTTGGCTGGCTGTTCGTGCTGATCTTCTGGGGGAGGGGCCTGTTGCCATGGTTCCCAAATGTCTTTGCCGGAGGCGGAATTGCCCCGCCCTTGCCAGTCCGGGCTAAGTAATCTGCTTGGGTTTGCTCTCGGGAGCTTTTGTTCCCTGAAGCTTTCCGCTCGGCTTTGGAGGATGAGAATGAAAATGGCGGCCTCCCAATCTCTACCCCAGAGGAGCCGAGAACTTGGGGCCCCGCTCCTCAGTGCGCCCCCAGAGAAAAGCAGTCACTCCCGTCTCCCCGGTCTCTGGCCGCACTCCGTGCTCACCCGGCCTGTGACCGAGTGTTTCTATCTCTGGCACCAGACCCCGTGTGGAGTCTCCAAACCCAGAGGATCCCTGCGGTGCGCTCCCACGCCACTCCTCCTGGGGGAGGAAGGGGAGTCTCCCTGGTTCTGCCGCTTGTGGGGTCCCTGCTGGAGGAGCAGTCACCCGACTGTTTGGCCAATCACAGTTTATGGCAACCCCAAGCTGAGAGCCCGCGCCTCGGCTCCGTCTCTGCAGCCGGTTCCCCCGCTCTGATACCCAGGAGGTCTGCCACACTCAGGCACCCCTGGTCTTTCTGTGACCCCGAGGGTCCTGAGACCACACTGTCCCGTGAGGGTTCCACCCCCCGCTTAGCCACTGGAGAGACGTCCCTCAGCGGAGCCGATTTCTAAAAGTTCCAATTTTGTGCTTCGCGGCTCTATCACTTGCCAGAAGCGGCCGACGGAGGCCCCCTCCCCCGCCGTCTATCCTCCCGAATATTGCCTGGGATTCACTTCTCCGCACATCCTACCTTCCAGAAAGTGGTCGCTTTTCTGTTCAGAGAGTTGCTGCTGTTCTTTTCTTCGATTTCCTGTTGAGTTCGTAGGTGTTCAGAATGGTTTGATCCTTATCCAGCTGCATTCCTGGGACCAGATGAAATTTAGGTCTCCTACTCCTCCGCCATCTTGCTCCGCCCCTTCCAAACTCGTTTTTATACAATGTATGCAGCTAATCATCTGTGATTTTTTTAGGACATGTTTGATATTTCCTCATTGTCTATCAGATGAATTCTGAACTTTGTAATAGGACCATGCAGGCCAAGTAGGATCTATTCATGGTGTACTGTGTGTTTCATAACATATATGTGATTATTATCTAACCTCAGGGTTTGGCTAAAGAGAAACAAAATAAAAAATTGTCTTAATCATTTTAGAAATGTTTCTTTTGAAGAATAAATAGATACATTCTAGCTGTCAAATAGTTGGAAAAAGTACACAAGTTTTAAGGATTGAGATAATGGAAATATTGGTTTTAAAATAGATTATCAATCAGAAGATAACCTTATAGTTGACAACACAATTCAATGAGGAAAAATGTTTAAGTAATTTATTTTCATTAGTAATGTGAAGTAGATAAATAAATGACTTGAATTTTGGAAGAAATTATAGAAGTATGAACAAGAAGTAAGAAGCAATAAGTGCTCCCTTCCACTGATATACACATGTATCTGTGGTAACAGCTTTAGCATAGGAACCAATCATAAATATGCATAATGTGTCTGAGGGGCTGGAGCTAAAATAAATAATTTAGGAAATAGGAGCTGGTCAGCCATGGGATGGTGTGGTCATTCCCTCTCTTTAGAGAATGACCTAAGCCTGAGAACAATTCTGTTTCCCTCCAGCATGGGATTGACACATACATATGTAGCTAAGCTAAGGACCAAGAATAGCACATCTGATGCAAACCATATATAATCTAAGGTGAAGGGTACTATGACCATTATTTCCTTGGGCTAGGCATGGAGGGAATATGGACCGAAACATTGGTAGTATTCCTATAATTTCCTTCATAACCAGAAAGTAATAAACAACCTTCTATTGTTTTAATTATCTAGATGCCTTTTGGTTAGTCATCAGTCCATTGTGCCATGATTATGCCTAGAAAGAAGTGAAATAAAAAGTGTATAAATTAGGAATTTAGGAAATTTCAAGCATATCTTTATATCAGAGGGAAGAAAAAATTCAGTAAAGGATATTGCAATTAATTAATTGTCATCAAATGTGGAATATTTAGGGAGAAGATAGTGTGCACATCAAGGTATAATGTAGCCTTGCAAAAACAGATTTCCATTTTGCTAAGGATGTGCAAGGTCAAGTGAGATCTGCCAGAGACCCTGCACTACAACTCTGTGGACTGCTACATTGGCCAGAATGAAGACAAATGGTTCTCTGAAACCTTCCACTCCAAGGCCATGTGTTTTTTTTTTTTTTTATCTTGATATTTTCATTCTGTGCATTGTCTCCCTCAGAGCCCGGTGGACCTGCTTGTTCCGCAGAGTGTAGATGACAGGGTTGAGCAGCGGGGTCACCACCGTGTTCACAAGGGCAGCCTCCCTGTTGGAGTCCAGCCTGTTCCTTTGCTTTGGTTTCATGTATATAAACACACAGCTGCCATACATCAGAGAGAGGACTATGAGGTGAGATGAACAGGTGGAGAAAGCTTTCTGTTGCTCCTTGGCTGAAGGGAGTCGCATGATGGTGACTACTATGTTGCTGTAGGCAATGGTGGTTATGACAAGGGATGTCAAAAGGATAACCAAAGCGAGGACAAAAGTCAACATTTCAAAAGACCTGGTGTCAGAACAGGAGAGATGAATCAGGGGGCCGATGTCACAGAAGAAGTGGGGGATGACATGGGGACCACAGAAGGGTAACTGGGAAACCTTTACTACCAGACCAGTGATGAGAGGGAAGGCCAAAGCGAAGCAGGCAGTGACCAAGAGGAAGCAAGTCTTCAGGTTCATGATGGTCGGGTAATGCAAAGGCTTGCAAATGGCCAGATACCGATCCAGAGACATCACTGCTATGAGGAGGAAACCTGCTGCTCCCAGAAATACAAAGACAAAGGCTTGTATGAAACAGGCAGGAAAGGAAATAGTTTGCCTGCCTAAAAGAAAGATGACCAGCAACTTAGGAATAACAGTACTTGTAAAGCAACACTCAAAGAAAGAGAAAATGCTGAGGAAAAAGTACATAGGTGTGTGGAGCCGGGGGTCTGCAGAGGTGATGGTGATTATGACAGCATTGCCTGCAATGGATGCCAGGTACGCCAGCAGGTGCACCAGGAAGAGGACCTTTCCCAGATGCTGGATGGCAGGAAACCCCTCCAAAGTGAATTCGTGGACAGTTGTAACATTCCCCATTTCCATGGACATGTCTTTCCACTGCAGTGTCACTGGGGTACTTAACCTACAATGAAGACATCAGGAAACACAAAGGTTTTAGAGGAGCATGATTAAGTTATTTGACTATCAGAGAAGGTGGAGAGGCAGATAGTAAAGTGGTTTACAGTTGGTTCTTGAATCAGAAGGCCCAGAGTTCAATACACAATACTGATTTCTAACTTCTGAGAGATCAGTAATATTTGGCAAGGTAGTTAATTTCTGTGAATTTCACTTTCACCCTCTGTAGAATGAAGATGATAGGATCTACCTGTTCATGTTCTTATGAGACTTAATTAAGATAAATCATGTAACTCACTTGGTATATGATGCCAATGCTTCTTATGTGTTCCTCAAATTCTAAGTGTAATATTATGATCATTAGTATTATGCTTAAATAGAGTTTAAGTATGCAGAGTTATTGACATTTTTTTAGTTATACAACATTTTATTTTTATAACATTAATTTGTAAGTAAACATAACAATAATATTAGTAATATTCCCTTTGACTATCCCTTTTAAAATATGCAACACATTCTATGGTCCATCATCATCTGTTGAGAACTTATGCTTTTTCCATGTTCATCACAGAAATTCAGTATTTCTATTACTTACCATATTAACCACGAGCCCCTTCTTTTAAGAGCAGAAACTAAGGCTTACAGAGTTCTAGAGAGCTTAAGTCACATAGCTGGGACTTTAGCCAGAATGCCCAAATTTGAAGTAACTGCTATGTCCAAATGCAGTGACAAAATATTTTAAAACAGGAACAAATCTATTCTTGATGACCTCTCAACCTTAAGTGAAAGATAAGCTTTATTTATCTTACTTAGTTCTATCCTTAGGTAATATCACTTATGTGTTACAGACCTATGGAATGACATGGGGCTTAGGCTCTACTTTAACACAAGCATTTTATAGAAAAGACTGGAGACCAGAGACATTGGGGGCTGCTCAACAACATGAGGTAAGTTGTAAATCTAGGATTTACCACCCATCGTCCCATGGTTCATGCCCACCTGTGACAGAAGTGGGTGTGATAGTAGTTCATGGGATTAACCCACCTAATGAGGATATGCTGGGCACCTGGCACTCACATACTCACTCTTAGATCAAAGGTCAGTGAACATTCTTCTCTCTTCAGTCCTCTCAGTCAGTAACTTCTCTCAGGATGGTTTTTGGCTCTAGCATCTCAATACTAAGCTAAAGGTCGGCAGTGTGGAATGTGTGATTCTCACTAATGCACCATGGGCCTGGAATTTTGAAGGGCTGCTCATGGAACTGAACTGCTCACCCCTGAGTGGCACAGTCTGAAGGAGCCTCTCCTTCTGTCCCTGTTGACTCCAGTAAGTCCACCAAGTCACCAGGATCCCTGAGGCCAGGCATACATAGAAGAGTCACCATATGGGAGGCAGGGCTTCCTTCCTTTGCAGCTATTGTCTTCAAAGAAATCAAGGACCTGCTCTGGGCTGAGGGGAAAGGAGAGGAGAAGGAAATTCATTTGTCACAGCCTGTTGTCCTGGAGTGGGGTGAATATGCATCCCATACTGCCAGTGTTCTGGCTGATAATGCCCTGTTTCCATAGCAAAACAAGGCTACATGGCACCTCAGACCACTGAAACCCCAGAAAGGAGCAGAGGGACCAAAACAACCACATTTCACTGCCCCAAATACTGAGCTAGTGCTGGAATCCCAGACTACTTAGCATTCTCATGAAAGATCTGGTTCTGCCTTCCCCACTGGTAGAAGCCCACCTAACATGCAATATTGCTGTCAGTTAATGGGAGCAGACAGCTTTTTTATGTTATGTTAATCACCATACATTACATCATTAGTTTTTGATGTAGTGTTCCATGATTCATTGTTTGTGCATGACACCCAGTTCTCCATCCGGAATGTGCCCTCCCCAATACCCATCACCAGGCTAACCCATCCTCCCACCCCACCCCCAGAACCCTCAGTTTGTTTTTCAGAGTCCATCGTCTCTCATGGTTTGTCTCGCCCTCCGATTTCCCCCCCTTCATTGTTCCCCTCCTGCTATCTTCTTTTTTTTTTTCTTAAAATATATTGCATTATTTGTTTCAGAGGTACAGATCTGTGATTCAACAGTCTTGCGGGAGCAGACAGCTTTTTATGGGTTTAGCCCTGGTTGCTGTGGAGACAAGGATCCTTCTGCTGCAGTGCTCCACGTCATGGGCACACCTGCTCCATTATATGCTCACCTTTCCATGTGGAGAAGCATCCTTGTTTTATTGCATCAACAATGAAGAGATGCTGACATGCAAGTCTGAGGTTCTGTGATATTTTTACCACAAGACTGTTTGATCACCAAGCAGGATTGACCCAACCAGTGAGCAGAGAGTATAGGCCCCCAAACCTTATTAGATGCTGAAGAAACAGAGCAGAAAGTAAAGTCACGGCTGGTGTCTTAGGGGCAGCTAATTGGTTACTGTTGAGAACAAGAATTACTGATGCAACCTTTAAATTTATCTTCCCTTGTGTGTGGTGATGCTGACTCCCAGATGTCCACACTGTTCTCTGCCAAGATTTTTCAAGGAAATTATATGACAATTTCCCAAGGGTTTTTAAAATCCCAAGTTGAATATTGCTACTGATTTTAGGTAAAAGTCCAGACTACAACTTTGTACATGTGATGTATGCACTGAGGCCAGAGCATAGTTGTAAAAGAACAGATTTTATGGTGAGAAACAGCTGGATCACACCCTGGCTTTCAGGAGGCTTTTGGAAAGATACTGCTGAAGTCCACCTTTTTATTCACACATTTGTCATGCTTCCATCAATATTATTCTTTTCATTGCATATTTTCATCTGAAGAATATTTTCATGGTGCTCCCCAATCTTTTTGAAAAACAAACGCACACATTTTTTCCTCTTTAGGGAAGAAGGGGGCATGGCATGGTAGGTGGTTTCTGTAACATCTGTAATCTGTCAGACCCCTCTCAAAAAGTTTCTGGGATGTTTATCCCCAGATCTTTTTAGATGCAGAAGAGGAAGAGATGTGAGCCTGAGGGTGGAGAAGCTGTATCCATAGCAACCACTGTGTTGGAAAGGTGCTTCTCCTGGATATCTCCAGCTAACTTCTGAGAGATCAGGGGCAGGAGTGATCCATTTTTCCGTGGCCTCTGGTTTCCCATCCAGAGCCTGATAAGAGGACTAAACTCTTATACTTGCCAGCAATCCTGGGGTATATGGTAGCTGGAAATTTGTTCTGCCTGAATATGCCCTCATCATTATTGATCTTACAAGGTCAAGGCAAATATTATAGAGACTTTCATGAGTATTCATATGGGTCCCACCTTCCCACAAGTATACAAAATCATTTTTACAACATCTGTCCATCTACACACTCTATTCTCAGTTCATGGCAAACTTGGACCTCATTGTTATTTTCTTAGCTGGAAGTACGGGAAAATAAAGAATAATGGGAGAAGAGTTACAGAAGCTAGAGTGATGTGAGACTATACACTTTAATGCTAAGATAAAGGCTCATTTCTATGGGGTTTTAATTTTATTCCGTGCCACCTTCATGGTGCAGAAATACCTCTCAGACCTGAGGGAGTCCCAACACCAACCTGATGGTGGGAATGTGGGAGAAAAGGGTCTGGGTTTGATGGAAAGTTTTACAAAGTGGACACTCAAAGAAATGGGCTGAACTAACTCTATATTGTATCTAGCATAAGGGGTGGTGAACTGATACTAAGAAATGTTTCAAATTGTCCTTGGTCTAGTTTCTCTTTTCTGGTTAGTGCCTTTGTGGCTCTCCAATACACACTATTTCTTTATGTTTTTAAAGGATACCTTGAGATCTCATTTATCAAGAACATTTCGAGCATTCCTTGTGCTTTGAGTGTTAGAGTAAGGAAAGGGATAGTTCTTAAGGTTGTATTTGTAATTATCAAAACATGAAGCAATAAAGCAAATATCAGCCATGGATTCTCTTCAGAATATTATTATGTTAGCCATTCTGGCCCTCAGCCACTCTTGAAAAATAGGCTACACCTATATTCAGGATTTAGATAATAATATTTTGGTTTATAGTGTATCTGGTTAATATGGTCTATTCCTAGGAAGGTTCCAATTTCTAGTATTATATCCCTAAAGAAGAAGGCTAAATTAAGGCCTGAGGAAAGGTAAATCACCTCTTCTATGATATTGTGGGGGGGGGGGTGCTTACGGGATGATAATTTGAGCAGGAAGTGGGCATCAGGATGGAGTGAAGCAGTCATTAGGCCGAACCCCAGGGTGAGGGTGGAGCTGTAGGAATACTAATAATACTCTGAGAGCCACTGTCCCTGATGGAATTTCCATTAAAGTAAGGCAACAATGGCAACAGGGACCCGGAACACATCAATTCTGATCTGGAGGGTTCATTAATATCACACCTATTACCCATCCATCCATATGAGGAAAAGCATAGTAGTGTTAGTAGCTTCCAGTTTGGGTCCAGGAGGAGAAGTGAAGGCATAGGGTAATTTATCTTATCCAGATTTTTTTGTTGCCATTTTTTTTCATGTATGGAAAAAAGAAATCTTTTCCTTTTTAATGAACCTCCTACTATATACATAACGATTATGTAAGCTGAATTATGGGGGTGGGATAGAAAGAAGAAGAAACAGCCATCTGTAAGTCTCAGAAGTGAAAGTACTTCGTAAGGTTCTGGATACTCCAGTTTTTTGTTTTTTTGTTTTAAGTTTGTAGTTAAATTCCAGTTAGTTAACATATAGTGTCATATTAGTTCCAGGTGTACAATATAGTGATTAAAGACTTACATACAACCCCCAGAGCTAATCACAACAACTGCACTCCTTAATCCATATCCACTATTTACCCCATAACCCCACCCACCTCTCCTCTGGTAACCATCAGTTTGTTCTCTAGAGTTAAGAATTTGTTTCTTGGTTTGCCTCTCTCTCTCTCTTTTATTCCCCTATGCTCCTTTGAGTGAAATAATATGGTATTTGTCTTTCTCTGGCTGACTTATTTCACTTTGCGTAATATTTTCTAGCTTCATCCATGTTTGTGCAAATGGCAAGATTTCTTTCTTTTTTATGGCTGAGTAGTATTCCATATATATATATATACCCACACACACACACACACACACCACTTCTTCTTTATATATTCATTCGAAGATTACACTTGAACTCTTTCCTTAATTTGGATATTGTATATAAAGCTACATGTATCCCTTTGAATTAGTACTTTTGTATTCTTTTGGTAAATACCTATTAGTGCAATTGCTGGATCATAGGGTAGTTCTACTTTTAAAAATTTTGAGGAACCTCCATATTGTTTTCTAGAGCAGCTACACCAGCTCGCATTGCCAGGAACAGTGCAGGAGGGTTCCCCTTTCTCCACATCCTCACCAACATCTGTCACTTCTTATGTTGTTGACTTTAGCCATTCTGACAGGTGTGAGGGGATATGTCATTGTACTTTTTTTTTTAAAGGCTTAAAACGTATTTTAATAAGTTGATGCTGTATTACTGCTCCATTTCTCAGAAAAACTCCAAAGATATCAGGGACAAATCAAACATGGTACACCAATAAAAAAAATGCACAGCATAACTACCTACGAGAGGCAAGGCTCAGAGCTACCGTCCGACCTTCAGCACACAGCAACGCTCTTCCCAAGGTTGTACGAGGCCTGTCAAGAAAAACTGTGAACAGCAACATTATGGACACAAAAGGGCCGTTCCTGGGTTGTCCTAACCCAAGAAAAAATATGGAGGCAACTTAACACAAGATTTATTTTTAAAGATACACTGAAATGAAAATCTCTAAGAGAAAATGTCTTCCTTAGGACATGAAGGGGTAATATATGGGATATAACAGAACCGTATGTATGTTTTCTGTGACCTCTGTGGACATTTGCCTGAATTCCCACCCGCGAGTGAATGGAACAATGGGGCTAAGGTCATTGGGGGATGCTTGTTTTTGTGGTGTATGTGGCAGTGTCTCTGAGGTTTGGAGGGTATAATGAGAAACCAAATAGAACAGGATGGACAAAGAATGGAATGATCAAGATTAATGGGGGCTCTAACTGGATCTATTTTGCTATGGTCCCCCCCACCTTGGCCCTCAACAATCACATGAGACTTCAGGAATGCACCATACAAAATCAATTAGTTAAACGATATACCACACAGAACTGATTTGTTAAATATCGCCCCTCCCTTGCCCTCAGCCTCCAGCAAACTCCCTCAGAGTACTACAGGCAAGGAAGACCTAACTATTGGGAGGAATCCCTAACACTTTTCCAGGGCAGAATTCTGGCTAGTCCAAAAAGGGTCCTTCTTTTAAGGGTTTTTGGGAAACTAGACATTGAAGTTTTTATTAGTATTGGCGACGTTTGTTTGGAGCAAATTCAGCTCCAGGAGCTGCACGGTTGAATGCAGGAGGGGTTCCACCAATTGCCCCAATTCCTTCCATTGTAGCAGCTTGGCCAAAGCGTTCAGTTGTTGGGGTCAATCCCAAGGTTCCATCTGGCATCATAGTGGCAGGTCCTGGAGGAGCTGGTGTACCTGCTGGCCCTGGAGCAGGGGGCATGGCACCTCTGTTGTTGATGCCCATAGCACCTCCCATAGCCATCTGGCCCATCCGTATCTCCTGTTCTCTCGCATCAGGGAATGTTCCCTTGAATCCTTCCTGCTGTCGCCCCATCATTTCTTCCTGTTGCTGCCGCATCTCTTCCTCACAGCGCCTGCGTTCCTCCCCTGCCTGAGCTCCAGTTGCTTTCGTTTTTACACTTCTTGGTTGTGCAGCTCTTCCATCCTCCGAAGTTCTTCTTGACGCCTCATCAAATCCTGTCTCATTAGCATGACCTGGTGCTCATGGCAAGTGGCCCATCTCCATCTCCAGCTTCTCATGAGCTTCCTTGATGTTGCAGTCCACTTGGTCCTGCTGCTGCTTCTCCATCTCAATGAGTGCCTTCCAGTGCATGGCATACTCATACTCAAAGGAGCCAGGCTGTACAAATCTGGGTGGCTGCTCTTGCTCCTTGTGAAATTGCTGGTTCTTTATGACCAGCTTCTCTGAAAGTCCCTCTTCATCATCCAACTGGTCCATGGGCTCCACAGTCACAGGCCGAGGAAATGTGGATAGCAGGAAGGAGCCTTCACTGCACCTGTCCAGAGCTTTCCGAGCAGCTGGCTTCCCTGAGAATTCAACAATGCCTTTTCCTGAGGGCCTTCCTCGATCATCCACGATCACTACAGCAGCCCTTTCCACCTGGCCAAACACCGAAAAGGCTTCCTCCATCAGTTCATTAGAAATATATTGAGGAAGGTTTCAGACTGTAAGGGATGCACTATGGCAGGCAAAGCACACAAGCAGCTGCTTTCCACGGAGGCATGTTGTCCAGGTCTACTTTGGCAATCTCTGCTAGGGTTCGTGTTTCCAAGTGGATGAGGCCAAAGCCCTTATCCTTATGAATGAAGACTTCACCTGCCTTCCCATATTTCTCAAATAGTTTCCTCATCTCCTCCTCAGTGATGTCAGGAGGAAGATTGCCCACAAAGAGCCGGCTATGTTGGGTAAAGGTCTTCTCTCCTGGTTTCCTAAAATTCTTCAGGTCAATAGTCAAGACTTCACTTTGGCTGCTGGCTTATTGCCCATTTGCAGGTATCGGTGGCGGTGGTGGCTGCTGCTGTTGCTGCTGGTGGTGCTGCTGGTGGTGATACTGATGATGCTTCCTTGGAGTATGGTTTTGTTTCTCCAAGTTAAAGGTTTTATTGCTCTGCATTTTTGCACCCCTCTACCGACTGTTCTCTCCTCAGAGTAACGGCGATGCTACAAGGCCTCTACCGTCCCGAGTAAAAAAGAGTGTACTTTTTTTTTTTGAATTACAATATTTTGGGGCACCTGGGTGACTCAGTCATTGAGCGTCTGCCTTCGGCTCAGGTCATGATCCCGGGGTCCTGGAATCGAGCCCCAGCCCTGCATCGGGCTCCCTGATCCGCGGGAAGCCTTCTTCTCCCTCTCCCACTCCCCCTGCTCGTGTTCCCTCTCTTGCTGTCTCTCTGTGTCAAATAAATAAATAAAATCTTTAAAAAAATTTTTTTATTATGTTATGTTAATCACCATACATTACATCATTAGTTTTTGATGTAGCGTTCCATGATTCATTGTGGGCGTATAACACCCAGTGCTCCATTCAATATGTGCCCTCTTTAATACCCATCACCAGGCTAGCACATTCCCCCACCCCCCTCCACTCTAGAACCTTCAGTTTGTTTCTCAGAGTCCATAGTCTCACATGGTTCATCTCCCCCTCCAATTTCCACCCCTTCATTTTACCCTTCCTACTATCTTCTTCTTCTTTTTTTTTTTAACATACAATGTATTATTTGTTTCAGAGGTACAGGTCTGTGATTCAACAGTTTACACAATTCACAGCGCTCACCATAGCACATACCCTCCCCAATGTCTATCAGCGAGCCACCCATCCCTCCCACCCCCCACCACTGCAGCAACCCTCAGTTTGTTTCCTGAGATTAAGAATTTCTCATATCAGTGAGATCATATGATACACGTCTTTCTCTGATTGACTTATTTCGCTCAGCATAATACCCTCCAGTTCCATCCACGTCATTGCAATGGCAAGATTTCATTCCTTTTGATGGCTGCCTAATATCCCATTGTATATATAGATATACCACATCTTCTTTCTCCATTCATCTGTCGATGGACATCTTGGCTCTTTCCATAATTTGGCTATTGTGGACATTGCTGCTATAAACATTGAGGTGCACGTACCCTTCAGACCCTACATTTGTATCTTTGGGGTAAATACCCAGTAGTGAAATTGTCGGGTTGTAAGGTAGCTGTATTTTCAACTTTTTGAGGAACATTTATACTGTGTTCCAGAGTGGCTGCACCAGCTTGCATTCCCACCAACAGTGTAGGAGGGTTCCCCTTTCTCCGCATCCCCACCAACATCTGTCATTTCGTGACTTGTTAATTTTAGCCATTCTGACTGGTGTGAGGTGGTATCTCATTGAGGGTTTGATTTGGATTTCCCTGATGCCGAGTGATGTTGAGCATTTTTCCATGTGTCTGTTGGCCATTTGGATGTCTTCTTTGGAAAAATGTCTGTTCATGTCTTCTGCCTGTTTCTTGATTGGATCATTTGTTCTTTGGGTGTTGAGTTTGATATGTTCTTTATAGATTTTGGATACTAGCCCTTTATCTGATATGTCATTTGCAAATATTTTCTCCCATTCTGTCGGTTGTCTTTTGGTTTTGTGGACTGTTTCTTTTGCTGTGCAAAAGCTTTTTATCTTGATGAAGTCCCAATAGTTCATTTTTGCCTTTTCTTCCCTTGCCTTTGGCGATGTTTCTAGGAAGGTTTCTGCGGCTGAGGTCGAAGAGGTTGCTGCCTGTGTTCTCCTTTAGGATGTTGATGGACTGCTGTCTCACACTGAGGTCTTTCAACCATTTGAGTCTGTTTTTGTGTGTGGTGTAAGGAAATGGTCCAGTTTCATTCTTCTGCATGTGGCTGTCCAATTTTCCCAACACCATTTGTTGAAGAGGCTGTCTTTTTTCCATTGGACATTCTTTCCTGCTTTGTCGAAGATTAGTTGACCATAGAGTTGAGGGTCCATTTCTGGGCTCTCTATTCTGTTCCATTGATCTATGTCTCTGTTTTTGTGCCAGTGCCATAATGTCTTGATGATAACAGCTTTGTAATAGAGCTGGAAGTCCGGAATTGTGTTGTCACCAGCTTTGCTTTGCTTTTTCAACATTCCTCTGGCTATTCGAGGTCTTTTCTGGTTCCATACAAGTTTTAGGATTATTTGTTCCATTTCTTTGAAAAAAGTTGATGGTATTTTGATAAGGATTGCTTTGCATGATCCCAATCTTTTGGTACCAGTTGAGACCTGATTGGTGACCTAGGATGTGATCTGTTCTGGAGAATGTTCCATGGTCACTAGAGAATAATGTGTATTCTGTTGCTTTGGGATGGAATGTTCTGAATAGATCTGTGAAGTCCATTTGGTCAAGTGTGTTATTTAAAGTCATTATTTCCTTGTTGGTCTTTGGCTTAGATGATCTGTCCATTTCAGTGAGGGGTTGTTAAAGGCCCCTACTATTATTGTATTGTTGCTGATGTGTTTCTTTGCTTTTGTTATTAATTGCCTTATATAATTGGCTGCTCCCATGTTAGGGGCATAGATATTTACAATTGTTAGGTCTTCTTGTTGGAGAGACCCTTTAAGTAGGGTATAGTGTCCTTCTTCATCTCTTATTACAGTCTTTGTTTTAAAATCTAATTTGTCTGATAGAAGGATTGCCACCCCAGCTTTCTTTTGGTGTCCATTAGCATGGTAAATGGTTTTCCATCCCCTCACTTTCAATCTGGATGTGTCTTTGGGTCTAAAATGAGTGTCTTGCAGGCAGCATATTGATGGGTTTTGTTTTTTTTTTTTTTTTTTTTTATCCAATCTGATAGCCTGTGTCTTTTGATTGGGGCATTTAGCCCATTTACATTCAGGGTAACTATTGAAAGATATGAATTTAGTGCCATTGTATTGCCTGTAAGGTGACTGTTACTGTATATTGTCTGTGTTCCTTTCTGGTCTATGTTACTGTTAGGTTCTCTCTTTGCTTAGAGGAGCCCTTTCAATATTTCTTGTAGGGCTGGTTTCGTGTTTGCAAATTCCTTTAGTTTTTGTTTGTCCTGGAAGGTTTTTATTTCTCCTCCTATTTTCAAAGACAGCCTAGCTGGATATAATATTTTTGGCTGTCATATTTTTCTCATTTAGTGCTCTGAAGATATCATGCCAGTCTTTTCTGGCCTGCTAGGTCTCTGTGGATAGGTCTGTTGCCAATCTAATATTTCTACCATTGTAGGTTACAGATCTCTTGTCCCGAGCTGCTTTCAGGATTTTCTCTTTGTCTCTGAGACTTTTAAGTTTTATATTAGATGTTGGGGTGTTGGCCTATTTTTATTGAATTTGAGGGGGGTTCTCTGTGCCTCCTGGATTTTGATGCCTGTTTCTTTCCCCAAATTAGGGACGTTCTCTGCTATAAGTTGCTCCAGTATACCTTCTGCCCCCCTCTCTCTCTTTCTTCTTCTGGGATCCCAATTATTCTAATATGGTTTCATCTTATAGTATCACTTATCTCTCAAATTCTGCCCTCGTGATCCAGTAGTTGTTTATCTCTCTTTTTCTCAGCTTCTTTATTTTCCATCATTTGGTCTTCTATATCACTAATTCTCTCTTCTGCCTCATTTATCCTAGCAGTTAGAGCCTCCGTTTTTTATTGCACCTCATCAATAGCCTTTTTGATCTCGACTTGGTTAGATTTTAGTTCTTTTATTTCTCCAGAAAGGGTTTCTCTAATATTCTCCATGCTTTTTTGAAGCCCAACTAGTATCTTTAAAATTGTCATTCTGAACTGTATTTCCGACATCTTACTAATGTCTGTATTGATTAGATCCCTGGCAGTCGGTACTGCCTCTTGTTTTTTTTTTTTTTTTTTTGAGGTGATTTTTTTTCTGTCTTGTCATTTTGTCCAGAGGACAATAGATGAATGAGAGACAGAAAAATATACGCTAAACAAATCAGAAGAGACTTTCCAGAAAGTGGTTGCTTTTCTGTTCACAGAATTGCTGCTCTTCTTTTCTTCGATCTCCTGTTGAGTTCATAGGTGTTCAGAATGGTTTGATCCCTATCTAGCTGAATTCCTGGGATCAAATAAAATATAGGTCTCCTACTCCTCTGCTATCTTGCTCCTCCCCTCCCTCCCAACTTCCATACACTCTTCAGTAGTTCAACTCCCAGGGTGGAACATTATTTCCATGTTCCTGTAGCATCTTTTTGCTATGTCCCTGAGTATTTTCAAGTGGACCCTAGAGATTATCTAGCTCAATCTTCATGTTTTATGAAGAGAAGACATGTATTTTTGGAAGTTGACCAGTTAGTTGAAGGCAGCACCAGAGTTGTCCTGTGCAAATGATTCAGAGTCTAATCTGGTCCCTTTGCATTCCATCCCTACTGCCACTTCCCTAAGCCTGCACTCTTTTGTTGGAAAAGAGAATGGGTACAGTGTCTGTACACATTTTCCCACTCTGATCTTGTCTTTTCCAAACTCCTGTTTATACAGTGTGTATAGATAATCATCTGTGAATTTTTAGGGCATGTTTGATATTTCTTCATTGTCAATCAGATGAAATTGAAATTTGTAATAGGACCATGGAGGGCAAACAGGATCTAATCATAGTATAGAATCTGTTTCATAAAATGAATTTGATATTTAGCCTCAGGGTTTGGTTTAAAAATAAAATAACAATTGTGTTAATCTTTTAGAGATGTTTCCTCTGAAAAAAAAAATAGACATATCCTAGCTGGAAAATAGATGCAAAAAGTACAAAAGTTTAAAGACTGAGTTCATGGAAATGTTGTTTTTAAAGTAGGTTATCAATCAGAAGATAACATTATAGTTGACAAAACCAGTCAACCAGGAAAAAATGTTTAATTTGTTTATTTTCATTACACTATAAGGTATATAAGCAAATAACTTAGGCTCCCACAACTTGAATCTTTGGGAGAAATTATAGAAGTATGAAATAAGTGTTCTCTTCCACTGATATACACAAACGATCTGTGGTAACAGCTTTAAGATAGGAACTGATCATATGTATGCATCATGCATCTGAGGGGTTGTAGCTAGAATAAATAATTTAGGAAATAGGAACTGATTAGCCAAGGGATGCTGTGGTCATTCCCTCTCCTTAGAGAATGGTCTAAGCCTTAGAACAATTCTGTTTCTCTCCAGCATGAGATCGATAAATATATAGAGAGCTAAGCTAAGGGCCAAGAACAGCATTTCAGAGCGTACTTGATGCAATCCATATATATTCCAAGGTGAAGGGTACTATGACCATTATTTCCTTGGAGGGAATATGGACCCAAGTATTGGTACTATTTCCATCCTTTTCTTCCTAAACACAACATAATATACAACCTTCTATAATATTAATTATCCAAATGCCTTTTGGTAAATCATTATTAGTTTTGTTGTGCTATGTTTATGGCTAGAGAGAAGTGAAATAAAAAGTGTATGAATCTGCAAAATTTTGGAAATTTCAAGCACATGGCTTCTATGAGAGGGAAGAATAAAAATTCAGTAAAGGATTTTTTGAAAACAGATTTCCATTTTTCAAGGGATGTACAGTGTCCAGGTGAGGTAGCCAGAGAAAATGCACTTGACCTCGTATTATTGGCCAGAATGAAGACACTTGGTTCTCAGAAGTCTTCCACTCCAAGGCCATGTGATTTTATTTTTATCTTGACATTTTCGTTCTGCACATTGTCTCCCTCAGAGCCTGGTGGACCTGCTTGTTCCGCAGAGTGTAGATGACAGGGTTGAGCAGCGGGGTCACCACCGTGTTCACAAGGGCAGCCTCCCTGTTGGAGTCCAGCCTGTTTGTTTGCTTTGGTTTCACATATATAAACACACAGCTGCCATACATCAGAGAGAGGACTATGAGGTGAGATGAACAGGTGGAGAAAGCTTTCTGTTTCTCCTTCGCTGATGGGAGTCGTATGATTGTGACTACTATGTTGCTGTAGGCAATGATGGTTATGACAAGGGATGTCAAAAGGATAACCAAAGCAAGAACAAAAGCCAACATTTCAAAAGACCTGGTGTCAGAACAGGAGAGATGAATCAGGGGGCCAATGTCACAGAAGAAGTGGGGAATGACATGGGGACCACAGAAGGATAACTGGGAAATCTTTACTAGTGGACCAGTGATGAGAGGGAAGGCCAAAGCGAAGCAGGCAGTGACCAAGAGGAAGCAAGTCTTCAGGTTCATGATGGTCGGGTAATGCAGAGGCTTGCAAATGGCCAGATACCGATCCAGAGACATCACTGCTATGAGGAGGAAACCTGCTGCTCCCAGAAATACAAAGACAAAGGCTTGTATGAAACAGGCAGGAAAGGAAATAGTTTGCCTGCCTAAAAGAAAGATGACCAACAACTTAGGAATAACAGCATTTATGAAACAACACTCCAAGAAGGAGAAAGTGCTGAGGAAAAAGTACATAGGTGTGTGGAGCCGGGAGTCAGCACAGGTGATGGTGATTATGACAGCATTGCCTGCAATGGATGCCAGGTACGCCAGCAGGTGCACCAGGAAGAGGACCTTTCCCAGGTGCTGGATGGCAGGAAATCCCTCCAAGATGAATTCTTGGACAGTTGTTCCATTCCCCATTTCTATGGGCATCTCCTTCTACAGCAGCATGCCTGTTGTCCTTAACCTACAATAAAGACATCAGGGAATACAAAGGTTTTAGAGGAGCATATGATTAAGTTATTTGCCTATCCAAGAAATTGGCTAGGCTGAGAGAAAAATGGTTTAGGCAGTTGGTCTTGAATCAAAAGGACCTGAATTTAATACTTGTTCAATACCGAGTTCTAACACCTGAGAGATGGGTCATCTTTGAAAAGGAAGTTAACCTTTGTGAACTTCACTTTCATCCTCTATAGAATGAAGATGGTAGTATCTACCTGTTCATGTTCTTGTGAGACTTAATTAAGATAAAGCATGTAACTCACTTGGCATATGATGCCAATATATTCTATGAGTTCCTCAAAGTCGAATTGTAATGTAATGCTCATTATTATAATCCTTAAATAGAGCATCAATAGTAAGCAGGGAAATTCATATTTTTCCAATTATACAAAATTGTATTGTTTTTAATATCAATTTGTAAGTAAGCATAAGAATAATGTTAGAAATATCCCCTTTGAATATCCGTTTTATAATTTAGCACGTTCTGTAGTCCAAGTTGTCATCATCATCATGTGTTGAGGACTTATGCTTGGTACTATGCCGGTCACTGATATTCAGTATTTCTATTTTTCTTTGAAAGAACTATGAGCCCCTTCTTCTACATTAGCAGAAACTGAGGCTTAGAGAGTTCCAGAGAGCTTAGGTCATATAGCTGGTTCTTGAGCTAGATCTGCCAGATCATAGAGCCCTTACTGTTTCCAGATACGGTATTAAAATATTTTAAAAGGGAAACAAATGTATTGCTGATGATCTCTAAACCTGAAGTGAAAGATTTGTTTTATTTAATTGTTTCTATCCTTAGTTAGAGTCACTGATGAGTTATTGATCTGTGGAATGACACAGAGCTTAGGGAGGATCTAATTTAAAACAAGCATTTTATAGAACTACAGGAGACCAGAGACATCATGGGCCACTCAACAACATGACATAGAGTAGAAATGCAGGATTTACCACCACCCCCAGCCAGGGTTCATGCTGGGTGGTGATGGAGGTGGGAGTGACAGTTAGTCATAGGATTAACCCACTTAGGTGGATATGCTGGGCACCTGGTTCCATATACTCACTCTTACGTGAAAGCTCAGTGAACACTTCTCTCTTCAGTCCTCTCAATCAGTAACTTCTCTCACGATGATGTTTGGCTCTAGCATCTCAATACTAGGTTAAAGATCGGCAGTGTGGGATGTGTCACTCTCACTAACCCACCGTGGGCCAGGTCCTCTTCAGGGCTGCTCACGAAACCAAACTGCTCACTCCTGCATGGATAGCTTGAAGGAGAGCCTCCCCTGTTCCTGTTGACCCAATACGTCCAGCAAGCCACCAGGTTCCCTGAGGCCAGGCACACAGAGGTCACCTCATGGGAGGCAGGGCTCCCTCCTTACACAGATATTGTCTTCCAACAAATCAAGAGCTTGCTCTGGGCTGAGGGGAAAGGAGAGGAGAAGGAAACTCATTTGTCACAGGCTGTTGTCCCAGAGTCGGGTGAATATGCAGCCCATGCTGCCAGTGCTCTGGCTGAGGAAGCCCTGTTTCCATGGCCCAAATGCTTCATAGCACAGCAAGGCTACAGGGCAGCCTTGACCACTGAAACCCCAGAAAGGAACAGACAGATTAAAACAACCATATTTCACTGCCTCCAATTCTGGGCTAGAGCTGGACTTCCAGACTACTTACAGTTCTGAGAAAGCTCTGGCTCTGCCTCCCCCAGCGGGTAGAAGCCCACCTAACATGCAACATAGCTGTCACCTCCTATACTATTTAACAGGAACAGGCAGCTACTTCTATGTTTAGCCCTGTGTGCTGCTGAGACAAGAGTCCCTGTGCTGCAGCGTTCCACGTCATGGTTTCCCTGCTTGAAGACACCTTTTAGTGCACTGTGCTCCTCGATCCCATCCTCAAATTTCCATGTGGAGAAGCACCCTTTTTTTACTGCATCAACAATGAGGAGCTGCTGACATGCAAGTTTGAGGCTCTGTGATATTTTTCCCTCCAGACTGCAGAGTCAACAAGCAGAATGGATGCAGCCAGTGAACAGAGAGCAGGCCTCCAAACCCTATGAGATGCTGAAAAGACAGGTGCAGAAAGTAAAGTCATGACTAGTGTCCTGTGAGCAGCTAATTGGTCACTGATGAGGATAGGAGTTGCTGGTGCAAGCCTTATATTTATCTTTCTGTTGTCTGTGGTGATGCTGACTCCCAGAAGTCTGCATTGTTTTCTGCCAAGATTTTTCAAGGAAATTATATGACAATTTCCCAAGGGTTTCTAAAATCCCAAGTTGAATATTGCTACAGATTTGAAGAAAAAGTTCAGACTACAGTTTTCTACATGTGATGTATGCACTGAGGCCAGAGCATAGTTGTTAACAGAATAGATTTTATGGTGAAAAAGAGCTGGCTTACACCCAGGCTTTCATCAGGCTTTTGGGAAGATACTGGGGAAGTCCTTCTGGGTGTTTGGATCCTCTTTCCACTGCTCTCCCATTGACCCTTAAGCCACATTCTTCATGTCTGCAACTTTATGGCCTTCTACTAAATGGTTTTCTCTATACTCTTTTTTTTTGAACCGAAGGATCACCGCCTGATTTTTTTTTTTTTTTTTGGTTTTCTCTATACTCTTAATTTCTGTCCCTCTATTTCTCAGTGACACAGGATCCATAGTGGCTGTGACACTTTCTTGTGGTACATCTCAGTGATTTGTTTAAGGGAGCAACAATACAATTCTTATGCACTCTTTCAAAAGGTGTGGAAAGAGTTAATATAATTTCCAAAAAAACATTATAAGGAAAATATTCTCTTTTCCCCAACCTTTTATTTTTGCAGTATAATTGACATATAACATTGTGTAAGTTTAAGGTGTACAAAGTGATGATTTGATACACCCATATATTATGAAATGTTTACCACAGTAAGGTTAACTAACACCTTCACTTCACATAGTTACCATTTGGTTGTTGTTATGGTAAGAATATTAAAGTTCTACTCTCATAGCAATTTTCATGTGTGCAATACAGTATTTTTAACTATAGGTACCATACTGTACTTTAGATCCTCAGAACTTACTCATTTCATAATTGAAAGTTTTACCCTTTGACCAACATCTCCCCATTTCCCCCTCTGCTCAGCCCCTGACAACCACCATTTCACTGTTTCTATGAGTTAGATGTTTTTAGATTTCACATACAAATGAGATCATACAGTATTTGTATTTCTCTGTCTGATTATTTGACTTAGCAATAAAATATACATCAGATTTATGACAAAGACGACAGTCTAATGCAGGAGGGAAGTGATAGTCCTTCAATAAATGCAGATGGTACTGCATCAAGTGGGTATTCAAATGGAGAAAATACAACCTGACCCTTACTCTTTATCATATAAAAAAAAAAGTTAAAAGAGGAGAAAAAAAAGAAAAGAAATGCAGAAGATGAACTATAAATCTAAATGTAAATGGTATAACAATCATCTAGAAGAAAACATGGCAGAATATCTTAATTTCTTTGGGGGGAGGCAAAAAATGTCTTCACCAAGACAAAAGAATTTACCATAAAAAACAATGATGTTAAATGCCTCTATTTATTGCAAGACAGCATCAAGGAAATGAAAGGGGAAGCCACAGTCTGGGGGAAGCTATTTTTAATCTGACAAATCTACAAATCAGTAAGGAAAAGACAATGGAACAAAAGAAAACTGGGCAAAATATTTGCAGAGTGCTTTCACAAAAAGAGACCAAATGGCTGATATAAAATATTCAGGTTATTTAATGATAAGGGAAATATAAATTAAAACTACAATACAACAGTATTTCACACAAGCCAGAAAGGCTAAATGCAGAATTCAGACAGTGCCAAGTGTCAATGAGATTACTGGAACTCCTATTCACTCTTCACTGGAAGTGTAAAATTTTGAAATCTACTGAAGTTGAGCATATTTTACATATTTGCTGCATGATCCAGCAATTCCATATTTATGTGTGTGGATATATATATATGTATACACACACACACACACACACACAGATGTATATATAAAACACAATTAAAATTTTTTAATGATTTATTTATTTTAGATTAAGAATTGAGTTGGGGGAGGGGCAGAGGGAGAGAATCTCCAGGCAGACTCCCTGATGAGCACAGAGCCTGACACAGAGCTTGATCCCACAACTCTGATATCAAGACCTGAGCTGAAACCAAGAGCTCCCTATGCTCAAATGACTCAGCCACCCAGGCACCCCAATACACAACAGATTTTAAATAAAAATGTTATATATATACATACATATGCACATATGTATATATATTCTGAGATATACAATCTCAGAAATTCATATATATATCTATTAAAATGTTTGTAGCACTAATTGTAAAAGCCCCAAACTCATAAAAATGTAAACATCCTTCAAGAAGAGGATGAATAAAGAAATGGTAGTATATTCAAACAGAAATACTGAACAAAACACATGTTTGGGAAACAACATTGATAAACACACAAACATAATGTTGAATGAAAGAAGCCAGATACAAAAGATCCATAATGTTTGCTTCTACTGATCAAAAATATTGAAAACACTGCAAAATTAATCTGCGATTTTCAAAATCAGTATAGTGTTTACCTAATGGTTACCTGGTTTCTTGAATGTGTTTAATTGAAAAAATATAGTTATGTTTTGGAACTTTAAAAATATGTACATTATGATTTAATAAAAATTCTATTTGAAAGTGCACAAATACTTTTAAAAAGGAGAATAAAGGAGAAAAATAGTAGGAAACAAATAGTAAAATGGTCAGGATTAACCCAAATTTATAGTAATAAATTAATGAAAATAGGCTAAATATCCAATTTAAAAGCAGATTGCCAGATTAAATAAAAATAAATAAATAGACTGAGCTATATGCAGAGACACAGTTGTTGTATAAGAACGTAGAGAGGTTGTAAAGTAAAAGGATAGACAAATAAGAACTAAATACATGCCATACAGACTCAAAGGACGGTGAGGTAGCTGTGTGAGTATTTGACAAAGCAGATATTAAGACAAAAACTATCATAAGAGGTAAAGAAGTAAACATTTGTATACATACAAACATGTATAAAATATATTATACTAATAAAGGTATTAATTTTTTTTAAAGATTTTGTTTATTTGACAGAGAGAGACACAGTGAGAGAGGGAACACAAGCAGGGGGAATGGGAGAGGGAGAAACAGGCTTCCTGCAGAGTAGGGAGCCCAATACAGGGCTTGATCCCAGGACTCTGGGATCATGACCTGAGCCGAAGGCAGATGCTTAATGACTGAACCACCCAGGCGCCCCTAAAGGTATTAATTTAACAGGAAGACATAACAGTCTAAATTTGCCTTAAAATATATGACTCAACAGTTAACAAACCTAAAATTAAATCCAAAATCATGAATGGAGACTTTTAAAACATCTCTCTCAGTAACTGATAGAAGAAACAGACAAAAAAATCAGTAATGATATAGATTTAAACCAAATGTTTAAACATTTAAACACAGAACACTATATCCAACAACCATAAAGTGATATTATTTTCCAGTTCACGTGGAACATTAATCAAAATTCATCATATATGGGGCACCTGGGTGGCTCCCCAGGTGGCTCCCCAGAATATCTCAACATAGTTTTAATGATAGACTTGACAAGGACATTACAGAAAAAAGGACAATTTCGGACTAATCTGTCCAATAAATATAGACGGAATTGTAATAAAAATCACAGCAGGTATTTTTTGTGGAAATTAATAAGCTGATTCTAAAATTTTTCTAGAAATTAGAAGCACCAAAAACTGCCAAGACAATCCTGATGAATTAGAATAAAGTTGGAGAATATGTAAGATTTAAGACTTCTAAAGCTATGGTGAGAAACATTGTGCAAGAAAAGATAAATAGAAGAATATAGCATCTGTGGTGTGATTGAGCTTCTGAAAGCCAAATTTCATTTGCAGTAGAAAAGTAATTCTGGGAAGAATTCAATGAATAAATAAATTTTCTTCAATTTATAATTTTTCTTCAGCCATCTGGGGTAAAATGGTAAGAAGTGTTGCTTGCTGGTCTTCTGCAAGTTCATGACCTGGATATGGAAGCATGATGTTCCCTTCCTCCTGAAATCTCTTTTATACCCAAATTGTGACCAATTTCAGATTTGCCATTTTACACTTAAGATTACATTTATTTGGCACCTGGATAGCCTGGATCACATTTGGTAAAACAATGGATGGATATAAATACATGTGCCATATTTTTCTTTTTATTTTGAAAAAACTGAAACCTTTCAGAAGAGTTGCAAGCATAATACAAAGAACGCCTATAT
The DNA here is from genome assembly GCF_037043125.1 of Eumetopias jubatus. Taxonomy (NCBI): domain Eukaryota; kingdom Metazoa; phylum Chordata; class Mammalia; order Carnivora; family Otariidae; genus Eumetopias; species Eumetopias jubatus. The sequence continues at coordinate 40,219,116 of NW_028274823.1, read as the reverse complement.
ACAGTTCATCCAGATTCCCCAATTGTTCACATTTTATTAATATGTTTATTAATAAAACATATTTATCTTAATATTCTCCGCAGTATTTTTCTAGCCTGTATAGCTGACATGATGTCCCATTACTAATAAATACTTCAGTATATATTTCCTAAAACCAAGAAAGGAAAGTGTTATGGATTGAATTGTGTTTCCCCAAAGTTCATATGTTGAATCCCTAACCCTCAATATTACTGTAGCTAGTAGCAGAGCCTTATAGGAGGTGACTAATGTTAAATGAGGTCATAATGGTGGGACCTTAATTCAATAAGATTGGACCCCTATAAGAAGAATGGATACCAGGAATGTGCTTGCAGAAGAAAGTTGTTTGAGGACACAGGAAGGAGGAGGAAATCTACAAGCCAGGAAAAATCTCATCAGAAACCAACCCTGCAGGCACCTTAATCTTGGACTTCTGGCCTTCAGAACTTGAGAAAATAAATTTCTGTTTTTCAAGCCACTCAGTTGGTAGTATTTTGTAATGGCAGCCTTAATGGATGAATACACTTCCCTACCATAAAACAGCCATTAAAATCAAGACATTAATATTCATACAATACCACCATCTAATATAGACCCCATTCAAATTTTCCAGTTGTCCCAACAATGTTCTTTATGGCAAAAATAAAACCAACAAAAAACAAAGAAAAACAAACTTCCCTTTTCTCTTTTTCATTTCTAGTCCAGGATCCAATCCAGGATCACATGTTGATTTAATTGTTATGCGTCTTTAGTTCCCTTTGATCTGAATAATTCCTCAATCTTTCCTTATCTTTCATGACCTTAGCATTCTTAGAGTACTGGTCAGTTATCTCATAGAATTTCCCTCAGTTTTGTTTTGTTGGATATTTCCTTCTAATTTCATTAAGGCATGTGCACTTTTGGCCAGAATACTAGAAAAGTGAATCTGTGTTCTTTTCAGTGTAACATGCCAAAGACCTATGATATTCATTTGTCCCACTAATAGCAAGGTCAACTTTTATTACATGGCTCAGATGGTGTGAACCAAGGTTTTCCACTTTAAAGTTAACAAGTATTTTTTTAATTGATTGATATGTATAACTACTTTATTTACTAATTAATAAGTGTTAATAAGTATTCATGTTACTTATAATTTAGTGAGTAATCATTAAGTGTTTTGTGGGACAGGACTTTGAGACTATGTACAAACCTCTGTCTCCTCAAACATATATCCATTAATTTTAGGATCTCTAGATGATCTTGCCTGAATCACTTACTACAAATAGTGATTTTCTAATTCATCATAGAAAATATCAGCAAAGAAATGGAAGATATAAAAAAATCAAATGGATACTATAGAACTGAAAAAAAAAACAATAACCAATATAAAAAACTTACTATAGAGGCCAAAGAAAAGAATTAATATTACTGGGGAAAGAACAAATGAACTCAAAGATAGAACGATAGAAATAACTCAATATGACCAATAGACTGCAAAGAAATGAACAGAATCAAAGGGACCTGTAGGGAAAAAGAAAACATTCTACTCTACAGTATCAGTAGAGTAGAAGAGAAGGATTTGTGGCTAAAAACAGTTTTTAAAGAAATAATGACTAAAAAATCCCCAGTTGGCAAAAGATATACATTTACACATTCAAGAAGCTGAGTGAACCCCAAACAAAAATCCATATCAAGACACATCAGAAATAAACTTCAAAAAACTGAAGACAAAGGAATATTCTTAAAAACCATCAGAGAGTATGATGCAGTATGTGCAAGGAAAAACAACAGATCTCTCAACTGAAAACACAGAACCCAGAAAGAAATGGTGCAATATTTTTAAAGTGCTGAAAGGAAAGAATAATTTTTCTAGAACTCTTTGCCCAGTAAAAATATCCTTCAGGAATAAAGGTAAAATAAAGACATTCTCAGATGAAGGAAAATGAAAAGATTTTGTTGCCAGTAAAGCTACTCTCAAATCTATCATCTATCTATCTATCTATCTATCTATCTATCTATCTATCTATCTATCTATCATCTATCTATCATCATCTATCTATTTATCTATCTATCTAGCTATCATCTATCTATCATCTATTTTTGTGTTTGTGTGTGAAAAAAAGTTCTTCAAGCTGAAGGGAAATGATACCAAAGAAAACCTGGAATACTTGGAATATCAGGAATAAAGAAAGAACAACAGAAAGAGTAAAAATATGGAATGCAGCACAAGTGATGTTATAGTTCTTTGGATCCTAGGACTGAAGAGGCATCACAGCCCCTGCTTTCACTCTCTTGGGATCTTGAGGTCTCCATGTTGTGGAGAAGTCCAGTCCAGCTGACTAGAAGATGAGAGAATCCTCCTCAAGGAAGAGGCAGACACAATAGCCTGCACCAGCTTCTAGGTGTGTAAGTAAGGTCATTTCGGTTGTTCTACATCCAGTTAAGCCACAGGATATCTTAGCTATCTGAGTGGTTCCAGACAAGATCAGCAGGAAAACCAGCAAGACTGCCAAGCCAAAGAACTGAAAAAAAAGAAAAATCTTTGTTGTTGTAAGCCTGTTTAAAAAAGTGCTTAAGAAAATAAACACGAGCCACAGACTTTGAGAAAACCTACCCCAAAACACATATCTGATAAAGGACTTGGATCGAAAATATATAAAGAACATAATTTAATAATAACAAGTCATCACGGAAATGGATTACTACTTAGCAATAAAATGAAACTAACTACTGATACATACAACATGGAGGAATCTCAAAAACACTCAGAATGAAAGAAGCTAGACATAGAGGGCATATGGTATGATTCCACTTACATGAAGTTCAAAACCAGGTAAAACTATTATGTGATAATGAAAATCAGCACAGTGGATTTTCACTCAGGGTGGAAGGCAGTAACTGGAAAAAGAGAAGGGAACTTTCTGGGGTCATAGAAATGCTGTGTATCTTAAGTAAGATGGTGGGTATATAGGTGTACACATTTGTCAAACTAATCAACTTTAACTTATGAACTTTGCTTTTATTTAAATGTAAATCATGCCCTGTAAAATAAGAAATAGAAAAAATAAATGCTAAATATAAACAAATTTTAACATGCATTATGAACAGATACACATTTTTTCTCAAAAAACTCCCTACTTGCAATGGTTCCCAAAATTTGGCATGCATCAGTGTCACCTAAGAGTTTGTAAAAACACAGATTACTAAGCCCGATCCCAAGAGTTTCTGACAGTGTAGGTAGTACCCACAAATTTGCATTCATATTATCGGTGAAGGAAATGAAGCTGAGGAAATAATAAGCAGTTTTACATCCAGGAACAAAGTGGAGTAAAGCAAATCAATGCCGTGGGAAATAGTAGTCTCAAGTGGTGGGCTTATTAGAATGGAGCCATTTGTAGGAAGTAGGGAAAGAAAGAATAAAGAGTCAGGGTGACGGGCAAGAGGAAGTTTTTTTGTTTTTATTTTTACAATCTAAAAAAACATTTTTTATTTTTTTATTCTTTTTTAAAAATTTTTTATTGTTATGTTAATCACCATACATTGCATCATTAGTTTTTGATGTAGTGTTCCATGATTCATTGTTTGTGCATAACACCCAGTGCTCCATGCAGAATGTGCTCCCTTTAATACCCATCACCAGGCTAACCCATCCCCCCACCCCCCTCCCCTCTAGAACCCTCAGTTTGTTTTTCAGAGTCCATCATCTCTCATGGTTTGTCTCCCCCTATGACTTACTCCCCTTCATTTTCCCCTCCTGCTATCTTCTTCTTTTTCTTTTTTAACATCTGTTGCATTATTTGTTTCAGAAGTACAGATCTGTGATTCAACAGTCTTGCACAATTCACAGCACTCACCATAGCACATACCCTCCCCAATGCCTATCACCCAGCCACCCCATCCCTCCCACCCCAACCACTCCAGTAACACTCAGTTTCTTTCCTGAGATTAAGAATTCCTCATATCAGTGAGGTCATGTGATACATGTCTTTCTCTGATTGACTTATTTCACTAAGCATAACACCCTCCAGTTCCATCCACGTCGTTGCAAATGGCAAGATCTCGTTCCTTTTGATGGCTGCATAATATTCCATTGTGTATATATACCACATCTTCTTTATCCATTTGTCTGTCGATGGGCATCTTGGCTCTTTCCACAGTTTGGCTATGGTGGACATTGCTGCTATAAACATTGGGGTCCACGTACCCCTTCGGGTCCCTACATTTGTATCTTTGTGGTAAATACCCAGTAGTGCAATTGCTGGGTCGAACGGTAGCTCTAATTTCAACTGTTTGAGGAACCTCCATACTGTTTTCCAGAGGGGTTGCACCAGCTTGCATTCCCACCAACAGTGTAGGAGGGTTCCCCTTTCTCCACATCCCCGCCAACATCTGTCGTTCCCTGACTTGTTAATTTTAGCCATTCTGACGGGTGTGAGGTGGTATCTCATTGAGGTTTTGATTTGGATTTCCCTGATGCCGAGCGATGTTGAGCACTTTTTCATGTGCCTGTTGGCCATTTGGATGTCTTCTTTGGAGAAATGTCTGTTCATGTCTTCTGCCCATTTCTTCATTGGATTATTTGTTCTTTGGGTGTTGAGTTTGATAAGTTCTTTATAGATTTTGGATACTAGCCCTTTATCTGATATGTCATTTGCAAATATTTTCTCCCATTCTGTCGGTTGTCTTTTGGTTTTGTGGACTGTTTCTTTTGCTGTGCAAAAGCTTTTTATCTTCATGAAATCCCAATAGTTCATTTTTGCCCTGGCTTCCCGTGCCTTTGGCGATGTTTCTAGGAAGAAGTTGCTGCGGCTAAGGTCGAAAAGGTTGCTACCTGTGTTCTCCTTTAGGATTTTGATGGACTCCTGTCTCACGTTTAGGTCTTTCAAACATTTGGAGTCTATTTTTGTGTGTGGTGTAAGGAAATGGTCCAGTTTCATTCTTCTGCATGTGGCTGTCCAATTTTCCCAACACCATTTGTTGAAGAGACTGTCTTTTTGCCATTGGACATTCTTTCCTGCTTTGTCAAAGATAAGTTGACCATAGAGTTGAGGGTCCATTTCTGGGCTCCCGATTCTGTTCCATTGATCTATGTGTCTGTTTTTGTGCCAGTACCATACTGTCTTGATGATGACAGCTTTGTAATAGAGCTGGAAGTCTGGAATTGTGATGCCGCCAGCTTTGCTTTTCTTTTTCAGTATTCCTCTGGCTATTCTGGGTCTCTTCTGGTTCCATACAAATTTTAGGATTATTTGTTCCATTTCTTTGAAAAAAGTGGATGGTATTTTGATGGGGATTGCATTGAATGTGTAGATTGCTCTAGGTAGCATTGACATCTTCACAATGTTGATTCTCCCAATCCATGAGCATGGAACGTTTTTCCATTTCTTTGTGTCTTCTTCAATTTCTTTCATGAGTATTTTATAGTTTTCTGAGTACAGATCCTTTGCCTCTTTGGTTAGATTTATTCCTAGGTATCTTATGGTTTTGGGTGCAATTGTAAATGGGATCGACTCCTTGATTTGTCTCTCTTCTGTCTTGTTGTTGGTGTATAGGAATGCCACTGATTTCTGTGCATTGATTTTATATCCTGCTACTTTACTGAATTCCTGTATGAGTTCTAGCAGTTTTGGGGTGGAGTCTTTTGGGTTTTCCACATACAGTATCATATCATCTGCAAAGAGTGAGAGTTTGACTTCCTCTTTGCCGATTTGGATGCCTTTGATTTCTTTTTGTTGTCTGATTGCTGTGGCTAGGACTTCTAATACTATGTTGAATAGCAGTGGTGAGAGTGGACATCCCTGCCGCGTTCCTGACCTTAGGGGAAAAGCTCTCAGCCTTTCCCCATTGAGAATGATATTCGCTGTAGGTTTTTCATAGATGGCTTTTATGATATTGAGGTATGTACCCTCTATCCCTATACTCTGAAGAGTTTTGATCAAGAAAGGATGTTGTACTTTGTCAAATGCTTTTTCTGCATCTATTGAGAGGATCATATGATTCTTGCTCTTTCTTTTGTTAATGTATTGTATCACGTTGATTGATTTGTGGATGTTGAACCAGCCTTGCAGCCCAGGAATAAATCCCACTTGGTCCTGGTGAATAATCCTTTTAATGTACTGTTGGATCCTATTGGCTAGTATTTTGGTGAGAATTTTTACATCCATGTTCATCAAGGATATTGGTCTGTAATTCTCTTTTTTGATGGGGTCTTTGTCTGGTTTTGGGATCAAGGTAATGGTGGCCTCATAAAATGAGTTTGGAAGTTTCCCTTCCATTTCTATTTTTTGGAACAGTTTCAGGAGAATAGGTATTAATTCTTCTTGAAATGTCTGATAGAATTCCCCTGGGAAGCCATCTGGCCCTGGGCTTTTGTTTCTTGGGAGATTTTTGATGACTGTTTCAATTTCCTTAGTGGTTATAGGTCTCTTCAGGTTTTCTATTTCTTCCTGGTTCAATTTTGGTAGTTGATACCTCTCTAGGAATGCACCCATTTCTTCCAGGTTATCTAATTTGCTGGCATAGAGTTGCTCATAATATGTTCTTATAATTGTTTGTATTTCTTTGGTGTTGGTTGTGATCTCTCCTCTTTCATTCATGATTTTGTTGATTTGGGTCATTTCTCTTTTCTTTTTGATCAGTCTGGCCAGGGGTTTATCCATCTTGTTAATTCTTTCAAAGAACCAGCTCCTAGTTTCGTTGATCTGTTCTACTGTTCTTTTGGTTTCTAGTTCATTGATTTCTGCTCTGATCTTTATGATTTCTCTTCTCCTGCTGGGTTTAGGCTTTCTTTGCTGTTCTTTCTCCAGCTCCTTTAGGTGTAGGGTTAGGTTGTGTATTTGAGACCTTTCTTGTTTCTTGGGAAAGGCTTGTATTGCTATATACTTTCCTCTCAGGACTGCCTTTGCTGTATCCCAAAGATTTTGAACACTTGTGTTTTCATTTTCATTGGTTTCCATGAATTTTTTAAATTCTTCTTTAATTTCTTGGTTGACCCATTCATTCTTTAGTAGGATGCTCTTTAGCCTCCATGGATTTGAGTTCTTTCCGACTTTCCTCTTGTGATTGAGTTCTAGTTTCAAAGCATTGTGGTCTGAAAATATGCAGGGAATGATCCCAATCTTTTGGTACCGATTGAGACCTGATTTGTGACCTAGGATGTGATCAATTCTGGAGAATGTTCCATGGGCACTAGAGAAGAATGTGTATTCCTTTGCTTTGGGATGGAATGTTCTAAATATGTCTGTGAAGTCCATTTGGTCCAGTGTGTCATTTAAAGTCTTTATTTCCTTGTTGATCTTTTGCTTAGATGATCTGTCCATTTCAGTCAGGGGGGCGTTAAAGTCCCCCACTATTATTGTTTTGTTGTCAATGTGTTTCTTTGCTTTTGTTATTAATTGCCTTATATAATTGGCTGCTCCCATTTTCGGGGCATAGATATTTACAATTGTTAGATCTTCTTGTTGGATAGACCCTTTAAGTAGGATATAGTGTCCTTCCTCATCTCTTATTACAGTCTTTGTTTTAAAATCTAGTTTGTCTGATATAAGGATTGCCACCCCAGCTTTCTTTTGGTGTCCATGAGCATGGTAAATGGTTTTCCACCCCCTCACTTTCAATCTGGGGGTGTCTTTGGGTCTAAAATGAGTCTCTTGCAGACAGCATATGGATGGGTCTTGTTTTGTAATCCAATCTGATAGCCTGTGTCTTTTGATTGGGGCATTTAGCCCATTTACATTCAGGGTAACTATTGAAAGGTATGAATTTAGTGCCATTGTATTACCTATAATCATAATTCTTGTGCTTAAATTCTAAAATAGCACAATTTCAGTATGTGTGATTTAGAACTGGGGAACTTTTCAAATGGCAAAGACAAAGCATTTTGGAGTAGCTTCTGGAAAGAAGGAAAAATACCAAATATTCAGAAGGCAGTTTTTTGAATTGGTATGCTGGGGACTCAAAACAGAATTTTGACTCCATTACAGTCTTCCTCAAAAATTCTCTGGGAAAAGCTAAAGTTAAGAACACACTTTATTGGGGCACCTGGGTGGCTCAGTCGTTAAGCGTCTGCCTTCGTCTCAGGTCGTGATCCCAGGGTCCTGGGTTTGAGACCCGCATTGGGCTCCCTGCTCGGCAGGAAGCTGCTTCTCCCTCTCCTGCTCCCCCTGTTGTGTTCCCTCTCTCGCAGTGTCTCTCTCTGTCAAACAAATAAAATCTTAAAAAAAAAAAAAGAACACACTTTATTCATATCCTCACAAACTGGTCCTCACTGTGATTTTACAACTTAAGACTACTCTCCTCAAGGTCTTACCCAGAAGACTACTGATGAGTGGGTCATTCCTCACTCCAGATTGTCAGAAGGTAAATCAGTGGATGATGAATATAAGCTGAATCCTATCAGAGCCATAATTAAAGACTTCTAAAACCTCAGAAAAACCAAAATATTGCTATGGGTTTTTGAATTCTATAATCATTTATGGACACTTAATCTTTCTCAGATAAAGACAAATTTTTTTGAAAACTATCATGTGGGAAAGTTAAAACAATTTTTAAAATTTCGTCATGGAAAACACTTACCAAGGCCTAGAAACAGGAAGAAAAGTAGGTCATTTTTGAAGTCTTTCCTTAAGACTAACAGCTACTGTTATAAGCAAAGAAAAGACAGCACTAGAGAGGATTCTAGAATTCTGTTTCAAGAAATTTTAAACAATATTCTTGGGTGGACTCCCAGATAATGTAAAAGGATCCCTGTTCTCTCTGTATAAATGTGCTAAAACCTGAAATAGGGAACTTGGTCAGAAAATCGTATGAGAAATTGTAGATCTGGGGAATCCCCAATATCTGGCTGAACATTTTCAGATGGACCTAGAAAAATTGATAAGGTTAGGGCCAACAACAAACTTATGCCATTGAGATGAAAGCACTGGTCCCTGAAACAGAAACTGAATTGAAAAGCCCTCTATCATCTAAGAATTATAGAACTATTAATGAGGACATGTGCAGCTATATAAGCAAATAAGTAATGGGAAGAGTCAATGTCCTTCATTATTTAAAAGCAAAACTAATCATCCCTTTCACTGGTCATTGTAATACTTCTGTTTTATCTACAAGGACCAAATAGACAAGACTGTGGCTCTGTTCAGTATTTTGTGCAATTAAAAATATAATACTTTGTTTTTTGATATAGCCTAGTCCAAACAGCATAGTCTTTTTCCTTAGCTCTACCTGAGGATAAATTGTCTGTAACAGACTCATACTCAGCATTCTTTACTATCCCAGTAGATAAAGACAGTCAATATTTATTTGCTTCACTGGGGGGAAGTTACAGAGCACTTGGACAATGATGACTCCAGGATGTGTTACTAAGGCTCCATCTTATATCTCCTGAATTTTAGATCAGGATATCTAAAAAAGTGTCCATATTGATCTACCTTGATAAAACATGTCGATGATCTCCTTCTTCTTCACTGATTGAGCCTTCTAAAACTGATTCTAAATATCTGTTGACTAAATTGGTTTAAAAAGTATGCAGAGTTTTTAAGGAAAAGCTTATGTGTCAGCCAAAGGTAGAAGTCGTCTGGGGAAAGATTGCTGACTATTCAAAATCATCCAAAACTATTTTCTAAAAGACAGCTGAGAGAATTAGATTTACTGTTTATTGCAGAGGATGGGGTCCCAGCTTTTCTGAACTGTTAAGGCCTTTATATGAGCTTCACTCCTGTGGAACTCAGAAGTTAAAGATGCTTTTAGTAATATCAGAATATTCCTTCAACAACCACCTTTGCTGGGTCTTCCAGATGATGATAAACCTTTCTTGCTGTATGTCCAGGAAAGTTCAGGTCATGGTCTAAAGGACGAATGTAAATACACCCATTAAGGACATATTGTGTAAAGCTTGTCCCTTGACCCAGTAGCTAAGGTTTATTTTTCCTGCCTCTGAACAATTGCAGCTACAGCTAAATTTTTCTACTAGTGAAACTGGCCACTCTCTTCCCCTTACCCAGTGACTGGGCATGTTGTGTTTTTAATGAGATTATCTATGCCCAAAGCTGGTCATCTGCATACCCCCTCTAAAATCTTGGTGTGATATTATTTGCTGATGGGTTTTACCTGAAAAGTGAAAAAGTCAATACCACATGTGGTTTCTCCTTTGCCCAAGCAAGAATTTTGAAGTAAAGTTGTTTAGGTATGAGACAACTGTGACTTCCTTTAATAAACAGCTGCATAATAGTCTATCATATAACTGTGCCATAGAGTTAAATATTAACTGAAGCCATAAAGTTACTTATTAGAAAAGAATGAAACTATAAGGTTCTTATTCAACTACATAAAAGATTATTAAGATTCTATATAGCAAAATATATTTTATATTTATATATAAATATATATAAAAAATAAGGTACAAATGATAGATTGAAAGAAAAATATTTACATCATACCTGACAGATAAAGGTTACTATGTTTTTTGTTGTTGTTTTATTCTTCTTTACTTTTTTCTTTAATTTTTGTTATGTTAATCACCATACATTACATCATTAGTTTTTGATGTCGTGTTCCATGATTCATTGTTTGTGCATAACACCCAGTGCTCCACACAGAAAGTGCCCTCCCTAATACCCATCACCAGGCTAACCCATCCTCCCACCCCCCTCTGCTCTAGAACCCTCAGTTTGTTTCTCAGAGTCCATCGTCTCTCATGGTTCATCTCCCCCTCTTATTTACTCCCCTTCATTCTTCCCCTCCTATCTTCTTCTTTTTTTTTTTCTTAACATATATTCATTATTTGTTTCTGAGGTACAGATCTGTGATTCAACAGTCTTGCACAATTCACAGTGCTCACCGTAGCACATACCCTCCCCAATGTCTATCACCCAGCCACCCCATCCCTCCCACCCCCCCACCACTCCAGCAACACTCAGTTTGTTTCCTGAGATTAAGAATTCCTCCTATCAGTGAGGTCATATGATACATGTCTTTCTCTGATTGACTTATTTCACTAAGCATAACACCCTCCAGTTCCATCCATGTCGTTGCAAATGGCAAGATCTCATTCCTTTTGATGGCTGCATAATATCCCATTGTGTATATACACCACTTCTTCTTTATCCATTTATCTGTCGATGGACATCTTGACTCTTTCCACAGTTTGGCTATTGTGGACATTGCTGCTATAAACGTTGGGGTGCACGTACCCCTTCGGATCCCTACATTTGTATCTTTGTGGTAAATACCCAGTAGTACAATTGCTGGATTGTATGGTAGCTCTATTTTCAACTGTTTGAGGAACCTCCATACTGTTTTCCAGAGGGGTTGCACCAGCTTGCATTCCCACCAACAGTGTAGGAGGGTTCCCCTTTCTCCGCATCCCCGCCAACATCTGTCATTTCCTGAGTTGTTAATTTTAGCCATTCTGACTGGCGTGAGGTGGTATCTCATTGAGGTTTTGATTTGGATTTCCCTGATGCTGAGCGATATTTAGCACTTCTTCTTGTGTCTGTTGGCCATTTGGATGTCTTCTTTGGAAAAATGTCTGTTCATATCTTCTGCCCATTTCTTCATTGGATTATTTGTTCTTTGGGTGTTGCGTTTGATAAGTTCTTTATAGATTTTGGATACTAGCCCTTTATCTGATATGTCATTTGCAAATATCTTCTCCCATTCTGTCGGTTGTCTCCTGGTTTTGTGGACTGTTTCTTTTGCTGTGCAAAAGCTTTTTATCTTGATGACATGCCAATAGTTCATTTTTGCCCTTGCTTTCGTTGCCTTTGGCGATGTTTCTAGGAAGAAGTTGCTGTGGCTGAGGTCGAAGAGGTTGCTGCCTGTGTTCTCCTTTAGGATTTTGATGGACTCCTGTCTCATGTTTAGGTCTTTCAAACATTTGGAGTCTATTTTTGTGTGTGGTGTAAGGAAATGGTCCAGTTTCATTCTTCTGCATGTGGCTGTCCAATTTTCTCAACACCATTTGTTGAAGAGACTGTCTTTTTTCCATTGGACATTCTTTCCTGCTTTGTCAAAATGAGTTGACCATAGAGTTGGGGGTCGATTTCTGGGCTTTCTATTCTGTTCCATTGATCTATGTGTCTGTTTGGTGCCAGTACCATACTGTCTTGATGGTGACAGCTTTGTAATAGAGCTAGAAGTCCGGAATTGTGATGCCACCAGCTTTGCTTTTCTTTTGAACACTCCTCTGGCTATTCGGGGTCTCTTCTGGTTCCATACAAATTTTAGGATTATTTGTTCCATTTCTTTGAAAAAAGTGGTTGGTATTTTGATGGGGATTGCATTGAATGTGTAGATTGCTCTAGGTAGCATTGACATCTTCACAATGTTGGTTCTTCCAATCCATGAGCATGGAACATTTTTCCATTTCTTTGTGTCTTCCTCAATTTCTTTCATGGGTATTTTATAGTTTTCTGAGTACAGATCCTTTGCCTCTTTGGTTAAGTTTATTCCTAGGTATCTTATGGTTTTGGGTGCAATTGTAAATGGGGTCGACTCCTTGATTTGTCTCTCTTCTGTCTTGTTGTTGGTGTATAGGAATGCCACTGATTTCTGTGCATTGCTTTTATATCCTGCCACTTTGCTCAATTCCTGTATGAGTTCTAGCAGTTTTGGGGTGGAGTCTTTTGGGTTTTCCACATAAAGTATCATATCACCTGCAAAGAGTGAGAGTTTGACTTCCTCTTTGCCAATTTGGATGCCTTTGATTTCTTTTTGTTGTCTAATTGCTGTGGCTAGGACTTCTAATACTATGTTGAATAGCAGTGGTGATAGTGGACATCCCTGCCGCGTTCCTGACCTTAGGCGGAAAGCTCTCAGTTTTCCCCATTGAGAATGATATTGGCTGTAGGTTTTTCATAGATGGCTTTTATGATATTGAGGTATGTACCCTCTATCCCTATACTCTGAAGAGTTTTGATCAAGAAACGATGCTGTAGTTTGTCAAAAGCTTTTTCTGCATCTATTGAGAGGATCATATGGTTCTTGTACTTTCGTTTGTTAATGTATTGTATCACGTTGATTGATTTGTGGATGTTCAACCAACCTTGCAGGCCAGGGATAAATACCACTTGGTCATGGTGAATAATCCTTTTAATGTACTGTTGGATCCTATTAGCTAGTATTTTGGTGAGAATTTTTGCATCCATGTTCATCAAGGATATTGATCTGTAATTCTCCTTTTTGATGGGGTCTTTGTCTGCTTTTGGGATCAAGGTAATGGTGGCCTCATAAAATGAGTTGGGAAGCTTTCCTTCCATTTCTATTTTTTGGATCAGTTTCAGGAGAATAGGTATTAATTCTTCTTGAAATGTCTGATAGAATTCCCCTGGGAAGCCATCTGGCCCTGGGCTTTTGTTTGTTGGGAGATTTTTGATGACTGCTTCAATTTCCTTAGTGGTTATAGGTCTGTTCAGGTTTTCTATTTCTTCCTGGCTCAATTTTGGTAGTTGATACATCTCTAGGAATGCACCCATTTCTTCCAGGTTATCTAATTTGCTAGCATAGAGTTGCTCATAATATGTTCTTATAATTGTTTGTATTTCTTTGGTGTTGGTGGTGATCTCTCCTCTTTCATTCATGATTTTGTTGATTTGGGTCAGTTCTCTTTTTTTTGATAAGTCTGGCCAGGGGTTTATCGATCTTGTTAATTCTTTCAAGAACCAGCTCCTAGTTTCGTTGATCTGTTCTACTGTTCTTTTGGTTTCTATTTCATTGATTTCTGCTCTGATCTTTACTATCTCTCTTCTCCTGCTGGGTGTAGGCTTTATTTGCTGTTTTTTCTCTAGCTCCTTTGGATGTAGGGTTAGGTTGTGTATTTGAGACCTTTCTTGTCTCTTGAGAAAGGCTTGTATTGCTATTTACTTTCCTCTTAGGACTGCCTTTGCTGTATCCCAAAGATTTTGAACAGTTGTGTTTTCATTTTCATCGGTTTCCATGAATTTTTAAAATTCTTCTTTAATTTCCTGGTTGACCCATTCATTCTTTAGTAGGATGCTCTTTAGCTTCCATGTATTTGAGTTCTTTCTGACTTTCCTCTTTTGATTGAGTTCTAGTTTCAAAGCATTGTGGTCTGAAAATAGGCAGGGAATAATGCAATCTTTTGGTACCAGTTGAGACCTGATTTGTGACCTAGGATGTGATCAATTCTGGAGAATGTTCCATGGGCACTAGAGAAGAATGTGTATTCCGTTGCTTTGGAATGGAATGTTCTGAATATGTCTGTGAAGTCCATTTGGTCCAGTGTGTCATTTAAAGTCTTTATTTCCTTGTTGATCTTTTGCTTAGATGATCTCTCCATTTCAGTGAGGGGGGTGTTAAGGTCCCCCACTATTATTGTATTGTTGTCAATGTGTTTCTTTGCCTTTGTTATTTTTTTTAAGAACAAAGCATTTTTTTTAAAGATTTTATTTATTTATTTAACTGACAGAAAGAGAGAGACAGCAAGAGAGGGTACACAAAAAGGGAGAGGGTCAGAGGGAGAAGCAGGCTTCCTCACTGAGCAGGGAGCCTGATGCAGGGCTTGATCCCAGGACTCTGATATCATGACCTGAGCTGAAGGCAGTCGCTTAACCAACTGAGCCACCCAGGCGCCCCCTTTGCCTTTGTTATTAATTGCCCTTATATAATTGGCTGCTCCCATGTTAGGCGCATAGATATTTACAATTGTTAGATCTTGTTGGAGAGACCCTTTAAGTAGGATATAGTGTCCTTCTTCATCTCTTATTGCAGTCTTTGTTTTAAAATCTAATTTGTCTGATAGAAGGATTGCCACCCCAGCTTTCTTTTGGTGTCCATGAGCACGGTAAATGGTTTTCCACCACCTCACTTTCAATGTGGGGGTGTCTTTGGGTCTGAAATGAGTCTCTTGCAGACAGCATATGGATGGGTCTTGTTTTGTAATCCAATATGATAGCCTGTGTCTATTGATTGGGGCATTTAGCCCATTTACATTCAGGGTAACTATAGAAAGGTATGAATTTAGTGCCATTGTATTGCCTGTAAGGTGACTGTTACTGTACATTGTCTGTGTTCCTTTCTGGTCTATGTTACTTTTAGGCTCTCTCTTTGCTTAGAGGACCCCTTTCAATATTTCTTGGAGAGCTGGTTTCGTGTTTGCAAATTCCTTTAGTTATTGTTTGTCCTGGAAGCTTTTTAACTCTCCTATTTTCAATGACAGCATAGCTGGATATAGTATTCTTGGCTGCATATTTTTCTCGTTTAGTGCTCTGAAGATATCATGCCGGTCCTTTCTGGCCTGCCAGGTCTCTCTGGATAGGTCTGTTGCCAATCTAATGTTTCTACCACTGTAGGTTACATATCTCTTCTCCCGAGCTGCTTTCAAGATTTTCTCTTTGTCTCTGAGACTCATAAGATTTACTATTCGATTTCAGGGTGTTGACCTATTTTTATTGATTTTGAGAGGGGTTCTCTGTGCCTCCTGGATTTTGATGCCTGTTTCCTTCCCCACATTAGGGAAGTTCTCTGCTATAATTTGCTCCAATATACCTTCTGCCCCCTCTCTCTTTCTTCTTCTTCTGCGATCCCAATTATTCTAATGTTGGTTTGTCTGATTTTATCGCTTATCTCTCGAATTCTGCCCTCGTGGTCCAGTAGTTGTTTCTCTCTCTTTTTCTCAGCCTCTTTATTTTCCATCATTTGGTCTTCTATATCACTGATTCTCTCTTCTGCCTCATTTATCCTAGCATTTAGTGCCCCCATTTTTGATTGCACCTCATTAATAGCCTTTTTGATTTTGACTTGGTTAGATTTTAGTTCTTTTCTTTCTCCAGAAAGGTTTCTCTAATAACTTCCACGCTTTTTTCAAGCCCAGTTAATATCTTTAAAGTCATGATTCTGAACTCTAAGTCCGACATCGTACTAATGTCCGTATTGAGTAGGTCCCTCGCAGATGGTACTACCTCATGTTCTTTTTGCTGAGGTGAATTTTTTCGTCTTGTCATTTTGTCCAGAGGGGAATAGATGAATGAGAGAACAAAATGCTAACAGGTTAACAACTTCCCCAGCAAATATACTCTATACAAATCACAAAAGACCTGAAACCAGGGGAAAAGAAAGGGAAAGAAAGAAAAAAGAAAGAGAAAAAAAGAAAAAGAAAAAGATAAAGATAAAAACAAACAAAAACAGAACAATACAAAAAAAACAGAATATGATCAAATATGATCAGGCTAGTGCATAGATCAGTGCCACACACTAGGTTTTGGGCCTATTTTGGTCTGTTAGAAGAAAGTGCCTCCTAAAATTTTAAAGAAAGAAAGACTTATATATGTATAAAATAAGGGTTGATACAATGAAGGGATGGAAGATGACTGTAAAGATGAAAATTATAAAAGATTTTATAAAAGGAATTGATAAGATAAGAAGTTGTTTGAAAAAAGAAAGAAGAAGATTTAAAAAAAAAGAAAAGAAAAAAAAAGAGAGAGAATGTGATCAGGCAGGAGACTAGAACAAAGCCATACACTAGTGATTTAGGGTATATTTTGATCTGTTAGAAGAAACTGTAGCTCAAAATTTTAAAGAGAGAACAACTTATATATATATATGCCAAAAAGAAGGGTAACTACTATGAAGGGATAAAATATGACTCTAAAAATGAAAAATAAAAAATGTTTTTTTAAAAAAGGGATTGATAAGATGTTGGTTGAAAAAGGGAAAAAGAAAAATTCAAAAAAACAGTTAAAAAATTAAGTTTGAAAAACTAATGAGTCATGGTAAAAAAGCCATGAATTCTTTTTTTAAATTTTTTATTGTTGTTAATCACCATATATTACATCATTAGTTCTTGATGTAGTGTTCCATGATTCATTGTTTGTGCATAACACCCAGTGCTCCACGCAGAATGTGCCCTCTTTAATATCCATCACCAGACCAACCCATCCCCCCACCCTACTCCCCTCTGGAACCCTCAGTTTGTTTTTCAGAGTCCATCATCTCTCATGGTTCGTCTCCCCCTCTGACTTACTCCCCTTCATTCTTCCCCTCTTGCTATCTTCTTCAAAAAGCCATGAATTCTATGTGCAGTATTCCCCTAGTGCTGGAGTTCTCCCGTTCTCCTTGATCGGTAAACTTGGTCTTGGCTTGCTGGCTGTTTGTGCTGATCTTCTGGGGGAGGGGCCTGTTGCCGTGGTTCCCAAATGTCTTTGCTGGAGGCAGAATTGCCCTGCCCTCGTTGGTCTGGGCTAAGCAATCTGCTCGGGTTTGCTCTTGGGAGCTTTCGTTCCCTGCAAGCTCTCGGTACAGCTTTGGAGGACCAGAGTGAAAATGGTGGCCTCCCAATCTCCGCCCGGAGGACCCGAGAACTTGGGGCCCCGCTCCTCAGTGCGCCCCCAGAGAAAAGCAGTCAGTCACTCCCGTGTCCCCGGTCTCTGGCCGCACTCCGTGCTCACCCGGCCTGTGACCGAGCCTTTCTATCTCTGGCACCCAACCCTATGTGTAGTCTCCAAACCCAGCAGATCCCTGTGGTGCGCTCCCGCGCCGCTCCTCCGGGGGGAGGAAGGGGAGTCTCCCCGGATCTGCCGCTTGTTGGGTCCCTGCTGGAGGAGCAGAGGCCCAACTGGGCCATGGATCATGGTTTATGGTAACCCCGAGCTGAGAGCCCGCGCCTCGCCTCCGTCTCTGCAGTCGGCTTCCCCTCTCCGATACCTGGGAGCTCTGCTGCACTCAGGCAGCCCCGGTCTTTCCGTGACCCCGAGGGTCCTGAGACCACACTGTCCCACGAGGGTTCCACCCCCAGCTTAGCCACTGGAGCGACGTCCCTCAGCGGAGCTGACTTCTAAAAGTTCCGATATTGTGCTCCACTGCTCTATCACTTGCCAGAAGTGGCCGACAGATGCCCTCTCCCCCGCCGTCTATCCTCCCGAATATCACCTCGGATTCACTTCTCCGCACGTCCTACCTTCCAATAAGTGGTCGCTTTTCTGTTCAGAGGGTTGTCGCTGTTCTTCTCTTCGATCTCCTGTTGAGTTCCTAGGTGTTCATAATGGTTTGATCCCTAACCAGCTGAATTCCTGAGACCAGAGGAAATCCAGGTCTCCTACTCCTCTGCCATCTTGCTCCCAATGGGTCTTGTTTTTTAATCCAATCTGATAGCCTGTGTCTTTTGCTTGGGGAATTTAGCCCATTTACACTCAGGGTAACTATTGAAAGATATGAATTTAGTGCCATTGTACTGCCTGTAAGGTGATTGTTACTGTATATTGTCTGTGTTCCTTTCTGGTCTATGCTGCTTTTAGGCTCTCTCTTTGCTTAGGGGACCCCTTTCAATATTTCTTAGAGGGCTGGTTTTGTGTTTGCAAATTCCTTTAGTTTTTGTTTGCCCTGGGAGCTTTTTATCTCTCCTTCTATTTTCAATGACAGCTTAGCTGGATATAGTATTCTTGACTGCATATTTTTCTCCTTTAGTGCTCTGAAGATATCATGCCAGTCCTTTCTGGCCTGCCAGGTCTCTGTGGATAGGTCTGTTACCAATCTAATGTTTCTACCATTGTAGGTTACATATCTCTTCTCCCGAGCTGTTTTCAGGATTTTCTCTTTGTCTCTGAGACTCGTAAGATTTACTATTCGATTTCAGGGTGTTGACCTATTTTTATTGATTTTGAGAGGGGTTCTCTGTGCCTCCTGGATTTTGATGCCTGTTTCCTTCCCCACATTAGGGAAGTTCTCTGCTATAATTTGCTCCAATATACCTTCTGCCCCTCTCTCTCTTTCTTCTTCTTCTGGGATCCCAATTATTTTAATGTTGGTTCGTCTTATTTTATCGCTTATCTCTCGAATTCTGCCCTCGTGATCCAGTAGTTGTTTATCTCTCTTTTTCTCAGCTTCTTTATTTTCCATCATTTGGTCTTTTATATCACTGATTCTCCCTTCTGCCTCATTTATCCTAGCAGTTAGTGCCCCCATTTTTGATTGCACCTCATTAATAGCCTTTTTGATTTCCACTTGGTTAGATTTTAGTTCTTTTTTTTCTCCAGAAAGGTTTTCTCTAATATCTTCCGTGCTTTTTTCAATCCCAGCTAGTATCTTTAAAATCATGATTCTGAACTCTAGGTCCGACATCGTACTAATGTCCGTATTGAGTAGGTCCCTGGCAGATGGTACTACCTCTTGTTCTTTTTGCTGAGGTGATTTTTTTCGTCTTGTCATTTTGTCCAGAGGAGAATAGATGAATGAGAGAACAAAATGCTAACAGGTTAACAATGTCCCCAGCAAATATACTCTAAACAAATCAGAAAAGACCTGAAACCAGGGGAAAAGAAAGGGAAAGAAAGAAAAAAGAAAGCGAAAAGAAAGAAAAAAAAGAAAAAGATAAAGATAAAAACAAACAAAAACAGAACAAAACGAAAAAAAACAGAATATGATCAAATATGATCAGGCTAGTGCACTGCTCAGTGCCACACACTAGATTTTGGGTGTATTTTGGTCTGTTAGAAGAAAGTGCCTCCTAAAATTTTAAAGAAAGAAAGACTTATATATGTACAAAATAATGTTTGATACCATGAAGGGATGGAATATGACTGTAAAGATGAAAAGTATAAAAGATTTTATAAAAGGAGGGCTCCTGGGTGGCTCAGTTGGTTGAGCGACTGCCTTCAGCTCAGGTCATGATCCTGGAGTCCTGGGATTGAGTCCCGCATCGGGATCCCTACTCAGCAGTGAGTCTGCTTCTCCCTTGGACCCTCCCCCCTCTCATGCTCTCTCTCTCTATCTCATTCTCTCTCTCAAATAAATAAATAAAATCTTTTTTAAAAAGATTTTATAAAAGGAATTGATAGATAAGAAGTTGTTTGAAAAAGGAGAGAAGAAGATTTAAAAAAAAAAGGGGGAGAGAATGTGATCAGGCAGGAGACTAGAACAAAGCCATACACTAGTGATTTAGGGTATATTTTGATCTGTTAGAAGAAACTGTAGCTCAAAATTTTAAAGAGAGAACAAGTTATATATATATATATGCCAAAAAGAAGGGTAACTACTATGAAGGGATAAAATATGACTCTAAAAATGAAAAATAAAAAATGTTTTTTTAAAAAAGGGATTGATAAGATGTTGGTTGAAAAAGGGAAAAAGAAAAATTAAAAAAAAAGTTAAAAAAATTAACTTTGAAAAACTAATGAATCATGGTAAAAAAGCCATGAATTCTATGTGCAGTATTCCCCTAGCGCTGGAGTTCTCCCGTTCTCCTTGATCGGTAAACTTGGTCTTGGCTTGCTGGCTGTTCGTGCTGATCTTCTGGGGGAGGGGCGTGTTGCCGTGGTTCCCAAATGTCTTCGCAGGAGGTGGAATTGCCCCGCCCTTGTTGGTCCGGGCTAAGCTTTCTGCTCGGGTTTGCTCTGGGGAGCTTTTGTTCCCTGCAAGCTCTCGGTACAGCTTTGGAGGACGAGAGTGAAAATGGTGGCCTCCCAATCTCCGCCCAGAGGAGCCGAGAACTCGGGGCCCCACTCCTCAGTGCGCCCCCAGAGAAAAGCTGTCACTCCCGTGTCCCCGGTCTCTGGCTGCACTCAGTGCTCACCTGGACTGTGACCGAGTATTTCTATCTCTGGCACCCGACCCCGTGTGGAGTCTCCAAACCCAGTAGATCCCTGTGGTGCGCTCCTGCGCCGCTCCTCCCGGGGGAGGAAGGGGAGTCTCCCCGGCTCTGCCGCTTGTTGGGTCCCTGCTGGAGGAGCAGAGGCCCAGCTGGGTCACGGATCACGGTTTATGGCAACCCCGAGCTGAGAGCCCGCGCCTCGGCTCCGTCTCTGCAGCCGGCTTCCCCGCTCTGATACCTGGGAGCTCTGCTGCACTCGGGCAGCCCCCGTCTTTCTGTGACCCCGAGGGTCCTGAGACCACACTGTCCCGTGAGGGTCCCCCCCCGCCCCCGCTTAGCCACCGGAGCGACGTCCCTCAGCGGAGCCGACTTCTAAAAGTTCCGATTTTGTGCTCCGCGGCTCTATCACTCGCCAGAAGCGGCCGGCGGAGGCCCCCTCCCCCGCCGTCTCTCCTCCCGAATATCACCTCGGATTCACTTCTCCGCACGTCCTACCTGCCAGAAAGTGGTCGCTTTTCTGTTCAGAGAGTTGTTGCTATTCTTTTCTTTGATCTCCTGTTGAGTTCGTAGGTGTTCAGAATGGTTTGATCCCTATTCAGCTGAATTCCTGAGACCAGGTGAAATCCAGGTCTCCTACTCCTCCGCCATCTTGCTCTAAGCCTGAGCTATGAAATGAAGCCTGAGCTGTAGTTTCCTTAATCCAGCCTCATTTGCTAGCCAGTAGTTTGTCTATCAGACTCAGGTTTTAGTGAGACTAGGTTTTTACCCGCACCGTGTGTTCATGAAGATGTCAGTGGGACGTTGAGGGAAGCCGCTAGAGCCTGCTGGGCAGCACAGCTGTCCTCCTGACTGTTCTGTTGATGCTGCAGATTTTTGAAAACTACCATAAATCTTTTCTGGAATCAGGTGAGGTGTTAATTATCAAGATAATAATATTCCTAAAAGGTAAGAGAGCACTTCAATTCAATCTGTAAACTTTGCCTTGGCTATGGGGCTTTGAAGGGTTAAAAGGCCAGCTCCAGAAAGGAGAGGCATAAACCGGTCAATTTCCCTTCAGTCTCTGAAAGGGAGTAAAAGAATTTATGATTGTCAAGTGGTGTCATTTGGAATAACACACCTTCAGCATCAGAAAGCGGATAAGGAGAGGAAATTGAAAAGAGTCTGAAACATACATCAGGCCACATCCTTGAGACATTCTTCTACGCGGCTACCAGAAAAAGTCCATCAACATGCAAATCTGATTCTGCCTTGTTCCTAGTATGGTACCTCACTGCCTTCAGGACATCAGGCCACACTTCCTAGCTAGGCATTCGAGTGTCTCCACGATCTGTGCGCTCCCTATGTCGCTATCCTCAACTCCTCTACTCTCCAGCAAATGCTCTCAGCAGCTCTCATCCTGGGCTGTGCACACCCCCCTGAATACCCGTGTTCCTTTACCCCTCTGCCTTCACAGATGTTTCCACATGGGCATGCCTTCTTCTCCTCCATCCCTCTCCCACTCTACTGGCAAATCCTTCCCTGGCCCTCCCAATCCAGGTGCCCTCCCCCCCCCCCCCCCCGTAGTGCCTGCTGGAGCCAGCTCGGGTTTCTGTTTGCACACATCCCCGTCCATGCAGTACCTCATCTCATGGTTGATTTTTTGACTATGCAGAGAGCTCTGAGCAGGGGCTGTGGCCCAGTGAACTCCCCCCTGGCATGACTGGTACAGTGCCCATCAGGGTCGGCTGGCTAAAAGACACAAAGTGGAGCACGGACTGCACTTTCAGAGTCACATCAGAGGTGAGCAGCAGCTTGGTGTCTATGTAGCGGAAAGCCATAGAGGCAGATATAACCTCCTAATATATGTTAAGCAGGCTGTGGCTACCTAACTTTTTAAGCCAAAAGAGCACACAGCCTTAAAAGGCATGCCTTTTCCATCTTTGTGACTCATGGGCACCACAATAACCAGATTTTATCTCCAGTATTATTTCCCAGTAAGAGGAGCCAAGATCCCTTAGAGAAAACTGATTCCATGGCTCAGAAAAATCAGTGGGTCTGGACGTAATGATAACATAAGGTCAGGATGCTTTCAAGATGTCAGGGGGAAGGGGTCCCACTAAGGAGGATGAAAAATCAGAATAATAATTATAATGAATTAGAACAAGTTAAGCCAGTGAAAGGCCATGAGTTAATAAAATATTTAAAAGAGTTGATATGATGTGATAAAACAGTAGTTGTAATGTCAAAACAGATGAGTGTAATAGGATGAAAACAAATTTTTTATTTCAGTTAAGTATCAGAATATTAATATAAGGAATTTTTTCCCTCCTAACTATATGTTAGTAAAAGGGTTTTGTGTGTCTATATACATACACACATATATAAGAATATACAAATACATATTTTTTATCTAAGTAAACAGAAAAGAACAAAATAATGTGTTCAGTGTAGTAATATGCAATCTGAAGGGCAAGTTACAAAATATGTCTTTAATAATTCTGCCACAGAGAAGAAAGTTTAAAACTAGTACTTGAGTTAGCTTCAGATGTTTTAAGGGAAAATTGTCTTGACGAACATTTCTCAAGGTTAAAAACAAATTTAAATAAGTTTACTCTTATTACTTCTGAGTAGACAATGATTTACTTACTGGAAGTCCTAAGAAGACCTGAGTCAATAAATGTGAATATTTAGTAGTATTTTTCTGTGAGAATGGATACAAACATAATACGGAAACACACACAGAGATCAATTATTGTTTCTTTTAAAATAGTCACATCAGAAAGCATGTGCTCTTTGCAATGTTCCCATTACTTCAACTATTATTAGATCACTAATTTAGAAATTTGGATATTGTTTTCAGAGCTAATTTATAAGTTTTAAGAATATAAGTCCTATTCCTTTCCTCATTTTTTCTTTTCTTGTGTCTTTTCTCTCTCTCCTCTTCTTAACTCCCTCCCTCCCTCCAGTTGCTAGAAATGGTATTTTTTTTTTTGAAAGATTTTATTTATTTGACAGAGAAACACAGCGAGAGAGGGAACACAAGCAGGGGCAGAGGGAGAGGGAGAAGCAGGCCTCCCGCGGAGCAGGGAGCCCGATGCGGGGCTCGATCCCAGGACCCTGGGATCATGACCTGAGCCCAAGGCAGACGCTTAACGACTGAGCCACCCAGGCGCCCCTAGAAATGGTATTACTCCTTCCCCTCACAAAACACATCCAACGGGGCCCTGTCATCGCAGCCAGCAGGGAGATGGTGGCTAGACCTGAGAACTTCCAATGGCAGGCTCTTAAAGATCTACCCATGACCCTGAGATCCCTAGGGCTGCCCTGCCTAGTGGTTCAATTCTTTCTGTAACCATCTTTCTTTACTTCTCTTTGTGTTGTTTTAGTCAGCCAAAGTTGGCTTTTGTAGCTTCCAGCTATAGAATCATGACTGAGACAACAGGTTTACTTTTGATTTCATTTGACAGATGGAAAGACTGAGGACCAGAGAGGAAAATGAATTGCCTAAGGGCACATGGCTATTCCACAAAAGAGCTGGGTCTGTAACTCAGGACTAATCAATCCAACTCAGAGATATTTCTCTTACACACACTACCTCTCAAATTCAACACCCTTCTTCCCCTCCACCCCCACCCTAGGTATACCCAACCACTGAACACAAAGATGTTCCCATACATGGGCTCTGTGATATAATTCAGCCTTTTGGAAGTGGGAGAAAGAAAAGCACCAGGAAAAAGACTGGAGGAGTAAGTACCAGATGAGATGGTAAGTTTATGAAATGCAGTGCTACTTAGGATTCCTCACCCACCAGGCAAAGGTGACAAAGCACCTAGGCATTGCTCTGGGACCCCCTCTCCTGTTTCCCCAGACTGTTCCCGTCACTGCCTTGCTACAGGAATGTAATTGGCTTTACGTTTATATTTTAACTGTAAGTATAATGCATGCACATGCTCAAAAGTCCAACCTCTGGAAAGCAAACTGCTGTCCCAGCTCTCAAGCTCTGTTGTCAGTCTCTACAACTGCATTCCGTTCCCCATGGGGTCTAGCCTTGCCTTTGAACCTTCTTCTCAGTGGCCCGTGCTGCACAAATTTTCATGGCATGGCGAATCCTTGAAAAGAGTGTTTCTGAGCAGAGGGGCAGGGGAAAGCATGATGACCGAGGGGAGAAGGCCAGGTAAGGAAAGGGGGAAAACAAGCCCAGGCAGATCTTTCAAGGAGCAGAGGAAACAGCTATGGTTTGCTTAGCCAACACCTCAGAAGATTTCTTTTCCTCTCCTACCAGGATAAGAAAGGGACTTACTTATCCCTCTGTGCCTTCGGAGTTATTTAATATCCAAGTTACTGCAGAAATGGAATGACAATCAGGTAATTTGACTGAAATGTGCTTAATTTTAAAAAGTATGCTTGCATTCCCAAAGACTTTTTATCGAATCCCAGCTGACTGTAAAGAGTGGCCCCAAGTTTTCAACATTTTGAGTATGGTTTTTTTCAAGGGAAAATACAAGTTGAATGTGGATCAACTACCGTCTGGTTCCTATTATATCTCCTTTGCTGCCATGCAGTGACAGTTCTAGGAAATACAAGAATCCCAATGTCCTAGAACAATGAAAACTTTTGTGACTGAGTTCTTTCTATTTTCTTTGCCCATGCAGTGCCTTCATTGGGTGGAGATATTTCTGAGCCTAGGGATTTAATCTGCTGGTTTGCATCAGTGGTGACAATCTCCTTGAGAGTACTTACTAAACATGTTTCTGGGTCCTGTGCAAAGCAAGGGCAAGCAGACCCTTGACAATGACATGTGGTCCATCTCCACCTCAAATGAAAAGCCATGAGGACATCATGAAAAGTAAGCCCATCACTGAATCCTTGGATTGCTTCCATATCTGAGCGATTGTAAATAATACTCACCCTTGCCCCCTTTGTTCCAGAGCACTCTCCAGGGCATACAGGCTTTAACCTGCATTAATAAACTATACAGCTTTCAGCATCAGAGAAAATAAGGGAGGGTTCAGGGAATGAAACGAGCAAAGAGGACTGGTATCTGTAATCCTGTCCCTTTGCTGGCTGGTCTCCTGTTGGCCTGTGAGGGGACCCAGCCAATAGGGGGCAGCAACAGCATTTTATTTTATCCTCAGTTCAGCGTGAAGGCTGTGTCTACTACCAAGAGTAAGGCCAGACCTGATCAGACCTTTGGTCCCTGAAATACTTTCCTACAGATGATGTCACCATGCTCTTTCCACTTATGAGCAGAGAGAGGGCAGCCCTTTGCCTCTCCCCAGACACCTTTCATTTTTATCAAGTCTTCAGGAAAAACCATAGGTCAAGACTTGCAAAATTGTCCCTGGAGTAGCAGTGTTGAACCACCATGGTTTACATGTAAAACACAACATAGGCTTAGATCCCTTTGGTTCTCAAGGGGCAAATAAATCCAAATTTATGGGTGTCTACACTAAGATAGACCCAGGCATGGAACCAGGAAAGCTGGAAGCTGTGTGTAGTAGAGTCAACACTCATTCTGTCATTCTCTATTCTGGCAAGTCTCCTCTCTGAGGTCAAGGAGGTTGGAACTGTTACTTTTATTTTTGATAGCCATCTTTAGAGATGCATTCATCTCACATGATCTAGGATGGGGTAACAAGATTTTTAAAAGAGACATCCAAAAGGCCATGGACCTTTTTGTCCTGTTTGACCTTGAGTAAATTACTTGAACTCCCTCAGTCTGTTTCTTTATCCAGACAAGGGGAATAATATCTGTTGTGAACTGAACTCTGTCCTCCCAAAATTCGTTATGTTTAAGCCCTAACCCCCAATGTGAATGTTTTTAGTAGAAAGGGCTTTTAAGGAGGGAATTAAAGTTAAATGAGGTCATAAGGGTGACACCCTAATCCAATAGGACTAGTGTCCTTATAAGAAAAGGAAGAGACCCAGGGAGCATTCTCTTCTCAATCTCTCTCTCCATGCATAAGGGAGAGGTCATGAAAGAACACAGTGAGAAGGTGGCTGCCTGGAAGCAAGAAGAGTAAAACAAAAGACAACCCTGCCAGGACCTTGATCACAGGCTTCTTGCCTCCAAAACAGTGAGAAAACATCTATAGTTTAATACACCCAGGCTGGAATCTCATATGGCAGCCCAAGCATACTAATACAATATCTAATGTTGGCACAGGATGGTGCAAGTATTAATTTCCTTCTTGAATATCTTCCATGCTTAGATACACATATTCAATTTCCTGTTATACTTGTTCACCCAGATACTACCACAAACATCTCAAGATCAGCATTTCTTAAAACAAATTCATCAACTTCTCCCCCAAACCTCCTCGTTACCTAGGCTGGAAACCATTGTGTTTCCTCTCTTGCTTGCACCTCAAATCTGATGTGTCTCCAGGCCTGTCCATTCTGTCACCACAGTATCTCTTACGCTTCCCCACTCCAGAACCTCTTTAACCCCTCTTTAATTTCTTCCTTCGTGGATTCTTCTAAGAGTCCTCTTGACTCTCAGTGACAGCAAGTGGTCTCCTTGACCCACATCTCTACCTTTTAAATAATCTAGAAAACATTCTTTCCAAATTAGCAACTTAAAATCTCTTTCAAAAACTTTTCAGACTTTCTAATTTTGGAGGGTCTGGTATTGCTTGGCCACAAAACCAATACTAAGAAAATGTGTGTGTGTGTGTGTTTTAAAAGTCTGCAAGTTCCTTAAAATGCTCTACATCTGGCTTTAAGGTGAAAAACACAGAGTGTTAGGTCATTTAAAAGTTGGAAATGGCAGTCTTCTAAAATGATATAGATTCTATGTATGTATATTTCACAATTCAAAGTGCGTAAAAGAAGAATTGGGTCATTAAAAAAATAATCATCCAATTTAGGGGCAGGTGAGGTAAGTGGCCTTCCAGGTCCCGTCAGACCATGAGAATCTCTGATTCTTTAAAGGTTGATGCCATTTTATACATTTGTTTTTTCATTCATTCCTCATTCACTCACTCGACAAATGTAAGTGTGTACCTTGTGCAAGACCAAAGAATGAGCTACACAATGAGCAAGGCCCTCCAGAAGAATAGAAAGATTGAAGAAGAGGGATAAAGATGGCAGATGAGGAAGGAAAGTTCTAGGTGGCACTCTCCAGCTAGGGTAGGTATGGTAGCTGACCCCCAGGCTAGAGACTCCCCGGAACTAACTCCTTATCTCTTTCTTTAAACTTTTCTGTACTTCCCTCTTGGTCATTCTTCATTAAAACTTTGACTTGAATGACTACTACAAGCCAGGAGCTCACAGTCTAGTAGGAAAGAGGAAGAAGTAGAGAGATTGAAATGTGGATCATTACAATTGTTTAAAGGAAGACTGAAGGCTGACTTCTCGGAGGTCTCTCAGAGTAGGTATTGGTCAAAGCAGGATAAGCAAAGTTACAGAGCAGTTTGGAGTTGCTGTCACTTAGTGTGGAGCAGGGAATGAAAGGAGAGGAGACTTGAGGCCCAAGGCAGGAAGTGAAGCCCTGTAGGTCCAATTAGCCAAGTGGGTCTCTTCTGGGGGTTTTTCTTCTAGCAACTTGGTTGTTCTCTTTCATGGGATCATTGCCTTCCAACCTATGCCCTAAAACCTTTATGCAACTCATCTTAACAAACTTAAATATCACCCCTAAGGTGATATTTAAGGCTCTCCTGGAGGCCCATTCCAGCTGTATCTTCCACATCTCTTGGATGAAACTGCACTGTCAGTAAAGCAGCTACTTGCTGTTCCCTGAGCATTCTGTGCTTTCAGCTTCCACTCTGTCATGTAGCTCTGCCTCTCCCCTCCTTGCTCCCCCTAATCCCCATCATACACAGAGGCTTTACCTCCTTAAAATTCTAGTCCAAGTATGGCCAACTGCAAGGGTTGTGACTTAAAATCTGGATTTTTGGTTGCTCTTGGAAAATCAGGAGCTGGTATGCCTGGGCCTGAACCTCTGCATGGCAACAAGTGTCTGAAACGCAGTTTACAGCGCGGGTCACTCTGGCTTAGCTGCCTGGCCTCTACGGCCTTTTGGGTTTCCATTTCCTAACCTAATAAATGTCATCCCTTTCACGATCCCTTCCTTCCTGCCTTCCTGTACTAGATGTAAATTCTCCCAATTTGAATGGCAATCACACCATAGTCATCACCTGTTTTAATATTACTTAAAAAAAATGTAACTTACCTTTTATTCTCCTAGTCTTTTATACATGGCCAGTGCTCAACGAATTTTTATTTCCACAACAAAATGAGAGCACTCTGCCTCCCTAATATGGAGTATAAATACTGTTTGTGGCTATGTACTTCTATTTTGAAGAAGGACTCCTATTACCTGTCAAAAAATTCATAGATTCTTAAATTTCCCTTAGAAACTTACTACATGGTTCTTGCCCTTTATAGGCATCCCTTTCTCTGTGAGTCTTGGCTCAACTGAAGTAAGAGAACTCACCTTTAAATTTATGGGAGTAATACTTTTGTCACTGACAATTTTAGGTTCTATATATTAGCTTCTCTGCCTCTGGCAACCTAAGAAGCTAATCAGTAAATTCTTTTTTTTTTTAAGATTTTTTTTTATTTGACAGAGAGAGACACAGCGAGAGAGGGAACACAAGCAGGAGGAGTAGGAGAGGGAGAAACAAGATTCCCGCCGAGCAGGGAGCCCGATGTGGGGCTCGATGCGGGACTCAATCCCAGGACTCTGGGATCATGACCTGAGCCGAAGGCAGACACTTAACAACTGAGCCACCCAGGCGACCCCTAATCAGTAAATTCTAAACAATGTCCCAGGCTCCATGCTAAGCTCTCTACCTGCATTAGTTCATTTAATTCCCTCCACAACTCAACCATAGGTATCTTCTCGAATTTACTCAAGAGCAATTATTCAAATTGCCCAGTTGTGAGGTAATTAAGATGTAAACCTAAGTAGGCTGACCCCAGAGCTGTCTTCATCATTAAATCCTGCCCACCTTTAGCAGGAAATAGTATTCTGTATCTGATGTAGACACCATCTTATGCAAGCGCATCCCTACCCTCCAGTAATGGGTTATAGCAGCGGTTCTCAAGTGTGTCCTGGACCAGCACATCAGCATCACCTAGGAGCCTGTTGGAAATGTAAATTATCTGGCTACAGCCCAGACCTGATGAATCAGCAATTCTGGGAATGGGCCCAGAAAAGTGTTAACAAGCCCCCCGGGGGATTCTGAAGCACCCTGAAATTGGGAGCCACTGGGCAGAGGGTCCCGTCTCTGTGCTTGCTCACACAGCACCCTGTACTTGCTTTCCTGGTTTCTCAGTTCCTCTACTTGACTACTCATTTAACCCAAGTTCCTTAAACTAGGGCTGCCTTGGTCAGTCTTATTTCTACCATACTTACGAAATGACTGAATAAATCAATGTGGCAGGCAAAGAAATTTAACAACACCCCTTACTCATTAGTGTAGGGTGAATGAAATTTCAGCAATACTTAAAAAACAAAAACAACCTTGGAGCTTTTTTCCTTCCCAAGTAAAACATCCAGATTGTGTAAGAAAGGAGCCTGCCAGAGGAATAAAAGGATTCAGTTTAGTAAACCTGAGTGATGATGGAAATTCAGAATATTGAGGGGCAGCATATTTTCATAGGAGACTGTATTCAGAGGCTGTGCCTATCAGATTCACATTCTCCTGTAGCTCTCCTGTAACTCTAGTAGGGGAACACATCCTTTAATTCATTAACTTAAAGCAGCTGTGGTATTTTCCTCTCATAAGACGGTCATAAAAGGAGATGAAGGTTGCTGCAGTGCACGTTAGTTACTACAGAAGGCTACCATGGACTGACCTAGTTTTAGGGCTCTGAGAAGAAATGCATACCACAGTCAAACTGGGAATACATAAAAATCTGGAGTATTTGCTTTACTTCTATACAGAATATGGAAGTCATTCAAGGTAAAAACATAATTTATGAAACCTAACAATATACAATTTCTGTTGCGGGTTGCTGTCAAAATTGGCAAATTCTTAAAGTGGTGTTGGTCCCAGTCAGAAGTTATTCCAGACACAAAACTGCTATAAAACTGATGACAGATCCTCAAAATGGCCCTACAGCCATGCCCTGCTACAAAGTGACTTGGCTGTGATTAATAGGACACTTGCTAAGTGGTCAAAGATCAAGTCTTTTGTAAAAGATAATTGCAATCACCTCATACTCACAAAACACTTTGTGGATATTCTGTTGGATGAAACTATTGTCAATGAGACCATCTTCTATGACTTGCACTCAAATGCAAGGCCAGGAGGGACGCAAAGTTCAAGCTTGAGGAAATAAAAAACAGGCAAATCAAGTGATTCTTCCAAAAGCCATGATTTTAGGTGTTATGTCAATAAAACCACTTTCCAGGAGCAAAATAAACAGAGGGTAGTAGTATGCAAAATATTCCATTTTGTTTTATTTTTATGGATAACTGTCATTAATACAGCAGGAACTGGTATGATTATAAAAGATACAAAAAAACCAGAAGAATGTTAGCATTCCATAGAAATTAAAACCTGAGCTGAAGGCTGATCAGAAAGTCTGACACTTGGCACTGTTCTGATAAAAGTTAAGAAACATGTATGCTAGACTTCATAAATAATTCATATTAACTCAGAGAAAGTTAGCTTACATTTCGAAATCTACACATGGAGCTACAAATGCACCAACACTTGAATTAAATGACTTTCGCTGTTGACAAACATTTAAGATAAGCAATGTTACCGAAAACTCTCCAAGGGGGAAAGCAGGGAAGTGAGTAAATTGTAGATTTCTAATTAACAAGTTGAGGTGTGTTGGTATATGGTTTAATTATTTATTCATGTAGATGTAAAAGGCTAGCTCAGTTTGTCAGAGCGTAAGAGAATGCCAAAAGACAAATGGGGATGGATCAACGTAAGTCCACCCCAACTTCTGGAAAAGAAGTGACACAGTGTAACACCACCTCAAAGAACTGTGCTTCTAAGAATAGGAGACTTGTGATCTAATTCAGTTCTCACTTTGGCTTCTAGAATCTAAGAATTTGGCATAAAAGAGGGAAATTCAATTCCTTTAATTAGTAACTATCCATAAGCAGAAGCGGAAGAAAAAAAAAAAGCTAACAGAGTGATGGGGCTTTGTTGATTAAAAATCTTCGAACATGAATACATGTTAATATGTTGATCTTGAGTCATACTTACAAACCAATGGTTAATATACTACAAAACTTTACAAACATAAAATCTCCTCATCGGTTGCAGAACTTCCAAACTAATGGGATTAATTTCTTCTCCCTTTTAATTCCTCCTTCCACAGAAAGTCCTAAAGCTGAGGAGTCATCAGAATATCTGCACTTTCACATGTGTCATCAAAACATGGTTGTTTTTGTCAAAATGATGCAGGAAGCAGCATCACATGAGGTCAAGGGTCTTATATTCTCTCAAAACATAGTTTCAGTCTTTTGTACTCCAAGTTACATCAAAAAAAAAAAAAAAAAGATGAGAACAGTTGGACTCATAGTTTCTTTCAGCCCAATGTCATTACAATGTCTCCATGCTAGGAAAGGATATAGTATTTAAGTGCTCTATTACAAAATATCTCCAGTTCTAAAAGAGATAGCTTTTATTTATTTATTTATTTTAAAGGCCGAAGCAGTGCCCTTTCCTTAGCGGAGACCAGCCACTGACTTCCTACCTGTGCCAGCTTTCCAGGAGGACACTAAGTGAGTTTTTGACCTAATATTTTTGCCCCGGGTTTTACGAGGTTTCTCTTCTTTGTGCACCTTCATGTGCTGCCTAAGATGAGAGCTCTGGCTGAAGCATTTGCCACATTCACTGCACTGGTAGGGCTTCTCCCCTGTGTGGGTTCTCTGATGTTGAATAAGGTGGGAACTCTGGCTGAAACAGCGGCCACACTCATCACACTGATAGGGTTTTTCTCCAGTATGAATTCTCTGGTGCTGAATGAGATTTGAGCTCTGTTTAAACCTTTCTCCACACTCATCACATTTATAGGGTTTTTCCCCAGTATGGATCCGCCGATGCTGAATGAGGTTAGAGCTCTGAAAGAAACTTTTCCCACAATCGGCACATTTATGGGATTTCTTTCCAGTGTGAATCTTCTGGTGTTGAAAAAGAGTTGAGCTCTGACTGAAACTCTTTTCACATTCAGTACATTTATAAGGTTTCTCATCCAGGCTTCTTCTCAGTCTACTCAAACTTGAGTCAAATCGAACAGTCATTCCCCATTTTTGCCGCTGCCGGCCTGTTTTGCGTGTGTTCTCATAGGCTTTTCCTTGGCTTGAGCTCCGAGAAATACTTCCCTTTGGTTTTCCTAACCGCATGGTGATGAGCCAAATGTATTCTTAAGAGTCTGCTCTCTTCTTCTGAAGTTTCACTTCCTAGAGCTACACAGCTCAATTTTCTGTGTAGAAGAGAAAAATAAAAGCCAAAGTCAATCACTCATTATAATTATTCAACTTTAACCCATATAATTCAATCTTCAACCCACTGAAACTGCATCCATATGTAAATTAAAAATGTACCCAATACATATGAAAACAAAGACAATTCTGGGGGGGTGGAAATACTTGCAAAATAATTCTAATAATTCCCAGGGTTTCAACTTAATAAATATACCCAAATTTTGACCAAGTTTACCTATGGAGTTTTTGTCTGTTGGGACAGGATAAAAGTGATAACGTGAAATATAAGTTTTTATTAGGCATTATCAAATGAGTATATAACCGAAGGATTAAAAGGTGGAGACAACATAATATCCTAATGGGAACAGAAGAAATAACTGAAAGACAATCAAAATTTGGGTAATAGACTATCACTACATTTTAATATTTACTCCCATGTTAAAATTCTACTTACTTACTGGTGACTATTTAAAGCATCTGAATTAGAAAGACTGACAAATCATACTACTTTATTAAATTGTTTTTGTTTATCCTTACTTGTTTTGCCATTCTACTTTCACAGCATGGATACAACTTGGCTCTAACTTTGTAGCATTAATTGTTTTGAAAGTAAGAACTACCCTATAAGGAGTGGCAAGTTTCTGTGAGTCAATTCAGTAATACTGGATAAGAAAAATGTAAATGAAAAGATGCTTTTTTTCCCTAGATTCTAATAACCCAAGAAAGAGGACAATTCTCTGAAAACTTGAAACAGTGAATTGTTTCTGGGGAAGAAAAAAAATTCAGAAGAACTTTTACTGTAAAATGGAATGAAACTCAGTGGAAACAAAGAGTAGTGAGTAGAACACAAGAAGAGGAGGAGAAAGTAAGTTTACATGCAAAAAATAGAAGTTTTAAAATACCCAAATGCTGCAAAAATTAAAAAAAATTTTTCATTTACTTACAAGGTTATTTAAGATAATGGCCATAAACAAGCCACAAACTCTAAATAGGTGATAATGTGGGATAAGCTAGGTTGAAAAAGTAATAAAATTATTGAAACTATTTTCCAGGGACGCCTGGGTGGCTCAGTCCATTAAGCGTCGGCTCAGGTCATGATCCCAGGGTCCTGGGATCGAGTCCCGCCTCGGGCTCCTTGCTCAGCGGGGAGCCTGCTTTTCTCCCTCTGCCTGCCGCTCCCCCTGCTTGTACTCTCACTCTAGCAAATAAAAAAATAAAATCTTAAAAAAAAAAAGAAAGAAAGAAAAGAAACTATATTCCACATCCTGTGTCAGGGAGATTTTAAAATGGGAATAATTACCCTGAGTCTCTGCATAAAAGCTTCTAAAGCAAATAACTGAAAATACAAATTACATCATTGTTCTTGCCTTTCCTTCATCTTTTTGTATAATTCAGACTCCAGGCCTGGTAGTGCTGAGGACTTTATTTGGATATTTAATAATTATCTCTGTTGTAATTATGGTTAAGTATCAGAAAGAGCAAACTGCATACAATACCAATCACCGAGAGAGCACCGCTCATCAACTTTAGTCAATATTTGCAGACTATAATAACAGAATATTTATCTATTTACAGAATATCTGTTTCAAGGAGACATTTGTTATATACGTGGTGTTGATGTTCAAAAAACAGCTATAACGGGAATTACACATTGAAAAAAACATTTATTTTTTAATACTGTATGTCAGATCTGGTAGGAAACTCAAACTATGTAATCCACCTAGAACACTACAGATGAGGAAATCATACTGAGAGGCAGCCTTAGTGGTATGCCAGACTGTGCTCGCTTCGGCAGCACATAGACTAAAAAAAGTGGTACGCCAGACACTGTTCTATGATACTTCATTCTCATAGCAGCTTTACGCGATGCTCTCCATTTTACAGCTAAGGAAAGGCAGGCGGACTTCGGCCAGGTCCCCAACCCCTAGCAGCCCGATCCCAGAGCCTGTCCTCTTGTTGGCAGAACTTATGTGCAGCCACAACTTTCAACACCAAGTCCAGCGCCGCGACCCGGGCTCAGCATAATTTCTCGGCAGGTGCGGGTATTACGGTAGACCTGAGCGATGGGAGCTGTAGTCGTGCGAACACGCGTACCCGGAATGAACCTGCTTTCTCCTCCATAAAATCGGGAGGACAATAAAGCTGCGACATCTTCGGGGTGTCAGAGGTGTACAGGAGTCAGTATCTGCAGCTAGCTCCTAACAGCCCTGTGCTACCCAAGCATCTATTCAAATTATTTAGTCCTGAAGAGAGGAGGCGACGGCCGGCGTGGGCACCGCGGCCCGACTCGCAGGAGCTCCCGTGCAGGCCTCCGCCCTCCCCAGGCCTCAGCCGGCCGCTCCTCGCAGGCCGGGCCCGCCCAGCTCCCTCCCCCCCGCCCCCGCCCGGCGCCGAGCCTTCCTGGCGGCTCGGGGAGCGGGGGCCCAGATCTGCCCCGCCCCGCGACGGCCAACCGGCGCCCGAGCAGCCTCCGAGCACCTGGCCGCGCACCCCCAGCCCACTCACCGCGCAGCGGGCCGCCCGCCGCCTTGGCTCGCTCGCTCGCTGGGCGCCCCTCGCGCCGCCGGAAGTGCGGGCCTCGCCGTCAGTCGGCGCCGTGCGGCCGCTCTAGGAACGTGGCGGGGGCCGACCCTCTATGGTGCTGGGCCCACCGGAAAGAAGAAACCCTTCGTTTCTTCTTTTTGTTTCGCTCGCCCGCGGCGCCGGAGGCGTCCCGAAGTTCCGCGGGACCGCAAGACCTGTGGCCGGGCCCCTTTGTGGGCGCGCCATGGCTTCCGGGGCCAGCTGACTGCAGCCCAGTCAGTCGGGGCTTTTGAAAGGCAGCACCTCATTCTTCCTAAAGTATTGAGCACTTACTAATTATATAGACGTACTCTGGAGAGCCGAAACTGTTATGATACAGTCACCTGTGTTAAAAAAAGGTTTTTTTTTTTTTTTTTTTTTTTTTTTTTTTAAGATCTCAATTGGCTTTGTTAAGCAATCATGAATGGGCAGCATCCCATCTAGGAAATGGAGATGTTCCAAGGAGTTGTACAAAATGGAAGGTTTTTATAGGAAGGAGGGTGGGACAAAGAGTTATTAGCAAAAGAAAAAAAATGTTACATTTTGGTGGGGAAGGAGGGAAAGGCAGTTTTTGTCATAAGGATGAACTCATTAGTGCTCTAAGGAAATTTCGGATGTTACAAGGCCACGTGCCTGGGATAGGTTGAAACTAAGTCTTGGTTTCCTATGGGGGGGTGAGGGGCGGGGGCAAATGACTCCATTTTGGGCTTCTTTAACACCTTAATTATCACCAAAAAGCCTCTGGAAGATGGAAATAATCATACTCTACCGATAAGGAAGGGGGGTGTTTTCGGAACCAGAGTCTCCTGATTTTCAGCATACCCCCCTCACTTCTCTTTAATAATGATCTCTCCTGGTTCTCCTCTCTTACAAGCTCCTCCTCCACCAGCCTGGCAGGTGCTGGGTCATCTGACCTCTTTAAAGTTCTCTGTGTCTCCATTCCCCTGTAGAGCAGCTCCAGTCTGATGGCTTCAAATACCAACAGTATATACTGCAGACTCCTGACTTGGTAACTCTAGTCCAACCCTGGGATGCAAATATTATTGAACTCCAGACCTGTATATCCAATTTTTTACTCAGCTGCCATTTGCATGTGTGATGGACATCCTGAACCTCACCTGCGCCACAAAGGAGCTTCTGACATTCACCCACCCCGTTCCTTCAACAGTCTTCATCCCAGCAGTTGATAGCAACTCCTTCTTTCTAGTTGCTCAGGCCAAAAATCTGGATGTCATTGTTGTGTCTTTTTTCACCCAAAACCCAAACCCAATCCAATTCTGAATTCTGGTGTCTCTGTCTTCAAAATATATCGAGAATTGAGCTGCTATCAATACCTTCACTGCTATAACCTCCACCAAGCTGCTGTCATCTCCTTGTTGGCTGGGGCTTCTCTGGGAAACCACCCAGCAGGGACCAGTGTGCCCTTGAGCCCGGTTGTATTTGAAGAGCTCATTCTAGGAAGAAGGGCGTACACGTGACATGGAAAGGCCCCGTCTCAGCAGGGAGCCCTGCTGCATTTGGCAAGAATGCAAGGGAGGCTGGTCACATGTGTGGCCCAAGTGCAGTAACAGCAGTGGTCCATCTCCGACAAAGGGACCCCAAACAATGGTTCTGTCCACCAAGCCTGAGACTTTGCTTTCTGTTTCCTTTGGGTTCCCTGGGAAAGGAAACTCTGGGGATTCCCATTCCTGGGTTTGCAGAAAACATCTTTGTTAAAAGTGTGACCAGGAGGGAGCAGAGCCCCACCCTGCATGTTGTGAGTCCAGGGGCAGGTCAACAGCTGCCTTTCTTCCTGGCAGTCTCAGCTTGTGGGGCCAAAACACGGCACGTGTACATTTACTGTTTTTATACTTAGAACGGCTTGGCTCTGACTGCATTTCCTGCTTTGATCACAGTGAGGGACTGAGGCAGGGGGGCTGTTGCCCACTCGGGCACCTGAGAAGGATATCCCGCTCCTTCTCCACAGCTGCGGGTGCCTGTGTCCTGCCCACCCTGGCACACATTGTGCCTTGCTGGATCCTCTGCAAATCACCTGGTCAGGCTGGATAAGCCTTGTGCTTTGTTTCCCTGGGACTAAAGGACCAGATGTATCCTGGGTGAGCACAGAGGGAAGGCCTTTAATCCATTTTCTGGTAAACATTCCTGCAGGTGGCATATGGCTATCACATGAGAAAAACAAGCTGTTTTTTTTTGGTTCTGATAATTTGTTCTGGGCAAAACACCCTGTTTTTCCCCGAGTCCAGTCCTTCTTTTGCAATCATGTAGATTTCATCCTGTGTTTATTATTTTCTCTGGTTCCTGAGACCTGGCCTGGGAAGACAGTCCTGTTTTAGGAGAGGACATTCACTCACAGGAATCTGCACTTTGTTTTTGGATGCTTTTATTGCCTGAGATACTAGTTAGTGAGGGAGCACATGAGAAATACTGTCAGCTCTGTGGAGAGAGGAAAATAGAGCTCCCACATAAACCAGCAGGAAACCACAGAGCCTAGCAGAGAAAGTCTGCAATTATGGTGGCATGGTGAGCTGAATTAGCAGCTTTTCAAATTGCCTCTGAAAAGCAAATATACTGTTGATAAAAAGATTGGCTAACTAACCCCTAGGATGACTGTAGAAGTGTACATTTCTCTCTTTCCTGTGTAACTTGTGATTTTTCTTAGCTATGATATTCAGAAGTTAGTTTTGATAATGTCTATTTCAAAAGTAATGCTTATCTAGGCAGGCCTTAAATAATATTGAAACAATTACAAAAAAAAAAAAAATCCTAAACATGAAAAAACTGTAAAACAAAACCAGCGAGTGCTTTTAGAGGGGCTCCTGATCTGATGGCTTCCCATGTGCAAGGCCCCGTCCTGCTCCTAAGCTGGCAGGTGTTTCTCAGGCTAGAAAGCCACCTATCCCAATCTGGGCTCAGCCTCCAGGCCTCCTTCCAGGGACCTACACCAGCTCTATCCTCTGTTGGTCCCCTGACCCTCCCGGGTATCCAGCCTGCTTCTCCAATTGAGGATAACGCTGAACACCTCCTACTGAGGTGAACCGTGGCTCCGTCTTTGTCTGGCAAAGGACTGAGCACCAGCCTGGCACAATTACTGCCGAATAATGGATTGGCAGTTGAACTAGACCTGAGCTTATAAATATCGGTTGGGGAGTAGAACAACCTGGGGAAGCCTGTTTGATTTGTTTTCTACCCTCCCTGAGGTGCTATTGCCGTCCCATCTGAGCCCCTGCCTGGAAGATTCCTATGGTCCTCCTGATGCTGAGATTCTGTGAATCAGGGTGATCCTATTGCTCATCCTCCAGGCAGCCCACAGACCGCCACCAATGATTCTTCCTCTGTGCCCTTTGGCTGCCTTTGTCCTCAGACCCCACACTAGTCCTCAGAATAGGAGTCACGTTCGGGTCCAGAGCAGCAGGCTGTGGCTCAGCTTTGGCCCTTTTGCTAAATGTGGCCACACATGTTGTAGGGTAAGAGTTTTGGAGGTTAGAGCTGGGAGTCAGGGTGGACACATAGGCAAAAAGAAGGCTTGGTCCGAACTCCTTCAGTTCAATACAGTGCACCTTTATTGAGCTCCTAGGAAACTAGGAAAAGGAGGGAAAGCAGAGATAACAGATACTGCCGGGGATCTCTCTGGAGCACCGCTGCGTGTCTCTGTGACAATGGAGGTAGGCCGGGGAAATCCTGGCATGAAGTTCACCCAGAACGGGGGCTCCACACAGCATGGCTGCTCCCAGGCTTTGCTCTCTATGGGTGCCAGGAAGGAGCCATTGCATGGAACGGAGCGGGACTGTCTCTTATATTTGGAAGACTTTACAGTTCTCTTTAAATCCACTATCCACAGGCCCCAGTGGGAAAAGAATTTGGTCTTTAACTTGCTCTGTTTTGGACAAACACTTCACATGACCAATGTACACTGTTGCATAGTTTTGCAAAGGCCTTCCCGTTCATTCCAGAAATTCTCCATCAGCTGACAAATCAAATTGTTCTGGCCGCAGGGAATTCAAAGCCTTTTCTCCTCAAATAGACATTTCTCCTCATTGTGCCCCTTTGATGGGAAGTGTAGAGAGTGAAGGAATAAAGCCCAGAAAGAGCAAGAGGCACACGGGCATCCAAGGGACAGCGGTGATGGGGACTGAGCATTGCCTTCCTAAGCCACTGCATGAGCCACAGACTCTGCTGCACACGGGCTGGCATCCTTCCAGTGCAATGTGGGCCGCCTCCTCTATGTGATTGAAGTGCCATGTTTCCTGCAGCAAGCTCCTTATAAGAATTCTTCAGGTCCCAAGAAAAAGTTAGAAGCCAGTGCTGCAGAGAGATGATAGGAGGCTCATGGTCTTATCCCAGGTCTGACCTCTGCTGCCAGGGTGCTAGGCTGTGTAATGCTCACAGGGTGGCATCAAAGGCTTGGAGGCCAGGGATACCATGGGGAAGTGAAGGCCAGAAGCAGGGCTTATCCCATACCTGCTGGCAGCCCCTGTTTTTCCCAGCAGAGTCTTGAGTAGCAGCATGAGGGGAGGCCAGACAGGGATCTCATGGTTCACATGGATGAGGAGGTCAGGGGCTCATGGCCAGGCAGAAACTCTGGGCCCAGGCACTGGGAAAGCAGATAGGGCGCACACCCCATGGGTGTGATCAGGTACTGCTCTCCTGAGCAAGAGAGGTGTGGCATGAACAGGACCGGCCACGCCATCCAGCCACATAATGTGGCCAGTGCCCCAGCTTCAGGGCTGCTTACTGCCCACACAAGCCTCACACATAGACCCCACCGAGCAAATTCGTGGCTCTTCAGGCCTGGCTCTGGGCCCGGTGAGTACTCAGCTAGGAGCCAAGAGCCAGGGACATGGGGCACGTGGTACTCAGGCAGATAGACATGTAGAAGCGCAGGGGCTCGATTCCCCAGCCGGTGGCTTTCAGTCCGTGTGACCAGTCAGGGCCCGGCCCCCCGCACTCAGTGTGCACTGGCAGTGGGGGGGCTTCTGAAGAGGCCAGCGCTGGCTGGCTACTTGGCCTCCACCAGCTGCTCCAGACGCTGCAGCATCGTCAGACGCAGGGCTTGGAACCTGGAGGGAGACACAGCCAAGAGGACTCACTGACCCCGGAGGATACAAGGAGAGGGGGACAGAGCGAGGGAGCGCACAGATGGCTGGGCCAGTAGACCCAAGGCTGATTAGCGGCCACCATCTTTCCTCCGCCAAGGAGAGGGAAGAGCCAGGGCCACACCCTGCAAGACCAGCGGCTTCGAGAAGCAGTCAGACAGGGCTGTCAAGCTTCAAATGTGGAATGTGCTGTTTCTCTTCCCAAGGTTCTTCGGTACAGAGAGGAGCATGCTGGAGGGGACAGGGTGGCAGAGCAGGGATCGGGAAGCCTGCATTCAGGCTCAGGCTCTTCAGTGACCTGTGCCGCAACTTTCCTTGCCTCAGGCCTCGGTTTCCTCTCTGTATCCCAAATGGACTGGCCAGGTGACCCCCAGGTCCCCTTCCAGCTCCCAGACCCTACAGCCAACTGCATGATGGACTGTCCCCTCTGACTGGGGATAGTCTCTGCTGACTTCCCGAATGGGGCCTCACTGCACAGATTTGGAAGGCTGGGGTGGGGACTGGAGGGCGGGCTGTGGCTTTCCAAAACTCATTCAGCCAGAAACCAGAAACCAAACCAGTCCCCCGATGGCAGGCCCTCTCATGGTGAGCAGACTGCCTCCTTCCCTTCCTGAGGGGGAACTCTGACCCTGGCCCCAGCTGAGTGCCCCAGGTGTTTCCCCTACCCCATCCTTCACTCTGCAGAGGGACAGGCCAGTCATTGGCAGGTGCAACTTGGCTAGCCTCACCCAGCCAGGCCTTGATGTAGCTTCCCCAGGAGCCCACAGGTGACACCTGCTCACCTTTCCATTGAACACGTCCCCCTCACCTGAAACCACCAGCTGACATAGAAGGTTCCAACAGCCACTGCTTTTTGGCAGGCTGAGAATTCCCACTAGCAGGAAAGGCCCAGACCAGGCTGAATGTGCCCTGAGCAGGCCCTCTCCTCGGTTTCTCCTCCAGGGCTGTGTCACCAGTAGTGCTCATGACCCTGGTCCAGTGCCCACCCGCGCTCCTGCCTGACTCTCCCGAGCTCAGTTTCAACAGTGGCGCCCCTCCCGTGCTGCTGAGGTGCTGAAGCCAGAGGGGCAGTTTGCCCTGCCTCCTGCCCTTTCTGCAGGCTGTCACCCCAGCTTGCCCTCACTACCGGGAGCCGGGGGGGCAGGCCTCCCTGAGCCAGGCCAAGCGTCGTGCCCTGGAGGAGGGGAGAGCTTGCCCAGCCCCGGCCTGGGGGCTCTGCCCTATGCACTTGCCCTGATGTTCAGGACCCACGACTGGCTCTTTATGTGCTGCTTACTTCATGGTCAGTTTGATTATTTCTCTTTCCTCCTCTTCTTTTAATTTTTCAACAAAACTGTCCAGCACCGGCATTTCAAATTTAATGTACTGAGCGACCTAGAAAATCCAAGAACATTTTAATGTGCTTTAAATTAGAAGCCAAAAATGTGTTTTCTTTTCCTCAGGGCCTCCACAAGCAGTCGATCCAGCCATGTCTTATAGCCAAGGAAATGGCTGCCCTTCTCGCCACCACGCCCAACTCTCAGTCTGTACTAGGACAGAGGACAGAAAAGCCCATTCTCGCCTCACAGCTTATTATCCCTGGGAGGAGAGATGAAGCTGGAGATTAGGAAAAGTATTCAGTAGAGAGCAGAACCACGCTGGGTCTTCTCGGGGGTGAGGGAGGGGAGCGCTGGGAACACCATTGTTTCTAACCCTGGAATGAAGCCGCACTAGTCTGTGAATGGTTCGAAGGGTACAGGTTCACTGGCCTTCACCTTGCGTCCAAACCCTAGAGGCCTTTTCCGTGCAAGGGAGCTCGGCAACATGCTCCTTCCTAGCCCAGGACGCAGGCTGTGGTGGGACTTAACCACATTTCCCTTCCACAGGCCCGGGGTAGGCACTAGTTAAGGGGCCCTTGTGTGGGTGACAGCCAAACACACTCTAACAAAGGAAAAGTTTCTACCTGCCTGAGGGGGAAGGCACAGGCAATGGTTTTTTATGACTCAACTTCCTTTTTCCCCTAGGCCCGCGGCTGGGGCTGGTGGTCCTTGACAGGAGGAGGGAGGGCTGGAGCCATCCCTGTGCTGGGCTTGGGGCCCTTCAGGACAGCTGTGTGAGACACCACTCCACATGGCTCTGGCCAAGCTCATCTTCAGAGCCCTTGGGAGTCCCCATGCTGTCGTCCAGCCCTTCCCTCAGGAGCAGGCCTCCCTGAGCCTCAGCCCAGACTCACATCGTGGGGAACTTCCTCGCCCAGGTCGGCTTCCATCAGGAATATCCTGGCGATCTTCTCACATGGCCCGTGCAGGATTCTGGAAATCAGTGGGTACTCACAGTCTTTTAATTTTGTTCGCTCTGAAAAAGAAGGCCATTTACAAAACTCATGGGGCAGTAGGATTGCCCCTCTTTGTTCCAGGATGGGAATGTGGTAGAAAATGGATGTCCAGGGGGCCCGGAAACCTTCTCCAGACCTTGAAGAGAAGGTTGCCCCGAATGATGTGTGATTGTGGCATTCAGCAAAGACAGGTCAGAGAGGAACAGGAGCCCAGGGAGTAGGAGAGAGGGGAGGGTGGACACGGGGAGGCGGGCTGCTCAGTTACCATGGAGCGGAACCCTGCACAGAGGGACATGTGGGTTCTGCAACTGTTCTCAGGGGGTGAGGGGCTTCAGCTCCAGCTCACAGCCCCTGACGTGCACCCCCAACCCTTCCCAACTGAGTGTGGTCGAAGACAGTGGCCTCCCTTGTGAGTTTGGTGGGATTCTGGAAGGGGCATCGAGCATGCCTGGGTTTGGGCCTGGCAGAGCATTCACGGTGGCCCTCAGAGAAGGAGCATGGTCAGTGAGCTTGCCACATGGACAGAGACTTTGGTCTTTATGATCCGGAAGCAGAGGCAGACACTTACCCCCAGACTCGTGAACAATGTAGAGCGCAAACTCACTGGGGCCATTTTCCACCTGTACAGACAGGAACAGGAAGTCAGACCAGGGCTTTATGAGACAAGACAGGAAGGGATCCCCAGCAAGAACCACACTGCCAGCGCTGCATGCACAAGTCCCCAAGGATCCTCCCCTCTTTCTGCTTAAGATCCCTAGAGATGCCGCGTCGGTAGAGGAAACTTTTGCTAGACCTTCTAACCCAGGAACCACAGGCAGCTTCCCTGGCCTTTGCCAGCTTCTCCAACAAGACAGCAAACTGCCAGCAACCGGGGGCAAGGCCGCTCATAGCCAGACTTACTCGGAACTTGTTCAGCAGCAGGGTGAGCACGTGCACGGTTGTCATGGTGCTGTTGACCCTCACGTTGGTCACGGACCCATAGGCAGGAGTAAACACCGAGGTCTGCAGAGGGAGGTGGGCCGTTCAGGGCAGGGCCAGAGGGACATGGAGCTGACATCATGCAGGGTCTGGGCACACTGTCAGCCCGATGGTCTGGGGTGACAGGTGACCCTGGGCTCTGGAAGCACCTGTGCCTGTCCAGCACAGGTCACACACAGCTCCGCCCACATCTGGTGCCCTTGGGGAAGCCCTAGCAACTCCTGTCTTACAGAGGCCTGTGAGAAAGATGCCTCCGAAGCTATCAGGGCCAGTTCTCTGACCCTCAGAGCCAGTCCCATGGAAGTACTTCACAGGAGGTGTGGGGACCAGTCTCCTTCTCATTCTTTCTTTGGCTCAAATTGCCAAGTGTCTGTTGATTCTAAGACCGAAAGTCCTGGAATCTGTCTGCTCCTCCCTGTTCTCCCAGCAGTAGAGGTCCTCAGTTTACACTGCATCAGCACCCCACCTCTCTCCCCTTCCAATCTCAGCGCTTTCCATCCATTCTCCACACTGCTGTCCCAAGAAACCACCTTTCAAAAACCTTGCAACTCAAAGTGTGTTCTGGACAAGCTGCATTAGCACAGAGTCTTGGCTCCCAGCCCCAGACTCTTGAATCAGAATCTGCATTTTGAGG
This sequence comes from Eumetopias jubatus, assembly GCF_037043125.1. Classification (NCBI taxonomy): domain Eukaryota; kingdom Metazoa; phylum Chordata; class Mammalia; order Carnivora; family Otariidae; genus Eumetopias; species Eumetopias jubatus. Next base: position 40,174,623 of record NW_028274823.1, on the reverse strand, counting down.
AAACCACCAGATGATGCTCTCCATACAGTACAATTTGAGAAGGACTGTCTTCTGGCATAGTTCTAGTTAGAAGTATCTGAAGGCAGCCCACAGCCTCAACAATACCATTGCTTCCTCTTCTCGCTGCATATGTGATACATTGATTCTCTCCCCAGTGCCCTGTGGTCCAACCACACAAGCTCTTCACTGTTGTGGGGGTGGGGGGCGCATTATACTCCTGCAGATATCTTGCCTTTGCCTGTGAGACACCATATATATAGTCAACCAGGGCATTATCTGAGGCTTAATAAGTCCTCAATGAGCACTAGCCAGGTTATAGACCTGCTAAACACTTCACCTAAAATCTTTGATTTAATCCTTCCAACAGCTTTTTGAAGTACCCTTTTGAGAAAGGACACAGAGTCTTGGAGAGGTCAAGTAGCTTGTCACGGACACCCATCTAGGAAGGGCAGAGCCATTGGAAACCCCATGCTTTATCCCCGTGGCACTGAGATCTCCCTGTGATTCTCACTTCCCTGAGGTGAGCTCTTCCTCACTTTCCAAAACTAAATTCAGATTTACACATTCCTCCTCTATGGTCCTAGCTCTACTTTCCCCAGGATATAACTGGGGCTCAGGAATATGAAGGACTTGCTCAGTGTCTCCAAATACCGGAGTCAGACTCAAAGCCAGACCTGCCTCCTCCCTTAGTCACCATGCCAAATGACTCTGGGTTACACAGAAAGCCAGACTAGGCTTTCAGTCCCCAAGAAATATGGAGTAGAGGAGTCAGGCCTTTTCAAGGAGAAGAAAGGTCTTGTCAACAAGACATTATTGGTGTTTCTTCTGCCTGGAGCCTTTTCTCAAGATGATGCTGACCAGCTCCAAGTACGAACAAAGGCCGCATGGCTGCTTTGCCATCTCTAACCACAATGGTTTCTCTCTGGTAGAACACAGTTGAATCTAACAGCCCAGAACAAAGCAATGGGACAGGTACCAAGTTTTACTGAGTCTGAAAATCACATCAACACCACTGTGAATCAGAATAGTTTCGGAAAATGGTTGAGTGAAGTAATAGTACACAGTTCTAAGAAATAAAAATCCAGAATAACAACCTCAGGAAGTCAATTCTAGGTATAATTTTTTTAACTTGTTGCCTGTGATTCAAGTACCTGTTACCTGATTTCTCAGGACACTGATTCCGAGTGGACTGCCAAGTAAGAGGGAGAAGGAGCCCCTTACTCAGCCAGGAGATGGGAATCAGCTGTCCAACATGCCTAAGATACTAGTTCACGTCCTGGATGTTAAGTCAGTTTGCCTGGAAGAATGAACCCACCTTCTGGAGGTAAATCTGTTACTGGGAGAAAGAGCTGCTCTGACTGGATTACAGGCTAGTGGGTTGAGTGTCCAGCTGGCTGAGGAGCCCTTCTTGCCAGGGTGCCTCCCATGGATAAAAAGCTGTGACAAAAGTCCTCATTGTTCATTTCTGTTCATTCAAAAGGCTACAGAGTGCTCAGACATCTCTCTGGGGCATTTGCAATGACTACAGTAAGGTTGAATGTGCTTAGAGATGAGTGATTCCCTTAGAGGAGGGGGTAAATGCGCTGGAGATAAGCTCCACTATTTGTTACCTTGAGTCATGGATCAAAAGCTTCCTTTTTTAGGATCATAGAAATACGAAGAACCTAAGTTCATGCAAATATTCTTTTAAAATTTTTGAATAATTCCTCAAAATAATAATATACTTACTGAACACTTTACAGATTAAACCCTTTTGGAACAAGTTTTAAAGAATATCCAAGTCAGATCGTGGGTCCTTTGGCTAATCTAGACGATTCTTAATCTCTGCTTAACTTCAACCCTGCACCCTCTAGGGAAACTACTCTCAAATAGTCCTGGGTTTCCCTGCACTTAGCTAGGATCGCCTAGTGTCACCCACGAACATTCATTGCAAACCTAGCCCAGAGTGGAAGGCGGGGGGAAGGGTGTCCTCTTAGTAAGGCAAGGTCCCTTCTGCTTGCCTTGCTGAACTCTTCACCCTAAAGTCCAGGGTACTCCCCAGAGCACTTGAATGGCCCCTGGCAGGCCTAACCTGTGTAACTGTTCTTCAGGTCTGACCCTGAGAGCTGCCTTTGCCAGGCCCCCTCCCCCTCCCATGAGTCATCGCCTATCAAGATGGGCAGCTGCTTCAACTGGAAACCTCTGCTTCCATTTCCCAGTGCTGCAGGATGTGGCCCTGTTATAGGACACTCCATCCAGGGCCTCACCCAAATTGCCACTCCTGCATTTATAGAAACAATCAACTTCTCCTTTTACAGTTTGGTTTGTTTAGGGACTGAAGTCATCTGGGGAAGGAGATCTTTTCCTCAGGTCAGTACAATACATACTCGGACAAAAGGCTAAGTGCTGGGAACCAGGAGTAGTGCGGGTTCTCTGGGGCGCAGAAACACGTGCCCCTGGACCCACCTCAACCTAGGGCTTACTCTACCCAGGGAGAAGGCCAGCAGCACATCACGTTCCCATGAAACCATCTGTCGAGCTCGGGTGGAAACCTCAGAGAAAATTGCCTAATTAGACATAAACTTGGCATTACTTTCCAAAAATCCATGCAACTTGTGAAAATGGGTTGACAGTGAGTATGCGGTAAAAAAACAAAACAAAACAAAAAAACAAACCCAACAACAGGCTTTGGGGTCACCAGCTGGAATGTGTTTTGTGGGGGTTTTTTGTTTGTTTGTTTGTTAGTTTGATGTGACTTTGGGCAAGCTATTTCTCCTCCTGAGCCCATTTATCGGTGAGGACGCAGATATGACACACCAGCACACAGGGCCATGGTGAGGGTGACCTCTGACAAGACTATGGTGGGGCCTGGCCTTCAGAAGGCCAAGAGCTGCACCCGTGCTTGGGGCCTCCTCCCTGTGGCCTCAACTTCAGGGCCCAGGGGAGATGCCAGGCTGGAACATCACCTTGTGGTTGTAAAAGTGCCCATTGATGGAGAAGCGATGTCGCCGGATCCTCTGGGCCTCGCCGGGTGCGCGGGCCCGGGGCCTCCTCTGGATCACACAAGCTGCATCACTCTTGGTCCGCATCAGCTGAGGGGTCTCCTCATCCTCCTCCAGGGGCTCTGTAGTGAGGAACAGGTGAGAAGGTCAGTCCGGGTCGGAGCAAAGGGGCCAGAGAACTGCCGTGCTGCAGCGGTCACGCGGTGCGTGGGGCTTGGTTCCCTGGAGCTTTGTGGTCACACCCCACTGCGGCAGAGGGTGATGTGAATGCTGTTTCTGTGACAGGACTTGGGTGACGCCCACTTCGCAGGCAGGAAAGGGGGCCCCCAGACAGGACCACCTGTGTCACAATGCCATATGGCCACGGCCTGGGCCTCCGTCTCCGGGCGCCCTGGGCAGCTCTTCGGCAGCCCCATCCCTGTCCTCTGAGCCTCCACTGAGTGTGAGGGGAGGACATACAGAGGACAGATGAGCAGTCTGGACTCCAGAGTGTGAGGAAGATGCATCCTAGAGGCCCACAGGCCCCGGAGGGTGCCATGCTTGCTGTTGCTATTCTCTCCTTTCTAGAAAGCAGGGGACTCAGGCAAATTACGTCAAACAATGTCACCCCTGCAAGCTTCTGCCTCCTTTTTCTGTAAGTGGGGAGCTGAGGACAATGCCTTGTACTGAGGAGGTATTTAGCAAGTGTTGCTCCTGAAGACAAATAAAGCCACTCTGCGCTCCTCCGCATAGCTGGTCTTTTCTTTTTTCTTTTTTTCTTTTTTCCTTTTTCTTTTTTAGAGAGGGGAAGAGAGAAAAAGGGGGGGGCAGAAGGAGAGGGAGAGAGAAAGAATCCCAAGCAGGCTCCACATCCAGCATGGAGTCCAACTTGGGGCTTGATCTCACAACCCTGAGGATCATGACCTGAGCTGAAATCAAGCATTGGACACTTTAACCAACTGAGCCAGCCAGGCGTCCCAACACAAAGCTGTTCTTCAGAGATGGTGGTCATGAGCCAAGCCCCTTGCCCCGGCTGAGAGAGACGGGGTCCCAGGTAGCTTGAGGCCCCACTTACCTGAGCTGTCTCTGGAACTCTTGGCCCTGGGTGCTGTCTGAGTCCTTGGCTCCTGGGCAGGGACCCTGCCATCCTGAAGAAGTGGCTCCTTTCTGAAAAGACAGTCAAGGTGCTCAAAGAGCTGCTGACAGAAAAAAGTAGCTCAAGTCACAGAGAAGAGGCTGGTGGCCTCTGAGGACGGGACGCAGGCAAGAAGCAGGGCCGGCCGAGGTAAGGCTCTACTTCACACCGAGTTAATGTAAAACACTGAAAGAAAAGCGAAGGATTGCCAGGGTGTCTGCCGGAAGGAGAGGGAGTGTGCCCTGCAGACCTGAGTGGCATTGTCCCTGCTGCACAGACACACGGACACACGCCGTGTGCCCATGCACTCCTGGGCACCAGGCTGAGGGAGGCAGTGTGTGCGGCCAGGTGCTGAGCAGGCTCTCCGGGCTTCCGTCAGGCTTGATGGAGAGTCAGGCAGCGGCAACCTCGAGGGGCCCGCCTCTGGGCCTCTGGGCCAGGCGGAGTCCAAGCCAGGGAAGCTGGTGCCGGGCCGGAGAAGGGGATGTGTGTGATGGGAAGTAGCCCAGAGCGTGAGGGAGCCAGGGAGGGGCAGGCGAAGAGCTGAACCCAGGCTGGGAGGCCCCTGAGGGTCCTGCTGTCTGACCGCTCCTGTGGTTGCCTCCCCCCCCCGGGGAGTGGGACCTTGAGTCCCACTCGTCGCCTTTCTACGAAGCCCGTCCAAATGTTATACTCTAAGTCTGTATGGGATGCACGGGGGGTGTCAAGGTGCCCTAAGTGCCCTCAGAACAGCAACTTTGCTTTAATTTTTGAAGGGAAAAGGTTTCGCATTTTCGCCTCTTGGAAGGATTCATTACGTGCAGAAGCGATCAAAACTCAGCAGTTTGCTGCCCTTTATTGGGGGCGGGGGAGGCGCTGGGAGGAGGCAGATGTTCATTAAGCCGTAAGGCAGGAAACGGTTTCATCACGATTAAAACATATTTCTGATATTAAAATAAACCTGATATTAAGCTCTAATAAATTTTTAAAAACAAATTCTGATATTAAAATGAAAGTAGAGCAGTAGGAGGTTAAATTTGTGTGAATTTTTAAGGTAGAACAGGAGATGCCAAGAAATGTTTGTTTTGCCCAGGATGTTGGGAGCCCCCCTGGCCACAGCTCCTTTCCTTGCAGGTAAGGCAGCTCCTGTGAACGTATGAGAAACACAACTGGTGTTGGGAGTCTGGAAAATTCTCCAAGAGTGAGATGATTCGGCCATCATCTGGAAAGACCACTGTTGGCAGGTGAGGCCACGGGCTCAGGCAGTCATGGGGTGACAAGGATAGGGCGGGCTTGTGCTGTCATGTGCCCTGTTCGGGAGCAGGGCTAACACCCTGGACATCCCGAACAGTAAGCACGAGTTCAACAGGTGTCAAGGAGGGCACCTGGCCCTGCCTCAGCCAGCCCAGCACTCACAGGGGGCAGCCGGGCTGTCCGGGTGTCCAGGAGGCTGAGGAGAGGTGCACTCGCTCCCTGTCGTCCTGTATCTGGAGCCGGATAGGCCGCCTCAGTCCCCAGGCAATGTTGAGAAGTCCCTCGATGACCAAAGCGCCTTCTTCCTGTGGGGAACTCACATAGGCTAGCCTCTTTCCCCAGAGCAGCCCTCCTCAGGGGTCACTGCCCATCCCCCCCCCCGCATCCCCCTTAAGGCCCAGCCCCTCCCCAGGGGACTCCCCTGAACACTCTTGCCCCAAACACACCTCTCCTCCTTGGGGTCCTGTCCTCCCCTGGGGGAAGGCACATGAGCCTCTATGTGCTCCAAGGCGTGAGGCCATGGGGCTGACCAGAGGAAGCCTGAGGCGTGCCCTTCCACCGCTCAGTTCACATCTGGTCAGGGGCATGGCCTGGGACGGAGCAGCTGAGTCAGGCGTCCCACAGGAACCCAGCTGCTCTCCAGCAAGCACGTCCACACGGGTGAGGAAACGTTCCAGAGAAGGAGGCCACATTGACACTGGTGCCAGGTAGGGATGCCTTCCCGCACCTGGGGAGGGGGCCCCACAGTCACCAGGGCCCGCTGCGAGTGTGCTGAGGGCACTGGATTCCATGCCCATCAGAGCAGGGGTGGCTACTCCTTGGAGCTGTGTCTCAGCCCCAACCCTTCTCCCCACACTGCTCCTGACTGCCACAGGAACCACTCGAGTGGCCTGGGCCCACCCCGATTTCTAAGCTGCCTTCTTTCCTGAGGGCCAGTCTTGCTTTTCTCACCCACCTGCACGTTACCAGCCTCCACATTCCACTACTGGCATGAACACTCAGAATAGCTACAACAGCTCTCGTTCTGTGCCCCCAACCAGCCTTGATCTCCCAAGGTCTGCAGGTGTCACAGCTACCACCCTCCTGCCAAGCCCTGAGGTCCCAATTGACAGAACTCTCCAGGGGCACCCTCAGCCAGTTTCCCCTCCCACCCCTCCGGTCTTTGATTCTGTTTCTGACCTCTTCCAGGCTCTTATGTATGCGTGACCACAGCCAGGCTCTCTGCGCCCAGCCGAATTGCCCCACGCATGTGCCTGGCCACGCTGCTCTCAGAACATCTTCTCAGCCCCACTTTCCCCAGATCCTTCCAGCTACCTGCTCCTAAGCTGCTTTGATACTAGCCTTTTGGCAATGAACGTTAAACATCATTCTCCCGTTGTTATGTGTATGTGTGTGTGTGTGTGTGTATATATATATAAAAATATATTTTGAGCACTGGGTGTTATACTCCCATTGCTATCTTGAGCACCACCTTAGATTTACAAATTGCATTTCTTTCTCCTTATAGGCTTTGAAAGCCTTGTGAGAATAAGGGACCTTGTGGAAACGTCTTTGTATCCCCAGAAGGGCTTACAGAGGTATCCTTTAGCACTGGTATCATGGTAAGTTAGTAATCGCTTAAAACACCCTGCTATCCACAGAGAAAATAGTTCCACTCTGTTCAAGGTTATCAAAAATACACATAGCTTTCTGGAATGACCTTGCACTGTTTGTTAAAAAAGAAAATGACAACAATAAAAGTAGAGCACTTCTTGATGACCACTGAAGTTACACAGCCACAGACATGTAACTAACGCTCCCTACAAAGTTAAGACTGGATTGATTCCCTGGAGTTAAAGGGCAGTAAGAAACCCCAAAGTGGGGTTTGGTTCTCTGTTTTCTGTCTTGGCCTCAGATGCCTCTGTCAGAGGTCAACATGCGGGGCGTCTGGGTGGCTCAGTCGTTAAGCACCTGCCTTCAGCTCGGGTCATGATCCCAGGGTCCTGGGATCAAGCCCCACATTGGGCTCCCTGCTCTGCGGGAAGCCTGCTTCTCCCTCTCCCACTCCCCCTGCTTGGTTCTCTCTCTCACTGTGTCTCTCTCTGTCAAATAAATTAAAAAAAAAAAATCTTAAAAAAAAAAAAAGGAGGTCAACACGCTGAGAGAGAGAGCCCCCCGCCCCACCCGGCAGCTCAGCAAGTTCATTCACGGAGCCCCACTGCCTGCCAGCCCCACGTCTGACCCTGTGTGGAGGGAGATCAAGCAGTCACGGTCCTGGGTCCGAGAGTCAGGAGATCATTTAGAGCTCCGAGGGGCAGGAGAAGACAGCACCACTGGGCCAGGGGCAGTGGGGCTGGACACGCCGAGACTGAGCCTTCAAACATGCCACCGGAAGTCTCTGGAGACCTTGCAGTGAAGGAGACAGGAGGAATTGCCCTGGGACTGGGAGCCAGGGGCAGGAGCAGAGTTGCTGCCTCTGAGGTCAGGGATCAGCTACACTGGGGTCTGCTGGCCTGATGTGACTCGGGCCCCATGTCCCTACACAGATGGCGCGTGTGCCCCCAAGCTGCCCCCCCCCCCGCCACCGACCACTGTTCCTCTGTCCCTCAGCCTGGCCCCATCGGGTTGGAGGGGAGGCCCTGTCAAGTCTGCAGCTGTCTCTGGTCAAAGCAGGGGAAACTGAGGGCAGAGCAGAAGGAGCTCCAGGCTCCAGGGGGGCCCTCGCCGTACAGGTGGGGAAGGGCATGCAGGCCGGGGCAGGACTTGAATCTGGGTCCCACAGCCTCACATTTCCATTAAGTCGGGAAGCCATTCTGGGCCCTCTGATTCTGAGTCCCAGTGAACACGTCCCTCCTCACTGGAGGCCCCTGCCTCTCCCCGGGCTGAGCTGGCAGGAGCGGGGGCAGCCCCTCCCCTGCCCCGGAGGGTAAACAACCCCGGAGCCTCCCACGGCTCCGGCTGGCTCCGGGCTGGCGGCCGGCCCAAGCCCGCCCGCCACGTTGTTTTCCCTCTGAGAGCCTTCCTGGGCACTGCTATTTTTGGCCCGCGTGACAGTGACTGATGGCGGGCGGGGAAGTATAAAAGCAGCTGCCGGGCCTCGGGGTCCACCAGACAGCTCGGGGAGGCTTGCATGCCGGGCAGCAGCCCCACCGTCACGCTCCCCGTCCATCTCCTGGCCACGCCAACGCTGGACGCGGGGCTCTGACTAAGGGGCCCCCAACTCTTGGCCCCGAACTCCCTGGGCCTTCCCAAGGACTGTCCTTGCTCACCCGGCAGCCCTGTGATGCCCGGGTTCCCTCAGCTACAGGTAAGGGAGAGCAACTTCCCTCTGGTTAGAGATGCGACAGAAAGGTTTTGTTTATCTTTGAGACGAACAGGGCCTCACTGCGGGTTAGAGACCAGGGCATGCAGTCGATGGCAGGGATAGTAGCCTCCGAGGGCGTCGCATTCGTAGAGGGATTTCATTCCATGCGTTTCTTACAACACCCTTTCCAGCAGGGTACTTATAACCCTGTTTTATGGACGGGTCGGGGAGGCTTGGAGAGGTGACCTCGCCAACGGTCCCCAGGCCAGGAAGCGGCAGAGGCTGGTTTTACACCCAGGTTCCCTCTGACTCCAGCCCATTAGGCCGGGTTGTCTGATTTGTGCAGGTTCTTCAACAACAGTAAGGATAGATTCTTAAGCACGAGGCTTTCAGCGTTAGCAGGAAGGAAGAGTCCGGGAGTCCGAGCCCGGGCTTGGGTCTGCAGACTTCACTCCACTCTCAGGCCCGTGAATCCCCCGGGCAGCCTCAGCTGAGAGAGGGGACACAGAGGGGTGACAGAACGGCAGACCCTCAACCCCGGTCCTCTGTCGATCAACAGGTCTCCGCCCCGCCTCGCCCACGGCCATGAGGTCCCGGCTACTGCTTCCCGTGGCCCACCTGCCCACAATTCAGGAGACCCTGGAGGAGATGCTGCCCGGGGGGCCCGGGCAGGAGCCCCCGGCCTCCCCCAGCCTGGATGACTACGTGAAGTCCATTTGTCAGCTGGCACATCCCACCTCAGTGCTGGATGTGGCCACAGCCAGGGCCCAGCCCAGCAGAAGCCCCCGGCCAGCCCGGACCTTCCAGAAGAGCTGCCCTACTGAGTCCCTACGGGACATTACTACCTGCTTCAGTGGTCAGCAACGGGCACCGCCTGGGGACGGCACTACCGACCCCCTGGACTGGCTCTTCGGGGAGTCCCAGGAAAAGCGGCCGAGTAGGAGGGACCCGCCAAGGAGGACTGGCTTCTCTGCTGACTCCTGGGGTCTACACAGACAGATGGACAGTGGCAAGGCCCGAGGGACCCCCAGAGGGAGACTCTGGGATGCCAGGGTGCAAGGGCACTCTCTGGTGAGACCCTCAAGGGACTGGCACCAGGGCTCCGGGGCTTCCAGGCAACTCGGTGGGGCCGCGGCCTCCCCCCCAGCTCCCCGCCCCAGCAGCATCCTCAGAACTCTCTATTTGCACCTCCCAGTGATCCATGAACTCTAACCCCTCCCCAATAAAGCCTTCTGTACAGAGTACGCTGGTCTGTGTCACCTCCTCCCCCTCCTCCCCTGGGGTGGGGACTGTCCCTGGCAGGTCTCCAAGAGGGAAACACCTTTCTGCAGGGGCTGCCTGCCTGGGCATTTCATAGCGAGGCACACCCCCCCCCACCCCGAAGAGTGAGAACAGCCTTTCTGGCCTCATGTGGTGTTACTGATCCTGCTTGCACTGTTCCACACTGCTCCTCGCTGGCTGAGCGCCTTGGGCAAGTTACTTAACATTTCTGTTTGTTGGTTTTCTCGTGGGTAAAATGGGGGTAATTAAAGGGACCTGCTTTCTAGGCTGTTCTGATGAGTAAATGCTCACATTCATCATGGGGCGCATGTTACAAGCCCGCACGCAGGCTTATACCCATGTCTATGTGACTGCTTCACAGGCAAGGATGTGAGGTCGGTGGCGGGTGCGAAGCGAAGCTCTCAGCCACACAGGGATTTCAGAGTGAGGCCTGCGCTCTCCCAGGTCAGCCTCCTGGCCCCACCCCCAGAGCCCGGGCTCCATGCAGCACAAGAGGAAATATACGGTTTCCCCAAATGTACCTGCTGGGTGTCGGGGGGGGGGGATCCTGTCACTAGATCACCTGGGGTATCTCCGTGGCTCCAGCTCACAAGTCCTGTTGTGTCATTGGGAGGGTTTTGCCTGTGCTGAGGGCCAGGACAGACCCCAGACCAGCTCCGCAGGCAGGGTGCCAAACCACAGGGACAGGTGGCCCTGTCCCTACTCCCTCCACCCAGGGGGCTTCTCGGCTCTGGGGCAAAGTGCAGGCTATTGGTCAGCTGCCCTGCTCTCAGGCAAGTCCAGTGGCCAGGGCCTCCATCCCCAGGTCCTAAGGTCTGGGCCAGCCCTGGCTCCTCCAAGCCCAGCTCCGGAGAAGCCATCTGACAGGGAGGGAGATGGAGGTGAGGAATAGGGGCGAGGGAGAGGCGGGTGAGGCATCGGAGAACTCAGAAGAATCAGGCCTGAGGACCCATCACCCTGTTCCCTCGGGCCAGGTCAGAGCTGGCCGGCCCTGGCCAGGGTGGAACAGACAGAGGGGAGAGGAGGACTGAGCTGGGTCCACAGCCAAGCTCACAGCCGGCTTCGGTCTCCTCCATCTCCTTGCTCTGAGGGCTACCCAACTATTTTCTTCCTTTCTTCTTCCTTTCCTTTATTTTTTTCTATTTTAAAACTGTTTTGCATTAAAAAAAATGTTTATTGGCCCCCTTTTATGTGTGTTTTGTAGGAAGGCAGAACATAAGCCATACATTTAAAAGTGTCAGACAAGTAATTTACTCAGTCTCCTTATCTGTAAAATGGAGACAGCACCCCTGCCCTTCACAGCCTGCAGGGTTTGAGGAACGGGGCACATGCCCTTGGAGATGGAGTAGAAATGCCGCAGAGGAGTGCCTGCATCCATCACAACCCGCTGTGTCCCTGGCCTGCTCAAACCTGCCCATCCCTCACCTTTGCTGGCAAATAAGTGCGGGGTGGCCTTTCGCCAGAACACCCTTAGGAAGCGGCGGGGAGGGCTGACCTGGGAGGGGGTGCTGGCCGGTGACTGGGCTGGGCTTGCCTCACTGTACCCCTCTGCGAAGCTGTGTGAAATCAGGTCAGAAGGAGGCAACTAAGATGAGGTTGGCCGATCCCCCCCACCCCCTGCAAGCTCAAAAGCCACACGGCTGCATTTGGGAGGTCAGACAGGGCTCTGGGTTCCTCTGCTCATCTCCCCTGATGTGAAAGAAGCTAATGGGACCTTCAGGAAATGCCAAAAAAAAAGAATAAAGGGCAGGGGGAAGGGGCTTCTGGCATTATTCCAAGCTTCCCACGGGACAGAACAGCCTAGCAGAAAGTCCCCGTGATGGGGGTCCTATAGAGCAGTCTCCTCCTCACTCGCCCCTGGAGTAGGGAAAGGATGCAGTGTCCTGACCAGGCGGCAGCCTGGGAAGCACTTGGGAGCTCTCAAGGGAACACGTCCACGGCCGAGTACACCCGGGTGCCAGTGGTCTGTCAACTGCCCGTCATCCTGCCTCCAGGGAAGGATGGGGAATCACTATAAGAAGGAAGGGGATCCTGACTTTCTCCACCCTGGGAGAGGCAGAAACCCTGAGTGAGGGGATGCTCGTTCCCTTTCTTACTCTGCGCAGGAGCCCGGGACCAAGGATGGGGACTGGGTGTGATGTGCGCTCACGGCCACCAGGGGGAGCACGAGAGGCCAGCTCCCCTAGCGGGCCATGCGCTGGTGCACAACAGGAGGGTCCTACTTCTCATCACAGGGACGTATTTACCCACCGGTATTTCTGGGTGGTCGGTTTTTCCTTCGAGCAACCAAACAGCCCGGTTAAAATGATTTGCTATCGGGCGCCTGGGTGGCTCAGTTGGTTAAGCGACTGCCTTTGGCTCAGGTCATGATCCTGGAGTCCCGGGATCAAGTCCCGCATCGGGCTCCCTGCTCAGCAGGGAGTCTGCTTCTCCCTCTGACCCTCTTCTCTCTCGTGCTTTCTATCTCTCATTCTCTCTCTCTCTCAAATAAATAAATAAAATCTTTTAAAAAAATGATTTGCTATCTTCAAAAGGCACAGATTGCTCCAGGTTGCTCGTGCTCTCCTTTGTAATATAAGCACAAGGCAGAGTTTCCGATAGAGGAGGCTAGTGCCTGGGCCTCCTCCGATAGAGGAAGCTAGTATGGGAAATCCCTCGCCCTTTGGGAGCTGGGGGAGAATTCGTGGGGAAACACTTGCCCCAGGGCATGGCCCTGCTCCCTGACACACTTCATCGTCCCACGTTCTGTGGATCCCGGAAAGGACCGTGGAGGAGGAGGTGTCCCCAAACTGCAGCAGTCAGGCCACCGTCGCTCGGGGGGAGGCCTAGTGACAGCAGGGAGCGGAGTCTCTTCTGGAGCCCCACGTGGCTCTGCGAGGGCACAGCCGGTGCTGAGCCCCTCCGCAGCTGGACGGCTCCTTAGCTCGGTGACTGGAGGTGACAAACAGCTCCCTGCGTCTCTGAGGCTGGTCAAAGCTTAATGCTGGTAATGGGTCACTGTCTTACAAACTTCTGTGCTCGGGCCTTGGAGCCATGCTGGCATCTTCCACTTACTGCAGTGTTACCTTGCAGGAGAGACTTAAACTCTGAAAGCCTCAATCTCTTTGCCCGGAATATGGCCATTCCCATGTCACACAGCTCTTGTATTACAGTGAAGAACAGAGGGGTGAAGTGCCTTGTGCCTGGTGCCTGTCTGTCCTGCCCTCAGGGCCCGCAGTGCCTGATGAGAGGCTGGCCTGGGGTTGACCCTGCGGCAGGTGCCTGAACTGCGAGTCCCCGAGGCCCCGGAGGTCCCGGGTCTGCGTTCTGAGAAACCACAGAGGCCTGAACACAGGGTGGTGGGTGGGTCACGGAGGCACTCGGTGTCCAGGAATCAGTCATGTATTCCAGCATCAGAACTCTGTGCTGCCCAGGCCTACAGTGCCTTTGTGGTGGCGGTCACCCCCACCCCCCGCCGAAGACGCATACTCCCTCAGGCTGGTGCCCCTTGGCTGTTAAGGCTGAGGAAGTTTCCTGAAAGGTACTTTCTGGCTCCAGGGAGATCAAGTCAGATCCTTATCCCTCTTTAAGGTTAGGAAGAGGAAAACCCCCCCCCGTCTGTGGGGTGTTAACTTCTTACCACAGGGGCTGTCAGGAACACCTCTTCCCCTTTTTGGGGTCTCTCACTTTTCCACCTGGACTCTCCTGTCACACACAAACACAGGGCATAGGTTTGGGGCTTCCCGGCCCTACTCCCCACACGACTGTTCCAACAGAGGGGATTATCTTGGGGAATCCCAAGGGCCAAGGCCAAGCTCTTAGAGTAGCAATTCTCAAACTGGACCTTCATCACAGTACCCTGGAGGGCTTGTTAAAACACAGATGGGAACAGAAGGAGTTTCTGATTCAGCAGGCCTGGGGGCAGGAGGGCGACAAGAATTTGCATTTCTCACCAGTCCCAGGTGACCTTGAGGCTGCCGGTGCACAGAGCCCAGGTTGAGAGCTGCCAAGTCTTCGATCAATCACCGAACGGCCCAGGGCTGAGGAACAGGGCCCAGCCAGAAGACACCAGCGCACGCCTCCAGCACAACAACTGAGGTGGGTCCAACTCCGCACTTAGCATAGATCAAAACTGTCCAGTGCTCGGGACGCATCTCAGCTTGCCCTGGGACTGTGCCTGCTGGTTAGTCACCCAACACCTATGTTGAGTTGGCGCGCTGTGCCTGGCCCAGTGCCCGAAACCAGCCAGGCACTCAGGTAAGAAAAGAAGCAGCAAAACCAGAGATAGCAGGGGGGTGGTGTCAGAGCCCGGGGGGGCAACAGTGAGGAGCAGGGCTGCGGCGGGCTGGTGAGACAGGTGTCAGCTGCTCTGCAGAATGAAGAGCGGGGCCAGGCCGAGGGGGAGGGAACCGAGGCCCTGTGTGGGCTGAGCGGGCCCAGGGGAGGTGGCATGGGAGACGTGTGCCCTCCCAGGCCCCGTGCTGCCTGGACCACGAACCAGCAGCTTCCCTCCCACCCAGGCTCCCGAGCCTCGTGACAATAGCCAGGCCTGGGCTGTGTTGTGCCCACGGATGTGTTTTGTTTAGCCAGCATGGTGTTTTGATGTTTGCGAAATTCCACATGAAATTCCAGATATCTAACTTCTTTTTGAAAAATTAGGAAGAGTCTGGCTGTCTGGAGCCCACGTTCCTGCACAGCAGCGTCTGCAGGCGGGACGGTGCTCTCTGGCGTCCTCCACTCCCCAAGCCTGGCCTGCCTCTCCCATTCTGAGCTGCCTGGCCCCGCGAGCATCCTTTGGGGAGCTCTCCTCCATTTCAAAGCTTTCCTCTAATGTTTATTCTGACTGACAAACCCGAGACTGCTTTCACTTTTCGATTGCCCTGTGACCTTGGGCAAACCAGAGCCCCTTATTTGTGCTGTGGGATGGGCAGAGAAGGGACTGGGCTGTGCAGTCTCGAAGGTTTCAAATTCCAGTGTCCTGGCGGTTCATCCCGGCAAAAGTCCCAGGTGGAAGGAGAAGACCCACAGGTGATTATTTCTACCTGCTCTGAACTCTTGCTGGCTGTGGCGGGGGGTGGGGGGGAATGCTCTGACCCTCAGCACCCCTTACAGGACCTCCAAGGAGATGGCCTGGCTGCTGGTAACCTGGTCTCTAACTCAGAAAATGGGCAACCTCATAATTCATTATCCAAACCGGGACACTTCTGAGAGTGAAGAGAATGGTCTTAATAATGGCCCTGGAGTAACAGGTATAAACCAGGACTGTCTTCAGCAAACCAGGAGAGATGGTGGCCTATGAATAAAGAAGAGAAACGGGCCTTACCTCTCGGTGTCTCAGCTGAAAGCTTCTGCCCTCATGGTAGCAGTTGTAAGTTTTTAGCAAGCTTAAGAGCTCCGACCTAAAAAGGTAAAGACACACATCATAATCTTGGGGCGTGGCAGGGCTTTGGGACATGATGACAGATGCCTTGCCAGCCACACACACTCAGTTTAGAGACTAGACCCTGCCATCAGACACACGCCTTTCAGTCCTCTAGAGGTTTCACATGTCAGCCCTTGTGGAAGGTGTAGGATTGGGAAGAGAGCGAAGAGAAACTCGAAGACGGCCCACGGAACTGTACACATTGTGTGTGCACACTTTCACTATCACAGATCAGAGGTCCTGACCATCTCCCTGTGCTTTACTTCTGAGTCACTTCCTCAATAAATCCCCTGAGGTTGGATTATTAGCATTTTCAAGACCCTTGCTTTTCTTCCCCATATTACTTCCTCTAAGGGCCTGGTGCGGCTGCTGTGGGGGCGCCGTAAGGGGTGCCTGCTTCTTCCTCGTCCCGCCTTTATGGGGGTGTGATCAAGAGACGAAGTTGACAGCTGTGAGAGAAGATCCTGAAAGTCCATGCCCAAAATGTCTTCTCCCCGGAACAAAGGGAGGCGTGGCAGAGAGAAGAGAGTCCCCGCACCCCAGCGGGGCTCTGCAGGGGCATGCAGTCCCGTACATAAGAAACGCGAGCCACACATGTAATTTTAAATCCTCTAGTAGTCATATTACAAAGAAAAAAAAAAAAACCAGGGGAAATTAGTTTTCATAATACATTTTGTTTTATCGCACAATGTTATCTAAAATTTTATCATGTCCACATGGAATCAATATAAAAACTACTAATGAGATCTTGTTCATTATTTTATTTTGTAATGAGTGTTTGCTACTTGTCTTTTATAGTCACTACACCTCTCCAGCTGTAAGTCATGCGCTTGGCAGCCACCGCGGCTCATGGCTCCCCTACCGGACAGTCCTGCTCTAGAATCTCTTCAGGCAGTGCCTTCCCTGACACTAGAGCCCCCCAGGGTATGGACGAGCAACACCTGCTGCTGGTGCTCGAGTGTGCTTCTCGATGGGGGGGTGATGGTACCTGACAGGGGAAGTGAGGCACTTGTGACTCAGTGAATGTGATGCCATTAACATAGCAAGAGTCAAGTGACTTCACGGTGACTTCATTCACCGTGACTGTAAGTGTGTAAATGCTGAACATAAACTTGGTAGGACACCTATACATGAAATCAATCATGTTATGGTTATGATTATGACGTTTCCCAAAGTTGTATTTAATATGATTCTCATTATAAAATTTATTTTTTTATTTTTATTTATTTATTTATTTATTTATTTATTTGACACAGAGAGAGAGACAGCGAGAGAGGGAACACAAGCAGGGGGAGTGCGAGAGGGAGAAGCAGGCTTCCCGCCGAGCAGGGAGCCCGATGTGGGACTTGATCCCAGGACCCTGGGATCATGACCTGAGCCGAAGGCAGACGCGTAATGACTGAGCCACCCAGGCGCCCTCATTATAAAATTTAAACCAGGAAAATGATGGTGTGGACAGCACTGTGCATGGAGTGCTGTTTGTTTTCTCAGGTCTCTGAGAGGGGGACCCAGAAAGGAGGTCAGTGAAAGCTAGAAGGCTGGCTGTGCTTCAACATGGCAGATAGGAGCTGCCCAAATTTAGAAAAGATTTGGACTCCAGGACTCAAAAAGCAAGATAACATAAAAAATACACTTTTCTTTAGTTGAGAAATAAATTTGAAAAACTATTCTAAACATTTTTTATGGTAAGACAGATAGTAAATAAAATTAAAAATAAGCAGAGCTAAAAATTATTATGTCAATAAAATGCACTTTTTTCAGTAAAAACTCCAAACCTATTTTGAGTTTTTTTTTCTTTTTCCCCCCTGAACTGTTGAACATGATAAGAATGTTAGAATTGCTCTAGTTTTTGAATCAATTAAATGCCATCTGTGCAGAGTCACGGCATACATTGCCATGCTTTCCTGCCTTTGTGGGCCTGAGGAGGCAGGGGTCAAACCCACACCCCAAAGAGATCCTTGATCTCCAAGGAGACAGGCTTCGAAAAGAAGTGCCCCCATCACTGTCCCTGGAGCAGGCACATCATTAGCTCTATGAAAGGTGCCCAGACTCCCGCCACCCAAAGTCTGTCCATGGCAAGGAGTGGCCACAAGAAGATCCCCTCCCTGTACGCAAAGCCTTACTTCAGGATGGACTTGCTGTCGCTGATGGGGACGTGAGAACTGGGCGGACAGTCTTCCTTCATCTTCCCCTCTTGTCTACAGACTCGGAAGTTACCTTCTGGGAAGAGGAGGAAGGACAGACAGACAGGTGAGCCTGAAGAAGCGCTGGCCAGTGCGGTGTCCAGAGCCCTGGTGTGCCAGCCTGTGTCTTCAGGCTCACCCCCCACCTCCCATCCCGCCCACGCCCCTCCTCCCTCCACTCCTTGGCACAGGGCGGCCACAGCTGAAGGATCAGGCTCAGAGGACTTAATGGGGCCCCACACCTACCCGGGGCAGCCAAGCTCCCTTGGCAGGTGGGGGGCAAGGTCAGAACTACGGGGCTAGCTGGCACCCAGTACCAGCCCTATCAGCCCCCCTCCCAGAATCTCTCCATAATCCCTAAGGATCTGGATCAGTCTCATAAATGTTTCAGACCATAGGCTCTCTTCCCTCAGCTGGGACACCCTGAGGGATGGTTTCTGCCTATATTGTTCCTCCAAACCCCACAGCACCCTGGGCCTTTCTCCTCCTTTCCTGCCGAACCCAGGCTGGTGGCCCCATCACTGCCTTTGGAATCAGCACACCTGGGCCAGCTCTCCTGGTGATGGGTTACTCGGTACTGTGGTCACCACATTCGGGAGACCATGTTGAGCATTTTCTATGAATTATCTTATTTACTCCTTACAACAATAGTATGAGGTAAGTATTATCCTATTCCCATTTTATGGATGAGAAAACAGAGACAGAAGTTGAGTACTTTGCCCAAGATTCCCAGTGAATCAGTGGCAAAGTCAGTATTTGAACACAAGCATTTAGATCTTAGATTCTGGTCTCTTAACCCCTTCCCTGTATTAATCTTGCACAGTGACGTAACCCTCCAGCCTTCTTTTTCTCATCTATGCAATGGGGTGACCTCTGCCCTATAGGATTGTTAGTTGATTCACACATGAAACTGTGTCTTCACAGCCTGGAAAGCTTTGTGGAGCTTCTCAAACCCTCCTGGGGGAAATCTGCTAGTGCTTTCTCTAGCTTGTTGCCATCTTCTGCACAGATTTCAACTTTCTCCCTCTCCAACTTACTCTAGCCAAGAACTCCCTTCTTGAGGCATGCCGTGTGTTGGGCAGTGAGCCAGAGCTTCTCTCCCCTGCCCCCAGTCTTGGCCCTGTCCCTCCTTTTCTTCTCTCAAGTTGTCGCTAACACTCTGAGGGGTTAAGTCATACTGGGAAATGGCCCAGAAAGGGTACACAGCTTGTCCTTTGCATCGCAGAGTGGCTCCTTCACAAAACCCCAACGTCTGTTCACACAAACCTGGCTCAGTCAGGTCTTCCCCACCTCTGTGCATGCGTGTGTGTGTGCACACGCACACACATGTTCCTGGGGGTTCAAGGTCAGATTCGACGGCTATTGTATTAATGTCCTCAGAGCGCTCCATCCCCTTGGGCCCTGACTCTGACCAGCTGTACACCCTGTCTTCCTGCTTGTTTGATACCATCCACAAATAAGACAAGCCTGCCTTCTGTGATAGCATCAGGCCTGAACCACCATTTGATTCTGGAAGCAGGGAAACATAGAGAAGGGGAACAAACTGAGGGAGGTGGGCTTCTCAGTGACCTCAGAATCATCCTATAAATACTTCCGCTCTGCCTGGGTCTAGACTGAGGCAAAACGTGGCCTAGAGAGAGGTTAGGCCGCTGGCTGTAGCCACAGTGAGGCCCTACCTCCATAGGGCACAGGGTTAGGCACCATGGGGGCCTGGAGTAGGGGCCTTGCTCTTGGGCAACAGGATTTCAAAATCGGGTTTCAGTTCCTCAGCTCCTGAGGCTCCAGTGGAAAAAGTGATCTGCCAGGCTCCCTCTCTGTACAGTTCCTTAAATACTTCCATGCAGAGCTGGTTTCAGCCCAAGAAAAGTATCTGGGTTTCTCACTCACCACTGCTTCTGTGGACCCATGGCACTACTGTGTCTCGCTTTATGCAGGCTCATCGTGGGAAGGGCTGGATTTGCCCAGAACTAACAGCAGGTGGTTTTTTCTCTTGTCTCCTCTGTAGCCAGCTTCTCTCCCAACCCTCCTCACGCCCTGCCAGGAGCTCTAGCCTCCCTGAGCTGCTCTCATTTCTCCTAACGGGCTTTCCGCTTTGTCCTCCTTCTGGGTCTTCATGGTGCTGTCCAGAAAACAGTCTCCTCCTTGTCCTATACTCGGCTGCGAGCTCTCCAGGACACCCTTGCCAGAAGAGCCACCTCCTCCCGTATCAGGAGAGGCTCCTTTCCAGTCTAGCACCTGCTCTGGGCTCCTGGCTGTGCTGGGTCTGCAGGGTCTGGCCTGTGTGTGAGGGAGCTGATCGGACGCTGGGGGAGTGGGGGGGGGGGGAGTGGGAGGTGAGGTTGAAGCTGCAGGCCTCCACACCAGGGACAGTACTTTTCTGGCTCACCCCCGGTTTCCAGCCCCAAACCTGAGCCTGCCACATAGCAGGAGGTGCACAGATGCTGTTAAATTACTGGATGAATTTGAGAAGCCTCACGGGGTCCTCCAAAGTCAACTTTCCCAGAATTGTGCATATACAGCTGGAATAAAACATGTAAATGTCAACACGGGTCAGGGAAGTGACTCCACTGAGATACTGGTCAGTGGAATCCATGGGGACTTGGCAGACACATTCCTTCTCTGGAGGGTCAGCTCTTCTGGAGTGTCATGAGAAGCCAGACATCTGGATTTGTATGGGCTACATTTCACTGTTTAAAGGTGGACACTGTGGCCGAGACATTGACCTGTGCTAGCTCACATTCCTCAGGCCCCCGTGGGGCCATGTGCCTAACTCCTCACCTGTCACACGCAAGAAGGGTTGTGTGTCACTCTCAGGCTAGTGCTTTCGAGCCAGGTATGACCCTGGTCTCTGCCACGGTGACCCCAAAAGCTGCATGTCCCAATTGGTGCCACTTCCAGATGGTCAGCCTGGGTCCCTGAGTGCCTCTGTGGAGCAGAGTGCCAACCCACTGTGGATATGGATTGGGAAAGAGAAATAATGCTTCGCTGGGAAAAGCTGCTGGCATCTCAGGGATTTGTTACTGCAGCATGACCTAGACTATCCTGACTAATGCAGGAAATTATTCAGTTAAAAAATGTATAGTTAAAAATAAAATGTAACCAGACAAGGCACACTTGCAAGACAGGTGACCTTGGTGGGGCTCCAGTGTGTGACTTCTGATTCACCACAGGACCCAGTTTACAATACTTTGATTCTCCCACAACATGTGGGGAATATGCCAATTTTGCTCTATTTAGTAGGAATACTTATAAGTGGAACATCTGTAAGTCATGCAGTGATTAGTTATTAACATGCTTCCTAAAGAGCTCTGGGCCAGGAGCTGCTAAAGACCCTCATGGCTTCAGTTGCCTGCCTTTCCCTCTCTGTGCTTTCATTTTCCCATCTGTGCAATGGGAATATTGATCTCCAATTTTCTCAACTGTAGAACTCTCTGTTCAAATGGAATATTTATGCAAATCAGATTAAAGGGGGCTGCTTGGTTGACAGTGAGGTGGGTGTTGGGGAACCCCTCCCAGGGTTTTGCCTAGGACTCTGGATAATACTATTTGCAAAGCACAGTACTAAGTAACACATTCCCTGCACTGGCTTTCCAGAGAGCTTCAGTGTCCAGAATCTGCTCTTTAGAAGGACATGACCAACATGCTGAGCGGCTCCAGCTGGAGTTGGGTGGCATCAGTTGGGGTAAGGAGTCAGGAGGAAAGTGAAGAATGGGGTGGCTGGGTGATGGACATGGGGGAGGGTATGTGCTATGGTGAGCACTGTGAATTGTGTAAGACCGTTGAATCACAGACCTATACCCCTGAAACAAATAGTACATTATATGTTAATTAAAAAAAAAAAAAAAGAATGGTCTAGGATTATAGATGGTCAAGTGAAAGGAGAAAGGGGAAGGTGACCCAGAGGGTAAATAGCTTAGCTTGGCAGAGATGGAGAATGGGGCATGCCATCCCTGGGGAGTGCAGAAGATGAGTGAGCAAGGCTGCAGGGAGGCAATGAAGGGGACACTTCAGCAAAGGGGGTCTCTTCCAACTTGTTGGGCTGGGTCTGAGCCTTATGGGGTAGGAACCTTGGCCCCCTGGAAAAACAGCCTCTTCTTTGAGAGAATCACACATTTCTGTGTCTTCTGACATTCATCATCTGTCTCTCTGATTCTCACATGTCCACCCTTCCCCTCCAAGTAGACAACATCTCCATCTCCCTGAGTTCCAGAGCTAAACTTGGGGGTCACTCACAGACTTCCACTCCAAATCTGAACACTGTGCATTTGTGCCTCCTTTAGCAGACTGAACTTGAGATGCTTTTCACTCATTTTGATAATCCCTGTGTCTTGTAGAGTTCTAAAGTGAGGTGCACGTGTGACTGAGGGGTACCCTAGAGAGAACTGCTGAATGAGAGAGCTGCAAGGAAGGGAGAGAGAGAGAGAGGGAGGGAGGGAGGGACAGAGGGACAGATGGACAGAGAGACAGAGAGAGAGAGAGAGGAACCCCCCAGGAAGAAATCAAACAGAGATCCTTAGTTCAGAAGGTGCTTCTGAAACTGCCCCTTAAACATTCACTCTCCCTGTGCACTGGACAGAGCCTTGGACAATCTCTAATGGGATGCTTTTCAACCTTTAATAAAACAGACAATCTTATTTGTAAAGGCAGAAGCCGAATGAACAAACAGATTAAAGCAAGGCTACTTTGGTTGAAGCTGGAGTGGGGGAAAGG
This sequence comes from Eumetopias jubatus, assembly GCF_037043125.1. Lineage (NCBI taxonomy): Eukaryota > Metazoa > Chordata > Mammalia > Carnivora > Otariidae > Eumetopias > Eumetopias jubatus. Next base: position 40,152,437 of record NW_028274823.1, on the reverse strand, counting down.
ATGGGCGGAAGCTGGCCTCCCACCCAGGTGCAGTCCAAAAACCAGAGTGACTGACGCAGCTGGGCAGGCCAAGCCCTGCGGCTCTGGGAGGCCAGCCCTCTTTGTCCTGGCCTGCTCCCCTCCCCCAGCCCCAGGGCACACAGCTCAGGCCTCAGTGTTTCCTCCCAGGGGCTGGAGGAGGCTCTGTTTCCAACCGGAGGACTCAGAATGCAGCCAGGGCTCCTTGTCCCCAGACAAGGGGCCCCAGGGTGACGTGCCAGCCACGGTTACCTGTCCCCAGCGAACAGGCAGTGAACTGTGCTTGCTTTCCACTTCAGCGGCTGCTCGGCCAGCCGTGCAGGGGGGCTGCTAAGGACAGCCAGCACCCCAGCCTGCCTTGGCCATTGTCCCTGGCCTTTGATTTGGGACAAAGGACACTGAAGCCTTTACAACTGCGAGGCTTGGCCCATCCTACCCTTGTTTGTGGTCATGGAGCCGGTTATCACAGAAGAAGGCAGCTTTGTGGCTCTTCGGGTCACCACTGCAGCCCAATCCTGCTGGCCAGGGGCAAAGGAGAAAAAGGCTAAGGGAGTGGGGTTTTCATGAAGCCAAACTGAGTGCATTTGAAAGCCTTTTCTTTCAGGACTTTGTGCTGCCTACTTTTTCCTCTTATAATGCCCTCTCTTTTCATACAATGATGGCGAAAATAGATGGTCATTGTCCTTACTTGGCAAAATGGCAAATGCATCAATATCCAAATTTAAATGTTCTGGGGATGTCTGTGAGATCTGGTAACCTCTAATACTTTATAAAATTATGATGCTTATTTTCTTCTTTAGGCATGATTAAAATCAAATGTGTAAATAAAGTGACGTGGGAAGGGAAAGAAAGGAGGACAGAGCGGTGGGGCCCAGCTGGGAGCCTCGGAGCCAGGCTGCTTCCACTGGAAGGAGGCAGGAGGCTCAGAGAGAGAGGGCAGGTGCAGGGCCACTGCCTGGCATTCCTGAGAAGCCTACATTCCCTGCTCGGCAGCCCATGACCACAACTTCCAAAGGCCAGCTGGGGGGAGGGGGCAGCAGGACACACTGAAAACAAGGAGCCTTAAAGCACCCCCCAGCCCCCCTCTGGCATCTGTCAGCCAGCAAATGGCAGGAGCCTTAGCCAGGGAGGAAGCTGCAGGGCTTGGTGCTGGTAGCAGCTGCCTCTGAGAGGGGGCCTGGCTGGACACAGGCAGCCCCTCAGCAGCACATGTTCGCTGAGAAAGCCAGTTGTTGGGGTGCGGATGGCAGGCAGCGACTCAGCAGCTGCTGCCCCTGCCCCTCCACACGACTGTCCTTCCCCCCCTCTCCAGTTCCAACGGCCGCCCCCCTCCCTCTGTCACCATCTGCCTTGGGCTCAGCCATGCCCCTCCCTGCCTCAGCATGGTAGCTAGGAAGGAGGACCCGGGGGGACACTCTGCGCAGTCCAGATGGAGGTGATGGTGGCTGAGGGAGAGCAGGAGAGGTGACTGCAGAGCCGCCAGCCACCTCTACCACTGCCTTCTCCTGGGCTTACTCACGGACCCCAACTTGCCTTTGCTGTGTCCTCCCCACCTTCAGGGTCCTGGGCTCCCACCCACAGGTCTCCCTGAGCCCATCTTAGCACCCAGGCCTCCCTGACCCTGCTGCCCTTCCTCTGAAGAGCTTGGCGCTCCACACCCGAGCAGGCTGGCCTTGCTCGCATCTTCCAGACAGCCCTAGCTCGGAGGCGGCTCGCCCAGGCCCCTGCGGCAGGATTTCTGGTTTCTGCTCTTGCTTTCCAAGGCACGGCAACCTGAGGCTCCCCTCCTGCTCCCTCTCTCATACACACCAGAGGCCGGAGGGGCCCTTCCTGCCAAAACCAGGCTCACCTCTTGCCTCTGGAAGTCGGTATCCATGCAAACAGGAATCCTCTCAGCCATGCTTTTTGGGTCAAACAGGTGCTCCGAATGACCAAGATCCTGAATGCCTGGGGCACAAGCCCTCCGAGCCAGCAGCTACAGGGCTGCACCGGGGGTTCTCCTTGGCTGCCCCCACCTCTGCTGTCTACTGCACCAGGCCTGTGGGTCAAGTGCAGTTGCTGGGGGTGCTTTCTTGGAATCTCTTGAAAGCCCTTTGGAATCTCTTGAAAGTGTTAACACACTCCCCGGGAAAATGCACATATGTGCATGAGTGTGCAAGTATGCACACACCAAATTTGTATACCACTGCAGGGGCCTCAGGAAGCCCCTATTCATGTGCCCCTGGATCCCCAGATCCCAGGTTAAGAACTTCTGCTTAAATGTGTCACAGTGAGAGACAGGAGGCAAAGGGGCCTCCCAGAGAGAAGTCTGGGTGTGGGTTTTGCTGCCGCATCCACCTGGCGTGTGACTCCAGCATGTTGTGCTGTCCCTTGGGCCTCAGTTTAGCCAGGATTGTACGGGCAGCTGGTCCAGAATGTCTTCAGGGCTCTTCCCAGCTCTGCAGCTATGGGGTTGCATGAGCTCCCTGCTCCCACCGCCCCAGAGTCAGGCGGGGCAAGCGGAAGAGGTGCGTAATCCTTCCCTCAGCAGTGCATCCTGGGGAAGGAGGTCAGGCAGCCAGAAAAGAAAACTGAGCAAACTGTAAGTTCCCCTTTAATAGAGAAAAAGCTATGGGAAGTACAGCCACTTCCTATTTGATCTTAATTTATTTAAAACAATTCCAAAATATTTCCTTCAGTGTACTCTGTGACCAGATAACCACCCAGCCTTCACAAGGATCTGGGTTTAAAGCTCTGCTCTGGTTTGTCCGCTGTGTGACCTTAGGCCAAGTCCCTTTCTCTCTCTGAACCTCAGATTCCTCATTAGCTGAATCACTGATTGCTGTCAGATGGGCCTCACATGGAGCTCACCCATAATAAGCCGAGGCTCCCATGACAGGTCGCAACGGGGGTCGGAAGAGATAGCGGGGTTCTGGAGATGGGGCTGTGAGCAAGGACATATGGCTGAGTTTACTCTCCAAACCAGGGCCCAGTCCAGAGTGCCTTCTGGAAGACCTCCTAGTCAGGGTCTCCCTGTGAGGCTTTGCATTGACAGAATCTGAACTGCGACATGCTGAGTTCTGCTCATGTTCTTGGTCCTCTGGCATTGTCCAGCTGACCTTGACCCGGGGGGCCCTGGACCTTCACTCTGTTCTCCACCTCCAGGCCACCCATTGGAGTCTCAGGGTGGAAACAGGGCCTCCCTTCCCACTTTCACAGGGGCTGTCTAATCTGTGGCCTCAGCCTCACCTTCCCTGTCAAGTCTTGAACCACCAGCACCACACACACAGAGAATTATGACAAGAACTACTGAAAATACACTTTGCCACTGACAAAGTGCTGAAACACACCCCATTACAACTTCCAGCTAGAAATTTTTGACCTATGTTTAATGCGTTCCATTGTCTTCCCTTCTTTCCCTTCCCCTTGTCTCCTCCCCCTTCCTCTTCTCTCGCTCCTCCAGTCTCTCCTTCCTCCCTTCCTCCCTCTAGCACCTCCCACCCTGGTGGCCACAGCTCAGGAATTATACTGGGGAGCAGGTTCACCTGTTAGTTCTACCAATTCATTGCAATTTTCTTTTTTTAAATCATGGCTACTGGCAACAAAGCTTGGTTGCCCCCTGAGCAGTTTAAAACTACAGAGAAGCTAGCAAGGGTTTCTTCAGCCAGTGCAAGTGTGTGGTTTTGGAGTCTAACCTGCTTGGGTTCAAATTCCAGAATCCCAGGCCCATTTGCTGCAACTTTATTTGTTTATGAAGTGAGGTTACTAAAGATCTCCTTACAGTGTTTTAAGAAAGCACCGGCCAGCACTGGCCTTGCACTGATGGTGTGTGAGAGGGGGCCGTCCCTCCCACAAGGCTGTGTCAGATTGTCAAAACTCTGAAGCATCTCTCCAGAATCAGAGAGTCAGGAGCATGGGGGGCTGGGGAGGGACAGGATGTCAGGCAGGGTGAACTCTGAAGTCAGTGGGTGAAATGAACGAGACCTGGCACAACAAAGTCTGAGTTCAAATCCTGACTCCACCACTGGGTGAAACTGGACAATTCCATAACTCTGTAAGCCTCAGTTTTCTCATCTGATAATGGGGATAATGAAAATATCAGGACTGTGAGAAGTAGGTGCCATATTGTGCTACTGCCCTTTGCACAGGTCTGGGAACCAGGCAAACCCTTTATAAATAGCGTGGTGAGGCAAGCCCCTCCTTCTGCTACCTTCTGCTATTATCTCGGCGCCGGTTTTCCATCTGTGAAATCTGAGGGTTGTGTCAGAGCCTCTTTGAGCCTCTCCCCCCAACTAAGATCAATGCCTAAGACGAGAGACAAGGTGAACAAAGGTGTAGCCTGCGGCCGCTCTCACCTATTCTGCCCAGATTTGAGCCCTTGAAGTGCCTTCCCCCTGGAGAAGGTGCCTGGCGCAGTGCCCGCTCTCAGCAGTGGGCCTGAGGCCCGGGCTGCGCCAGGCTGGCAGGGGGAGGGAACTCTGCACGCGGCAGCCAAGGGGCACCGGTGCCCAAGCTCCAGAGTCCACGGCTGGGGGCGGTCTCGGGCTCGGGGACGGGGGGAGACGGTGCTCCCCGGACGCCCCCAAACTCCTGCCTGTACATCACTCACCCTCCGCTCATCGCGCAGTCCAGAAGCCTCTGCCCGTGCTGTGCCCTCGCCGGCACCCGAGCTGTGTCCGCGGCGCCTAAAGCCCCAGGTCCCCGGGGCTTGGCGCGTAGGGCCCGCCCCTCCCCGCCCCTCGCCCAGCACTGGCCAATGGCCCGCCCCATCTGTCCCTCTCCGCCCCGCCCCTCCCCGCCTCCTCCCCGCCTCTCGCCTCGCGCAGGCCAATGGCGCCGCCCCGCCCGTCCCGCCCTGCCCCCGGCACACCGCGAAGGGTGGGCTCCGGGTGGTGCCCGAGGGGCGGCGGGGATGGTTGGGGAGTCAGACCCGAGACATGTCGCCGCACCATGACGAGGGCGCCCGGAGACCCTTGGAGGAAGCAGCCCAGACTCTGCTTGGAGGGTTCGGGGTGTGGGCGGAGTCCGGGACCCTTGCGTGACCAGGACCCTGGGCTTCCAACAAAGGCCGCTGAGTGGGCGCCGAAATTACTAGTGTGCGCTGGGGAGGACGTTATCCGTTATCTTTTTTGCTCATGGGGCACCTGTGTGTGGTCCTGCTGTTTGATTGGCGTGGCCTGTCAGAGCTCCACCGCGTTTAAGAAATCGGATCCGACGGTGAAGAGGAGATAAACTTCTCTTCCAGTCACCGCCAGCTGAATGAGGATTTGCCTGCACCGACCGAAGCAGAGGGGACTGAAACCCACAGGCCTTTGGGGGAGCTCAGACAGTTCAGTTTCTGGGGTGTGGGGATGGCGGGGGTGTGGTGGGGGATGGGGAAAGGGCTAATGGAAACGTTTGCAGTTTCTGTTTTATATCACCAGCCCTAGTCCTGACCTTTGGACCTCTTCTCCCCCGCTCAACACAAATCATTTTAGTGTCATTTGACCTGTGGTTCTTAATCTTTGTAGAAACAGATGGCCATTTTAGAACCTGGTATGTACCTTCTAGAAAAATGCAGGTAAAATCCGCCTGATTTTTGAGTTTGTGGGCCCCTGGCCCCCTCTTGAGAGGGGCTGTGCTAATCATTGTTGTCAGAGCTGGGGGATTTGGGGTCAAGAGATTGGGCTCTGCCGTCTGTTTCCTGCATGACCTTGCCATGTTGCAATTGCCTCAATTTCCCCACCTGCAAAAACGAGGGGACTAAAGATGACCAGAGATTCTTCAACTTTGCCTTTGCATGAATCTGTGAAGAATGACCCATCCTTGGCCAGCTCAGGGCTCCCCTGTGGTCAGGGACCCCCACTCCTGCACAGCCCAAAGTTCTGGTCATCAAAGCTGAGGCCAGTAACTGATGCTTCTGAAAGTTTTTTGGAAACAGTGGGGAAAATTCAACATAGCCCTTAACCTCTGAGTATTCATTCTATGCCCAGTAGGGTAAATAAACATAGCACCAGGGTAACATACAATTTCCCTGGGGCTTTCCAGCACTTGAGAATGAATCGTTCTCTCTTATCTAGTTGATGCTATGTCCGGGGCCAGGACTAGCCTGGAATGATGATTGTGTTTGAGGAAGCAACCTGATGTGTCTTGCACTCCCACTGTGTGCCATACACTGTGCTAGTGCAATACATCGGGGATCCCACACAATCCCCTCAACACCCCCAGGGAATGGGTATTTCCACCTGGATTTTACATGGAACACAAGTGTCCATCATCAGGGTCCTTAGTTCCTTCAGAAGGAGGATCACCTTTTCCTTCAGTTTTCAATGAAACCGTATATGGTCCCCAGCTCACTTATGGTGGGTGTTGTGGATTTCGTTAGTTCCCAATCCATTATCCACTTTCTCCTTTGGAAAAAAGAGAGAAAGGAAGGAAAGGAACAGAAAAGGAAAAAAGTTGGGGCTCCGGGGTGGCTCAGGTCATGATCTCAGGGTCTTGGGATCAAGCCCCGCATCAGGCTCCCTGCTCAGTGGGGAATCTGCTTCTCCCTCTCCCTCTGCTCCTCCCCCTTGCTCGTTCTCTGTTTCTTTCTCTCTCTCTCTCAAATAAATAAGTAAAATCTTTAAAAAAAAATAAAAGGAAAAAACCTGAGAGAGGGAGAGCCAGCACCATGCCAGCCCCTAGTGACCACTCGCATTTTTCCTATGGCACTTGCAACAACCCAACAGTAGGTCATGAAATTAAGTTAGTAGATGATGTGACTTGTATTTAAAAAATAATGGAAGAGAAAATATCAGTGTACAGCACACAAAGTAAGTATAAGTTGTGTCTTATGAAACTTTTCTTTGCATTATTGTTTCAGTTTACATGCATTAGGCTGATATGAAATGTGTTTCTCACTGTGGGCTATGGTCAAAAACATTTGAAAGCCACTGTCTAAGTTAATCTCGACGATCCTTTTCACGGCTTTCCCAGCTTCCTCTGAAGCTAGCAGGGCCATATGACCCACTTCTGGGTGAAGAGATAGGCAAAAATGTGCTGGGGGTGGGGTGAAGTCAAATTCTGCTTTCCTGGTAGAAGGAACAGATATCCCTTTCTGTCTCAAATGTGGATATCATGTGTAATTTCTGGAACACTGGCAGCTATTTTGAGATCATGATAAGACATGTCCATATGCTAAGGCTAGTGGACCATAAAGATAAAAAGGATCTGGGTATTATTACCATCATGGGGCTCTTGCACTGCCTACTCTAGACTCATCATGGAAAAAAATAAACCCCTATTTGTTTAAGCCAGAGATTCATGAGAGTTCATATAAAGGCCCAGATAGCAAATATTTTGGCCTAGTGGGCTCAATGGTCTGTGTTGCAACTACTTAACTCTGCTGTTGTAGTTTGAAAGCATCCATAGACGATGTGTAAACCAAAGGGCATAGCTGTGGCTCTGATAAAACTATTTACAAAAACAGGTGGCGGGTCACATATGATCCTAGGCTATAGTTTGTTAACTCTTTTCCTGGATGATCTTGACCACTTTATTGTCTCTCTGATCTCATCTCCTCCTGCTTGCCCTTCTCTCTGCTCTGGTGATACCCTTTCTCCTGCATAGGCCCACTCCCATCACAGGGCCTTTTCACTTGCTGTTGCCTCAGCCTGGAAGGCTCTTCCCCCACATGTCCACATGACATGTTCCTTGTGGGACATGTCCCACAAGACATGTCCACCACATGACAGGTCTTTCTTGACAGATCACATTCTCTTCAAGGTCTTTCCTGGTCCCCTAACTAAAATGTCCCTCACTGGCTCACACATACTACCCTCTGGCAAGCTGAAGGTTTCACTTCTTTATCATGAGCTCCTTGAGGGAGGAGACTCATTAAGACTGTTTCTGTTCCCTTAAGATCTTGACTCTGTCTGGAATGGGTAGTGTTTAATCAATATCTGGTATATGATTCCCCCCCCCCTTTCTGCCAGATTCAGGTAAGAAAACAGGCTCAGGGAGGTTCAATACCCCATCCAAGGGGACACAGTGAATAAAGGGATAGAATCTGGTTTTGCACTCTGGTGGCCCCAGGGGGTCATGTTTGTGCCACCAAGGAATGAGGGTAAAACAACATCTACCTCTTTTGGACGATCGGGAGGGGACGAGCTGAGGTCCCACAGAAATTTCCGCAAGACTTCTTGCCCTAGTGCATCGCCCCAGTAGAGGGGGCCTGTGGGAGTCCATTAAGGAACAGGGCATTATCCTGTTCATGTTGGGCAGTTCCACTTTTTATAGCATTCTGCATCAGAAAGCCTTTAGAAAAGTCATTATTTTATGAACAATACAGACTGATTTGTAAGATCTATAAAAAGCCAAATGGAAACACTCACGATCCAACATTTTTAGTCAAGAAAGAACCACAAGAATGAATTTATGTTTGATTTGCAAGGGGCTATACTTAAAGGAGCCCATGTCTGATAGAACACATGTGACTTCTCACGCCAGATACGGCTGCCCCCCACCCCCGGGCAGGGTGCGGGGCTCGGCTTTTGCTTGCGGCTTCTTGGTACAGTGCAGTGTTCCAAGAAGGCTGAGAAATCACCTTCTTTCCTCAGGTGTTTTGAGAGGTAAGTTGTGAAAATGCCTGGGTATAATCACATGTTGTCGAGATGCAATTTAGATCTCCCTGAGTCTTGAAAGATAGGTTTATATGATTTAACATAAATGCTATTAATAATGAGGATCATTTTCAAGGCCATTCTCTGAAAACAGTAAAGGAGAGTTTGAATTAAAATTGCTGGTTAACTGCCTGGATGACTTGGTATGGTCCCCCCCCCCCCACCTTTACTATCTCTGACATAAGATTCAGAACAAGTAACTTTTTAAAGCAGTTTTTCGGTCTTCATGATTTCAAATGTATATTCTTTAGAAAACAGTTGGATGATTGCACTAGACTGAGGTCTGTAAGATCCAGTTTAAACCAAGCAGCTTTTCTTTCCTTTAATGGGCTCTGTTTTATTAAACCCACCAGCAGGAAGAGGCCACTTACAGAATGCTTCTTGCACCACTTGCTTTGATGGAATCCTTGGGTGGTGAGGTCATCCCACTGCATGATCTTAACATACAGAAGGATTTGCCATCAGTTTTCAAATGATTTCTCAAATAATCTGCATACCATCTACCCTTCTTTCCTATGTGAAATGGTTTTCATTGACTCCATTTGTTAGCAAATAAATAATAACTTCGGGTTAATGGATGGAACTCTACAGCCCATGCTAGAGGCAGCCTGAAAATGAGAATTTACTCACCAAATGGATATAAATTTGCATAATGTATGCCACATAACTGACTTCTTGTTAAACAGACACATACATACACACACATATACGCACATGCACGCGTGCACTTTCCATATTACATATTACTTGTCCTTTGTGGTTATGTTTCGGAAAAGCTTTGCATCCCACGTCACAGAACTCGTAAGTGCTTAGGCACAGGGTTTCCTTGGAGGGGGAGAGCTTGCTTTAAAAGGTGAGATAGCTAAAAATTGCTCCTGAAACTTCCTTTTGGGGAAAAATATTTGCCCTTTCTCTACTTGGTCTTGAGAAAAGGATGTCACTGTCCCTAAGTCTACTCTAAAGACATGTGAGGACAGGATGGCATGAATATCTCTAGGCAGAGAGCATCAAGAGGTCTGGTTTGTAACGAGTCAAAGGTCTTTCCCTTCACCTCTTCTCTTCCCTAGTTTCCTGACATATATATACAGATATATACATATAAATATGATTTGGTTCATCCAACAGTACAAATCAGGCTAAAGAAGGGACATCTTTTCCCTTCCTTAGGCTTTCCCTGCCTTCCCAAGCCTCCCACAGAATCTATGTCCCCCGCCACCCACCCACACTTCATACACCTTGCCGCCTTCTACTTGGGCTCTGATCCTGGAGGATGCTGACAATGTGGGGCTGCCAGAAGCTTGATGATTATGAATGGATGTCGTAATGGCCATGAGTTGCTAACCTTTCAGAAATAAGATGAAAATGACTATGGCAATTCAAGACGTCTGAATAAATTGCATTTTCAATGTAACTATAATTTTAATAATATAAAATGACTTTATGCTCTTCAATATTTTGCTTCATTTAACAAATGGCAAGACTGTTGGCTGGACACGGCCTGAAGGCGTACAAGGGCAGGATGGTTTATGGAAAGACAGTTTCTCAAAGCATAACGTCTTAAGTAAGGATTTCCCCCTACAAAGAGTCTGGTGTTGCTTGGGAGCCAGAATTCCTATGAATAGCCAGATACTGACTGAGATCCAAGGCGGCAAAATAATAAACAATTAGGACCTTCCCTCAAGCTAGGATATTAAACAGCCAAAGGAAGTGGAGACTTTCCAGATGGAAAAGAAAGGAACCTTGAGAGAGAGAGAGCGCACAGAGCATTTGCACAAACAAAGGCCATTTGTCCAGTTCCTGGGCTTTGTATTTCAAAGCAGATCATCCTCAGGGCGCTCTGGGGAGACTCACCAGCCAGAGAATGTGGCGGCCGCTGTGTTCTGGAGGGAAGGACAGCCTCCCTACCTCTTCTTCCAAGCATGCAGCTTCTAAGGAATGTGAAACATCTTCAACGGGGAAGTGGCGTGCTGGCCAGACTTGACCCGTTAACCTTGTGTTTAAAAAGATGTTTCAGCTAGGTTGACCTCACCTCTGAACCTGCCCTCAGAGCCACCTCTGTTTAGTTCTTGGTGTGCCAGGGGCCAGCTTTCCCAAGTTTCCTCCCCAACCTTGTAACTGTGAACTCAAGATCTGTGTGTCTAAGGCAGGGTTGTGCCCTATAATAATAAACGTCTTCAATTTTATGTCCATTTGGGAATCATCTCTGGCTTTTCACTTTGGAAACTCCCTCTCAGCATAATAAATAAGATGTCGACATTACAGCTGGGACAGAATTAGAATGATCAGTGTATGAGTCACAGTTCTCCAGAGAAATAGATAGGTAGATAGATAAATACGAGAGACAGATGTGATAGAGAGGTATAGAGAGAGAATGAGAGAGATTGAGATTTATTTTAGGGAAGTGGCTCGCGTGATTATGGGGGCTGACAGGTCCAAATCTTTTGGGCGGGTCAGCAAGCTGGAAACTCAGATAAGAGTTGATACTGCAGTCTTTGAGTCTAGAATCTGCAGGCCAGCACAATGGAACCTCAGGCAGGGGTTCTCTGTTACATTCTTGAGTCAGAATTGCTTCTTCCTTGGGAAACCTCTGTCTTTTCTGAAAAGCCTCTGACTGACTGGGTGAGGCCCATGCCATTCTCGAGGAAGGTAATCTGTTTTACTCAAAGTCTACTGATTTAAATGTTAATCACACCCAAACAAACACATTCACAGCAACACTTAGACTGGTATTTGACTATGTAATGGGGCATCATGGCTTAGCCAAGTGGACACAGAAAATTAACCATCACAATCATTGAGTTTGGCCACAGCTTATACCCCCATCTTGTCCTTCTCAGGACAGCCTCTGTGGCCCAGGCTCTGTGGAAGATATGCAGTATTCTAAGACTCTTCAGCTCCTTCTTTCCCAGGAATGTCATGTTTTAATGTATCTATGTAACCTGTGGCAATTTTTGAGGAACTTTTGCTTCTCTATTGGCCTAATGGGTCTAAATTAGAAGTTGGCAAACATTTTCAGTAAAGGGCCAGATAGTAAGTATTTTCCTATTTGTAGACCATACCATTTCTCTTGCCACAACTCAAGCCATGGTAATTTGAAATGAATGGTGTAGCTGTGATCCAGTAAAACTTTATTTACAAAAACAGGCAAAAGGCCGCCTGATTTGGTCCATGGGTAAAGATATCAGATGTTTTCTCCCTGCCAAACCTGGCAGAAGGGGTGGAGAAACTATACTCCTCAGCTGTGAGGAATAAAAAACTCAAAGTGGGTTTTAACATCTCATATAATAAGAAAGCCAGGGTTATATAATAAGTAATTCCGGGGTTAAGTCAAGGTCTCAAAAGGCATCTTCGAGGACCAAAGTTCTTTCCACCTCTGTACTCTGTCATCTTCAGCATATTGGTCTAGTTTCCCCTGGTATTTGCAAATGGTTCCTATATTTCCTGGCAGACATGACCACATTCACTGGAAGAAGAGAAAGGGTATGCTCCAGTGCAGCTCATTTTAGTAGCAAAGAAGCCTTTCCCTGAAGGTACTGGGCCATCTCCCTCAGTTCTCCTTGGCCAGAACGAGGCTGTGAGCATGCTGCAGAGGATGGACCCTCTGTGACTAGCTGCGTGAAACACACGGTGGCTAAGGGGATGAAGGTAGATAAGCCATGAAAATTCAGGCTCTACCAGCAAGCAAGCAATCAGCGGTGCCCCTGGGAAGAAGCCCAGCAAAGTGAACTCTAACTGCCCAGTCCCAGAAGAAGCCAGCAATGCCTGCTGTAAATCCTGGCTGTATCACAAGAGGGGGGCCGGAGTGGGGGCAAATTGCTGCCTCGTGACAAGTGAGCAGAGTTTGAAGGGAGAGAAGGTGGGAAACAGCCTGGAGAGCAGTTCGGGAGAGTGGGTGCCATGTAACGGGGCAGGGTGGGGGCAGTGGAGGCTCTAGTTAACTGTGAGGGCACTCTGGCTAGAGAAAGGGAGCCTCCCAAGCCAGAAAAATGGGAACTGAAAATGTCCTTGGAGAAACGGAGAATGCCCACGGGACCTGCGGCCAGAAGGCTCCCCTCTCCCTCACCCAGTTGCTAGGAACGCCTTTGACAGCAAACTCCAGGCTCAGGGAGGCCAGAGGCCTTGGGAGGCTGTGCTGGCTGGTGTCTGTCTGCTAACCTCCTTTAGACACCCCGGGACTGGAGTGTAGCAAGCAGGAGCCGCAGGAGAGCTGGACCCCAAGAAAGAAACTGGAGGGGTAACCTGGGGTTTTAAACTGTGTTCCTGTGTCAAAGTGACATTTACTTAGCTATTCCTTCTTGCATGGGGTGGGGGTGACCCTGCTGAGGCTGGAATTTTTGTCCTGGACTTGGAGGCAGGCCATGCAGGAGGGCTGGACACAGCTCTCAGGCTCTGCTGGGCCTAGCTCTGCTCTGGCCCATCAGCCACCCAGGGAAATCCAAAAGATGCCAGCCCCCCCGCCCCGCTCCCCTGTGTGAGCAGCCCAATGCTGATCAGGTTGGAGTGGGGGGGTTGGGGTGCAGAAGAGCCCATCTAGCATCCACCTTTCTTTCCTTTCCTTTCCTTTCCTTTCCTTTCCTTTCCTTTCCTTTCCTTTCCTTTCCTTTCCTTTCCTTTCCTTTCCTTTCCATTCCTTTCCTTTCCTTTCCTTTCCTTTCCTTTCCTTTCCTTTCCTTTCCTTTCCTTTCCTTTCCTTTCCTTTCCTCTCCTCTCCTCTCCTCTCCTCTCCTCTCCTCTCCTCTCCTCTCCTCTCCTCTCCTTTCCTTTCCTTTTTTTTTTTTCGATATTAAGTTGTTTTTTAATGACACATGATAATGTGTAATACACACACTTCATTCTTATCTATAGTTGTATCTGGTACCATAATTCAATTTAGATACATTGCATAGGATGTGCCAACAATCATATTAATAACCAAATAAACTCCATGACTTTGCTTGGATGACACTTTTAACAGTGAACTCCAGGTCACAACACAGTAACCGTCGCCAAGGTTTCGGAAGATAATGACTTCTCTGCCGAAGCAGATTGTAAATAAATTTTGAATGGAACCTGGCATCACCTGAAGGGATTCTAACTGTTGGGATCGTTTGTCAAGACAGCTTCAGGGCAGACTGACTCTGGGGAGGTGAGGGTGCTTAGTGCTCAGGAGAGAAACCATGCCCGGGCATGTGAGCACAAGGGTGAAAACTGAGGTAAACCGAGTCACAACCAAAGTGGGGAGCTGGTTTTCTGCCTTGTTCCACCTAAGTCAGTTCTCCCCACTCTCTGACATTCTTGACCCCTCCCTGTCCCTTGCCTCCTCTCCTTCTATCCCTGAGAAAAGTTAATTTCCGATGACATGGTTGGAAGGGATCTTAGGGTCATCTGGTCAATATTCTTCTCATTCAGAAGATGAGGGGGGGAGAGGCCCAGAGGAAGGGGCATGATCGAGGCCACGGGCCATGAGATCTGTGGCCAGTCTCAGACTTTGGTTTCCCGATGGCACTGAGAATTCAGGCTCTGGAGCCTGGAATGCATGCTGACTCTACTGAGTCTTAGCTGTATAGCAGTGTGCGAGGCACTACATTCTTCATGCTGTGGTTTCTGTCTCAGACACTGTGGAGATCAGAGGACATGAAACCTACAAAGCACTGAATGCCTGGCCCACACTCAGGTCTCAATTCTGTCAGCTGTTCAATTCATTGTTGTTGATACCACTCTTTGCCTCATACTTTTTCTGCTGCACAGAAATCGTCTTTGTTATGTTTGGAAAATACATTTACAGGCTTCAGATTCTGATGGGCTTGGCCACGCTTCCCTTGTCCCAGGATGGGCAATTATGTGCCTGATAATATTTTAGTCCTACTTTTGAAGCTCAACACAGATCCACCTTCATAGATTTCCTTCGGAATTCATCTCTCATGGCACGTTGTGTGCAATTTCATTGTAGGGCTTATATCTGCCTCGTGTCAGCCACACTTAGGGTCCATCTATGGGATCAGACGGCGTGCCTGACTCACTCCTTCAGCCCAGCACTTTGCATGGTGCTTGGTTCACCAGTAGGTGCTTAATGAATATTTGTTGAGTTAAACTGACTTTTGTCTCTAGCAACCTATTTCTTAAGTTTCTATTGGTGCTGCTGGTTTCAAAGACAGAAGCCATGTTCTACTCTGGAAAGAGAAACCCAAGACCTCAGGGCTATGAATATCTCAGTGAGTTTCCTGGAACTAGAAACTGAAGTGACAGTGAGCTGTTGCGCCCTCACTCCCCTCAGAGCCATGTGCAATCTCACACAGAAGCAGCTGTTTAGGGACAAATGACTCATCACAGGCACTGCCCATCCACTTTACTTGTTATCTCTTCTTTAAAGAAATTTGATTTGAGATTCGCAGAGGCTTTCAGTATCTATTAGGTGGTAAACATTCCATCAGAGGGGCTCTTGCACCTGCCCCAGTATATTCCCAAGATACTTCTCCAGTTCTAATGCCCCCCCTCTTTCCCAGATCATTGTCCTAAGAGATTAAGTAAATTTCCAGAAACCCACACTGTACAAAACATTGCACAGACTATCTTTAGACTCAGAATTGGATTTCCCTTGGGCCTGTGGGCAAATGCTCCCTGTTAATGTGCACAGCGGGGCGTCTCTCCATGATGGAGTTGGCAGGACCATTGGAGATGACCTAATTCCCCCAGGCCCCAAATCTCAGCAAAGCCCTATGGTAATATACGCTTAGCCTCCTGGAAGCCTCTTTCTATGCAGATCTTTTCACCCTTGTCATAATGTGAAATTGGAAGTGTAATGTTTCAGTTAAATGAAACTTGGCTTCTCCAAATTCCCCATCTCTTCCGTGCAAAGGTCTTGACTTACCAGTTCTTCCTTCTTCTTGGAACAGTGATAAGATAACCAGCCAGGGAGATCCCATGGGAGCAGCCCCTGTCCAATGGGGACAGTCCCTCGGTGTCTCCCAAGAGCATTATATTTCCTTCCCTCTCCAGGTGGTCAAACAACTACCTCTCCACTAGCAGGCCAGCTGCTGTTGAGACTCTAGCTGAGCCCAGAGCTTTGAGGGGAAGATGCAGGCTGATGACTGACCAGTGTACCGAGAAAGCTTGACATGCTGTGCAAGCAGGGAATGGGGCAAGAGGTTTTCCCATTTGGACTTATTAATGAGTATGTTTCCTCTGAGAGATTAGTGAGGAATGGGATTGCATAGGACCCCAGGAAGAGGCTCAAGTTTGTTCCTAGGATAAACTATCATTGGCAAAGGATGGCTCCAGGCTGAGCTGAAAGGAGTAGGTGGGAATGGCAGCCCACAGAGAGGGCTGCGGGGTGCTCCCCACCAAGGAGGGAGCAGAGGATACCAGAGCCCCTGCAGGCACCCATGTTCCAGAAAAGGAACATTCAAGGGGGACCAGGGAGCTGATGTTTACTGAGTCCTTGCCAGCTACCAGTTAGTTCTTGGAAGTAGGTACTATTATTATCCCCTCTTTATGAATGGGGAAATAGAGGCTCAGAGGGAGTTATAGGAACTCTAGCCACATAGCTGGTGAAAAGCAGATCTAGGGTTCAAGCCTAGGTCTTGTGCACTTGTTCTCATCAATGCACTCCATTTCTTCAAGGTCATGGCAAAAAAAAAAAAAAAAATTAGGAGTGAGGTTTCTGGACTGGCAGCTTGTGGAGCTCGGCACCCTCTCCCCCATGAAACAGCTATTTAACTAGAGCAAATTATAAATATCAGTTATTAAAAAATCTCTGGAAATTGTCTTAAAGGCATACAGCAAATGGAGAACCATTCATTTAAAGAAAATCTACTAAGTCTTGGTGAGTCCAGGGAGGGTCTATGGCATTTGAACCATGACCCGCTCCCTTATAGCCTCTCAGCTCCATTCCATGGAAACTCTATGCTGGTGCTCTACTCTGGGTCGGTATGGCCAACAACACAGGGCCTGCCCCTCCCTCTGGTTCCCGGTCTAGTTACAGTTTTGCCCCCAAAGGGGCAAGATGCTGGTGTTTCTCATCCTTACAGCCCTGTGTTGCAGAAGTCCTATTCTGAGGGGGCACAGCCAAGATGACCGAGGTCCCCTTCTCCCATGGAGCCCCCTCCCATAGCAGAAGCTCTGCTCCAGGCGCAGTGGGCTGAGAAAGCTGGGACCTCAACTGTCACACCCCACTCACTCCCAAGATGGAGGCTCCACGCTGGGTGAGGCAAGGTGAGAGTACTGGGGCTGTCTCCATCTCAAACCTACATGCAGAATGGGGTGTCACTCCGGGGCAGGTGAAACCTGTCCCCATCTCCGGCTCCTGAGCAGTGCTACAGATGTTCTATCTGGGGAGAAAGCAGACAGTAAGGATGAAGAACTCACAGCTCTGCCTCAGGGGACTGCTTTTATTTAGAACAGAATGTGGAGAATTCCATGCATGGGGTGGAGGGGAGCTATTGAAAACAATGGTGATCTTGGTAGAGAGCAATTAAAAGGAGGCTCTTAACTCCATGGCATTAGCAGCAACAAGCAAAAGAGGAACAGCTAGGAGTTTGTTAGAGAATTGGGTGAAGAGACAGGCGGGAAGAGCCTTCTTGGGATCTCAGTCCATTCTGGGAGTCAGGAAGGCTGTGTGCCATTGTTAGGCTGCACCTATTCAGGCACGATCCGCAGGAGGAGGGGCAGACTTGAAATCATTCCCCAGTTCACACACAGATCCATCAACAAACGGCAGATGCCTCACTGGCACAAGAGGCTTAAGCACCAAATGCTGGGCTAGCAGCAACTCCTAGAAAGCAAGGCTCAGAAATAGAGTCACACATATGCCTGATAGCCTGGCACAAAGCTTTGTGTGTCCAAACTTGCACCCTCTCGGGAGTGATCAGGGAGGAAACATCCAAGCTATGAGACCCTGGCTAAATGTGGGGGGGAAATGTAAATTTCTAGAACTGTGATAGAAGTCTCCAAGTCTCACACACACGCTGGTGAAGGGTAAGTATCTAACTGGTCAAAGGCACTTACTCACATCTTTTGACCAATAAATGGCTTATGCTGACCGAGGGGAGACTCCTAGGGAACGAGGTTTAAAAATTAAACACGAGGGGGGAGCCAAGCAAGATGGCAGAGGAGTAGGAGACCTGGATTTCGTCTGGTCCCAGGAATACAGCTGGATAGGGAGCAAACCATTCTGAACACCTACGAACTCAACAGGAGATCGAAGAAAAGAATAGCAACAACTCTCTGAACAGAAAAGCGACCACTTTCTGGAAGGTAGGACATGCAGAGAAGTGAATCCGAGGTGATATTCAGGAGGATAGACGGCAGGGGAGGGGGCTTCTGTCGGCCACTTCTGGCAAGTGATAGAGCCGCGGAGCACAAAATCGGAACTTTTAGAAGTCGGCTCCGCTGAGGGACGTCGCTCCAGTGGCTAAGCTGGGGGTAGAACCCTCGCAGGACAGTGTGGTCTCAGGACCCTCGGGGTCACAGAAAGACCAGGGGTGCGTGAGTGCGGCAGAGCTCCCAGGTATCGGAGCGGGGAAGCCGGCTGCAGAGACGGAGCTGAGGTGCAGGCTCTCAGCTCAGGGTTGCCCATAAACCGTGATTGGCGACACAGTCGGGCCTCTGCTCCTCCAGCAGGGACCCAACAAGCGGCCGATCCGGGGAGACTCCCCTTCCTCCCCCGGGGAGGAGCGGCGCGGGAGCGCACCGCAGGGATCTGCTGGGTTTGGAGACTCCACACGGGGTTGGGTGCCAGAGATAGAAATGCTCGGTCACAGGCCGGGTGAGCACGGAGTGTGGCCAGAGACTGGGGAGACGGGAGTGACTGACTGCTTTTCTCTGGGGGCGCACTGAGGAGTGGGACCCGGGTTCTCGGTTCCTCCGGGCAGAGATTGGGAGGCCGCCATTTTCACTCTCATCCTCCAAAGCTGTACTGAGAGCTTGCAGGGAACAAAAGCTCCCAAGAGCAAACCCGAGCAGATTGCTTAGCTTGGACCAACAAGGGCGGGGCAATTCTGCCTCCGGTAAAGACATCTGGGAACCACGGCAACAGGCCCCTCCCCCAGAAGATCAGCAGGAACAGCCAGCAAAGACCAAGTTTATCGATTGATGAGAACGGGAGAACTCCAGCGCTAGGGGAATACTGCACATAGAATCCATGGCTATTTTACCATGATTCTTTAGTCTTTCAAAGTTAATTTTTTTTATAAATGTCTTTTCTTTTTTGAATTTTTCTTTTTCTGTTTTTCAACCAACATCTTATCAATCCCTTTTAAAAAAAAAATTTTTATTTTTCACTTTTAGAGTCATATTCTATCCCTTCATAGTAGTTACCCTTATTTTTGGCATATATATATATATATATAAGTTGTTTTCTCTTTAAAATTTTGAGATACATTTTCTTCTAACAGATCAAAATATACCCTAAATCCCTAGTGTATGGCTTTGTTCTAGTCTCCTGCCTGATCACATTCTCTCCCTTTTTTTCCCTCTTTTTTTAAAAATCCTCTTCTTTCTTTTTTCTATCAACTTCTTATCAATTCCTTTTATAAAATTTTTTATAATTTTCATCTTTACAGTCATATTCCATCCCTTCATCGTATCGACAGTTATTTTTGTACATATATAAGTTTTTCTTTCTTTAAAATTTTGGGAGGCACTTTCTTCTAACAGACCAAAATGCACCCCAAATCTAGTGTGTGCCAGCCTGATCATATTTGATCATATTCTGTTTTTTTGATTTTGTTCTGTTTTTGTTTGTTTTTATCTTTTTCTTTTTCTTTTTTTCCTTTCTTTCCCTTTCTTTTCCCTCAACTTCAGGTCTTTTCTGATTTGTTTAGAGTATATTTTCTGGGGACATTGTTACCCTGTTAGCATTTTGTTCTCTCATTCATCTATTCTCTTCTGGACAAAATGACAAGACGGAAAATATCACCTCAACAAAAAGAACAAGAGTTAGTACCGACTGCCAGCAACCTACTCAATATGGACTTTAGTACGATGTCGGACCTAGAGTTCAGAATCATGATTTTAAAGATACTAGCTGGGCTTGAAAAAAGCATGGAAGTTATTAGAGAAACCCTTTCTGGAGAAATAAAAGAACTAAAATCTAACCAAGTCAAAATCAAAAAGGCTATTAATGAGGGGCAATCAAAAATGGGGGCACTAACTGCTAGGATATATGAGGCAGAAGAGAGAATCAGTGATATAGAAGACCAAATGATGGAAAATAAAGAAGCTGAGAAAAACAGAGATAAACAACTACTGGATGACGAGGGCAGAATTCGAGAGATAAGTGATACCATAAGACGAAACAACATTAGAATAATTGGGATCCCAGAAGAAGAAGAAAGAGAGACAGGGGCAGAAGGTATATTGGAGCAAATTATAGTAGAGGACTTCCCTAATTTGGGGGAGGACACAGGCAACAAAATCCAGGAGGCATAGAGAACCCCCCTCAAAATCCATAAAAATAGGTCAACACCCCGACATCTAATAGTAAAACTCACGAGTCTCAGAGACAAAGAGAAAATCTTGAAAGCAGCTCGGGAGAAGAGATATGTAACCTAAAATGGTAGAAACATTAGACTGGCAACAGACCTATCCACAGAGACCTGGCAGGCCAGAAAGGACTGGCATGATATCTTCAGAGCACTAAACGAGAAAAATATGCAGCCAAGAATACTATATCCAGCTAGGCTGTCATTGAAAATAGGAGGAGAGATAAAAAGCTTCCAGGACAAACAAAAACTAAAGGAATTTGCAAACACGAAACCAGGCCTCCAAGAAATATTGAAAGAGGTCTCCTAAGCAAGGAGAGAGCCTAAAAGCAGCATAGACCAGAAAGGAACACAGACGATATACAGTAACAGTCACCTTACAGGCAATACAATGGGACTAAATTCATATCTTTCAATAGTTACCCTGAATGTAAATGGGTTAAATGCCCCAATGAAAAGACACAGGCTATCAGACTGGATTAAAAAACAAGACCCATTGATCAATATGCTGTCTGCAAGAGACTCATTTTAGACCCAAAGTCACCCCCACATTGAAAGTGAGGGGGTGGAAAACCATTTACCATGCTAATAGACACAAAAAGAAAGCTGGGGTGGCAATCCTTATATCAGATAAATTAGATTTTAAACCAAAGATTATAATAAGAGATGAGGAGGACACTATATCCTACTTAAAGGGTCTATCCAACAAGAAGATCTAACAATTGTAAATATCTATAATGCTAATATGGGAGCAGCCAATTATATAAGGCAATTAATAACAAAAGCAAAGAAACACATCAACAATAATACAATAATAGTGGGGGACTTTAACACCCCCCTCACTGAAATGGACAAATCATCTAAGCAAAAGATCAACAAGGAAATAAAGACTTTAAACGACACACTGGACCAAATGGACTTCACAGGCATATTCAGAACATTCCATCCCAAAGCAACAGAATACACATTCTTCTCTAGTGCCCATGGAACATTCTCCAGAAGAGATCACATCCTAGGTCACAAATCAGGTCTTAACCAGTACCAAAAGATTGGGATCATTCTCTCCCTATTTTCAGACCACAGTGCTTTCAAACTCGAACTCAATCACAAGAGGAAAGTTGGAAAGAATTCAAATACATGGAAGCTAAAGAGCATCATACTAAAGAATGAATGGGTCAACCAGGAAATTAAAGAAGAATTAAAAAAAAAAAACCATGGAAACCAATGAAAATGAAAACACAACTGTCCAAAATCTTTGGGATGCAGCAAAGGCAGTCCAAAAGGAAAGTATATAGCAATACAAGCCTTTCTCAAGAAACAAGTTCTCATCTATACTCAGAAAACTATAAAATACCCATGAAAGAAATTGAGGAAGACACAAAGAAATGGAAAAACTTTCCATGCGCATGGATTGGAAGTACAAACATTGTGAAGATGTCAATGCTACCTAGAGCAATCTAGACATTCAATGCAATCCCCATCAAAATAATATCCACTTTTTTCAAAGAAATGGAACAAATAATCCTAAAATTTGTATGGAACCAGAAGAGACCCCGAATAGCCAGAGGAATGTTGAAGAGAAAAGCAAAGCTGGCGGTATCACAATTCCAGACTTCCAGCTCTATTACAAAGCTGTCATCATCAAGACAGTATGGTACTGGCACAAAAACAGACACATAGATCAGTGGAACAGAATAGAGAGCCCAGAAATGGACCCTCAACTCTATGGTCAACTCATCTTTGACAAAGCAGGAAAGAATGTCCAATGGAAAAAAGACAGTCTCGTCAACAATTGGTGTTGGGAAAATTGGACAGCCACATGCAGAAGAATGAAACTGGACCATTTCCTTACACCACACAGAAAAATAGACTTCAAATGGTTGAAAGACCTAAATGTGAGACAGGAGTCCATCAAATTCCCTAAAGGAGAACATAGGCAGCAACCTCTTCGACCTCAGCCGCAGCAACTTCTTCCTAGAAACATCGCCAAAGGCAAGGGAAGCAAGAGTAAAAATGAACTATTGGCATTTCATCAAGATAAAAAGCTTTTGCACAGCAAAAGAAACAGTCCAGAAAACCAAAAGACAACCGACAGAATGGGAGAAGATATTGGGGTATCAGATAAAGGGCTAGTATCCAAAATCTATAAAGAACTTATCAAACTCAGCACCCAAAGAACAAATAATCCAATCAAGAAATGGGCAGAAGACATGAACAGACATTTTTCCAAAGAAGACATCCAAATGGCCAACAGACACATGAAAAAGTGCTCAACATCGCTCGGCATCAGGGAAATCTAAATCAAAACCTCAATGAGATACCACCTCACACCAGTCAGAATGGCTAAACCTAACAAGTCAGTAAACGACAATTTTGGTGGGGATGCAGAGAAAGTGGATCCCTCCTCCGCTATTGGTGGGAATGCAAGCTGGTGCAACCACTCTGGAAAACAGTATGGAGTTTTCTCAAAAACTTGAAAATAGAGCTACCCTATGACCCAGTAATTGCACTACTGGGTATTTACCCCAAAGATACAAATGTGGGGATCCGAAGGGGTACGTGCACCCCAATGTATATAGCAGCAATGTCCACAATAGCCAAACTGTGGAAAGAGCCAAGATGTCCATCAACAGATGAATGGATAAAGAAGAAGTGGTATATATATAATATATATATATATATATATATATATATATATATATATACACACAATGGAATATTATGCAGCCATCAAAAGGAATGAGATCTTGCCATTTGCAATGATGTGGATGGAAGTGGAGGGTGTTATGATGAGCAAAATAAGTCAATCAGAGAAAGACGTGTATCATATCATGTCACTGATATGAGGAATCCTTAGTCTCAGGAAACAAATGGAGGATTGCTGGAGTAGGGGTGGGGTAGGAGGGATGGGGTGGCTTGCTGATAGACATTAGGGAGGCTATGTGCTGTGGTGAGTGCTGGGAATTGTGCAAGACTGTTGAATCAATGATGTGTACCTCTGAAACAAATAATGCAATATATGTTAAGAAAAAAAAAGAAGAAGATAGCAGGAGGGGAAGAATGAAGAGGGGGAAATCAGAGGGGGAGACGAATTATGAGAGACAATGGACACTGAAAAACAAACGGAGGGTTCTACAGGGGAGGGGGGTGGGAGGATGGGTTAGCCTGGTGATGGGTATTAAAGAGGGCATATTCTTTTTTTTTTAAGATTTTATTTATTTATTTGACAGAGAGAGACAGCGAGAGCAGGAACACAAGCAGGGGGAGTGGGAGAGGGAGAAGCAGGCCTCCCGCCGAGCAGGGAGCCCGATGTGGGACTCGATCCCAGGACCCTGGGATCATGACCCGAGCCAAAGGCAGATGCTTAACGACTTAGCCACCCAGGCGCCCAAAGAGGGCATATTCTGAATGGAGCACTGGGTGTTATGCACAAACAATGAATCATGGAACACTACATCAAAAAGAAATGATGTCATGTATGGTGAGTAACATAACAATAAAAACATTTAAAGAAAAAAATTAAACACAAGGAAAAAAAATCTGAGTAGGTTCCTAAGAGGCTGAATACTGGCGGAAAACAGATTGACTTCACAGAATTAGTCCAGCCAACTTAGTAGACAAACGATGATAAGAGATAAACAAATGAATAAGCAACAACAAGAGACTCAGGCAGGGAAGGGGGAGAACCAGTTTCCAGGGTAATTATTGTATATTATTTAAATAGTCTAGTTGTTAACAATGTTTTTGAGATATACAATGAAAGAACATGTGATACACAGGGGCAGAAAGTGGGCAATAGACACAGTGTTTGAGGGGGTCCAGAAGTGGGACTTGGTGACAAAGACTTCCAGGCAGCTGTTATAAATATGTTCAAAGGAAAACATGGAGAAAGTTGAAATCACACCAAATGTGTTTTCCAATCACAATGGAGTTGAATTAGAATATAGTGTAAATTAAATAACATAACTCCTATATGGCCAGAGGGCCAAAGAGGAAATCAAAGGAAACTAGAAAATACTTTCAGATAAGTAAAAACAAAAACTCCACATATTAAATCATATGGGATGCAGCTAGAGCAGCACTCAGAAGTGTATAGCTGTGAATGTGTATATTAAAATATAAGAAATATCTCCTATCAACAACCTAACTTTTACCTGAAAAATACCGAAGAGCAAACTAAAAGCAAAATAAGCCTAAGGAAAGAAAGGTGAAAGATTAGAACAGAAATACATGAAATAGAGACTAGAAAAACCTTAAAGAAAAAATCAATGAAACCAAATGTTGAGTTTTTTGAAAAGTTCAACAAAATTGACAATCTTTTAGCTAGAATGACTCAGCAAAACAGGGAGAAGACTCAAATTACAGAAATGAAAGGGACTATAATGTAATATTATGAACAACATGATGCCAACAAATTAGATAACATGGATGAAATGGACAAAATCCTAAAAAGGTGATAGATGTGTTAATTAACTTGACTGTGGAAATGATTTTACAATGGATATGTAAATTAAATCATCACATTGTACACTTAAATATATATAATTTTATTTGTCAATTGTACCTCAATAAAGCTGAGAAAAAAAGGAAAACAATTCCATTTACAAGAGCAGAAAAAAGAATAAAATATTTAGGAATAATTTTAACAAAGAAGGGTAAAGCTTGCACATAACATTGAAAGAGATTGAAGATGATCTAAGTAAACGGAAAGGCACCATATATTCATGGGTTGGAAGAATTAATATTGTGAAGATGAAAATGCTCTCAAAATTGGTCTACAAAGCCCATGAAATCCCTATCAAAAATCCCAGCTGGGCTTTTTTTTTTTTTTTTTTTTGCAAAAATGGACAAGCTGATCCTAAAATTCATATGGAAATATGAGGGACCTTGAATAGCCAAATCATCCTGAAAAAGAATAAAGTTGGGAGCTCCCACTTCCTATTTTTCAAAACATACTTACTACAAAGTTACGGTGATCTGAACCGTGGTAATGTCATAAGTACAGATACACAGATCAATGGAATAAAGTTGCAAGTGCAGAAATTTATGGTCTATAAATTTTCAACAAAGGTGCCAAGATAATTTAATTCAACAAATGGTGCTGGGACAACTGGATATCCACAAGTAAAAGAATTAAGTTAGGTTCCATATCACACCATGCACAAAAATTACCCCCAAACTGATAATTCTAAATTTAAGAACCCAAACTATAAAACTCTTAGAAGAAAATGCAGGAATAAACCATGACCTTTGGTTAGGCAATGGCCTTTTAGATTTGGCCACAAAAGAATAAGCAATAAAAGAAAAGAAATAGATAAATCGGACTTCACCAAAATTAAATCTTTTGTGTTTCAAAGGACAGTTCCAAGAAAGTGAAAAGGCAAGCCACAGAATGGGAGAAAATATTTGTAAATCATTTATCTGATAAGGATCTAGTATCCGGAATGTATAAGAAACTCTTATAACTCAAAACTGAAAGACAACCTATTTTAAAAAAGGCAAAGCATTTGAATAGGCATGTCTCAAAGAAGATACACAAATGATCAATAATGACATGAAAAGATGCTCAACCCCGTGAGTCATTAGGGAAATGCATATCAAAACATAATGAATGGATGACTATAATAAAAAAGACAGACAATAACAAATGTTGGTGAGGATGTGGAGAAATCAGAACCCTCATATATTGGTGGCAATGTAAAATGAAATAGCACCTTTGGAAAACAGTTTGGCAGTTTTGCAAGAAGTTAAACGTTGAGTTACTATTTGATCCAGCAATTCCACCCCTAGGCATATGTCTAAGAGAAATGAAAATATATATCCACCCCCAAAAATGAATGTTCATAGCAGCATTGTTCATGATAGGCACAAAGTGTAAACAACCCAAATGTCCATCAACAGATGAATAGATAAACACAATGTGACATATCAATATAATGGAATATTATTCAGCCACAAAAAGGAGTAACATAAGGATACATGTTACAATGTGGATGAACCTTAAAAATATTATGTTAGCTGAACAAAGCAAGTAACAAAAGGCCACATATTATAGGATCCCACTTATAAGAAATGTTCAGAATAGGAATATCTATAAAGACAGAGAGTGGATTATTGGTTGCTTTGGGTGGGGTTGGGGTAGTGATCGTTAATGGCTACCAAGTTTTTTTGGGGGGTGATGAAAATATTGTGAACTTTAGATTGTGGTGAACTTGATTATGAATATACTAAAACCCATTTAATTGTGCACTTTAAATTGGTGAAATTTATGGTGTGTGAATTATATCTCAATAAATAAATTTTAAAAACTAAAAAAAGAAACCCATCCCTTACGGCTGATGGGAGACTGAGAGGACATACTGGATAGCCCCCAGAGCCTGGCTCCTCATGATCGAGGGTCCACTGTGGCTCTCTAAGAGCCAGTCTCAGCTGGAGGGTGGTGGCTACACTCTTCCCAGGCTCAAGCACTGGAATCTGGAGGGAAGAAAGGAACTCTTGGACCTGCACTGGCTTTGCTGCCAAGAGGTAGCTTGGTGGTGTTTCCTCAGTGCTTCCTTACTCTGGGACTTTCTTGAAGGGCACTCACACACAGTGTGAGGCCCCCACAGTGATGGGGACGTGCACTCACACCGACCTGGGTGATTTGTGATCTGAACAGCACTTTCCCCATCATTTTCGGTGGAGTCATTGCACCAGTCCTGAGAGAAGTGCTGTTATTCCCATGTAAAAGGGGAACCTGAGACCAGAGAGATGAAGAAGGTTGGCCAAGTTCGGTCAGCACGTTAGGAGCAGAGCCAATGATCCCAGCCCAGTGTCCCGTGTCCAGGAAGGAGGAACCTCTGTTCCATGTCTACACAACGTCTGGTCCACTTTCTGCTGAGACAGGGAAAAGGGCAGGATAGGGTCAGCCCTTCTGGTCTTTGTTTCTCATCAGGGATAAGGGTCATCACAACATCTTTACGGAGATAACAGTGCATAGGGATGTGGCTGCAGAGTGTCTTGGGCTGAGAATCAAATGGTGACACGTGGTGCTCATCTGCTCATCAGGAGGTGTTCATTGCCACTTTCTTGTCGGGTCTACTGACAGAGGTGAGGGCTCCAGGCTGTTTAGTGATCTCACCCCAGCTTTGCTGCTATTGTTGTTGTTGGCAGCAATAGCGTGTTTGAGAGCTTTACTTTGCTAAGTTAGGGAAGATCATAGTTGTTGAGCTTCTAATGCGTAGTCAGCAAACTCTCGCTTAACTGATGATGGATACCAGGGAGCCCAGATGTCTCAGGAGGGCAGGCACATCGTATCCCTTGGAGCTCCCAACGTGCGCCTCCCCTCTAGGACCCAGCCCAGACAATGCTCTACTCCTTGGGTTTACAGAAGTGTTTATTAAATAGCTCTGATAATACACTTTGGCGTTTGCTTCTTGTGACCTGGTCATCCGTCCCCACTCTGCTGACTTGGGCTCTGAGAACAGAGCAGAAGCGTTGGGTCCCCCAGAAGCCTGCCATGCCTGTGCTGTGTGGGTGTCTGCATGTGACATTCCCCTTCTGCATGTGACCGGTGTAGGAGCCCTGGCTCCTCTCCACATGGGTTTCTTTTGTGCACAGGGGGCCTGCCTGGGACACCTGGCCCATTAGGAATTGGGTTCCATTCCCATCTACCAATACCCGCATTCTGTTGTTCACTCTCCCCTGACTGTGGACCCTAGGATTCTGAAGCTCTTCCTTGGTGGCAGCTCAGGAGCTCTGCTGCTTCCATCCTTGAGGACTCATGGGAACATATTTATTTGTTTGTTCTCACTTGGTTTTACCGGAGAACTGGGTTATTGCGGGGAGAGGGCTGCTCATTTGGGACACCTGTTGAGTTTGGGCACCAGACTGATCATGCGGCTAGCCCTTATTCCCATGTTTGCGAAGTAACTCCTAGGGAATGTTGAAAAGTGCACAGGAATGAACACATGTTTCTTATCTAGGCCTTAAAGCATGTGTTCTAAGGGTTGCTCTGCAGAACCTGGGTGCTTGCGAGCATGCGCACACACACACACACAGACACACACACACAGACACACACACACACACACACACACACACACACACACACACACACCCTGGGGAACAATATAACTGTTTCTTCAGATTGCTCATTCATTGAGATTACCTATGAAGAATAATGTGTCTGCGACACATTATTGTCTTCTTGCGACAATCCCATGGACTAAAGGACACTTTTTAGAAACAAATACCATTTTGCATATCTTTGAAGGAATATCTGATTGAATTTCTTTGTTCATTCTAGGTTAACTGTCACTTCCCTAGCCCAGTGGCAGAGAGCTAGCTGGCCTGCCCACTTTCCTCTCATCCCTGCTCTATCCCATGTCTTGCCTCCCTTACATTTAAAACAAATGTATATTTATTACCTGTTCTGCCACCAGGCCCCTGAGCACGGCCCGGCCGCCTCTCTGTGCCATGTGTCTGGGGAGCACAGCCCCCCTGGTCTCCCACACACTGTAGGGGCTGGGTGCTGTGCTGGGGCACATGCTGCTGAATCCTTGTCGCCGTCCAGGATCTTTTAGTTTACATCAACTGTTTGGAATCTTGGGAAAGTTCACGTGGTGGGGATGTGGGGAGTCCTCAGCAATGCTTCTGGAATGAGCCTGGCTGTCCCTGCAGTGAGCACAGAGCGGCCTTGTTTCCTGAAGTGCTCTGTACCTCCTGCTGCCCAGCCCCAGAGCACGCAGAAAATGCGGCCCACAGCTCCCGCTGCTCCCATCCTGAGGCTTGGCAGCCTTGCCTTCCCTCTACGTTGGGAGCCATCTTGCCTGGGGGTTGGGATCTAGGGCTACCTTCAACACCTGCCTTGGAGCTGCTCAAGTAGCCAACACATCCTTGGGATTGTTGAAAGCCAGGTTGTTGCATCAAAGATGGGATGGCCGAGGAGTCCTTGCTGAGTGCTGGGCCCTCGTGTCAGGAACCAGAGAAGCCTGTTGGCTTCCAGGGCCGAAGCAGCCTTATGTGAAGTGGGACTGATGGTCTCCATCGGGGAAGGCACAAGGATTTCCCCACTCCGTGTCCAGGAAGGAGGAACCTCTGTTGGCTTGAGGCAGCACGAGCTTCCTTTGTGCCTTCCTCCAGGCCTCTGCAGGATCTGCCAGGCCACTCGATGGTCCCAGAAGCCTAGCTACCATGGGGAAGTCTGGTTACCCCTTGAAGCCCTAACCTGTGAAGACCCCAAGCTCCCTGGGGGCCCCTCAGGTATCAGGAAACTCCAGGCAGGGTCATCAATCTCTGCAGACCCCTTGCTGAGTGTCCCCCAGGGGGCTGGAATGAGCAACTCAGAATAGGTTGGTGTCCGTGAGAGAAGACAAGAAGATAGGGGCTTGTGGGGAAGGGATGATGGGAGTGGTGTCAGATGTGGTCTCCTCTGGCTCGCTGTCCCCATCATCCAGGTCTTCAGTGAGAGACGGGATGATTCTGACCATACTGTCTTCAAAGTGCACCTGCTTCTTCTTGACCAGCGAGTCGGCTGGCTCCAGAGTCAGCTCTGTCAGGGTGTCTGGGCACTGGAGGGCATTGGGCTTCTTGGCCCCCTTCAGGATGCTCTTCATGTGGATGAAGAGGGAGCCAGTCCCCTCCTTGAAGGCCCCGTGGAAGGTGTAGGTTTGCTCGGTGTCCCCAGAGCCGGTGGTGCTCACGGCACTGCTGGAGGGGTCCGTGTACTGCTCAGGGGGAGCCAGCACCTCCAGGTTGGCTTTGCTCTTCTTCCGTTTGCTCAGCAGGAAGTAGGCCAGGCCGGTGATGATGAGCATGGAGCCTGGAAGGGGATGCAGGAGGTCAGGATGCTGGGGAGGAGCTGGACAGAGCACTGTCCAAGCACACTGTTCCAAAGGGGCCACTGTGGCAGGCTCAGGCCCTCTGGGCTCCAGCCTGCACATCACACCCACTTCTGATTCAGGGGCAGGCCTGGTGTCTGGCTAAGGGATGTCAGCGGGGCCGGTGCCGTGCTGGGCCCTCACCCTGATTGTTAGCCAGGGGGCTATGTGCCCGAGGCCCCCTGCGTTGACAGCTGACCCTGGAGCCACCTGCCTGGCCTCTCATCGCCATGCTTGGCCTCCATGTTAGGACCACGTGTTGGGCTGGACCTGCAATGCCTGCAGTGGGACCTGCACCCTATTTTGGATACTGGGCTCCCACTGCTGAACTGGGCTTCTATCCATTCCCAGAAGTGGGGAGATGCTCCATCCTCAGCCTCCCCAGGAAACATGGAGGAAAGTGTAAATCTTACTGGCTGGGGCTGGCCTAGCATGGGTCCCCCTCTTGGGTGCCCCCTCTTCCCCCAGTCTCCAGGCCAGAGGTCCCTCTGTCTCAGGCTGAGATTGTGGCTCTGGGGTCTCCTGCCAGGAGACCCGCCCTATCCAGAGGAAGCCTCTGGGCGGCTCTCGCTCTCCAAGGAGTGGGCGGTGGTGGCTCGCCCTGGCCTTGGCAATGCTGAATCCTCTGGAGTCCAGCAAGGGCCGTGCAGAGTGGCCTTGAAATGCTATGACAGGTACATTAGAAGAAACCACAGGAAAGAAGAAGAGGCTCTGCCTTTCGACTTTGTCTCCCTGAGCAGTGGGCTTCCCGGCATTTTGGGCGGGTCACGAGGAGGGACATGGTTTTCACAGCTAGGGAGTGGGGAAGAGGAGGCTACCAGCAGAGGAGGTCGTGGACAAAACCCAGGACTGGGAGCACTGAGTCCCGGCTTCTAGCTGACTAGCACGGTCTATGAGGTGGAGGGGAAGATGCTGAGGCTTTGAGGGTCCCATCACGGCATGCCTTCCAAAACCAGGCTGAGGAGTTTGGACCTGAATGGGTAGGCACTGGGGAGACATGGAAGGGTTTGCACAGAGAAGTGACCATCTCACACCCTCTGAAGGCTCTGAACACACATAGGCATTGGAGGAAGGGTCTCTGTTTGTGAGTGCAGCCTCTGGACCTCCATGAAGGCACATTCCTGCTACTTGATCAGCATGAAGGATGCCTGACCCTTCCTCATCCTGTGATCTAGGCCAGGGAAGTCAGTGGGGCCATGGGGGGCCCTGGAGCCCGTGTTACTGAGGCCTGTGCGGGGGGATTCAGCCCCTCCTGCTCAGAGCCCAGGAGCCTGTGGTGGGGGCTCCCTGCCTCCACTAACTCCCGGAGCTCCTACCTGGGATGGTCACGTGCCAGACCAGGACAGGGTGGAGAAAGCAGGCCACAGAGAGCAACATGTACGCCAGGAACTTCTGGAAGCAGCCCAGCCAGCGGGCTTTCTCCCTTGCTCTGGAGGCCAGGGACTCTGGTCGACACCTGGTGGGAGGGAGTCCAGGATTAGTGGGAAATGGGAAAAAACTCAGAAAAGGCCCAGAACGTGTGAGGCTGGGATGGGGTCCTGCTGTGCCCATTTCTCTTTAGTGGCCTCTGACTAAACTCTCCCCAGGGGCTGGAGTCCTTATCATGGGTTCCACAGTCTGGGGTCTTGCCTGAGTCCTTCCAGAGGGCCTATAATTTTTCTGAAAGGCTGCCTCACCCTGTCTTTCTGTCAGGGGTGAAGGGAGCTAAATGATATCAGGATTCAGCAAAGTCAGGGGGAAGGAGAATAGGAGACTCAGGGGTCCACTGGGAGGTCCCCAGTGGAGTGGAGAAGGCACGCAGTATGGGAAAGAGCTGGCTGGGACCACTGTGTAGACTGTGCACTGCACAAGCCGCCTGGCCACCTGAGTGAACAGGCTGGAATCCAGCTCCACCTTGCTCACAGAGCCTCACCTAGGCATAAGATGGCATCAGCCCAGAGGGGCTTCTTTTTAAACTGGCCCGCAGGGACCACACATGGGCCTGGCAGAGGCCTGATGCCCAGCAGGTTTCCTCAGCGGTGTTGCCTCCGGGTTTCAAAGGAGGAAAGAGCTTCCCTTTAGGTCCATCTCCTTCATCTTGTGAGTTGGTCTGGAGCAGGGCTCTGTCCAGGCTAGTTTGGGGGCAGTGGCGGGGGCTGGAGGATGACGCGCTGGTCCTGAAAGCAGCCCTCCTCCCGCACACCATGGCCATGGCTCACTGGTGCCCTCTGGTGGACGTTGTTTTGTGACCAGACCCTGGCTGGGAGAGGGGGGAGTCCAGGACGGGGGTGGGGGGTGGGGCGGTGTGTGAAACTCCCCTTTGGATTCAGCGCTCCTCCCTCCCGGTCCCAGAGAAGTTGCAAAGATCCCTTGACAGTGCCATTCATCGGAAAGGAGGAAGCCTGTTGCCTCAGGGCTGGTGACCTTGGGAGGCAGCTGATGGCCTTGCAAGGGACAGCTGGATTTGAGGCCTGGCTCTTTCTCTGACTACCTAGAGATGCAACTGTTGAGGTTCTGAGAGCTGTGGTCCAGGGACAGCCGTTGGCCACACTGATGACAGCTTCTATGAACTGAGCACTGCTGGACAGCAAGTATGGGCCTCCATGGCCAAGTGGCTTCCCGAGATCCTTGCAGCCCCTGACTTGTGCCTGGGTCCTAGCAGGAAAAAGAACCAGTTCTCAAATCTATCTCTGCTTACTCCGCAGGGTCCTCACCTCTCCATGGGTGCCTTGGATGGCAGGTGCAGCTACGGACTATTCTTGGAGGTGGGGATGGACTCTGCAGGGGCTTCTGGGTGGAAATGGGCCCTGTGTGAATGCTTCCCTCCACTCCCCTGGTTGGGAGCAGAGAAAGGGGACCACTGAGCCCTGGAGACCTGAGCCCATGCCCGGGCAGGGGCTGGCTACATGGTGGGGAGGGAACCCGTCCGTAGCTGCTTTGGGAGCAGACCATCACGTGGGCTGTGGCTTCACGGGTGGAGGAATCTGGGGGTGTCTGGGGCTAGGAGGTGGTGGAAGGGCTGCTCTGGAGGCTACTTACTGGAAGCAGGCGGCCAGCAGCTGAGCCACAAAGTAGGCCCCTTCACACACGGAGATGACACTTCCTATAAACCTGTGGTGGAGACAGGGAAGGGAGGTCTGGAGCCATCTGATCTGCCCTTCGCTCTCCCAGAGCCTGTTTCCCACAGCATCTGGGGCTCCTGGCCATACAGCCAACAGACTGACCAGGAGTTCCCCGGCCTAATGCTGCCCCCCAGCCAGAATCTGCCAGGAGCTGCGTCCGTGCCAGGGCCTATGCTGGGTTGGGCCTCAGTGGAGGGGTGCGAGCCCGGGCCCAGAGACGGGTGAGAGGCTGCCTTGACACCGGCCCCTGTGTGGCCAACGTCATCCTACCTACTGTCACTAGCATGACATTCGCTGCTCGGCTGTGCGAACCTGAAGGCTGGATCTGTTCCCGACTCCTTTCCTTCTCCCTCTTTGCCCACTGTCCAGTCTCTGGCCTCACCTATATGACCTGAGTTTGGGCACTGCCCCCTTGGCCCCTGCACTTGACTCCCCTTTTCCACCTCCCTAACTCCCCGCCATCCCCTCTCCCTTTCCTGTTCCTCCACTCCATCCCCACTGGCTGCCCTGAGGCTCCTTCTGACACCTGAATGTGACCATGGTCTTCCCAATCCACATTGCTTCAAAAGCTCCTCATGTTCCAAGTGTGGTCCAGGGAACTTCCAATCAGAATCTCTGGGAAAGATGTGAAATCATAAATTCCTGGGCCAGCCTCAGACTTTATATATCAGAATCTTTGGGAATGGAACTTAACATGTTTTATTGGAGGGTCCTACTGGCCTATAAAACTGAAATTTCTTAGCATGCCTTTAAAGCCTTATATGAACCTCCTTAGTCCTCTGTCTACACAGGAAGCTAACAGGGCCTTTGCACAAGCTAGCCCCTCTTGGAAGGACTCCTCTTTCCTCCTTTTGTCTGTCTGGTGACTTCTTGCTTCTCCCTGTTTTACTGTGGTCCCTCAGCTACCAGTCTATGAACTCCCTTTGTCAGTTCCCTCTCTAATTCTTCCCTGTAGCCAGGCCCACCCTAGGAATGGCTTATTGTTAAGTGCTCCGTAGACACCACTGGAGTGAATGAATGAGTGAAAGGAGATACTACCTCGCAGGAGAAGGTGGCTTGGGGCCACAGTTTCCTCAGGGACCTGGGCATTGCCCCTGCTACTGATCAGCTGTGTGCCTATAGGCAAGGGGCTGGACCTTCCTGTGCATCAGCATCCTCATCTGTAAACTGACAGTAATTACAGGGCCAAGATTTGAACCCAGCCCTTAGACTCCAGAGCCTGGGTTCCTAACAAGCACAACAGCGTGCGTGCTTTGTAAAACAAGTGCCATTGCCTTTTTCTAGATCCTGGGATGGGGGGCAAGGAGGAAACTGAGGCTTGGGCAGTAGAGTGACTCGCCAGGTGTCCTGTCTGGTGCTGTAGAGGTTGTGCCTCTTGAGGCCAAGAAGGTCTGGTCACTCAGGT
The DNA here is from genome assembly GCF_037043125.1 of Eumetopias jubatus. NCBI lineage: Eukaryota > Metazoa > Chordata > Mammalia > Carnivora > Otariidae > Eumetopias > Eumetopias jubatus. The sequence goes on along the minus strand of NW_028274823.1, from coordinate 40,117,973 downwards.
GGGGCAGCGAATCCAAGCCCAGAGCCCTGCCGTGGTAGCAGGATCCCACAAACCAAGCCTCTGCCCGGGGCGCCACACCAGCCACGCAGACCCTTCAGCCAATGGTGTGCCTGCTGTCTGTGGGGGAGCGTGAGGAAGGCGGCGAGGGGCCCCGCGGGAAGGAGAAAGGTGGGGGAGGAAGGGGAGGAAGCCGGTGCGCAGAGAAGTGGAGAAGAACAAGGAGAAAGCCCACCATAGCTCAGTGCCTATGGGAGCCTGCTCTGAGCCTCGGCCCCTGCCGGGTCCCGGGGACACAGGGGAGGGAAGGACAGTGACACAGGGGTGTGCTACAATCGGCCAACGTCCTGAGTGGAGGGGTACACGGAGGCAGGAGTCTGAGATCTGCAGGGGAGACCGCGTGTGTGTGTGTGTGTGTGTGTGTGTGTGAGGGAGGGAGACCGGGAGGAGGGAGGCGTTGCGATGGCCTTTGAGGAGTGAGTGGGGCTGAGTGCAGGAGGGATGGGCAGGCAGGCAGGGGCTCCCATCCCGGGCGGCTGCGGAGCGGTGCACAGGGAGAACACAACCTAGCTCACGGCGAGGGCTGGGGGGACCTGAGGCTGGAAATCATGTCTTCTAGACTGGATGACCGGGTGACCAGAGGGGCAGGGACAGAGCAGTCAGGACGGGGCAGGGTTCTGGGCAGAACATGGTTTGCATTAACTGGCTACGGACCTGACCTGTTACAGGAGGACAATCGCACCTACCTCTTACTTGAAGTGAGGTTTGTGGGTAAGCTAAGTAGAGAGAGGAGGAGAGGAGGAAGGCCAGGCTGGCTTCTGGATTCCGGGGACACAGGGCGTGGCGGCCAGGGACAGGCTCAGTAAGACATGGAGCAAGTTCAGAGGGAAGAGAGGTCGCTTCCAGGCAGCAGGGGCCCCAGGCTCAGGGTAGGCTTCCCAGGGCAGAATGCCAGGAAGGAATATCGGGCTTTGGGAATGTCCAGGTGGGTGGTCAGTCACCCTGGGTGCTCAATGGGATAAGCAAGGGCTTGGAGGTGAGGTGATGTAGGTGAGTTTGAGAAAGAGTCAGAAGCTCCTGAGGTGTAAGTTGGGTGACAAGAAATAAAATGGAGACCAGGAGATGGCAGAGGAATAGGGTCTGGAGGCCGTGGCAGCAGCCGAAGCTTCCAGAACAGCCCTGTGTTTCTAGGTAGCTAATTTCATGGCAGAGTGGCAATGGGCTGGACGGGTGGAGGAAGGATGAGGGACGGTGGGTGTGGTCTACCTAGCAAATCCAAGAGCTGCCCTGGGCAGTGAGGCAGGGATGAGGGTGGGTGTGGGCAGGGAGGAGGCAGCTTGGTGACCCCGCGGGACAAAGCACAGGTGCCCCGTGTCCCTCAGGATGGGGCTGCTGAGAAGCCGGTTGGTCAGAGCCGGCTGGGACCCCAGGCTGTCCTCCGTCATCAGGCCACCACTGCACAGCGATGTCCTTCCCGCCGGCAGGCATTTGTGAGGCAGTTGACAAGGAAGAGAGGACAGAGGCTGGGGAACTAGACGGACCCAGGCCTGAGTCTGGGCCCTGCTGCTGTGAATTTGTTGGGCTGAGCTGCTCACTCCCTCTGAATCTGCTAATCTGAAAAACTAGGACAATATGCCCTTCTCCGGTGCTGTCAGAGTTAAAGGACACAATGGAAATAAATCTGCTTGGCATGTGGAAGGGTTCAAATACATAGTGTTTGGAACTGGTTCCTCTCTCTCTAAAACAAGAGCTCAGTTCATGTTTGCTGAACAAAGAGATGATTGAAAAGGTAGATGGGTGGTAGCTGGCTGGCGGGCTGGGTGGAGGGACAGACAGACAGACGGATGACTGGATGGATGGCTGTGTAGGTGGATGGATGGAAGGATAACTGTTTGATTTATGGGGTGATCTGACCAAAGCCCTGCCCAAGCCAGAGAATATCCTAGAAGCCCCCTCTACTTCTTCCACCTGAGGGATGTGATGGAGTTAGCATGGGAAAGGGGTGGGGGCTGCTCTGTGTTAGTCTGACAGACTCGGGGTGAGCCAGAGCAGAACACGCAGGCAGGGAAGGGCACATGCACACATACTCACAGCAGATAGAAAGCCAGGCTTTTGAACTGCCCCTGGAGGAAGGTCTCAGTGCCCACGCCGATCAACACTAAGAGGGGAAGAGGAGAGGGGAAAGTGGGCCTGGGTGCTCCAGCCACACTGCGGCCCTGTGGAAGGTTCCCTGGCTGCAGAGTGAGCCTTCTCCCTGGGGACTGAGAGCTAGGCTAGGCTCTTCTCCAAGTGGCACAGGGATTGGTCGCTGGGAAAAGGCAAGGGAGCAGGGAGCCTTCTGGATTGGGCTCTGGAAACCAGAGAGGTTTCAGGCAGAACCCCAGAGGTCTTTTACTCCAGTCCCCGAGCACAGATGCCTTTCCTCGTCTGCCCACATTGGTCATGCCGCCATGCCTCGTGTCCCCACAGAGAGCTCATGCTCACAGGTCACCAGCCCCTCTGCTCTCCAGCTGTCCTCCACATGTCATGGCTTCAAGGGCCCTCACTGTCCTGCGGGCCATACCCGTATGTGCTGTGTGTCTGGGTTCAGTGCTTGGCCATGGGTGGGACCGCCCCAACCCCTGTTCCCTTGCCCAGATCACTGTTCTAGCTGTTTCTGTGACCCCATTTTCACTTGCTGGTTTGGTGGCTGTATCACACACTCCTGTCTCCTTGCTTTGGACCCAGTGTTGGTTAAGCCCCTGAGGGTTTGCTCTGACATAAGAAGCTGATCGGCTTTGTCCTCCTTACCTATTCTTGGCAGTTGGTATTTGTGCTCAAGCACCTGACCTTCCGTTTGTCCAGGGTGAATATTGTCTTGGACCCAGCTTTCTAGACTTGCTGGCTTCTGGCTGTCTCCAATCTGGTGGGAATGGTGCTGGTGGGGAGGACATTTTCTGGGGGGCTCATGAGAATGGGGGTGTCACACGGATGAGACCCTCATTGTCATGGCTGTCTCCACCCTGTTTAATACAAGGGTGCTAGTAAGCACAGGAGCTTAGGAGGGGAGGGTTGGTTCTTGCTCCCCCTGCTTCACTCAACAAGCTGTGGCTCAGACCCCATCCGCTCACCGAGGGACACATTCCACAGACAGCACTGATGTGTCCTGAATCCTTCCTGCAGGGCCGCATGGCCCACTAACTCGAATTCTTTCTGGTCCTGACTGATTGCACTGCATACATCCTACATTTCTCTCTGGGCTCAGATGACACACCCTGGTATTGGCCGAATTGTGGCGTCACCTTGTCTCCCTCCCAGAAAATCAAAGATGGCAGGGCTAGGCTGTCCTATTTGGCTACCGTGTGTGACCCTTCATCTCTGCTGTCCAGGAGGCTGCTTCCCTGGGTCTGATGACTCTCCTCCTTGGCAGAGACACTGTAAACTTCCACCCCCAGTGTCCTGAGCCCTTTGTCCATGTGGAAATGCTGTTCCTGAGAAGCAATGTGAAGACCCTCATTTAGGCCACCAGCACGTCCCCCCCTCACTTCTGGGGGATTGGTTTGTGGAAGTACATCAGGGAGAAGGGCACAGAGTGCTTCAGTCTAGGAATGGAGGGGGATGTGCCTAAGTGTGCTTGGTGATGGAGGGTTCGCCAGTGCTCCCCTGGGCTTAGTCTAGAGCCGTGGAGGACACCGTGCCTCTGCCCTCTCCAGGTTCTAGATGTTCACAGGTTTGTACCAGGAAAGGGGCCAGGAGTGCTGGGCAGCCACACACACTGGCAGAAGGTCAGCATAACCTGTAGAGCACTTAATGCTTTATACACGATGGTCACGCTTGTCCTGGCTCCTCATAGCCTGAGACACAGGGAGATCCATACTTCCTATTTTACCGGGAGGCAAACAAGGCTTAGTCAGTCACCTTGTGTAATTCTTCCAAGGACACGCCAGAAAGCAAAGGACCTGCCGACCAAACTTGAGACTCTGGCTCCAGGTGGTAGACGGTTTCCTGGTTTCCACTGTCTATCAGTGTGTGTGTGTGTGTGTGTGTGTGTGTGCGTGTGTGTGTGTGTGTGTGTGTGTGAGAGAGAGAGAGAGAGAGAGAGAGAGAGAGTGAGAGAGAGAGAGATGTGTGGTGTGTGTGTGTACTGTAGGCAAATGCCCATCTATTCAGTTTTCACTCTGTAGCCTGTCCTGTTCTCAGCACTTAGCATCTATTAACTTTTTAAATCATCACAACAATCCTGTGTGAAAGTATTATGTTATACTCATTTTACAGAAGGGAAACTGAGGCAGAGAGCACATAGGCAAAACCAACCTCACCAACCTAGGTCATTCCAGCATTTCAGTCTCACACCTGCCGGTTAATAGCTGAGTCACTCAATCTCTCTGAGCCTCAGATTCCTCCTCATCCCTCTTGCACGTAATGGTTATGGGGATTCAATTAGCTGACTGATGCCGAGCACCTCATAGGTGCTCAGTCCCTTGCTCACATTCTCGTGGGCAGTCTTTGGAGATTTGCATGGCCTTGCAGCGAGTGACCAGCAGGTGGCAGGAAAGGGTCTTGGGAACCCGGCCCTTTTCTCTGATTTATTTGGCATGTGGAGAGTTATTCTGATGCTTTTTGATGGAAACAAAAGGTCTATAGTCAAAGGGGCATTCTCGGAATGCTGTAGTGGCAGCCCTGGTTTGCAGTTGAAAAAACAAATCGATGAAACAGCAGAGAAGAGAGAGAGCTGGGTTGGAATCCTCGTTTCGTGTGTTCTTCCCTTGGTAACCATGGGTAAGCGCTTAGCACAGAAGGGGCGCTAGGCTGTCCCTGTGGGCAGAGGCCTGAGAGTGGGTCTTGAAATATCAGCCTCCACAGGATGGGCGGGGAGGGCCTTGAGTGTTTTGGGGAGGGTGAGTGACAAGTTCAGACTGGCATTTAGAAAGCGACCTGACCTCGGGCTACAGGGTAAGAGGCTTTGGTGATATTTGGCTGAGTTAAAGCGGCAGATAGGAGGTGGTGACCATGCTCCGGGTGCTCCTGGCCTCCCCATCTCCCAGCACACTGGTAGCCACTGGTTCCTTCGTTGGCCTGGCCTGAAGCAGAGTTCTGGTCGTGGCTCCTGAGGGTGTGCCCACGTGACCTTGCTCACCTGTTTAATACAAGGGTGCTAGTGGGCACAGGAGCTCAGGAGGGGAGGGTTGGTTCTGCCTGAGCGCTCCGACGAGGAGGCTCCCCAGGCACAGAGAAGGGCCTGCCTTGCCATTGCGGCCTGTTTTTTTTTTGTTGTTGTTGTTTTTGTTTTTTCGGGGTAGTGGAAGGCAGAAGCATGGGACCAGAAGGCGTCTGGGTTTGGAAACCCCCTGGGTGTGCCAGCCCAGCTGCCTCTCAAGGAAGTCTCAGCATGTGCCACAAGCTGCACTAGCCCCCTGCGCCATGCCCCACCCCCAGCCCTGCATCTTGTGTAGTCCGCACCACATCCCTCAAGGTGGGAATCATCAACTGCATGTTATTTGTGGAAACATCCCAGCCAGGCCCCTGGAGTTGCAGCACCTTGCCCACAGCATGCTGGTGGGAAAGGGCAGAGGGAAGCCAGAAGCAGGACTGATTTCCGGGGGCCCCAGGAACCCCCAGCAGAGGAAGGGCTCTGGTGGGAATGGTGCTGGTGGGGAGGACATTTCCTGGGGGGGATTCATGTGTATGGGGAGGTGTCACATGGATGAGACCCTTGTTGCAATGGGCAGTGGACCAGCTGTGAATGGATTTTTGTAATGTCTGCCACGGGAAGAATCAGGAAACGACCATCTCACTCCCTCAGGGACCTGCCTGGTGCCTAAGCTGCGGGTGAGTGTGGTGACTGCCCATCCGCCCCTCACCCGAGGCCTCTGGCGAGGGGCCCTCAGCTTGAGCAGAGTTCTCTTCTGAATGTCAGAAGTCGCCACAGCCCAATCTCCTTGCCCAGGGCAGTTCCGCCTAGCAACCCAAGAGTTCTGGTAGGCCAGGGTCCAAAGTCCCCAGAGGTCAGCCTGCACCGTCATTTAGGGCACATCCCGTGTGCCGGGCCTGGGCAAAGCAAGGCTCTGCGAAGGAACTATGCGCTGGAGCTTGGGCCGACTGTCGTGGACCCAGGAAATGAAGAGCCTGTGGAGGGTGGGAAGAGGCCCCAGCACCCTGCCAGCAGGCTGAGTGCAGCTCCATTCTGTCTGGGAACCTAGGACAGCTCCACAGACAAGGAAGGCAAGGGGAGGCCGGGAGCATGGAGCAGCACGAATGAGAGTCTGGGGCTGCTGCGGCCGCGGTTCTGTGGGCTTCTCTGTGTAGTTCCTGAAACCGGGTAAGGTCACAGGTTCTGCCCTGGGGCAGTGACAAGTGTGGCTTCCTGGGCCCACACCCTCAAGTCTTTTTGCACCTTGCAACTTCCTCCTACCCCTCCAAGGGAGCCAAGTCCACTGAGAAAGCTGTGCCCTGTGGTGCTGGGGGAAAAAATCCCATCCCCACAGTCTGGGTGCAGACAAGTACCCTGGGCATTAGACCTGCTTCTTCGAGAACTTACTCTCCTCCCTAGCACTTATCTCCCCAGAGGTCTCCTGGGCTTCTGAACATCACACAAGTTGCCATGACTAAGGTAAGTGAGCCTGGAACGGTCTCCTTGTGAAGATATTCCTGCTGATCCCTGGGGCAGCAACACTCCCAGAGACCAGACCTGGTAAGCTAATTGCTGGGCTCTCTGGCAGAAAATGGGAATTGACTCCCATGTACTTACCACTGTTAGGTGAGAGAGATACCCCTAATTATAGCAATGCAATTTGGGGTTTCTTTGTTACAGTAGGCTGCACTTGATGGAAGCTGCCCACCAGCTCTTTGCAACTCCTCTCATCAAGAGATGGAGTCTATTTCCCCCCCACCTTGAATGTGGGCTGGCCTTAGTGGCTTGCTTGCCCAATAGAAAGATACAGACTTACACTGCTGATTCACAAAAAGCTTCCACCCAGCCCTCTTCAAATCCTTGTTCTGGGGGTAACCACCCCCCATGTAAGAAGTCTGATGCTCCTGAGACCACCATGTGTGAGGAAGCCCAAGTGAGCCATGTAGAGAGAATGCTAGAGAAAGAGAAAGACAGAGAGAGAGAAAGAGAGATTCATGGTCAGCACCCCGCTGGCTCAGCCCTCTTCATCAGGCATAGACGTGTCAGTGAGGAAACTCCTAGATGACATCCCAGCCCCAGCAGGTACGAAGCGGAGAAGAATGGATGAGCTAAACCAACAGTCAGAAGCAAAGAGGCCATGGCAGCCACCCCACCTGAGATCTCAGCCTTCATGCAGCTGAGATGAGCCATCTCCACTGTTCTCTGCCTGAATTCCTGAGCCACAACATTTCAAGCATAATAAAATTGATGTAGCCTTAGGTCACTAAAGTTTGGAGTGGTTTTATTATGAGGCCACAGATAATTGGAAAAGCAGCTTATCCTATCCTCTTAACTACCTGAGATTTTTGTCCCAGATGTCCCTGTGTCTGGTCTTGTCTATATTCTGACTCTCAGCAGGGAGCGTGCCCCCAAAGCCCCCTGGGCCTCTGGCCCTTCTTCCTGGTCGCCAGCTTGGTTGTCAGAAAGCCAACTAGTGGGCTCCTAGGTCCTGCAGCACCTCTCCCCCTGCTTAAATTCAGGCACAGCCTGGGAGATGCAGTCTCCTAGGAGTGGGGTGGTGTCTGGGGACTTCTTTTGGGCTGTAGAATCCTATTAGCAGTATCCTATCTTAGGATTTCATGTAGGATCGGTGAGGCTCTGCCTCATCTAAAGCAGCTCCCTCTATAGTTTCATTTCACAAAGATTCCCAGTGGAAAAAGTACAGAAAGCAAAAATTGAGACCCTCTACTGCAGGAGAATTTTGTGAACTGCATCCAGTACTCACCCCGGACAACTGCAGAGACCACTGCCATGGAAGCTCCTAGCCTGCTCTCCTCACTGAACTGTGGGGGGAACAAGCTGACTTTGGAAGGCACCAGAGTTCCATGTGACAGAGATACAGGACTCCAAGATGGTTTGACTGACGGTCTGGAGTTTCCTAAATGTTTTTCCAGGGGACTAGTTTCCAGAACTGGGGTATTTCAGAAGCCAGGAAATGAGCATGATGTGTGGCCTTAAACTGGAAGGAGGAGTGTTGGGTGAAAAATGGGACTGGTACGTCAGAAGAGGTTTGGTCATCTTGTCTCCTGCGTGTCTGCCCCCCCAGGGCTACACAGGTAGACCACCTGCTCTCTCAGAGACCTCCTGTCGACCCCGTGGTTGAGAATAGGTACAGTCCTGGCTTTGTGGAATTGGCCCTAGGGAACTCTGCCAGGTTTCCAGAGTTAGGCAGGGCTGTCTGTAAGACACAGAGAAGTTATGGCATCCGGCAGAGCCTGGACGAGGGAGAGGTGAACAGGGGACCTGGGCACAAAAGTTAAAGAGGTGCTCACTCAATTGTGCAAGACTGTTGAAGCACAGATCTGTACCTCTGAAACAAATAACGCAACATATTTTAAGAAAAAAGAAAAAGAAGAAGATAGCAGGAGGGGAAGAATGAAGGGGAGTAAGTCAGAGGGGGAGACGAACCAGGAGAGACGATGGACTCTGAAAAACAAACTGAGGGTTCTAGAGGGGAGGGGGGTGGGGGGATGGGTTAGCCTGGTGATGGGTATTAAAGAGGGCACGTTCTGCGTGGAGCACTGGGTGTTATGCACAAACAATGAATCATGGAACACTACACCAAAACAAATGATGTAATATATGGTGATTAACATAACAATAAAAATTAAAATAAATAAATAAATAAATAGCCCAGGGATCCAAAAAAAAAAAAAGAGGTGCTCACTCTAAGCTCAAGAAGGTGCTCACCCTAAATTTAGAGAGGGACACCCCAAATTTAAAGAGGTGCTGAATCTCCATGTAAGGAGGTGTTCACTTCCAGGGCCATGTAGTGGGTGGCATTGGCCCCTTTGTGATCACGAGAATGAGTGCCTCCTGCCCTGGCATCTGGAGATGCTCTTGGCCCAGGGTTTGGGAGCCTCTAAGCTACCCCTGGAATCTGGTCTGTCCTTCTGGTCCTCCTTACCAGCTAGCCTGGCTGGTAGCTCTGATACTCTGCCTTCGCAGGGCTCTAGTTCAGTGTGCCATGGGCAACTGGTATCAACAATTCACTCGCACAAATGACCCTGGGGCCTTTTCCCAGAGCTGGGCATGGAGACAGAGGAGCCAACAGTTTGACGGTGGAAATGAATGTCAGACATGTCCCCAGAATCAGGGCTTCATTATAATCAATTCTCCATAAGAAGAAAATTGTCCCCAAGGACAGCCTTGATTCCTAGCTGTGCTGGTTTTTGCGCTGCAGGTGGGAGGGGTGCCGGGCAGAGCTGCAGAGCTGCAATGTAAGTACTTTTATACCACCACGAAGCGGCCCGTCGACTCCTCCCGTCCCTCCCTGTTATCTGTCGCTCGGGGTCCTGTTACTCCTCGACTCAGGCCCACAGAACCACGTTAGGAGCCCACCCTGGTGCAGTCCGCCCCACCCTTCTGTCTCACCGCTCCTGCACAGCGCCCCAGGGGGCTGCTTACTTGGTGCCGGTTAGAGTCAGCCCTTCCTCCACAAGCATTTGTGGACAAGCCTGGACTCCTCACCTTGTCCCCTGCCCTCTAGTCTCTGTCCCCCCTGTCTGGGCCGAAGCACAGCATTTTCTTCTCCCAGGGGCCAGGGCTTTCTTCTATAGCCTTCCTGAGTGGCTTGTTCTAGTTCAGGTTAGCAGGGTCAGAGGTGCTGGACTGAGACCCCGTGGTGCACCACCTTCTCTGCATCCTCCTGGACAACCTGAAGCTTTGGTCTCAGAGTGTGGGTGGAAACTGCGAGGGTGCTGTGCTGTAGCAGAGAGAACGTGAGGCTCAATCAGGAAAGCTGAGTGCTGGTTCCTCAAGCAAATCATCACTCTCTCATCTGCTTCCTCTTCCAGAAAATGGGGATAATAAAAGCATGCATAAATGGCTGTGAACATTCAGTCTTAGTAAATTATCGAGGGTTGTGCAAATGTAGATGATGGCTAATAGAATTATCAGAAGAGGAAGGTTGTTCCTGCTTGAGAGAGGCAAACACTCTCAAGGGGGAGGAGAGGGTTTATTCTCATCCTTTCCTTCCATTAATACACATTTTTATGGTGGCTAAAGAGCTCTTCTCTATACACTGATGGTTGTTCATTGATTTTCCTGTCTTAGGTCCCTTCTGCAGGCCTGATTGGGATATCAATAGTCCAAAGCCCCATCCACTTCAACATCTCTTGTGTCATGTCCTCTGTGCAACCTGCTAGGGATGCCAAGGGCTTGGGGCCAGTGTGCTCGGGGAATGTGGCCTGTCCGTGGTGCTGACTGCCGAGGGGCTAGCCTGGTGGCCACATCCCAGCCTCATAACTCACCCTGTTACAATTATTGGTCCTCTTCATCCTCAAATATGGTGTGTCTCCTACTGGTCTTAGGGTCTGTAAGGACATCTCGGGTAAGGAAGTACCAGCTGATGACAATGGCTGGGGATGGTTTAGGTTCTAAAAGGGTTCTAAAATGGCTGGTTGTAGAGGTAAAACCTAGATTTGCACCATTTCTAAGAACATGAAGATGTTGGAGCCAGTTGCTAAGAATCCAATGAGATAAGAAGTTAGTAGCTGTAGGTTTCTTAACTCGGGAGAAGCTGTGGCAGAGTCTAAGCATGGCAGGGAGGTTTACCTGTATGTTGAGAGGTGTTCAACTGATACATATGAGCCAGGGTTCGGAGACACTGTGAGAAAAGGCTAAGATTTTATAGGAGAAAATTCTGGATAGTCAAGTAGAAGAGGTTTTAGAGTATAGCATGGCCCTCAGTACCCCTCACACCTCCCACAAGCCTGTGTGGGAAAAATTTCCTGAAGGCAAGAGAGTGCACCAATTTGGATTCTCTAAACTTGATCTCTAAACATGAGTTATAGACCAAAGTCGACCAGCAAGGAAGTCTATTTTAATTGACCTTGTAGAAGGCTTTGTGGTAGATTGCAATAATACCCCTGTCTGTGTCTACACTTTTTGTTATGTGACTTTGCAGTCCCCCACACTAAAGTGAAGTCTGTCTCCCCACCCCTTGAATCAGAGCTCAGCAATGTGACTTGCTTTGGGCAAGAGGATGTTATCAGGTGTCATGCAAGCAAAGATATGAAATGGGTTCCTGAACAGGGCCTGCTCTCTCCTGCCTCTGCCATTATCATGCACATCTGCCTGAGCCAACCTGCCAGAACATGAAGGACACAGAAAGCAGAATGGTCCTTGTTTCCTTGTAATACTACCTTCCCACACTTCCTTCCACCCCCAGACAACCATTGATCTGCTTTCTGTCACTAGAGATTAGTTTAAATCTTCTAGAAGTTTATAAAAATGGAATCATACAGTAGGTATTCTTTTTTGGCTGTCTACTTTCATTCACTATAATTATTTTGAGGTTTACCCATGTGGTAGCATGTATCAGTAGTTATGCCTTTCTAAGTAGTATGAATATGCCTTCATTGGTTTATAACTGATCTGTTGATGGGCATTTGGGTTTTCTCTAGCTTCTGGCTATTACAAATAAAGACGCTATGAACATTCATGTACAATTTTTGTATGGACGTTTGCTTTCTTTTCTCTTGGTTATAAATAGCTAGGTGTGGAATGGTTGGATCATATGGTAGGTATATGTTTAATTTTTTAAGAAACTGCCAGATCGTCCCCGAAGTGAGTGCACCATTTTACATCAACATCAGTCATGTATGAGAGTTCCCCATCCTTGCCAACATTCAGCACTCGGTATGGTGAGTCTCTTTATTTTAAGCCATTCTAATACTAGGTAGGAGTATCTCATTTTACTTTTGATTTGCATTTCCTTCATGACTGATGATGTGGAACATCTTTTCATGGGCTTATCTGCCATCATATCTCTTTATTAACTTGTCTTTTCATTCTCTTAACATTATATTTCAAAGGTGAAGTTTTTAATTTTGATGGCATGCAATTTATCATTTTGTTCTTTTATTGGATTGAACTTTTGATATTGTAAATAAGAAATATCTGCCTAACTCATTACAAAAGTTATCATTACTTTTAGGTAACAGGATAAACCTGTTTGTAGTTTTAGGAGAGTGCCTGGGTGGCGCATTCGGGGAAGTGTCCGACTCTTGATTTATGCTCAGGTCATGATCTCAGGATCTTGGGGTTGAGCCCCATGTTGGGCTCCAGGTTCTACACAGAATCTGCTTGTGCCTCTCCCTCTGCTCTTTCCCCCCACTCTGTGTCTCTCTCTTTCTCTCTCTCTCGCTCTCAAATAAATAAATAAAATCTTTAGAAAAAAAATAAAAGTTTTGTCGTTTAGGTTTCACATTTAGGTCTATAATCCATTTTAGTCTTTTTTTGTGTATGGTACAAGGTATAGATAGACATTCATCTTTTGGTAAATGAATATTGTTCAGTACCATTTGTCGAAAGTTATTCTTTCTACACTAAATTGTCTCTGTACTTTTGTCAAAAGTCTGTTGTTTATATATGTATAGGTCTATTTCTGGACTCTATTCTGTTCCGTTAATCTATTTGTCTTTCTTTGTGTCAATACTGTATTGTCTTGATTTCTGTAGGCTTATAATAAGTGTTAAAATCAGGTAGTGTTAATGTCCTTTGCTCTTTGATTACAAAATCGTTTTGGTTATATTAGGAACTTTGAATTTCCATGTGAATTTTAGAAACAGCCTTCAAGTTTTAGAAAAACTCTGTTGTGATTTTGACTGGGATTGCATTTAAACTGTATAGCAGTTTTGGGAAGAATTGACATCCAAACATTGTTGAGTCTTCTGACCATGAGGAGGATATATTTCTCCATTTCTTTAGGCCTTTTTACTACCTCTCAGCATTTTTTTTTTCTTTTTAGTTTCCAGTGTACAGGTTTTTATTTACACTTTGGGGGTCAGATTTATCCCCAAGTACTTTATATTTTTGATGCTATTATAAATTATATTTAAATTTTTTCATTTTCTAATTTTTTCTTGCTAGAATATAGAAATAAGATTGTTTGTTGTATATTGATTTTGTCTTCTGCAACGTACTGAACCCTTTATTAGTTCTAGTAGCTTTTCTAGTAGATTCCATCAGATTTTCCATAGATGACCAGGTCATCTGTGAATAACAAGTTTTTCCTCTTCCTTGCTGATCTGTATCATTTTATTTCTTTCTCTTGTCTTATTACGCTGGTTAGAATCTTTAATACAATGTTGGCTAGAAATGGTGATAGTGGACATCCTTGTCTTGTTACTAATTTTGGAGAACATTTGATCTTTTACTTGTAAGTAGCTGTAGGGTTTTTTGGTAGATGCTCTTTATAGGCTGAGAAAGTTTTCTTCTCTTTCCAGTTTGATGATAGTTTTTGTCATGAAACAATGTTGAATTTTGTGAAATGCCTTCTCTGTACCTATTTTTATAATAATATAAGCTTTTTTTTGGTTTGTTAACAAGGTCAGTTATATTACTTGATTTTCAAATATTAAAGCAACCTTAATGTTTCACTTGTTTATGATATACTATCCCCTTGACATTTATTTTTTTGATTTGCTAAAACATTCTTTGGACTTTTACATCTGTGTTTTGAGGGATATATGTTTGTAATTTCCTTATTAGTCTTGATATTAGAGTGATGCTAGTTCTATAGAATGAGTTGAAAAGTATCCCTTCCTTTTCAGACTTCAGGAAAGGTTCTATAGCAGAGATGGTATGCCGATATGCTACTTTTTGGTGATGATATCATTTATAGCCCAGCAGGGTCCACTGATACTGTTGAGGATAGTGCCTCTAACACATAATAGCATCTTTCTTGTAAGGACTTACAGGGGAAATTTCCTCTAGGTCTTAATTTCAGGTCAAAGTATTTGCCCAAGGTATTTGCTTCTTATTCTTTCTCACATTCAAAAAGAATGCATCTGCTCACCCTTCTGCATGACAGTTTTCCTGGTGCCAGAAACAATGACCATACCTCCGGATACTCTCCATCCATGCCACATAACCCATGTTTCTTCATAAGACCTTCTCCTGGCCTCTATAATCTAGGAAGGTTCAGGGGGAGCCTACGGAAGGCTCTCTCTCCTCAGCATCTGCCACTTGTATAAAAGAACAATCCTTTTTTGATAATAGCCCTCTTCAGATGGTTGTTCAGAACTAAGAACAATTTTAAGAGAATTGTCAGCCCATAAAGAAAAAAATAAGGCTGCCATCTTCCTTCTGATTTGGTCACTACATGTAGTATAGAAATAACCAATTTCCTGTGGGCTGATCCTAATGACCCAACCTCAAAATGTGAAGGCAAAGGTTACTCAGTAGAAGACTTCACATTCTAACTCCTTCCTCACTTTGCAGCTTCAAGGGTCATAGATTGCCATGTTTTTTTCCTCTGGTCTTCCTTCTTTTTCCATCTCAGAGGAAGAGCCCATCACTCATGCTATACAGTCCCTGGGTTCTACACATTCCTCTAAAAATTAACCAGCACTGACTGAGAATCTATGTGGCAGGCAGTTTTCTGCTTTAGTCATTGTTTTGTTGAATGCTCACAACCCCAGAAGGTAGATACGCTCATTATCCCCATTTCACAGGTTAAAAAACTGAGGTTTAAAGTGGTTAGGTAACATGCCTAAGATCACACACCTAGTAATTAGTAGAAAAGGACACAAATTCACCCCTCCAAACTCTACACTGCAGAGCGTCGTGCTAGGATGTGTAATTTTTGGCTTGTTTCCTTGGTCAGACCATGTGCTTCTCTCAGGGAGGGGTCACACTATCCTAATCTATGTGTCTACATTGAACAAAGTGGGAACTCAGCAAATGTTTGCTGAATAAATGAGTCCTAAATGGAGTTACAGATTCCTTGTTCTAAACCTAAGGAAGATACAAGCATAACGAAGTAAAGAAAAAGTGTTTGAACCAAATCCTATGATCTTTCAGTGGTAAAAGTGTGGAACAGAGGTAGGGATATTTAATTTACTCATTAGGACAATCAGATCAGAAAAGAAAAACAGTCAACATCCATTTGGAGGATGTGAAAACAATGTGGTCTTGCTTGGGTAATAAATCCACTTGTGGACATGTTGAAGTGCATGAAGCTTCCTTAGATGGCAGGAGATGGTCACGGGGATCCACATTTAAGAAGGATGGAAAATTAGCATGGAGGGCCCAAGATGGTTGTCTCAGAAGCATTAGTTTAGTTTTTTTTTTTTTTTTTGAAGGCTTAGATAGGGCTAAGGTCAAAACTATGCATTTGCTGTACTCTTTAGTACTCTTTAAAAAATAATGAGAACATCTAGGTTTAAATGCTTCTTTCGTCTTAGGCTATATTTATAAGCCAAATCTCCATTTTGAACTGAGTATTGGCAAGCAATGGAGCTGTTGGGAATGTGGCTCTGTCCTTTATGTAGAGAAGAGGTTAATGGGTCAAAAGCCTGGAACAAAACAAAACCCCTAAGTGATTCCAGGTTGATCTAAAATCATTGATTTGTGAAAAAGAGCACATTAACCTGAAACGTGGGGCTCATTCAAAATGGCCTTGTCTCAATGCCAGCCCATTTCCTGGTGGGCTGTGTGGTGCCCTTCTCTTTGGAGCGGTGTGCTGTCAGCCGCTGGATGCGCCACTGCATCACTGCCCTGTGAGCGGGCAGACTGGACCTCCAATACCAGACCAGCTGTCTAGTGGCTGTGCGACCCGTGCCAAGCTACCTGGACATTCTGAGCTTCAGTTTCCTCATTGGTAAAATAGGTCTAAGATCAGCATTTGACCCTCATAGACACCGATGGGGCTTTAGCAAGATCAGGACTTTCTCTTACTGTTGTCAGTTATGCATCTCCGGACCCATAAATGGAAGGTCCTGCTGTGATAGCTCCCTCTGGAAATAGGAACAGATTTGTCTGTCCTCTGATGAGGTCCAGGAGTGGATTTGGCTGGATGGTTATGGTAGTGCCAGTCAAAGTCTACACGGCAATTATTCAGTGAGAGAAAATGAGCATCTGGATCAAATATCAGAGTCTTTAGATTTAGGAAGTGCTTGGTTATGCTTACTATGCTTTGGTGTAACTGTGCCCAACCTCAACATGACCCCACTTGCCTGAGCCTATGTATGGTATGGCCTCAGACAAACCTCTTTGGTACCCTCTGTGTGTTTTGTATTCTGCATCTTGGGGTTGCCAAACCATAGAAAGACATGACCTTTAGCCTGATTTAGGTGGAGGACACACTGATTAAGAGAAAGGTCTCAGTTAGAATCTTGCCTCTTTGCTTCCTGGTTGCGGTACCCTGAGCAAATTGTTTCACCAAGCCTCAGTTTCCCCCCACATACAGTGACAGTAACGATGAGCATGATGATGCTTCACCGGCTAGTTATGAGGGTGAAAGGAAATACTACACTTAAATCATGTAGCACAGAGCTTGGCTCATAGTAAATACTCAAATAATCTTCCTTATCAGCTATTACCCCAGGGTAGAGCTGGAAGAGTGAAGAAAGCCCTCAAGCGTTGGCAGTGAGAAGCCTCAATCTTGAGCCTCCTTGCTCTGAGGAAAGTTGCGGGGTCTCAACAAAGGGCTGAACCGATGGGCTCTTCCCCACAGACTCGGGGCTGGGGCCGAGGAGTGGTGAGGCAGTGTGTGGAGATTCTCCCTCAGCGATTAAGAGGATTGCAGAAGGTCAAAGGGAAGCCAGTCCTGCTCTCTAAGAACAGGGATGGGGACCAGTCCTGTGAGACAGAGAACTGTCTGTGCTCCCATGTCAGTAAAACCCACTTCCCAGCTTCCCTTTTCTGATCATTGGTTTGTAGTGACAATAAATCACAGGGCCGAGCATCCTCTGGGGCCTGAGTCTCTAACTCAGTTATGTTAAAGTCACTCTTTTATGTGGACACAGTCAGAACCTGCTTTGAGGTTTAGACACCAGTAGGTGTCTGGCATCTGTATGGGGAGGTGTGGAGCGCTCACAATCTGTGTGCAGTTCCCCAGCTGTGTTTGCTTCTTCTAGTGACTCCTGGAGCCACATCTCAGCAGGAGGGACACCAGTGTTCACACATATGTGTACACACAAGCATGTGCATGCACACACACGGCCTTCCATGCCAGGGAGGTAATGCAAATGAGCGAAGCTAACCAAGTGTAAGACAAATGTTGGGAAGAAGCTCTGTGATGATCTGGAAAAATTATGACTGGCTCAAAGTCATTAAAAAATGTCTCATGGGAGAGAATTTTCTTAATTTTAGAAACACTTCAGCTGGGTGCTGTCTGCTTGTGGCCTGTCTACCCCTGTTTAGCAGTGGCAATGGTGGTCAGTGCCCACTGGTGGTGTGCCCACTGGTGGTGTGGGGCTGGGTATGGGAGTGGGGCAGCAATGGCCCATGGGACCACTGGACATCCTGATGAAGCTTCATCCAGAGTGGCTGGGAGGTGAAGAAGAGATGAACTCAGCCAGCCAGGCCATCGCCACTGGGCCTTGCCATTCTGGTGGAGTCTCCTGGGGTCTGGTACCCTTAGAACCTCTAGCAGTCCCAGATCCCATCTACAGAGGAGAAGGGGATCCAGGGAAGAGGCTGCTGGATTGGCAGCTGCCTGGTCTCTGCAGGTGCCCAAGCAACCTTGGGCCACATGCTTTTCCTAGCTTCTGGAGAACCTACACTTCTCATAGAAGGACCAGGGGCTACCTTAGGTCTCCTGGGGTTTCTGCAAAGTGATAGCCTCTTTATCAAGTCTTATATCCCTTCTAGTAGCAATGCTACTGTAAATGAGGCCCAGACTTCTCAAAAGAGATTTCAACAACAAGAGGCTTAAGGGAATAAGGAATTTGCAAATCTTAAGCACTGGAAACAGGCCAGGAGTTTAGTGACGCTGGAAGAAACTTGAGATTTGCCCAAGAGCACCGAAGCCCCTCTCTCTAGCTTCCCGCTTGCTCCCAGCACTCTAGAAAGCTCCAACAAGATTACTGGAAAGCCTGGCCATTAAAAGGCAACTCATGGCCTATTTTTAGCCTGGATCCTATATCAAAACCAGGCGGAAGGCCCATCTTCAGCATTAACGGCAGCCCTCCACACACAGATAAGAGTTGTGGTTAAGAGGAACAGTGTGTGTGCGTGCGTGTGTGTGTTTGCATGCGTGTATGTGCGCGTGTAAGGCTATAGACCCTTCCACTGGCTGAGATAAATCAGACTTTTAAACTGTCTTCTGCTAGGCTATTAGAAAAATAGATATCTCTTCAAGCAGCTCCCTGACAGGAGGCAGACCTCAGCTCTGGGCAGAATGTAGCAGCAGGAACTATCACCAAGTTATCTGATAGCTGAGAAGGGTACATTTTGCCTATCTGGAAACTGAGGGCCAGAGGAAAGCAGGGTGAGCTCAAGATCAACAGGGGTGGACCAGGACTTGAACCCCAGACACAGAAACCCTATTCAGGTTTACCTTCCTCTCCCCAGGGTGGGAAGTTGTGGGCCTTGGCAGTCATTGCCTTACATGTAGGTGACAAAGTACTTCTGGCAGAAGCTGGAACGGGCTCCCCCATCAGCCCCTTTACTCAGGGCCCTCAGCAGAGCAATTCCAGGCCCTTCCTGGTGTCCACTGGGCAGGGTTTCCTACTCTGGGAAGCAGGGAGTTCCTTGGCCAGAGTCCTGGCCTTTTCAAAAGTTGAGGCACCTGGGCTCCAGACCTACTGTCCCTCTGATCTGCAGTGTGACCTTGGGCAAGGTCGCTGCCCCATTTGGGCTCAGGTGCTCCATCTTGCAACAGGAGGAGGGTCATTAGACCTTCCCCCATAGCTGACTTCTTGTGCTGAGGACCTAAAACCAGAAGAGCCTGCCGGCCAGCCTCCCTACCAAGCTCTGAACCGGTCATGCGGTCTTCTCCCAAGAGGTTTATGCCTTCAGTTCCACTGAGCTTTGCTCAGTTTGTACATCTTCGATCCTCCAAAACACCTGGCCAGCAGGTCCCGATCAGAAAGTGCCATCCTAGAGGGGCTGGGTGGCTCTCCCAAGGTCACAAATCAGCAAATGACAGGGCAGGGGCTGGAACCAGCATGGCTGGAGTCCGAGCTGGGGGACATTTCTTAATTGCCAAGACTCATGCTGGATGCAAGAAAGGACTTGGCAAGCAATGTGTGTCTCTTCCTTGTTCCCAAGGGACAGTGGAGCCTAGAGCTGAGAGCTGTGATCTCTCACACAGGCCCAAGAACCCTGACCATGTGGAGGGCGAGGGGGGCTAAAGGTTGGAGTCTGCACTGGGGAAGGGAGCAGGCAGAACTCAGGATCGTGGCTGCTTTGCTTCTCTCTGTCTGAGGGTCGAGCAGCCCTGTGATCAGGCGGGTGAGGAAGAGGAGCCCAGCACAGGGAACCACCTCTACGCCAGACCCACAGTGTGTTCTTGCGGTCAGATCGCAGAGAGGGGGCCTGGTTTTCTCAGGACTTTCTGTTCACGGGGTGGGAGTGAGCCAAGGGAAGCCCAGGACCTCCCCGTCCAGTGCTAGAACTCGGTCTGTCCCAAGTGCTGGGAATTCTCGTCCCTTGAAACGGAGCTGCGGTTTGGGTAAAACATGATGAGCTGCTGGCCGTCTCCGTAGCTACACAGCAAGGCATCCGATTCTCACATTTGCCTGATCTTTCATACCTTCAGCTTCAGCTCTCACCTCCACCTCACGACAGCCCTCAAGGAGGTAAGGCAGACCCTCTCTACTCATTTTCCAGATGAGGACTCTGAGGGCTCCCAAGGTCACATGAGTGGTGGTTTGCCAAGGGGAGACTCAGCACCAGGCGCCTTCACCCAGGCTGACCCCACTGCACCTGCCGCTGCCCTGCTGAGCAATGTTTCTGGAGGCATCAGGAAGAAAAGTGAGGGCAGATGTGGCCAGATGTGTCCATCTGTCCCCAACCGGCTGGCCCCCACCCCTTGAACAGCCTTGTCTGCTGTGCCCAGTGCACTGGGGACTGCAGCTGGGAGGCGGGGTCTTACCTGCAGCCGTGGTGATGCCCAGGAGCCGGCAGGTGTATTCCAGACCAGTCCAGAACATTTGCAGCTTCATGATGCCAGGGTTGAGGGCAGAGTCCCAGTAGGGCAGGCAGCAGAGGCTCCGGCCTGAGATGCTCCTGGATGCCCGTGTGCAGGGGGAGGCTGTGGCTGTCGGCTCTGGGCCCCCGTGCCCTGGGGCCCTGCCTTTCCAAACCAGTCTTGGCCACCACAGCCTGGCTGAGGTGTGGATAGGGCTCACCTTCCTGGCTCTGCTGCCTATGCCCTTGCCAGACGCTTAGCTTAATCATTACCTTGGAAGAATGCCCCTGCCGCTCCGTGCAGCTCCAGCCTGGCCTGGAGCCGCTGAGGCTCCAGCACGGCCAGCAGCTTGAGATCAGGCCAATTAGGGCTGGGCTGGAGGCAGCCTGGAGCTGGCAATTAACCATTTCTGGGCAGGAGGAGAGAGCCGAGGGGCCAGCCCAGGCCCTCCCTTCCTGGTCAGCTCTGAGGAAGTCACACCTGGACCTCAGGCCCACTGGCTCTAGGAGAGTTGGTGTCTAGAGGTGACAGGTCCGTGTTGGTCTGTGTGTGGGAGAGAAAGATGTGTCTTTAAATCACTAGCAGAAGCAGCTTTTTGAAATGAGTTCCAAGCTTCTATTCTTCTGCATATAGGTGGAAAGCTTTGCAGTCTGTGCTGGATTTAGACTCGACCAGACATACCTATAGCTCAGGCCAACACCACACACGGACCTTCCTTTACCCCTGACATGCATCCCTGATGTGTGATGTGGGAAATAATTATGATTCTTTGGGAGCAGACTTTCTATGTCAATAATTAACTGGGTGACCTTGGGGAAACCCAAAGATATTAGTAAGCCGTAGTAACTTCTGCAGAAAACAAATGGGAGGGTTTGGCTGGATTGGTGACTCTCAAAGTATGTCCTGAGAGCAGCTCCAAGAAGCCCAGCCTTTAAAAGTTGACAGTGTGGGCTTTTACTAATTCTGTTTCCTCACTGATGTAAGGAATTGAATGATATCAAGTTTTAGGGTTTCTCCCAGGCATTTTTCTGAAATCTTTTATTACCCTTGTGCTCAAATGGGATAGACAGCGAAACAACCAAATTAGGTAAAAAAAAAAAAAAAAACCCAAACCAAATTCTAATAATAATGAAAAACTCAGGCATAGTCTGTTTTGTTTATTGCTTTGTGAGGATCATACACCTTTATATAATGAATAGATATTTTTCTCTATTAAAATTATTCTAAGTTCCCAGTGAAGGAAATAATCAACAAAACTAAAAGATAACCTACTGAATAGGAGAAGATATTTGCAAATGCCATGTCTGACAAAGGGTTAGTACCTAAAACATATAAAGAACTGATACAACTCAACACCCTAAAAACAAATACTCCAATTTAAGAATGGGCAGAAGACATGAACAGATACTTCCCAAAGAAGACATCCAGATGGTCAACAGACACCTGAAAAGATGCTCAGTATTACTAATCATCAGGGAAGTGCAAATCAAAACCACAGGGAGATATCACCTTACACCTGTCAGAATGGCTAAAATCAAAAACACAAGAAACAACAGGTGTTGGTGAGGATGTGGTGAGGATGCACGTTGGTGGGAATGCAAACTGGTGCAGCCACTCTGTAAAATAGCATGGAGGTTTTTCAAAAAAATTAAGAATAGAACTACCCTGTCACTCAGAAAGCACACTACTGGGTATTTAGCCCCAAAATACAAAAACACTAATTCAAAGGGATAAACACACCCTTATGTTTGTAGCAGCATTATTTACAATAGTCAACCTATGGATGCAGCCCAAGTGTCTCCCTGATGATCCATCCACTAAGGAATGGATAAAGGAGATGTGGTATATATACACAGTGGTATTACTCAGCCATTAAAAAGAGTGAAATCTTGCCATTTGCAATGATATGGATGGAGCTAGAGCATATTACATTAAGTGAAATAAGTCAGTCAGAGAAAGGCAAGTACGATGTGATCTTGCTCATATGTGGAATTTAAGAAACAAAACAAATGAGCAAAAGAAAAAAAAAAGAGGGAGACACAAACCAAGAAACGGACTCTTAACCATAGAGAACAAATTGATGGTTACCAGAGGGAGGTGGGTGGGGGGGTGGGGGAAATAGGTGATGGGAATTAAAGACTGATTATGATAAAAAAATAAAAAAATAAAGTTATTCTGATGTGATTGATTAATTTGATCAAGATTTCATAATATTCCATAAAGACCATCATTTATTCTTCATCTCTCCCCCCCTTCCGTGTTCATGGGATCTTTAAGATCAGGTTTAAAAATGTGTGGTTTGACATATTTATTTCTTGGGTCAGCTGACTGTGTTTAATAGCAGACTGCATTTATTAACTCCAAATTTCCCAGTTTTCCACAGCTCTTGGCACCCGTGCCTCCGTGCATCCCCTCTCCCACATGCTGGTACCTGGGTCTCTGCGGCAGACACTGAAGCGCACGGATGTTGTTGCTGGGCGCCGGGGTCTGCAGCTCTGTGGCTCCATGCCCTGCGGGTGCCTGTTCTCTCTGAGCTCCTTGGGAAACTCTGGCCAGCCCTGCAGCATGCCTTGCTTCCTCCTTGCTCACGGCAGCTGGTTTTCTTGGGTATCTGACACCTGCCTGCTCAGAAGACATAAACTCCTTCCAGGCCTTGGTTGACAAGGTCTGTTTAGCTCAGTCCTGATTATAACCTCCCCTTCTTAATGCCTTTGTGTTAGGAATGAGCATGACACCCAGTTCTGGTCAAACAGCCTGGAAGGGGCATGTGCTGATGCACTTCTGGGAAAGCATCCCTCACTTTTAACAAGGGGCCTGAAGATGGCCTGGGCTCCCCCTCTTTGGGTGCACCTGTGTCGGGATGGGCAGCTCTGTCGTGATGAGAGGGTCAAGGCAAAGGGCACGATCAGTACGTGGAGTCTGGCCAGTGATATGGCAGCAACACGGGGCACCAGCTGTGCTTATGGAGCTGCTAAACTTACCGCTTCCTTATGTTAAGCCAGGTGACCGAGGTTTGGGTTACAGCCCAGAGCATTTCGCCTGACATGGTGGGTCATGCCTGAACTGAGTTCTTGCCAAGACATTTCCTCAGGAAGCTCTTTCCTGCACACTGGGCTTAGGCTGGGGGAGACTCAGAACTAAAGAGCTCCATCCCTGAGGGTGCGCCTGCTTCACCGGGCTGCTGCTAAGATGGATGAAGTGGGGTATTGGGCTGGTGGGGAAAGGAGGGTACTGCCTGTTGCAAAAGCACAATGTGGAGGAACCCCAGGGTGTGTCGCCTCGAAGAAACTCTCTAGAGGACTCTGGCAGAGTTTCTGGCCCCTCTTACTACCATTAAGCCATTTGTGGAGCTCCACGGGGAAAGGAGAAATCTGGCGGGCAGACAAGGTCCTCAGACATCTCAGAATTCAGAGAAAAGATTTCCAGGTACCAAGGGCCAGACTCCCTGAAATAGAAGCTAACTGTGAAGGTGGTGGAGCTCTCGGACATTATAGTCACCAATGGGCCCAGAGGAAAAAGAAAGGGGCATCTTCCTGAGAAATCCCCTGCCCAGGGAACTCTGCTTCCAGCAGGCTTGAGAAAGGATGAAGGGAAGGACCCAGACTGCGGATGGCTATGAGGGACCTGCATAAAGAGTGTGTTAAAGTACCCCGAGCAACAGGAAGGGAGCCTCAGATTCCAGCAGTAGAGGAAGCAGAGTGCTAGGGACCCCGCTGCTCCATTCAACGGTGTGACATGCATATCACATGGAGAAAGCACACTTTCCACTCCTGGTGCATTGGAAGGGGTCTCAGCTTGCACTCATGGGTGGGAGTTACGGGTAGAAGCTCACAGTAGGGGAAGGTGTTCTATCCATCGTCCCCCCACTGATAGGATGGGCTGGTGCAGGAGGTCCTGGAGCTCCCAAGCACACCGTGTGCATGTGCGTGTGCGTGTGCGTGTGCGTGTGTGTGTGTGTGTGTGTGTGTGTGTGCATGGGTGGGGAACACTGTGGGCCGTTCTCAAGCACTGATTGAATGGTTTGGACCCTGGAGTCTGTGATTCCAGATGGCTATAATTCCTAAAAGTATCCAGACAGGTGCTCTGAGAAGTGCCAGGGATGCACCGAGAATGCGAAGAAAGAGAGCCGGGGTCTTCTACCTTGCCTGGTTCCTCTTCTGCCCGTCTATCCACAGTCCCTGGGTGCCCGGCCAGGGCCGAGAAGCAGTGTAGAGAGGGAGAGGGGGGGATGCCAAGCTCAGCCCCGCGGTTAACAGCTGTGTGGCCTACATCCTTTATCCTCTGTCAGTCCTCACTTCCTTATCTGTCAAATGGGTCTACAAGGCATCTCACTGGGTTGGAAGTATGGTGTCAAAAGCACCTGTCTAAAGCAGATGCCAGGAAATGGGGTCTAATATTATAAGTGAACAAAGAAAACTGTCTGCACCGTGGCCAACCTTTTGTAGGTTTTGTTACAACAGGATTCCACCCAGTGAGCCGACAACACTCCAAGTTTGGGGCACAGCCTGGCCCTGACCTCATGAAAAACCAGGCTAGAGGGAATAGTTGTGCTTTGCGACGACAGGGCTCACCCGGAGCTTTATTTCCTATATTGCTTCATGTCCCTGCACACTGACCAGAGGGCCTGTGTGTTGTAACCCTAGGAAGGCAGTTCAACTCAATCAGCTTACAGTGATTCAAGCAGCTTGATAAGTGTCCTGCCTCCAGGGCTGTGAAAACTGGTGTTAATGTCAGTGACAGTGATAATAGCTAATGTTTGCTCCACGTTAACTGCATTCCAGGTGCTGTGCTAAGCGCTATATGTACAACCCTATTCTTACTGTTATTCGCATTTTACAGATGAGAAAGCAGTCATGTTAGATTAAGGGCATTTACTCGAGATCACACAAAGCAGAAATGAGGACACAATGAGCCCGGTGGTCTCAGCTGGGCTCCCTCTGCTGTGCCCTCTGGTTTTCCAGGTGCTTCCATCATAAAGCTGCCCAGT
The DNA here is from genome assembly GCF_037043125.1 of Eumetopias jubatus. Taxonomy (NCBI): domain Eukaryota; kingdom Metazoa; phylum Chordata; class Mammalia; order Carnivora; family Otariidae; genus Eumetopias; species Eumetopias jubatus. The sequence goes on along the minus strand of NW_028274823.1, from coordinate 40,092,974 downwards.
GAGAGAAGCCCATCCCAGCAGCCCCCAGACCATTCTGGAGGGCTTCTGTCAGAAACTGGGTATTGATTTCCTCACTGATTGTGGACTGGGTGGAGCTCCCCTCGGTCTTCACAGGGTGGTTCCTGGGAATGAATGGCCCCAGGGCCTGGGCTGCAGCTGCCCCTGACCTTGTCTAGAGCTTCTGTGTGTTGCTATGTATGGATGCTTCACAGATGCGCCCTGCCATATGGGATGGTAATAAATTGTGTGCCATTAATAACAGCACAAAACTTCTAGATGCCCAGGATGGCTCTGGGGAGCGTGAGAAGTCAGGAAGAGATGAAATGTGGGTGTATGTTAATCCTCATCTGTTGGGGGTGAGGAAGCTTGCACAAAATAGTAGGAAAACCATGGGCGTAACTCAAAGCCAGTGCCTGGCTCTGGAGACAGATCCCTGCAGCTGGTCTAAACCTTTGACCTCCTCAGACCCTCATTTCAGTGTCTGCAGAAGAAAATAGAGATCCTCAGACCTGCAGGTCCCCAGCAACCGGCCACATTGTATTACCATTTGCTGAGTTAGTATTAGCCTCTTCCACGGGCTGGCAAGATTTATCGACTAAGGGATGGTGGATGCTTGAGTGAATGAAGAAGTCTTGTCCAAGGGGACCCTTTATTTATATTTTAGCTCTTTAAAATCAATTTAGCCAAAGCACAGGAAGTAGGCAAAGCCACATACCCAACAGTATAAAGGGCACAGTGGATGCAGTTTCAGGTAAACTCCTCTTTGCCCTTGACCTCTTTCTCTAAGTTTGGTGCCATCTGTGTTTGCTCCCTCACAGTGCAGGGGGTACTAATTGATCTGTGCAAGGCCCGTGTTATTGTACGGGGTTGCTCACAGGGAGGCAGAGCTGCCCAGGGCTCACCAGGTGTTGGTCTGTTCAGGGCAGGGTGAGACACCTGCTCTGGAGTGGGGTGGGGAGGGCTGCTGAGCCCCGTGGGTCTGTCCTGCTGTAGCTCAGGGAAGGGCTTTGCGACTGTCATTTTCACAACCTGGTTCTAGTAGAGGGAATGGTGCAGTAGTCTTCAGGCCAGGTTACCTGGGGGTGAACTCCAACTTGCCTCTAAGGGCCAGTGTGAACCAGGACAGGTCATGCTTCTTGGGGACTGGTCTTCCTGTGCTTATAAATGAAGCACTTGGACCCTTCAGATCTTTCCAAGTCACTGAGGCCTTGGTCTTTATAACCCTGAATTCCATTTCAATTAAGCTGTCTTGAAAGGGTAGACTGACAGGGTGAGGGATTGCCATGCCCGATGGGGGCCTGACATGGGGACCACCTGCTCTGCTGAGCAAGCCTCGTCGGACGTGGTCAGACCGACCTGCCGGTGCAATTGATTCTCTGGGGACCAACTGTTGAGACACAGATTTATGGTGCGAGGCCAGGGGAGGTTTTAAACATTTCACGGGCTTGGCCCTCTTGATGACCATGGATTTCGGGAAATTGGTCTCTGACATCAGTCCTCTCAGGGGACACAGCGAGACTAAATACCTATCCAGGTTTGTAGCATTTAGGAGGTTAAATCCCCAATGCTCCCAGGAGTGAACTCCAACATGTGGAGGAAATAATATTTTAGTCAAAGGTGCTGAGTTAACTCAGACAAGGTCCCCCTCTGTTGTTGCTGTGAGGAAGGGGTTTTCTCATCAATCAGAGCCCCAAGGGGGGCTCAGGAGAAAGAACACAGGCTCCTTCATGAGGGTCCTGGTTGTGCTCCCCAAGAAAACCACACCCGCCATGAAATGTAAGGGCAGGGGTGAAATTAGGAGGGGAAGCTACAGTTTCCCCTCCATGTCAGGGCTTTTCATGAGAGTGTCTCTGAACGTTTTGATTTTTTGATTTAAATTAATTCACAAAAGATGTCTAAGGCTCTGTCAGGTGAATCCTGTCAGTGAATTTTGTTCGGAAGTCAAGCAAGCTCATTTTAACTTCCCTAAGTGCTAAAAGCATGTTTTACTCATTTGATTTCTTTCATTCACCCACCATCACCCACTTGCTAGTCCACATACCAAGAAAAAAATTTTTTTTCTGATGTAATTAAAAAACAAAAAAAACACCCAGGGTTAGTTTTGAAAACGTGGGAGCTTCCAGATGAATGCAGGTTTTTTTTGTTTTGTTTTGTTTTGTTTTGTTTTTTTAAATGGTAAGCATTTGGCTCCTTCCCACTAAGATGGAGTGTGAGAATTTAAAAACTGTTTAGTCCAAGGACACAAGACAAGAGCAGACTGGGGAAATTCAAGTGAAGGGGAATGGAGGAGTGGCAACTGATTTTGCAGAACATGGCAAAATTCGAGCTACTTGCCCGCAGTAGGTGTTTCCTGGGAGCAGTGAGCGTTTCACCCTGCAGATCCTGCAGAGGCTCAGCACCCAGGGACAGCATGGACCAAGGAGCCAGGGTCAGACTGGGGGCTAAAAATGAGGGAATAGTTAAAAGTCTGGAAACTGCGCAGTTGGACTCTCGGGTCCTTTCCCTACCCCACACCACCTGGGGGGTCCCATCCCTTCTTTCTGTTCTGCTTGTCTCCTGTTCCTCCCTCCAATGGAGACCAGAGGTTTATTGTCCAGGTGAACGGAATGGCGATGTGTCAGGCTCTGGGATGCGAGGCAAGGCATTAAAGTCAGACTGTGTTGAACTGTGGGCTCTTCAGCTCTTACCCTGATTTGACTCTAGAACAGCAGAAGGCAGCTCTGTGACTCCAGGGAGAAAGCCGGAGGACTTTCCTGGGGAGTGTGAATAACCCCAGAGAAGGCCTTCTCGTGAAACCTCCAAGTCCTTGAAGTCTCCACATCGTGTTTCTAATCAGTTTTTTAGTATGAAGGTACAGACCATGTAAGACACACGGAAAACTTAAAAAATAAACCCTGTAACTGCTATCCTGAGAGACATATGAGAAGGTACATCATCTACAAAACAAGGACAGAATACACTGAAGAGGAAAAACCAAAGCAAAAGAATTTCAAAATGAAAGACGAACAAAATCCAAGTAAAATATAAAAAAATAGAACAATTAGAAACTAAAATCCAGTACAATAAAAAGACAAGGAAAGGGAAATCGAAGAGAAAGGCTAAGCTTACAGGAGTTCCAGAAAGGCTGACAGAGGGGAAAAAAGTTTGGAAGATGTAACACCAGAAAATTTCTGAGAACTGAAGAAAGGGAGTATCCACAATGATTATGTTTTAGGAAGATGGAAGGAGAGGTAGTGATGGGGAGGTCAGAAGCTGATGCCTACAGCTGATCAATCAAAAATTGCAACTTGAATATATTACCAAAAAATAGGACAGTGACTATCAGAAGAATTGACAATGTTTATCTTTGGTGAGTAGAACTGGGGAGACGAATTGGAGAAATAGGGGACCGCTTTTTGTTATTGTTGTTTTTGTTGATTTGTTGCTTTAAGCCCCTTACCATCTCTTGAAATACTAAGTGGGTTCCTTTTTTATTACTTGGAAAAAAAAATACACTTTGAAAAAAGAAACAGGGATAAGAATTAAGAAAGTACCTCCTCTCCAGATGTTAGTTGATATATTAGAGTGTATTCTTCTAGATATACTATTCTGCATATACGGAAAAATGTGTTTTCTTACCATAACAGGATAACATGCATGTTGCTGAATAATTGATTTTTTGAACTTAAAAATGTACTGGAATTATACATCTGCCAACAAAGATACATTGAATGCTTATATAAGGAAGGCCTACTACTTGGTACTGCAAAAGAGAATGAAGCTATATACAGCTAAAAACTATAAAAGCTGCAGGAATTTAGTGCCAGGGGAGAGAAACAACAAGGAAGCTTCTGAGAAGAAATGGTTTGGAAACACTGCAAGCCACAGACGTGGAGGCCTCGGTGAGGGAGAAGACGTAGTGTCTCAGGACCGTGGCAGCCCCATGCCATCCACTGCCAGTGAAGCCCATGTCTGCCACTGGCTGGAAGGCTGGGCCCACATCAGTCATGGCTAGGGCCCAGGTAAAGGCTAAGGGACAGGGAACGCCCAGCTTGGTTATAGGGAGCTCTGTCCCCAGCCCGGAAGGAGTGGGGCAGGCACCTTCCACATTTCCACGATGATATTCGCCAGATGCAGCAAGTCTCCCACTGTGAGCTCTCCAGTGATGAGTGAGCTGAGCTCGGTGAGGTCCCATCGAGGGAGGTTTCCAGGGAGAAGCCATTGAGGGCAGAGAGGATGCCTGCAGAATCTTCTGCTTGGGATGAAGTCACTCACTCTGACGGCCTCCTTCGAGTCTGTTCTCAGCTTTAAAAGCTGAGAGTCAGCTCCTTCTGTGTCTGTTCTCAGCTTTAAAAGCCAGTCTCCCCTTTCTTGTTTTCTTTTCCGGTGATACCTCACCCCTCTGCTCCTTCCACCTATAGTTTCTGCCTGTATAATTCTCACTCGTTTTACCTGATCCAAAGACTACCTTGAAACGGGGTTCTGGAAGCTCTGGGAGGGAGGGGACTGCACCAGGGCACACACATAGGACAGAAGCAAGGGCAGCACACAGGGAGGGAGCACCGTAGCGCTCTGGGCTGCAATGGGGCTAAATCTGGTGTCTGGGCTCAAGTCAAGGTGTGGCCTCTTTCCAGAGCCTCTATGGGAGGACCCATTTCCTTACTCATTCTGGTTATTTGCAGAGTGCAGTTCCTCGCAGCTGTAGGACTGAGAGCCCCGTCTCCTTGCTGGCTGTCAGCTGAGGGCTATTCGCACCTTACATTTCTTAGTTTGTGGCCACCTTTCTCCATCTTCAAAGCCATCAAATATGGCCGCATCCCTCTCACCTTCAAATGTCTTCCTTTGTCTCATCTCTTTCCCAGATGGGGAAGTGGCTCCGCTGGGCACTGGGCCCACCCAGATAACTGATAGCATCTCTATCTTAGAGTCAGCCCCTTTGCAGCCTAATTCCACCTGCAACCTTACTTCCCTTTTCCATGTAACACATCCTTCATGCAACCCAGGGATTAAGACATGGACATTGTCGGGGGCCATTCTTCGGTCTGCTCTACTGTCCATCTTCCCTCTGCAGACCCTGTTTTCTGCAGAAGATTGGGGCAGGGTGCTTAAGCACAAGAAGCTGGGGTCTTTAATTTAGTCTTGCAGAGAATCCTGTGAGAGGAAAAGTTGTAACAGCGGGAAAAGCAGACACCAGCAGCCTTCGGACGAGCAGTTTGCAGAGGAGGTTCTCTGGACTGGCAGCACTATACCAGGGAATTTGTTAGAGATGCACGTTCAGGGGTTCCACCCACACTTACCGAATCAGAGATGCTTGGGTAGAACCCTGTTCCAGAACAGTCATCTTTCCCTGCCCTCATTGTGGTTGCCGAGCTGGCCCATCGGGGTGGCCTTAGGCTGAATGTTCCTCTCCGCTCTGTGCTTGGGGGCGTCTTCTCCAGCTCCCAGTGCTCCGCAGCCACTCTGGGGCCTCCTGGGAGAAATGGGAACTCAATTTACTCTGAAGTCAGGCTGTTAATGCTCCACAAAGGTAACGTGACCCAGAAAATCGACCAGGAAGAACTAAGAAGTCTCTGACAGGGTCTCCTGTAAAGAGCTGGGCTCCTGGCTCAGATAGGGATGCAGGAAGTCAGGCCTGCAGGGGAAGGGCCCCAGAGATGGCTCCAGGGCAGGACACAGGCTGGCCTGAGCTCTGGAGTGCTGCTGGAGGCCTTCTCTGGGGGCAGGATGTTTGAGAAGTGGGTGACACCAGAGATTCTGACCCCAGAGTATGGTGTGGGTGGGTCCCTGTGGGGTGAAGCACCCAGGTGATGGGGTCTTTTGACCTTTCTGAGAAACCCAGACTCACTCTTTCCTGAAGTTCACCTCAGACAGTGGGTCTTAACTTGACTGCCCATAGGAATCACCTGGGGAAGTTTAAAAAATCCTGAGGCCCAGGTCACACCTCCGACTAATTTAATCAGAATGTCTGTGAGTGGGACCCAAGGCTCCATACCATTTTTGAAGCTCCCTAACTTTAACGTGCAGGTAATGTTGAGGACACGTCTCACACAGTAGCTCTTGATCCTGATCACACATTAAAATCAACTGGGAAACGACCAAACAAAAAGCAGGACACCCAGCGCCATAAACCAGTCTCTGGGGGGCCAGCTTGGGTGCTGTTTGTGTTAGAACTCCCCAGGAGATTCCAGTAGGGTGCAACCAGAATGAAAGCCCTGGTCTAATAAGAGCAGTGCTATCTTTTGCTGGTTGTGTGTGGCCTTGAGGTTCAGCTCAGTGTCCCCCGCCAACTGCCCACCTGTGGGGTCAGGTTCTCACCATTTAATTTCGAGGCACACAGCACCTGGCTCAGCCTTGGCACATGGCAGCTTTCAGTGGGGGTCCCTCTGTCCTCTCTTAGACAGGCTCTTCCTTGTGTCCAGCAAGGAAACCTGTGTCAGAAGAAAGGCTTGGGCCCCACATGAGACCCAAGGGCTGTCCTGAGGTGACCCATATAATCTGAGATTGGTTTTAGTCAGAGCTCTTTTATTTTTTTTTTTTAAGGGAAGATCTAGTCCTTATGTTTTGATGGATTGCAAAATGATTTCCCCCATTGCCCCTTCTCTGCTCTTCTGTTCTGGCAGCTTTATATAATGTGCAGAGAAACCCGACAAAAGAGCAGAGAACCTGGCTATACTCCTCAGGGATGGCAAGTGCGACAACACAGAGGTCACGCCTGCCTTCCAGGTCCCGGTCTGGGGAAGGAGGTGAAGCGGCAGGGGCTAGACACCCAGTTCCCAGCGCTCCTTTCTTCCTCTCTGGAGTGCCCAAGGTTCATTCTATAGCCTCCCCAGTCAGTGGACCATTTTCCTTCAGCCACAGGCACCCAGGGTATCATGCAGCGTGCTTGATAAAAGCAGGGTTGTTGGTCAGTTCGAGGTTTAGCTACTTACTAGCTGTGTGACCCTAGGCATGTGACTTAGTCTCTCTGGGCCTTTGTCACTTCAGCTGTTTTTGGTGAGTACAGATGTTGGTCCATAACACTCAAGCAGAAGAATTGTCACATTTCTCCAAGGTAGATAACTTGTGCCAGCTTCTAATGACCAAGCCAGTGGATGATGCATTCTGTCCGGTTGGAGGGCTGCCATCTCCATAGGATTGAGCAACAGTGTTGGGGATTTAAACGGCCCAACACTCAGAAGAGGCCCCCTGGTATTCATTCCATACTAATCCCCACTGAGATTCTCTTTGTTCAAACCCTCAGCTTTCTCAAGGGCAAGCAGTTTTGAACCATCTGGACCACGTCATGGGGGTGGTGGCAGAGTGCAAGAATGGCCACAGTCCTGAGCTCCTTCCTGGACCCGTGCTCTTTGCAATGTACCTTTGTGGCTCCTTCTCTTCCTCCCAGGTCCGGGCTGGCCTGTGTCTTGCTTTGGCCCACGGAATGCAGTGGAAATGAAGGTGGGCCAGCTCTGGACCTCAGGGTCTTGCACACATCGATGTTCTCTCTTTCTCTTTCTCCAAGCTCCTCCGGAGTTGGAACACTCACCTGCTGCTGTTGGAAGCTGCCCAGGCCAGTGTGCTGGAGGACAGGAGCTGAGATGAACTGTTCTAGCTGAGGCCATCTCAGACCAGCCAGCCCCCAGATGCCCCAGCAACAGAAGAGGAAATCATGTTGCTGAGCCCAGCTCAAGCTGCCAACCCACAGAGTTGTAAGATAATCAGTGGTTGTGTTTTAAGTCACTTAGTTATGGGGTGTTTGTGAGTCAAAGCTGACCAAGTAGGCTTCCCCGCTCCAGGACTGCAGAGTGAGATATCACTGTTGCTACTTGTTGAAAGAAATCCGACTCATGCCCAGGCTCAGGAGACATTTGCCCCCCTACACTCTCTCTGCAGGTTCCCCAATTCTCTCTCAGCCTAGGCCCAAATGCCATAGATCTCGGTGGGCATGCCAGGCCTGAGGGCTGGCCGGGAGTGACAGGCTTGGGGCCAGCTTACCTCCCTTAAACTCCTGGCTGTGATGATCTCATCTGTATGATGAGGTGACAGGGTCTGAGGGTCACAAACATTCTTCCAGCTCGGACACTCTGAGATTGTAAAGTGCGGTGAAAACTTGCTGAGGAGGGGGGATGATCTCTAGCCAAGGACACAGACATCTTTCCTCCAATCTCTGCCGAGCCCTTGCTGAAGATGCTAAAAGTGCCCAAGTTCAAGACCTGACCATTTGGAACTCTTAGGAAAGCACCTTCTTGCTTGTTGTTCTTTTTCAGACCACAGAGAGTCCACATATGAACAAGGTGGGATTTATATTCATAGAATCGACCGCAGTTTGGCACTTGTTTGGATTTTGAGGTATAAATTACTCCTGTGTCTTCTGCTCCAGGACCCATGTTATTTATTGTTGAAGGTTCAGATATCTGGAGGATCAGATATGGGCGGCCGGGTCAGTCTGGCTAGGGGCAGTTAGCAGACCTTGCATTATTTCCCCTGTTTATCCACTCCTTGGTTCCGGTCATTTTGAAACTGAGCAGTGGCCCATAAATATGAGTGTGAAGGCTGTATGAGTTGCCCTTGCTCCTGCCCTCCTCCCAGGCACTGGTTTGTGACATGCACAAGGCTGGCAGGGGTAGAGGGGAAGGGAAAAGAAAGTACCGGAACCGACTCCTAGACTCTCTAGGTCTGACAGGGATACATCACCAAGGTTTCTAGACAGGCTGCCCATCCCCATCACCACTCTTGCTAAGGAAAGAAACATAGACAAGGTTATAAATCTGTTGAGATTACCTTTAACAATGCCTTAAATTGCCCATACGGCACAGAGTACATAGATTGGTATATACAACCCCGTACAAAAATGTGTCCTATAAATAAATAATGTAGAGAGCAATGGAGGCATGTAATGGGCATACCTGCAGGATGCAATCTGACGATATTTCATTGTGATTACATAAAAGAGAGCAAGAGATCACATCCGTTAGGAAGGCTATTACTAGAGAAATGGAAAATAGCTGGTGTCAGCGAGAATGTGGAGCAATGAGAACCCTCGTGCATTGCTGGTGGGCATGGAGAGCGCGCACTGTGGAAAACAGTTTGGCAGTCCCTGAAAAAGCTAAACATGGAATTATCATATGATCCCTCAATTCCACTTCTAGGTGACGCTAAGGGAAATGAGTCTAACACGAAAGGACACATACTGTATGATTCCATTTATGTGAGGTAGCTAGAAAGAAATTTATGGAGACAGAAAGTAAAACAGCGGTTACAGGGGCTGGGGGCTGAGGGGTTGGGGACTTGAGGTTCATGGGGGCAGTTTCTGTTTGGGATGAGGAAAAGGCCTGGAGGCAGATAGTGGTGATGGTTACATAACATTGTGAATGAACTTCATGCCTCTTAAAAATGGTTAAAATAGTACATTTATGTACATTTTCCCACAATAAAAAAAAAAAGAAAGAAAAAGAGGGCAAAAGCATCTGTGGTTTAAAAAAACAAATAAACCAAAAAACCAAAAACCCCAGAGCCGTCTTTGGCTCCTAGTTCTCCCTCAGCCCTCCCCAGTGCAGCATAAGCCCCGCCGTTCCCAGTTTCCTTCTCCTCGCCCCTGAGGCTCCGCCAGCCCCGGGACCAGCCCGTCTATCCTGTGGTGTGGACCATCAGCTGTTAGCTGCTCTGTTAACACCTCTGGAGCCTCCTCTTGCCATTCCAGATGCCACACCCCAGCCAGGGGAGGTCGTTCAGAGACACAGAATGAACCACGTCACTCCCCAGAGTAAACTCCTACACCACACCTATGGGGCCCTCACCAGCCGTGGTGCTGGCTGGTCAATGTTTGACCACAGTCATCCAGGGAAACAAAAGCCCCCTTATTTGTAGCATTTGACAACTTCTGTGGTATAAATACTCCCACTGTGGCTGCCTTCAAGCTACTATCAGGACGCTATTGCATGCAGAGCTGGGGACACCCTAGGACACTGTTATCCAGTGTTTCCTGGGGGTAGTTCCAGTGGCTGCTAATGACTTCAAGAACAGGGATGAGAGCAAAATACAATAAATTAATTAGACTGTGATGAGTTTTGAATATTTGTTACATTTCACTATATAATTACTTGACTATAATTTAATTTTAAATGGTGGCTTTAACAACCAGCTCTTTAAATACCTGGCAATGTAACCATTAGCTCTCACAAGACAACACAAGTCAACTGTAGCACAGAACTGCCTGCGACCCAGCTGGTCTCCGTCTTGACTGGGGCTGTAATGAAGGGCTTTGGCTTGGGAGTCGAACTTCATCAGTGTGCACATGGATTCTTCCCTGGTTTCTGATGACCGAGTTCTACCTGGTTGGTCCTGTCTTCCTTTGGGCTTGTGCACACTTGGGAAAGCTGTACTCTGATTTGGAACCAGACAGAAGTTAAGTGCTAGAGGCATATTCCAGAGTCTGAGAACCTGAAGGACAGATCATGCTGAAACGTCAGGATGGAGAAAGTTATCTGTGGAATTGAGATACAAAGCATCACACACTCAATATTCAAACTTTAATCCACGCATCCTTCTCATTTATGGAAGACAAAGTGCAGATGGTGTTGGAAAGCGCCTGGAATCTGATAGAATGCCATTTGCCATCATTCTGTGGTTTTTCATTATGTGAAGTCCAAGGGATTGGTGAGATTTGTGGTCGACATTGGACAGATCACTGTAGCAGAATTTTTCCTTGTGGTCAGTCATCCTTCATCTCTGATAGTCATTTCAAAGATGTGGAGTGGAAATGGGAAGGAGCCCCTTTTAAGGAGGGAAAAACAACAACAACGTAGTTTTCCCTGAAGCCTGCTCATAGCAGGGGTGCAAGCTCGCCTGTGAACTGGCCTCATCCTTGGGCCGGGATGCTGGGTTCTCGGACCATCCCTTCAGTTCTCCATAAGGGACTCTGAGCTCCCAGCAGTCTTCACAGGCCCTTTGCAGTTGGCTTGGACATTCTTCTGGTCCGCTGTATCTTGTCTCTTCCTCTGCTCACCAGCTTGAGCACCCCTTCCCTGACCATCCTGAAAGACTTGGTCATTCATTTTCTATGCTGCCAGAAAAGCTCCTCTGGACCTCTATGGGTGCCCTTACCACACTATAATATCAACGTTGTCATCATCGTCATGGCCACTAGGGTTTGTGAGGGCTTGTAAGGTGCAAAGCACAGAGCTGGGCAGTCTGAGGTGCTTATATGTCTGTGTCCCCCTACCCCTTGTCCTCTGAGCTCCTGGGAGGTAGCGATCATGTTTAACACACCTTAGTCCCCTTAGTCTAGTGGCTAACATAATGTTGAGTTTACAGTAGATATCCTATAAATATTTGGTAAAGGAACTTACATGAATTGATTTGTAGCCATGCCCTTTACAAAATCAACCTCATTTCTATTTAATCTAATAAAATGGCTTTAGCCATTTGTCTTTTGCAAGAAGGGCCTTCTCTTCTCTCAAGGTCTGTTTTCCCTTAATAAATGTAATAGGTCCACAGGATACTTCCTCAGGTCCACAAGCCCAGCCCAGTTTCTCCTTCCTTCCCTCTGGGGCTGGGATTGGAGGACTCCATCGATAAGATCAGAAGCTATTACCCGTGAATACCCACAGTGCAGTCACGCCGACCCTGTTCTTGCTGCTGTGACGCATGCCTCATCACTGGCTGTTCCTGTGCCCCCCCCTTATGGTCTCCCTCACGGAGTTGAGGGATTCAACTTGGATAATCAAAGTACAGTGTATGTACACCATGTAGGAGGATGTCACGCGAGTGTCATTAATAGGTACTCCCAATTGCCGAGCTCTAACTTCAATATTGGATTTATAAGTGGTTGCTTCTGTACATCCCCGTCACCCGAGTGGATGGTATGACCACTTACTTGTTAACTAAAATCATCCCTTTATCACTCCTCTTCTGACTCTATGTAATTCTGACTTGTTTTTGAAATCTAGTTCACTCGACACCAGCAGTTTTTGATATTTTCCAGCAATGGAGATGTTTCCACGGTGATGCTGGTAACTTCAACCTGACCTACCCAAGGGACTTATCTGGGGGGGTCTATCTTGGAGCCAATGGGTCTAAAGCAGGAGTTGTAAATCCCCCTTCTAGCTCTTTGCTCTTCAGCGCAAAAGACAGTTGGAGAAAACAGAAGTAAGGTGGATGAAGGAGAAGGACCTCATTTTGCTCTAATAAATCACTTCACAAAATACATAAGTAATTGTTCCCATCAGCATGGCAACATGCCGGAATTTCTTGCAGAGAGAGAAAGACAGAGAGAGAGAGGAGCACTGCCCCATTTGTCTGCTCCCCATAGAACACAATTTCTGAGAGAGTGGTTTGTATTTGCTGTCTCTTTGGTGTGTGGCATGAGGAGAGAGCTATCCGGCTCCCACCAGAAAATTGTATACTTACGGTTACTGTAGTCAATGCATGTTGACAAACTGGGTACTTTGGTGTCTAAGATTGGGTTTCCGGAATCATCCATAACCAACCCTGATAGTGATTCAGTGCAATTCGGTATTTATAGAGCCCCTATGGTCCGCTATCCCCCACCAGGAATGAGGGTTACAGAGATGGGTGACACGCTTCAGTGTGTCCCAGGAGTTTCTGGTTTGGGAGCTCGGACTGGGGGAGGCAGGCAAAGATCATGACTCGGGGAACACATTTCATAGACACTAACTGGTGGATTCAGGGAAAGGCAAGGTTAGGCCAGCGTTCATGTAGACTTCGGAACCTTTCCTTAGCAAGGCCCCAGCCACTTATGCACTTCTGGAATTCAGGGTTGGGAATGTAGGATTGGATAGGTTTTTCCTGTATAGCCCAGGGTCTCTCTTCCCACATAGAAACAGACTTTCTTAGGCCCATGAGCTTCACTCAGAGGGCTTTAAACTTTTTTTTTTTAACTGAGGTACAAACAATAGACAGTAAAATAGAAGATTTTAAACTTTCAGTTTGGAGAATTTTGATAATCATATATACCTTAGTAAATACCCCTCAGAACAAAATATAGAACACTTTCAGTCTCCAAGAGAGCTCACTCATACCCCTTCCCAATCAACTGCCAACAACCATGTCCCTACCTTGGTTTCTCTAGATTAGTTTTCATTATTCTAGATCAATATACATGGGATCATAAAGTATATGCCCTCTTGTGTCTAGCTCCTTAAAATTTTAAGATTCATTCGTTTGGGTTTTTCCATCAGTAGTTCATTCCTCTTTATTGTACGACAGTTCATTTATCCAATTCACCTTCTGTTTCTAGGTTTTTTTCAATTATTATGAAAAAGGCGACAATGACCATTCAGGACAGTTCTCTTTGTAGACATAGGTTTTTATTTCTCATGGTAAATACCTATGAGTGGAATTGCTGAATCATAGTGTAGATGTGTGTTTAACTTTATAGAAACTAACAAACGCGTCTCCTTCATGGGTGTGTCAACCTACACTCCCATGGGAAGGTGAGCTCTGGCTGGTTCTGATTCGAGCACCACTGGTGCTTGTGAAATAGTATCTCATCGTGGAGAGTTTTGACTTGTTTGCTGCCCTGGCTTGGCTCCTTTCACACAGTCCTCTTGGATACACACAGCCTACTTGTTAGGTAGGTTTGAGGATATCTTGGGATGTTTACAGCTCAGGAAGCTGATGCTTGCCCAGTCGGCCAGATGATACAAGACAGCACCAGCTACGGCTGTGTGGTACAATAAAAACTAGATACTTGATCTTTGTCCCTCATTCCTGGCACAGAGCTCCTAAAATCCTTGGAATTTCCTGAGTGATAGGAGTGTCTTTTATTATTCATAATGAGTCCCTGCTTGTGAACTTAACTGAGTTTAGCTAAAGGAGGTGAATCTTGGCAGCTCTCTAGAAAGCCTCAGGATGGGGGCTGGTTGCCTGAGGAACCAACCACAGGATGGGGGTGGGTGAGGATTAGAGGATTAGAATTTTCAGCCCCACCCCCAGACCTCCAGAGAGGAGAGAGGGGCTGGAGATTGACTTTAATCACCAATGGCCATGATTTAATCCATCATAAATAAAAAAATAAATAAATACTCGGATGAAAAAAATACTTGGATTAAAAACGCTGGAACAATGAGGCTAACAAAGCTTCTGTGTTTGTAAATACATCAGGTGCAGGGAAGGTAGCACATCCGAAGAAGGCATGGAAGCTCTTTACACCCCGTCTACATACCCTGCCTCATGCGTCTCTCTTCCATTTGGCTGTTCCTTTGTATCCTTTATGATAAAACTGTAACTGTAAGTAAAGTTGTTTCCCTGGGTTTTGTGAATCCTTCTAGCCAATTACCAAGCCTGCAGGGGCATTGTGGGAACCGGGCAGAAGTGCGGGTTGCCTGGGGGCTCCATTTACAGTTGGCATCAGAAGTAAGGACAGTGTGGTGGGGCTGGTCTCTTAGCTGGTGGGGTCTGCCCTAGCTCTGGGTAGTTAGTGTCAGAATTGAATTGAATTGTTGGATCCCCAGCTGATGTTGGAGAATTAGAGACACAGTGTGGAAACACTGTTATGCTACTTGAGTAAAAAACCCCCAGGTTGACCCTTAGCTACCCCTCTGACTGTTCCTATGTTTTCTGTGGGCACATAATACTAAGGTACCCTCGAAAGGATGGGACCGGCCAGTGTTAGGACGGAAGAGTGAAGAGAGAGCCCTTGTGGAGCTTTGTGAGAAGCGCCCATGCGTGTGTTAAACCCATTCCTGTGATAAAACCAGACAACTCCATGGATTTGCCAGATGCTATTTATCAGGCTTTTCAGGACCGGCTCTTAGAAGGGCTGAATTCCAGAATGTGTCACAGAGCCAAGGAGGAGAAGCAGACAACATAAGCTGCCAACCATGAGTTGAGGAAGATGACATGGAGATGCCTTGTAAGAATATTCTCATAGGAATGGAAATGTCATCAACAAGCAAGACTAAATGGCAATAGGGTGACACTTAGGGATGTTTTGTGAGGTTTATTTTTTTATATTTTGTGCGTTTTTAAGTACTAATAACAGGAAAGGAGGGACACTCAGGATTTTTGTCTCTCATTAAAAATATCCATTAATGTTACTTAGACTATTTGCTAGTTTTAGTTTTTCCAGAGATGATGTTTTCCCAGAAGTCTAGGACTTCATCTCTCTTACTGAGTTGTTGAGCCCGGAGTCTGCCACGGTTTAGGCTCTGAAGCTGACTTTATCACCAGCATATCTAGGTAATCACCCCAAGTTGCTAAGGCAGTGCTTCCCGTTGTGTGCCCGTGAAAGCACCAGGGAAACTCCTGGAACATTGAGACTCCACAGGTACAGACAGAAGCATGTACTGCGGAGACTCACACAGTGTTGGACTCAGAGTTCCGCAGATTTTTGCAGCAAGCGGCCCTCTACATCGTCTGTTTCCACCACTTATTGGTAGACAAGAGGCTAAACTGGAGAGGTAAAGTACTAGTGTTAGGTCTAGCTGGTCACCAGCAAAGCGGGGAGGAGAACCCCATCTCCTTGGGCTTTTGCTGCTAGAGAGAAGGGCAAAGAAAGAGTAGTAATATCTAAGGAAAATGAAAGCTACAGTCTATTGAGCATTTGCTGTGTGTCAGCACTCTGTCAGTGTTTTCTGAGTACCCAGCCCTAAGGAGAGAAGGAAGCTGAGCCCAAGAAAGGTGAGGTGAGTTCTCCAAGGCCAAAGGTCTAGCCCGTGGACCTCTGCCATGTGGACAGGCTCTGCTTAGGCAGTGGCCCAGTGTAGTAAATGCTGTCCTCCCTCCACTTTGGACAGTCTCCCTTATCACTGGCCAAGCGATGACATGATTTGGGGCCTTTTCAGCCTCAGTATTCTAGAACGCATTGGCTGCTCTTTCTAAGACTGGTCCCTGACCACCCAAGGACCGCTCCCTCTTGTCCTTGTGGGGGAAGCTCAGGCTGGTCCTGAATTATGTGTGTCCATTTGTTCTGGGCTTTACTGTAGCTCTGAAAACTGGATGCCACACACGGAACACTGCTATTCTAGGGTTACAACGTCAATCATGTCTTCTATTCACCTAGAGCATCTGCAGCTTCACCCCTGTCTGCTCAATGGCTCTGTTTTCCAGTGCCTGAAGAACAGGTGCCTTCTTTTCCATTGCATGTTCTGTGCCTTCCACCAAGTCTCCTGGGCCACATGTGGGTCTGGGAACTGCATTGTCCCCCAGATCCCAAGAAGTCTTCCAGCCTTAGGCAGCCAACCTCAGAAGGGAACATCCCATTGAGAAATGAGACTTTGTTTTCGTCTGGAGTCCTTCCGGTACCCATGCCCAGAGACCAGAGCAAACCTGTCTTTAACCAGCCTTTCCTAGGCTTGCATTTAAATCTGAAAACCTAGGGAGAAAAACAGTGGGTCCATAAGGACTTGGAGGCCAGAGCAAGTATTTGTTAAGCTTTGGCATTTAGTTGAGAAGAGAAAGAGGTGCTACATTACTCAAGGTAGGCCGGACTCCGTGAACCAGTATGACAGCACTGTGTGTGAAGGGCCCTCAGCTTCCTCCTCTTCCTTCCTGTGGCCCCAGCCCTGATCATGACCGTACTTGCCTATAGGACCATCTCTATTCCCATAGCCCGTAGACCCTCCTACACTCATCATTCCCCCTGCTGGGAGGGTGAGGGAGCTGTTTTCTTTCCATTCTATAGATGGGTAAACTGATGCTCAGAAGCATTGAGCGTTTGAGGCTTGCCCTTGAGGCCACAGGGTGGTGGAGATCCTGACTTGAGGCCAGGTCTTCAGACTTCTCCTCCAGGGTTTCTGCCATCTCGCTCTGGCTCCTTGTCCAACCTCAGCACCAAAGTCCCCCACCAGGTACCTGCTCTGCTCTGGGAGCCCAGGCAGGAATATCTCCTCGACATCCTTGGCAAATAATCTGTTCTTGAGGTGATTTTCAGAACCATACAATCCATTGCTCCTGGGGTTTCTTGCTTGGGTGCTCTACAAGCAGATCAGTCCCTCTGTGCCCGAAATATCACCTCCCCCTCTCTTACCTGCTCCCTTTGCAAGAGCCCCCACCTTCCATCCAACACCCTGACCAAGAGCCTGGTGGTGGGCTCATCCTCCACATCCGAGTCCAGAGTCCTTGCCTTCTTAATAGCTCTTTAATCCATCCTTTCTCTGCGCACACACTGTTCCTGCCTTGGGTTGGGCAGTAATCATTCTCACTGCTACACCTAGAATAGACTCAGACAAGGTTCCCCTGCAGCTGGTGTCCTGGGTACCTTGCCCTCTGTTGCTCATGAAGGGAGAATTCTTTGGCTGGAGGCAACAGGGACCTATCCTAGTAACCTAAACAGAAGGGAATACATTTGCCCACAGGATTGAAGGGAGGGCTGGCGAGCCTGGCTTGGAGCAAGCAGATATTGAGGGTCTCACTGGAGAGAATAAACCCACCTCCTCCCACTTTACTTTTGTAAATCAAATGTCCCCTAGAGTTGCCACCTGTATGATAGTGTCTAGGAGGTCAGGGAGCAGAACCTGCTGAGGGCATGACTTCCCAGGGCCCTGAGTGAAGAGTTTGGGAGTAAGGGGATGAGACAATGGGCAGTGTCTTTGAGAGTCAAATGAAATCAAAGCTTGGAAGGCCATGCAGACAGTCATCGATGGAGAAGCAAGGCAAGGGGAGATGGGGAGGGAGGAGGGAAGAGGGACGGGGGTGGGGGAGAGGGAGGGGAGAAGAAATGAAGGAGGAAGAAAAGGAAAATAAATGCACAAAGAGGAAAGAGGGGAAGGCGGGCAGGGGGAGGAAGGAGGCCAAGTGAGATGTGACATGTGGCTAGAACCTAGGAAACCCAGACTGACGTCAGAGCTTTGAAGCAGAAGGTGGGAGGTGGTTCCTGGGGAACATTCTTGAGCTGTAGAGAGTGGCCTCTGGAGCTTTATGAGGGGGATTTGAGGCCTCGGTGTAGGCAGGAAGAAATTCTCTGAGGATGCTTACCTCAGCCATGCGGGGCACAAGAGGAGTCAGACGAACGAGCCCCAGACCGGTCCTCAGTGCCCCCAGACTGGCAGGGGCCCTGAGACAGGCTAGGAGATTTGGAGGCAAGTGGCCAGGAGAGGATGCAAGTGGTTAAGCCTCTTGATTGTGAGGTTGTTCTGGGTCCTCTGTAAGGTGGATGTCACTGTCCCCCTCACAGATGAGGACGTCAGACTTGGAAAGATTGAGAGCCTTTGTCCATGTCTTAGCTAGAAAGTGGGGCCCTGGGATCAGAGCACAGAGCTCTCTGCCCTCCTCCATACTATGTATGCAACCTCTCTGCGTATGGATTCAGGACCTGAGACTCAGGGAGGCTGGGGGAGGTCGAGGACTTGGGCTGGTTGGACAAGGGGACGTTTGCACTGAACAGAGATGTTGCTGCATCACGGCGACTTTCCCACCCAGCCCAGGCTTGCCCAGGCCCCACCTCGGCCATCCCATCTCTGCAGCTAGGTGGGCAGCGTGGGCGAGGGGCGGGGGGCTGCTTCCCCACCTCCCCTGAGCTGGTCTTTCAATGTCACCAGGCTGCTCCCGCCCAGGTTTCTAGCACATTCCCAGCTGTCGATTGCTCCAGGGCCTGCAGGAATGGGTCCTGTGACCTGGCTGTTTTCTCAACCCGGCACAGTCACGAGGGATTGTTTTGTTTTCGGCTCTGCTATTAAGTCAAACCTTGCTGTGCGTGTCTGATTTTTGGCCTTCAAGCACCCTTGTTTTATCTCATTTCCAGGCCTGCCTCCATTTGTCATACCTTCCAATACGCCATCTGGAAATCCTATAACCACTCTGAAAGACAAGAGACCTTGTTACTTGGAATTCTCTTGCTTGTCTCCTAAATAAGAGTCCGTGGACCAAAAGCAAACGAGCCATTAGATCAATGGAAAATGCCAAGTTCAGATGGATTTGTTTTCATTTCGGTATTTTCTAGATCGTGGCCCAGCCCTGCAAATAAACACTTGAAAATTACCCAGTTACTTGCTTTGCTGTGGTCAGATGGAATACCGCTGTCTCACAAATGGTCATTCAGGCCTCGGTGCAGTTTTAGTGAATTCTCTGATTGGCCTATTGCTATGGTTAGTAAGATAATCGCTAGCTTTTCCTTCCTTTTGGGAGGATCCTAGGAAATGCCGACTTTCTCTATGCCTTTGAATGTAAAAAGGAAACAACTTGTGACACGGAGCATCATCACTCCCACTGCTGGAGAGGGACTCTGCTCCTGGGGACCCCTCCGCCATGCGGGAGTGCCGGAGCTCTGGGGACTGGAGAGAGGAGCAGGGAGCCTCACAGGCATAGGCTTACTACGGGTGGCAATTTGGAGCCGAAGCCTTTCCACCTGGTAGATGACTGTGAGCTGCAGTGCATGGAGCTGGGACTGAGCCCTCGAATGCTTGGGCCACAATGGTGGGGTGCAGGACATGGTGGGCAGCGGAAGGAGACAGCACCCAGCCGGTGTGGAGGTGGCAGTTGCTCTGCCCCAGGACCATTGCCCCACACTGGAGCAGCATCTCTACAGACATAGCAGTGCCTGTTTGTATTTTATGCTCCTGTTTTGTACACGGTTTGGTCGAATGTGTGTGCAGTAAGATCCGCCCAGTCGCTTCTCTTGCTTTTGCTTCGCCATCCCCGTACTTTAAGGGAGTGACAAGGACTGGCTACAAACCATGTTGGTTTCTCAGGCACTGTCCTGCCAGGGAGGATAGGCCACCTTTCCCATAGGTGGCATTTGAGGTTCCATTTCCAGGCCAGGGCCTCGGCTGGTCACCCACTGCTTCCATCTTCCCCTTCCTGGCCCATCCTCAGGACCATGGCATTCCACTGCATTCTAAAGGCTTGCACCTGCAGCAACCCCTGCACACCCAAGTCTTTCCGTCTCTCCCCTTATTGTCACCATCCTGCCTTTATAAACACGGGCTCCTGCTGTTGTGCTTTCTCAAGTCATATGAAGAAACCAAAGGCCGATTTCTAGACAAAGTGGGTGCACCATAAGGACAGGCGTATGGGAAGGGAAAACCATGCCTTCAGGTAATGAGAGGAGCTTCATTCCCTGGGGAGAGGGGAGGGAGAGGTAGCCAGAGCCCAGTATGGAGGCCCAGACCTGGCTGAGCACTAGGGTGGGGCCAGGCCTTATCTTAAAGCTGGACAAAAGTTCTGTTTTTCTGCAAAGCTGGCCTCCCTCCCTCCCCCAATTCATTCACGTCATTGTGAAGATAAGGCTTATCTGACAATGGCTTTTGGTGTTATCTAACAGCCTAAGAACACAGGAGAAGCCCACCCTTCTTCTCCGTGCCATTCTCTTCATTAATTCACATTTGCTGATCCTCCCTGCCTGCTGCAAGAGCAGAGCTCACGGGAGACAAAACCATTCTCTTGAGCAAGATGGGGCTGTGTCCACTTAACTGAAACATATGTGTGTGTGTATATCTATGTATGAAGATAAAGGTGCATTGATGTCTCTGTGGGAGGATGCCACCATCCAAACATGACCACAGGGCAGGCTCTGATGTCAGAGTTTGTCCTTCTCTCATGCAGGCAGGAGGATCCAGCCTTTTCCCGTGTACCTGACACCTCACAGCTTCCCTTAGCTGCTCTAATCAGACATGAGATTCTTAGACTCACTCTGCTTAGGGAAAGTGACCTATGTGTTCAACATTCAACGCTGAGGTGGGAACAAAGTCTCCACTTTGCCCAATACATGGAATGAAAATGTACTGAATATGTGAAAATGTTTTGGACATGATAGAATATACAGGAACAGCAGCATTGTTATGGTCATGGCGCTTACGTGTGGGTATCCACGAACCATCGCCTTCACCCCAAATGACTCTGGCACTGACTCTTCATTTGAATGCACACAACCAAAGACTATCTGGGTCTGCTTGCTGGCCTTAAGGTCCAGTCTTAGCACAGCAATGAATCAAAAGAAATGCAGCTTTAATTCCAAAAGCATTGCAGAGTAGCGTAAGGCTTGAATTTGTCTTTTGGAGACTTGCGGGGAACACACCATGCAGGAGAAGGTCTCACAGCTGGCTTTAGGAATACCGCTTCATTGAGGTCCTTGTCACCAGCGCCTGCCTCCTCACCCCTGTTGTGGGCCACAGTCCCTCTTCTGGCCTCCAAGCTCCAGCCAGCCCCCCTTTCACGACCACTTCCCCCGTCTTACAGCTACCCTCTTCGTCCCCTGGCTGAATGCCACAAAAGATTTAGGACTCTGCCTCTATTTATGCTTCCACTGAAAGCCACGGAGAGGAAAAGTTACCAGTCTTCTCATCTTTGTGACATATGCTATAAAACCCATTCAAGCTGGGTCTAAAGCTTACTTTGGACCGCACTTCCTGTAGGTCTTGAACAGTGTGAGAGGCTGCATCTTCATAACCCTGCGCTCCCAGTGAGGAAGCAAAGGTGCAGGTGGGTGATATGACTCGCCTAACTCACAGCTTCCCATGGGAATAAACGTCATTTTGTTTTGCTGCACCAGCTGGTGGCCTTTCCAGCAGTGACACTGGCAGAAGGATGAACAGGGCCAGGCTGAGACTGGGGGTGGGGAACCACCTTTGGGATGCTGCTGGCCGACCCTCACCTCACTTGCGCTGCTCGAGCCCACCCTGAGCAGCACCATGGCCTGGCCACCCTGATGGGGCCCCATGGAGACGACCGGTTCCTCAGCACCCAAGCTGCTTTTCTAGATGGAATGCAAACCATTCCCTGCCTGGGGCCCTGCCAAGCCTTGGCAGGATTAAAGGTGACATTCAGTTCCAGATTAATCCAAGTTGAAACAGTTTTCCTACAGGTGTAGAGACCTCACTTTATTTATTTATTTATTTTCTGAAACCCCGAAACAGCTTTAACATCATGATTTTGGGTTTCTGCGCATCAGATGCATGAGCCCGATTAATGTTTTTATAATGGGTATCTGTAATCATTCTAGTAACAATGGCACCTTCTTATATTTAAGGTGTGTTTCTTTCTTTTAAGCTCCTTCCCAGGAATTTGGGCTGGGATTCAGGGATTCATAGAATTTTACAGTGTGAGAGGGGAGGATGTGTCCACTCTGTTCTCCAAATTCTCTCTATGAAATTCCCACCAAGCATCCTCCTGCTTGGACTCCCTCATTTACGGGCAACCTCCTACCTTACAGAACAGCCCATTTCTCCCCTGGCAGCACTAGCTGTTTGAGTGTCTGTATTGAACTGAATCAAGATGTGTAAGACCTGGGTGGAAGAGTAATTAGGTCTGGAGAGACCTGGTGGGACCAGGAGCTCTGGCTTTGATCAGTTTTCCAAACTGTGAGCCCCATGACCTTGCCCACCCAGATGTCCTGACTCTTGGTGCCCCAGCCCTGCATTTCGACCATGTCCAGGCTGACCAGCAGGCATGTGTCTCTACTGCTTTGGAATAAATTAAATAAATTTAAGTTAATTAAGTTATTACCTGATTAGAGGTATGTGAGTAGTCACATAACTTTTTTTATATAATCGTTTGGGGGGCTCAGGGCTGGGTAGACATTTTTCTGGGGGTTAAGAAAGTCCTTGTGGAAAACTTAAATGTTGGGAAAACTTCAAATAATTGTTATTATACAGAGAATACAGATTGGAAACATACATTTCTGTAACGGTGTTTTATGATGCTTCAATGTCGTCAGTTAGAGCAAAGGAGCAACACGATGTAACAGGGGTTCTCAGTGTGGTCCCTGGGCCAGCATCATCAGCATCAAGGGGACTTGCTATAATGACAGCCCCACTCTACTGAATCAGAAGCTCAGGCTTGTGTTTTCACAAGTCTTCCAAAGGATTCCCATACATGCTAAAGCTTGAGATCCACTGTTGTACAGAATATTGTCTTCCAGGTCTATGTGTGATGGTTAATTTTATGTGTCAACATGGATAGGCCATGGTGTCGAGTTGATTGGTCAAACACCTGTTTAGATGTTGTTGTGATGGTGTTTTTTAGATTTAAATCATAGACCTTGGGTAAAAAGATTACCTTGCATAATATGGGTGGGCCTCATTCAGTCAGTTGAAGGGCATAAAAGACTGAGCTCCACTGGGGAGGAAGAAATTCTACCTCTAAATTGCCCTGGAACTCAAGACCTCAACATCGACTCCTGCTGGAATTTCCAGTCTGCCAGCCAGCCCTTTCTCTCTCTCCCTCTCCTTCTTCTTCTCTCTCTTAATCTATCCATCCCATTGGCTCTGTTTCTCTGGAGAATCTTGACTAATACAAATGGTGTTAGAATCCACTCTCTGCAATCTTTCTGTCTTAGCCCAAAATAACCTTCACAGTTTTCCTCAGTACAAGACTGCGGACAGCTACTTCCATTAGGCAGGAGTTCAGACAGGCATGAAACTTAATAGCTATCCAGGAATTAAAATACTAACAAGAGCTTAAAATTTTGTAGGTATACCTGATTTGGCAGAAACCTTTTGGTTTGGGTCATTCCTTGGAAGCTTCTTTATTGAAAAGAATTCCAGCTTTCAGTGAGCAGTTTAAAACCAGATGGATCTGGGGCGCCTGGGTGGCTCAGTCGTTAAGCGTCTGTCTTCGGCTTGGATCATGATCCCAGGGTCCTGGGATCGAGCCCCGCATCGGGCTCCCTGCTCTGTGGGAAGCCTGCTTCTCCCTCTCCCACTCCCCCTGCTTGTGTTCCCTCTCTCGCTGTGTCTCTCTGTCAAATAAATAAAATCTTTAAAATAAATAAATAAAACCAGATGGATCTGAATTTGAGTCCCCACTGTTACTCACCAGATGACCTCAGGCAAGTCACATGTGAGCCATATTTTCCTAATCAGTGAAACAAAGTTACTAAGATTTTTTCCTTCTTTGGCTTTAATAACGCTTCTAGCATATCCAGAGTACCAATTTATGTCAGGCTGATAGTAGGCATTTGGGGAATGATAGCTATGATTATTCAGCTGATTACTTCTAAAAGTGAAGGTATACTGGAGAGCTATTACCATCAACTGGGAGTTCTAGGCAACTGTTCTCTGGTTAATCCTGGATTTAGTGTAATGTAGCAGAGATAACACTTCCAATTGTAATCAGTACATCCACGTGGTTATTTGGGCAATGCACTAGGCACTGAATGGGAAGGGATACATCTTAAGAAGATGGAAGACACAGTAGTAGTCTTTGGTGACATGAAATACCAAAGGCAAGGAAGAAGGGTGTGAAAGATCCATCTATGTTTCTTGTAGAAGGAACCCAGGCATGCCATAGTTTCTTGAAATCCTATTAAAACAACATAGACTTTCAAAGGAGGACATAGGGTGCACAATCTGTTGGAGACATTATTAGTTGTAGACAATTCTAGAGATATGTATGAACATTATCTAAGAAAACGATGTTGTTTCCATCTGGGAAGAAGTCTGGCCTATGCAAATAAGTGCAGGTTGGTAAGTGAACTTAACATAGCCTGAAAAGGCTTAAACCCTCTGGTTCCTTGAAACACTCATTATACGTTATGTTTAATTGTGCTAAAAACTTTAAAAAAAACAAATGCAGGGCGCCTGGGTGGCTCAGTTGGTTAAACGACTGCCTTCGGCTCAGGTCATGATCCTGGAGTCCCGGGATCGAGTCCCACATCGGGCTCCGGGCTCAGCGGGGAGTCTGCTTCTCCCTCTGACCCTCCTCCCTCTCATGCTCTCTGTCTCTCATTCTCTCTCTCAAATAAATAAATAAAATCTTAAAAAAAAAAACCCCAGTGCAATGAATGAAGTTTTAGAAAAATAAGGGCCAAAATTAGTTCATGAGGAAATGAAGAAAGTTATAGAAACCAATAATTATTAAGGAAATTAAAGTGGTATTTAAAGACTTCCTATCTTTAAAACCTCAAGTCCAGATGGGTTAGAGGTGAGTTTTATAAAACTTTCAAGGAATAGTTAATTCCTAATTTTTATAAGTGATTCCATCAATAGAAAAAGATAGTTTTCTGGCCTGTTTTATAAGTCTAATGTAATTTTTAATTCAAAATTCAGATAAGAAAAATAAATGTAAAGAAAACAGTACTCCAATTTTACTTATTACTTATTAGCTATTACTTAGCTAAGTGAATGAAATAATATATTAAAAAACATATCATGATCAAGTAGGGTGTAACCTACAAGGGCAGTTCATCATCCGGAAAATTATCATAAAACCTTCAGTAAAACAGTGTTCACTACATTAAAAAACTTATTTTTCTATTATTTATTTATTTGAGAGAGAGAGAGAGAGAGAAAGAGAGTGCTCATAAGCAGGAGGGTCAGGGAGAGGGAGAGAGAATCTTTTTTTTTATAATTTTTTATTGTTATGTTAATCACCATACATTACATCATTAGTTTTTGATGTAGTGTTCCATGATTCATTGTGCATAACACCCAGTGCTCCACGCAGAACGTGCCCTCTTGAATACCCATCACCAGGCTAACCCATCCCCCCACCCCCCTCCCCTCTAGAACCCTCAGTTTGTTTTTCAGAGTCCATCGTCTCTCATGGTTCGTCTGCCCCTCCGGGAGAGAGAATCTTAAGCAGACTCCTGCTGAGCATGGACGTGGGGCTCGATATCAGGACCCTGAGATCATAACCTGAGCCGAAACCAAGAGCCGGATGCTTAACCGACTGCACCACCCCAGGCGCTCCCACAATAAAAGACTTTGAAAGAAAATCACATGATGATTCAAATTAATACAGAAAAGTATCTCAGAAAGTTTAACTTTTATGATTAAAAAAACAGAAAACTAGGAACGGGAGAAACTTTTCTCGACTTGGCAAAAGTTATATTCAAAATCCTACAAAAACCTAATCTTTCGTGGAGAAACATGAGACTCATATTCTTTAAAACGAGGAACAAGATCAGGATGCCCATCATCACTGTTTGACGTGGTGTTTGGGGTTCTGGCCAGGGCTGTGAGCAAAGAAAAGAGAGATGTCAGTGTTGATATGGACGAGATATTCTGGCTGCCAGACAGTTCAGTGACGGGACGGGGCGGGGAAAGCTAGGAGATCAGAAAAGAGGCTAAATTATCCCAGTGAGTGGCTGGGGCCAGGCTAGCAGCAGTGTTAGCGGTGAGAAGTGGTTGGATTCCGGAGGAATTTTGAACATAGATTGATAAATTTGCTAAAGGATTTGGAATTGGGGTGTGAGAAAAAAGAGAGCTGTCGAGGGTAATTCCAAGTTTTTTGGATTTATTTTACCTGAGCAATGGGTATCACTACGATGGGGAAGATGGCAGAAAGAGCATAAGGAGAAGTAAATTTGAGAGTTGTTGGTGTATTGACGATATTTGAAGCTACGAAATTGGATGAACTCACAGTAGATTTTTTATAGAGGTGCTTTATCAGGTTGAGGAAGTTCCTTCTATTTCTAGTTTTCGGACAGTTTTTGTGTGGAATGAAGGTTGGAATTTATGAAAATGTTCTTACTGTGTCTACTGAGATGCCTATATGGTTTTTCTTTTTCTTTTTTAATTGATAATGTGGTGAATTACACTGATTGATTTTCAAATCATAAATCGACCTTGCCTTCGTGGAATATCCCACTTGGTCATAACGTATTATCTTTTTATATCATTGGATTTAATTTGATAAATTTTGTTTGGCTGTTTTTGTTTGTTTGTTTGTGTGCGTGTGTGGTTTTTGTGTGTGTGTCGTTTATTTATTTATTTTTTGGTGTCAATTTTCTTAGGGATATTGGTCTGTAGTTTTCTTATAAAGTCTGTCTGGTTTTGGTGTCAGGACAACACTAACCAACCTCTTAGTTTGGGCTGAGAAGTATTTCCTCTGTTACAATTTTCTAGAAGAGTTATATAAAATTGGTATGAGTTCTTTCTTAAATGTTAGCTAATGTAACCATATGGGCCTGGAATTTTCTTTGTGGGAATATTTTAAAGTATAAATTTACTTTAAAAATAGATATTAAGGCTCTATCAGATCATCTGTTTACTTTTGAGTGAGCACTGATAATAGCTTTCATGGAATTTGTCCATTTCATTTTACTTGTTGACTATGTTGGTCTCAAGTTTTCCATAATATTCTCTTTTTTTCTTTTTAACAGCTGTAGAATCTATAATTATATCAAATCTACCACTCCTGACATTAGTAGTTTGAGTCTTCTTTCCGATTTTGTGATCAATCTGACCAGGGGTTTATCAATTTTTATTGATTTTTTTTAAAACCCTCCAGTTTTTTAATTTCACTGATTTTTCTCTCTTATTCTTCTACTTTCTATTTCTTTGATTTATGCCCTGATCTTTATTATTTCCTTTCTTCTGCTTACTCTGGGTGTAATTTGCTCTTCTTTTTTATTTTTTTAAGATGGAAGGTGATAATCATAGATTTGAGATTTTCCTTGCTTTCAAACCTAGTTAGTGCGGTAACTTTCCCTCCAAGTATTGCTTGATCCCCGTTCCACCAGTTTTGGTGTGCTGTGTTTTGGCACTCAATCCATCGCTTGAGTTTTCCTCTCATTATGGGTTATTTTCCCTGCTGCTTTCCATGTGTGCCCATTTTTTTTTTTAATCAATTGCTGGACATTGTTACTTTTTATCCTTGTGTGCTGGATATTTTTGTTTTCTTGCATTTTTTTTCTTTTTTTTGGAGCTTTGTCCTGGGATATAGTTAAGTTACTTAGAAACAATTTGACCCTTTCAGGTCCTGCCTTTAAATTTCTTAGGGGGTGTTGGAGCTGTGTTTACTTTAGGGGTAATCATTCCCTACTCCTGAAGCAAGATTCCACCTAATGCCTCATGGTTTGTGAAGTTTTTAGTCGGGCTTGTGGGAAGAGACCCTGTTCTGGTGCTGTGTGAATGCTGGGTACCCCTCCCTCCCCTGTGGACGGGTGGTTCTTTCCTGCGCTCTTGTAGTTTCTCCATGCACACGTGCTGTTGGGTACTCTGCTACATACTTAAAGGGGACCCTTTCTCTGGAGTTCTCTTGAGTTTCATGAATTTTTGTGTCATCCTTACCCAGGGACCAAGCTAATCTCTGTATCGTTCCAGTTTTAATGTATGTGCTGCTGAAGTGAGCCCTGGACTTTTCCGGAGTTGTCTCTTTTTGCAGCTCTCTCTTCCTCCAGGTCCTCCGTATTTGTTTCAGTTTCTTTGGCCTCTCGGCTTTGTCTCCTCAACTCATGGAGTCTGCAAGCTGGGCCAGGGTCCCCTCCCTGTGCTGTGGAAACTCTCTGGTCAGTGAGTTGGGCAATTGTGGGGATCATTTGTTTCCTCTCTCTCAGGGACCCCAATAGTTCGTGTCTGATGTGCCCTATTCTGAAAACTGTTATTTCAGATATTTGGTCAGTCCCGCCCCACCCCCATCCCCACCCCCAGGGGTTCTTGCGGGGGGGGGGGAGATGGGGGGAGGAGAATAAATCTGGTCCCTGTTACTCCATCTTGGCCATTTAAACCTCATAAACATCTTACAGGAGGTAAGGACTAGTATTACCCCCCACTTTACAAATGAGAACTTCTGCAGGGCTGTCTTCAATAATTTCCCAAGGTCACCTGCTGGAAAGTGGCAGCGTGTGCCCAGGAGCCCAGCGCAGAGCGGGCTCTCTGTGTCTGTGCTCCCATGGCGGAGGAGGTGGTGCGGCCAGTGTCTGCTAGAGGGCGGCAGAGGTCCAGGAGTCCAGGATTGTTCCGATAAAACTGGCGGCTCCGGCGCCCCCCCCCCCCCCCCGCCCCGCCCCGTGGCTTCTTTCACTTGATCCTTGTTCTTGGCTCCTATTCTGTCACCGCTTTCGTGTCGTGATTTCTCAGCTCTCAGCTTTGTTACCCACAACTTTGCTTCTTGGATGGTGGGCTGAGATGCAACCCGAGAAACACCCTCCCCGGGAGTGGGGTGTCGGGGGTGGGGGGGCAGGTTAGGAGCTCTGGGCAAGGGGCCAACCACAGACCGCCCGTGGGGTGAAAAAGCTTGATTTCCCGCCACACTTCAGTGTCATTTATACAAAATCGTGTAGGGTTTTAAAGAATGTTTGCAGATTTTCACAAGCTAAAAGCTGGTCACAGCTTAAGCGGGGCTTGGCTGTCCAGTGGAACCCCAGCTACCCTCACAGCCCACGCACATCCATCGACAACAGAGTGGGATTGTTTCTCCACTTATTAAAAAAAAAGTTTGCTTTCCAAGACCTTGATGAAATATATAAAAACTATTTAAATGCTGTCAACTCAGTCTTTAAGTGTGCTGTTCAAGGAACAGATAGCAATTGGTTACTCTTGCTGAAAGTTCTGAAACTAAAATAAGCCATCTGTTGAGTCTTGACATCTGGGAATGGTCTCCTTCCTGGCATTGCTTTTTCTCCAGGCACAAATACGGATCCTAGAGGGCCAAAGGAGGCAGAAGTCACCAGAAACCTTAACAGAATGCAGCTGCATGGAGACCACCAGACCCCTCTATATGTTCACACCTCCTGGATGTGGGCTCCTGGTGGGCTCACCTTTGTACCCCATGGAGCCCACCCAGCCCAGAGTCCGTGCCAATATGCATTCTTTAGCAGACTTCAGGGATTTGAGCTGCATATATTCTTTCCTTATACCAGGCATCCTGATCTCAAGCCTTTTCAACCTTTTTTCATCTATTTATTCATTAATGAATAATAGGCCCAGTGCTGGTACAAAGACGTGCGAAACAGACACAATTGCTTACTTGTAGAGCTTGACATCAAGCAGGATGTTCAGTGCACAGGGTGCAGGGAGCATGAAGCCAGGAGACGCAACTGGGTCCTTGAATCAAGAAAGACTTTCTGGAGAAATGAGCTCTCAGCTTGCCTGCAGGTGGAAAGGGCTGGGCATTAGGGAGAAACTGGTGTGAGCAAGACCCGCGGAGGGTGTGCAGGGAGGAGAATGGATCGTCTCTCCAGCTGGCAGTACCTCGGACCCTGTGGGCTGTAACTGAGGGGCTTGCTCTCCCTTTGTAGGGAAACAAAACTGTGCCAGGTCATCTGAGTAGAGAGAGATTTAACCTGGAGAACGGGGGGGCTTTTTCCACCGTGCGAGAGCCTAGGGAGTGGAGGTCAGGAAGACTCCCTCGGGACTTCCAGAGCAGAAATCAAAGGGAAGTCATCACCAGCGACTCCAGGGCCTGCAGTACCAAAGCAAGTGTTGCCAGGAGGCCACCTGGAGACCTGAGAGCTGCCTGTCCGCAGATGTCACCTCCCTGCGGCACCCAGAGGCCAGGGACCGCAGCTGCGGGACAGAGAAACACACAATTTCTCTCCTGCTGAACTCCACATGCTGGTGTATGTGCTCACAGACTGACCTAACCTGGACCCAGGGGGGCAGTGATTCTGGGGTTCCAGGCTTGTCTTCGAGAAGGAGAGGACAGTGCAGCAGGGACAAGGAGATGCTGATGACCACAGACAATCCAGAAAAATCAGTTTTGGAGAAGGAACTAGGTGCGTGCCTTGCCTCTCTCACTGGCCATGTGCTATGTCCCCAGGTCTCAGTTTCTTTCCCTGTAAAGTAGAGCGACAATACTACCTGCTTAATGTGTATCATAAAACATCAGCCACGGATGCAGAAGTCAAGTTCTTAGCACAGTACTGGGCATGCAGGTGTCAATAATTTCAGATCATTGGCATTATAACCATTATTATTGTTAGTGATGTTTTTGTTATCGTGTGTTGAAAAGAAAGTTGAGAGCCATCAAAAGCCATTTAAAAAGCAGAACAGAAAGATGCTCATCTTTGAGAACAGTCGCAGTGGCTTTGTGGGGAGGGGTCAGTGGGAACGACAGCCACGCGTGCCGGGACCACCAGGGTGAGGCACCGAGTGCATCCCACTGGCCATTCAACTCCCACATCTTTGTCAAGTTACTGTGAATCTCAACACATTCAACTGGGCCCATGTGCATGATGCACGCATGGTGGGCGGGATCATTTCCCCACTTTTGGCCCAGTGAGAATTTGACATTCTCCAGGAGCCACAGTTTTTAAAACTCTGTCCAGTGGGGTTCAAATAGCATAGCTTGCTTAGTCTGAACCGTTTCAAGAGGTTGCTCTGGCTTACTTCTTCCTCCATCTGGAGGTGGCTTGGGGCCCACAGGAGCCTCTGAACAGGGTTTGCACTCTTAGTCTGGGGGATGGTAGCAGTACGATTCTGGAAGGCTCTGTATTGTGGAAACAGCTCCTGAACATGGATAGAAATGAGACAGATCCCTGAACTGGGCAGATGTAGAGTCAATGCGGAGCCAGACAAGCTGGGGTCCAAGGGCAAGGTTCACGGGCCCAACAGGGAACTTTCACTCAGAAAACTGAAAAAGGAACCAGCACCCAGGAGCCCAACTACAAAGTTGGGAACACAGCACCCAGGCCTTTAAAGGCTGCAGACTCAATCTGGTGTGTGGCTGCTGGTAGGCACAAAGCTCCAAACCTCCTGATGGTTTGCAGATCCTGGAGATCTGAGCCTGTAGGAGGAGGGTCGGGAGTTCCTGCCTTACTACAGAATCAAAGATGCTGTTCCAAACACTGTTCTGTTCTAACTATTTAATCCTCACACCAACTCTAGGAACCAGATGCTATCCTATCTCCAGCTACAAATGAAGAAACTGAGGTTCAGAGAGGGTAAGTCACCTGCCTCCGGTCACACAGCTAGTGAGTCAGATGGCTAGGACCCCAGTAGCCTGGCTCTGGACAATGTGTCTGGCACCCTGCCTCTACAGCTCATCCTGAAGGCAGCTGGGAGACTGTTTAGTGCTCTTCAAAGCCGGCCTGCAGAATTTGTGGGTATTTAAACCATTCATTAATCATAAAAGACAATCAGCCCAGAGAGAGAGGGGCATTGCTCTGTAGGAAAGAACGTGACTAAGGCAGGGCCAGAAATAGCTCAGTCCAGTCCCTGGAGTATTGTGCTTGTGTGCACGCCTGTGCTTGTGTGCACGCCTGTGTGTGCACGTGTACGTGTGCCTATGTGTGTATGCGCACATGTATGTGTAAGCTCAGGAAAAGGCAAGCTCCAATTAGGTCAAACCCTAGGAAGCTAGAAATGCAAACATACTGAATCCCTTCTGACAAAACTAGTTCTTTCTGTTTATTCATGCGCTCTTTATCATTTTAACAGAGGCCGTATTGCCTCTGAGGGAGTAAGTTTAGAAAGTAAGCCTCTGTGTTTGTGATTTGACAGTATTAAGTAACCGGGAAACTACTGTTCACATCTCCATCCTCAGACACACACGCGCTCTCTCTCTAGTACTCATGAACACAGACAAATAGAATCTCAGCATCTCAAGCCTGCAAAGGACCTGAACGACCTTTCCTGTCAAGGAGTTCAGATGTGCCTTCCTGAATTGTGCACTTATCCGGCTTGGCTCCCGGTTCCCAGCCTTTCTTTCCTCATCTGGAACCTACTTCTTCTCAGGGCATTCGAGGGCTTAGTGAAAGAGCTTGTGTGGAGGACATCAGCCCGGCAGGGCATGTCCCAGGCAGGCCACAAAAGTCAGCTCACTTTATCATCCTCAGTTCTGCGTCCCAGTGCCCGACAGTGTGCATGTTACTCTCCTAGGACAGTTGTTAGCACAACTTGGCGACTGAAAATCAAAAGTATGGGCTTTTCTCACTATTGTCTAATTTGTGAGTTTTAAGACCTAGTTTAGGGGTTCAAAAAACTGAATATTGAATATTTTATTCCCTTGTGTTCCTGCTACATTACTCTTAATTCTCCTTCCAGGAGGACAGACTGGCGGCGTGGTGGTATACAAGCATGGGTGGGAAATAAATACACAAAAATAACATTTCTACCTGTCACCTTGCTCCTCCTTTTAGACCAAAGATGCCTGTATTTGTTCGCTGGGCTGGTCTACTCCTTGAGGGAGGTGGGTTTGCAATTGCCCCCCAGCGGCCCACCGAGGCCCGGATGGCCAGTTCAGAGGGCCGGGGGTCCTGTCTTCTGTCTCTTAATCTCTCTGGCCACTCTTCGGCCTTTAGTATGAGCTCTGTGCAATCACCACTAACCCATGGCTTATCTAACTCTCCCTATTGTTTCCAGGGATGTTTACAAAACCAACTCAGACCAACAGTAGCTTTTTAAAAACCTCATGAAGAATTCCCACAATCTACCTATAACCTCTCCAGAGGGCAGTGTCATGTAGTGGGTTAACACCCACCTGGGACGCCGTGGGCCTGACTCAGCTTCCCCCCTTTGCCCCCGACGCTGCAACCGCGAACATTGCAGGTACTGTTGGAGCTTCGTTGTCTTTATATGCAGAACAATGATAGTCCAGTCTTGCTCTGCTGGATTCACAGGATTGCTTTAAGGATTCATCCACTGTAGATGGTCAATTCTTGGTGAACCGAACAATGCTGGATCACTTGTCCTTTTATTCATCATCTCCTGGCCCCCGCTGAGTGACTGGGAGCTCCCCTTCCTCACCTTGGCACCTGCCCCCACGCGGCTCGCTCTCCTGACCACAGAGGCCTGCTCTGGACTAGGGTTGAGCTCAGCATGCGGCCCAATTAGTTGAACAATTTGTAGTCCGGCTCAGCAGAGAAGCCCTTGGGGGAGCGTGGAGTGTGACTCACATTCTAACTTCCTGATAAAGGAGAATGTTTGGGAGGCACTGTAGCGTTGTAGCCTGGGGTCACACAGCCCAGACACTCGGCTTCTCTTCCTTCCCCAGCATTCCTCAAGACCTTCCTTGTTATCTATCCCTCTCCCCCCGCAGTGTACCCATGGGCTTAGTCAGAGTGAGGGATCAAGAGTCTGCCAGAATAAAGGCTCTTCTGTGTCCCTGCGGCCCAGCATCAGGCTCCCTCTTCCCACGTGGGCCTGGCCGGACCCAGGGTCTTTCTTACAGACACGTGAAGCGGTCGGATAAAAGGGCCCCGGGCAGAGTGTCAGTCTAAGGGCTCTGTTTGTAAAAGGGCAAACTGTGTCCCTCCGCGGAGCTGGAAGACACCTGGGAGAGATCTAATCCAGTTTCTAAGAACTTCGGGCATCAGACTAAAGGCATGCTTTGGGCAAAGGGAGTTTTCCTCTTTACCTTCCAGGGAGACAACTTCCTCCTTTGATCATGCGCCCGCTCATTCATTCATTTGTTCGTTCCCTTCCTACTACTGCTTGAGCCCAGGATGAAGTGACAAACTGGAAATAGTCTAAAGAGCAAACCAGACATGGCCCCTGACCTCAGGGAGCTTTATTGTCTGATGGGAGAGCAGGGAAGTGAAGAAGGTACTAGAAGCTGGGAGGCCATGCTAGACCATGCCAGGCCTCTGGGCCACGGGAAGGAATTGGGTCTCTAGGTCAAGGGCAATGGGGAAATTTTGAAGGGATTTTAGGGTGAGAGTGATAGAATCAGGTCTACTTTTTTTTTTTTTTTTTTTCCCAAGTGAATGAACGAGGGAGGGCAAGAGGCCTGGAGAACGTTGGAGGGGTCCCGGCAGGGAGGAGGAAGGCTGGGAGTAAGGGGCTGGTGGTGGAGAGGAAAGGAGGGGATGGATTTGAGGGAGGGATGTTAGGAGGTTAAAAACACAAACCTGCCTCCCCCCGGAGGATCTGTTCAACTGTTGATAATCACCTAAAAGGAAAAAAATGCTGGTCCTCAGGCCAAGGATAGACCCACGGGCCTGAGGGCAAGGGGGCTAGCGTGAGGCATATAGCAGATTAGGTGCAGAGGCTGCTGCCCACTCATGGGAGCCACGCTGGGGCTGGTGATGATACCTGTCCATGGACCAGGCACCTCCTTGGGGCCACAGGATGGGCCCCAGGGATCGGGGAGGAGAGGAGCCCGATCTCCAGCCACCAGGGCACTGAAGACCCAGGGCCCTGAGTCTGAGGGCATCAGGGCAGGTGAGGAAGAGTAGAGGAGGGGACAGAGGCTGGGGGTCTGCCTTCAGTGCTTCTTCCACTGTCACTGTGCCCACAACACACGCTTTCGCCAAGGACTTGAGAGGCGGCAGGGTGGGGGATCTGAGAACAAGGGGCACTTGAGCTTCTGGGGGCAGGGCAGATAATGAGATGCAGGCATGAGCCCAGGGGGGCTGTTTGAGGTCTGGCCTGTCCCCTCGTGGCACTGAGGGCAGACTTAAAGGTCAGGAGGCCCCTTCCCTCAAAGTGCAGTTCCTTCCTTGTGGTTCCTCGGACGTCGGACCCTCTCATGTGGGGCTCTCCTGGAGGCCCCGTCCCTCTGCGCTCTTCTTGCCCCTCTGCCCGCTTCTGCCCCCACCAGATTCAGTACCTCCTTTGTGGCAGCGGCTGCAGCACCGGGGCCTCTGACTCGGCCCCTCCCGCTCTCCCTCCCTTCCCGCAGGCCCCCTGGGGAAGCTGCGCCCTGTGAGTGGACAGCTGGGCCGCTTCCTCCTGGGCTCTGCACCCGCAGGCCCTGACGGCGTGGTTTCTGGCCTCTCTTCTCCATTCCGGGCTGGTGGCTACCTGCAGCCTCTTCCCTCCCCTGCCTCTCCTGAGTGGATTCGGGGAGCGAGGCAGGGAAACCCCCCCCACGGGAAACCCCCCCACCCTCCAGCAGGCGGACATGCACGGCCACCAGGATCCACCTTCTCCCCTCCGTAGAAGCTTTGTGCCTGTACAGACCTTTTTTGTAGGATCTACATCCTACATCCTTTTGTAGGATGATAGATCCTGAAGAAGAGTGCTGTGCTTTTGGTTACAGCTTTTGGAATCAAAGACAGAGAGAGAGTGAGAGAAAGAGAATTTTTAAAAGGTACCACCTTTATTCTTTTATGCTCCAGGTGGGCTACACTAATCCTGATAAAAATATAATTTGGAGTCATACGGTTTGAATGGCTAAGTCATTCACTTTGGTATGGGACTGAAATTTCCTCTCTTTTCTGGACTTGATTTCCTTCTCTGTTAAGCAGGGTCTCAAACCTCTAACACTTCCGTGGGCTGTGAGATTCCAGGAGACTGGGAGCAAATGTCTGAATGACTCACTGGGGCCACATAGGAGATACTCAGTTCAGACCTCTCCACCCCCCACACTCCCTACCTTTCATTGTAACGCCATGAAGTTTAAGCTCATGTGATAAGGGATAAAGCAGGAGTTTAAAAACAAACAAACAAACAAACAAACATGAAGATTCATGAAGAACTGGGTGTTTGAGCTGGATGAGGGAGGTTGCCTCAAGTCATGGCAGCCATGTAAAGCCAACCAGCTGGCCACCCAGATAGGCTAACCCAGTGCAAAGCTCAACATGCTGGAAAGAGGGTTTGCTCTCCGTGCCCTGCTCTAAGCTGTCTGCAAACTCCCAGAGCCAGTGTACCTGTCGAGGAGAGCTGGGGGGCCGCGCTGGGGAGTCTAGAGCCCCAGGCCACAGTGCACACCTGAGGAAACCTGGGGTCCCGTAAGTGTCCTCCTGTTGGGCAGAGGGATGAGCCCTTAGAAAAGCCTAGAGCAGGAGCTGTGTTGGCCAAGGCCAGATCTTGCCCACCCCCTTCCATGAGCGCCCCACCCCCCTTTGGTTACTGAGCACTTTCTTATTACCTGGAGGCATTAGGGATGCTTGCCCCCTGGAGACCCAGGGGGACCCCCACTCCCTGTGGTTGGGATAGTCTCTGCTCCCTGTGAAGAAAACCTAATTCTCAGAGACCACACTGATCCTCAGTGTTTCTGGTTTCAGGGTCCTGCTGGAGTCATGCGGAGCCAGTGAGCCTGCTCAGTGCTATGAATTGGAAGCCCGAGCTGAGGAAGGCACTGGGGAAGTATACACTACTTCATCCCGGTCCCTCTTCTGACAGGAGTCCTTTAGACTTTTGTGCTGCCAAAGCGGAATCTACCAGGAGGCCCTCCTGCCCCCGTGTCCACCCTCTTCCTGAGCTCCAGCCAAAGGGCTGGGTGACTGAAGCCCACGTGCCCAGCGTCCATGAGCTGTCATGAGGAGCTGTGGTTGGTTGGAGGGTCCCAGCCCCATCCCAGCCCCTGGCTCTGGGGGAGGTACTGACATGGGGTGTGGGGTTGGGGCAGTGGGGTGGAACATGTGCTTAATAACCATGTGTGGACACACAGGAGCAGGGGGTCTGCACTGTAAACCATGGCCATCACGGCATCGGTGGGAGGCAGGGTCCCAGGGAATGCTCTCCCGGAACTTCCCCTGCCATTTCAGCCCCTGCCCCGGGTGCCTGGTGCTCAAGGTACCCTCCTGAGGGACACTGATGGACTTTCCCACCCTTGCTTTGTGTGCGTACCAGGCTGGGCCCAGTTACATTCTCCCTGCTCTGGATGACCCCTTCTCCAGGCCCCGACGATCCATCTCAGCCCACGGTGCGGGGCATCATGACAGCATGGGTCCTCTCTTCCTACCCACGAGGAAGCAGAGTCTTCTCTGCTTTTTACAGTGTTTCTCATCACTGAACCTGGTTTAAGACGGTTCTCTCGGCCTAGATTTCTACCCTCTTCTCATGTTTCCGCCTTTAGATTGTACAGTTTCCTCGGGGGATGTGTCACATGCTCCTTCCTACAGGAAGTCTTCCCGGAGCCTCCTAAGAACCGATCTCTTCCTTTGCTGGGCTCAAACAGCATTCCCCTGTGGCCTTAGTTAATGGCCTGATGATGTGGAAGCCCTACTTGCAGTTGGGCTGTGGGTGTGTCTTACTTCATCAGGCTGGGAGCCCCCCTTCTGGGTCTCTGAGCCTTTTCGTGCCAGACGTGAACAAGCAGCGCAGCTGCAAAGGGATGGGATGAAGTCCAGCGCAGAGTGAAGAACAGACCCAGAGTTTTAGCAACAAGCAAGGGTGAGGGAGAGGCAGGTGATAGCAGATGGGGTCGCAGGATGGACAGAGAGCGTGTGGGCTGCAGAGGCGGGGATCAGGTCTAGGAGTCTCCTTGGGTGAAGAGTACTGGCTCTGGGGGGAGCAGTGGACGCAGTGCAGGTTCCGGCCACACACAGGGTGCTCCATAACTTCTCTCTGGGCTCCTTTGGGCCTTCATCCACCGGCCCTTGTCCTTCTCTCCACCTCTGCGAAATTCAGGTCCCTCTGTGAGCTCTGACCCCATAACCCTGCCCTGTGTGGGTGCCATGCCGTCCCTACACTGCCTTTTCCTTTAGGTTTCCTTCGGGGAGTCCTGCAAGGGCAGGGTTGCAGATCCTGAAAACAGGGCCCTGCCCATTCCTTTGGCTGCCCTAGAGTACCCAGGGATATCCTGGGCTCACAGTCATCATTTCTCATATTTTTGCTGATGGATTGACTGATTTCAGGACTGCCAGATATACATTAAAGTACATGCATCAAAAAATGAGAGCCGTCACCTGGTCTGGGGCCCTTCTCTGGTTCTTAGGGGCCCCACTTCTTTGCTTTGTGATACTGCCACCTCCTTGACGTCACCCTCTTCCTCAAAGCCAGTGAATTCCATCTGCATCCACCCAGGGGCACAGTACTATTTTCTTCCAATAATTCGCTGTAAGATGGCTTATTCTTTCTTTGTGGGGAACTGGATGCCGCCCTCACACCTGGCCCGAGAGCACATGCATGAGACTTGCTGCTCTTTCTTCCCTATTCCTTTCTGGCTCTGGGCTTCAGCTGGGCAAAACTCCTGCCCCTTGGCTCCCTCCACCTCAGAGAAGGCCCTCTGAGCCTCCAGGCTGCCACTCTGGGGCTAGGAATGGCTTTACCTTCCCCCTATCTGTGTGGGGTTGCCTCCCAGGGTTCAGAGACCTGGTAAAGGCACCAGCACTGCTTCCCTCGCCCCTGCTAGGCACCCGGGGGTCTTTATACAAACAGGGCTAGGTGGCATGCAAGGAGAGCCTATTCCTAAGAGCCTGGGTGCTCAGCCCACTGACTGTTATCAGTACGAGAAGATACCGATTGTTTAGGTAAGGCTGTGTGGTGGGAACCAGATGCTTCCTCTTCTCCATCTCCCACTCCTCCTGGGAGCGCCTGGCTGGTCAACACAGACCATGTTTCCTCATGTGGGACAGAGGACGTGGCAGTGGCCCCAGAGGCCAAAGGCCAGAGTCTGAGCAGCAGCTCTACCTTAATGGCCAAGCATTGCCTCACCAGGGCCTCGGTTTCCAAATACTACAAAAGCAAGAAGTCTGAATGAGCTTTCTGGTCTGCAGATCTGTTAATGTGTGATGAAGCACTTCAGTATTTAGTAGCTTAAACCAACAACAACATTTAATTTGGTCATGAATCGGCAATTTGGGCCTGACTTAGTGAGTTCAGCTCATCTCTGCTCCACTTAACACCATCTGGGGCGGCTCGACAGCCTGGGGCTGCAGTTGTCAGAAGGTTCCCTCCCTCACACCCACATGTGGCTTTGCCATGTGGCTGCCTGGTGGTGGCTGGGCGCCAAGTGCCAGCATCCTGATGGAGAGCAAGAAAGGGAGAGGCAGATAGAGAGGGAGAGACACACACGGAGAGAGAAACAGAGACGGATCGAGAATGGAAGATACATCATGACCTTTTACAATCTACCCTTGCAAGTTACTTCTGGTGTATTCTATTTGTTGGGAGCAAGTCACAAAGACTGGCCTGTACTCCAGGGAGGGAGAATAGAGTCCACTTTTTTTTTTTTTTTTTTTTAAGAGAAGGAGAGAGGGAGAGGTGGGCGGGGTGGGGCAGTGGGTGAGGGAGAGAGAGAGAATCTTAAGCAGGCCTCACACCCGCATAAATCCCCACAGGGGGCCCCATCCCACAACCCTGACATCATGACCTGAGCAGACACCAAGAGTTATACGCTCAACCAACTGAGCCACCCATGTGCCCCAATTCTACTTTTTGATAGGAGGAGTGTCAAAGAATTTGTGGATTTCTGGACCCCACTGTCCACCTCTAAAGAGGCCATGGTGTGACACATTGTGTAACAGCACTGTGAGGGCCGGCCTTCCCCACACAGCCCTACTCTGCCAGTCCTGCATCCCAAATTTCACTCTCCATCCCAACTGAATCTGCACACTAGATGGAACAGGAGATCCTTACTGTCTAGAGATGGCAGCACAGTCTGGAATCTCCTTTTTTGGGTAATTTTTGTATAAAGCTAGTTCAGTGCATAAAGATCTGAACTGGGGAATATCTGAAAGGCCCATTTCTGGAAATCTCCAGTCGGCTAAGGGCCGACTAGCCCACTTACTACTTTTCTTTGAAGACTCCCCAGAGGGGCTGTAGCCCAAATGCAAGGTATCTCCCCCAGTTTTACCCCAGCTGGTGTCTCCAGCTCAGCCAGCAGTCATCTTTGGCTGAGAGCTCTTGCCTGGCCTGGGCTCTGGGACTGGACACTCCATGTTGTTCATGTGTCTCTCTTCTCCTTTTTATCAGCTTCTCCATCAGGAAAGTTTCATTACTTTCCAGTGGCCTGAGCCTCTTAAGTTCCCCCTTCTTAGGAAAAGTGCATTTCTAAAGATGGGTTTCAGTCAACCATTGCACAGTTGTGATGGATGCCACCTGGGGAAGGATTCTGGTGTCTGGCTGTCGGTGGCTGCCTGCCATGCCTGGACAGGGTCAGTTAAAGGGCCTCACTCAGCCCATGCTGCTTGGGTGACAAGAACCACATTCTGTCCCTGGCTTCTGTCTTAGGAAGTCTCCTTCTTAGGCTTTTCCTGCCCCATGGCCTCCAGATGGCAGTAGCAGAGAACTGGAGGGTGGAGGGAGGGTGAAGTGGGAATGGGAGGTGGTAGTTAGAACTAGAAGGGAAACAGCAGGGTCAGCTCGGATTCCTGTCCCTGCTGAGCTCATTTCTGTTGCTGAGGAAGACCCTGGTTTCTTCCCCTGACCCTGGGCACTGTCATCCCCCTGAGGTGGGAGAGGTCTAGTGCCATTTTCAGCCATTTCTTCATATCCTCGTAAACTCCCAGTAGGGCAGGCACGGACACCTGACCGAAGCCACTGTCAGTCCAGGGCCAGTGTCTGTAGCCCTTTGTGCAGTCTAGCACCACACAACTCTGAGGGGCACCTGGGGACCCGTTCACATGGAACAAGGTAAACAAGTTACACGGAAGAGCTGCTAAACCCTGAATACAGGATTAGCCATTAGGGGTCCTGGATCCAGATTTCACTCTACCCCATCAAAATGCATGACAGATGACAGGTCATATCCCTTCTCTGACCTTCAATTCCCCCATCTGCACAAGGATAATTTTGGACTAAGTTATTGCTAAACCACTTTCAGCTTGAATGTTCTATCATCCTAGCTATGATGAAAGATTAAGAATGCCCAATTAATGACAAAGTAAATGAGACACTCTTTTGGTTGTGGTTCTGGAGTAGTTCCTAAAGAGGAGACAGAGGGCCAGGGTGGGCCCCACAAACCTATGCAAGGTACCAGGGGCTGTTTACAAATAGAAACCAGAAAACAGTAGCAGGCAAAACCTAAGAAGACTGTGGGCCTGAACCTAGAGGCAAATCTTCTGCTGCCCCTCTATCACTCCAACCGCCACTTCCCATGGGGTTCACCTCGCTTGGATCCCTTTTATGCTCCCTCTTTACCTGATAACCATCAACTTACTCTTCAAGACTCAGTTTACCCATCAGGTTCTCCATGAAGATTTCACTGGACTCCACATATATGTCAGGTTCCCTCCTCTATATTTATTCTGGGCTTTGTGCTTATCATTGGAAGCACACACGCATTTTGTTTTACACATACACACACGTGCACGTGGTCACAGTGTTTAATTTTTATAAAATTAATTATAATTGGCTTTGAGCCACACTTGTGTTGGGCTGGCAGAAAAAAATCCATTATCTCCACAACTGAGATTTTTTCCACCCACCCCAAAATTCTATGAAGGCCTGGCGATCTTACTTCCAACAGGGCATCTGAGAGAACTCTTATTCATCATCTGTACTGGCCACTTTTGATTCCATTCATTCCTTGTCCAAGTCCCCATGAGCTCTCGCCTGACTCTCTGTGGGTGGACGGGACTAGGTTTCCATCCCAGGCTTGGGTGTGCAGCTTTTTGCTGAGGCTGAGAACTGTCAGGGTATGCGACCAGTCTTCCCAAAGCTACCATACAGGCTCTCCCCTCTAAGATCCTCACATCTCCCTAGAGTGCTCCAGGTGGGCTAGTGCGGTCTGCTCCTTATAAAATCCCACCTGATGTGCCCTTTCTAGGCTTGGGGGATCTCTTTGTCTGTTTTTTGCCCTTACTACATCCCTTCTCTGTGCTCACCTTCCCTCCTCCTCTTCCTCTGGGAGGAAGCATGCACTATTCTCAATGAGCCACAGATTCATATCTCATTGAATCGTTTACCATATTAGATTGAAAGATCTGTGTTTGCATGTATGTTTTCCCAATTAGCAACAAGCTTTGGGAGGGCAGGAGCTGTGTCCTATTAATCTTCATAATTCCAACAGCTGGAAAAGTGCCAGACACATCTAAGAACTCAAGACATTTTTATTGAATTAAATTGAATTGAGTATCCCAGGTGCCCAGGGTTGTCCAAGATGAGGCTTGTCCAAGAATCAGGAATATTCTTTCTTTTTGGGGTGGATCTGGTTATGTGAGTCGGAAAAATCAACAAGAATTTCTGTTTTGTAGCATTCTGGAAACATGAGCTTGGATCTCTGAAAGCTGGCAAAACTCAAAGTCAGGTGAGTGATAACATCTTGAGATGTCAGTAGCTGGGTGGTAAGAGTCAGGTTTCAACCCTTGAAGAAAGGGAGGACTGGATGGCCAGAAAAACTTGGGTCACTGCCAAATGGGAACTAGAATACAAAATTAGAGACAGAGCAGAAACCCAGCCTTAGAGATTGGACATATTCAGTGGTAACTGGGGACAAGGCAGTGGCTGGGTGGGGGACCAGGGGGCGTGTATGATGCTGAGACTTAGGGCAACATCTTATCACCTGGTGGTGATGGCATTCTGGTACCTGCTATGCCTAGTTTTTATCGACTCAGAACACAGTGAGCTCAGCTTGGTCTCATTTTCAGTTATGGAAATTGTGAAACTTGACGGTCTCATTTTCAGTTATGGAAATTGTGAAAATTGTGAATCCAAATGGAGAGCTGTTCCACCTCTGCATGAAAGCAGGCCAGCAGGGGGACATTGGGGGATTAAAGATGGTTCTTGGAGAAAGAACTTTGAAGTTAACTCAAGTGGCTGGAAAAACACTTGATAGGGGATCAAGGCTTTAGAGCCACAAAGCATAGAAGGTATGATATCAACCTGGCATTTTAAGCATTGGTTTTGTTAGCTGGTTAGCCTTAGTAGTATTTCTGATTTTGTCTCTGCCTGAGATGGACAGGCTATATGGACTACAAAATGCACCCTAATAGATGTAATGGAGTCCACTGATTCATTGAACAGAATGGTGTGGAATGCATGCCAAGAGCAACAGTGACCCTTCAACCAAGTTAACGTTTTACTTTTCTTTCTAAGCATAATTAGCCCACGGGGTCAGGTGTTTCTGAAGGTCATTCTTGGCTCATAGTAGTAAATCTTGTCATTAGCAGAGAGAGGAGGAGGAGGAGGCTCATTTTCCTGTTTGTTGTGCCACGTGGGCACACATACAGTTTGTCTAAGACCTGAATCAAGGTATTTAGACATAGTGAAAGCAAAGGGGCTATTATTAAGTTTAGGTTTGGAAACCGAGTTATGAAGAGACTTCTCCCTCTTCATTTCACTTTGACAATAATATTCTGGTAGAGGTTTTCAACAAACATTTTCTAAACAATCAATCTTGTTTCTAATTGAGTTTTTGTGGGGTTTAATTAGATTACTTCAGTGATTAATAATGAAATAATTATGTCTGAAGCCTCTTTGCTTCAGGCCTTAAACTGGCAAAGGATTTTTTTAGGTAACAAATTATGTGAACCTTGGTAAAGAAAGAGGGAAATTGGATGAAATGTGCAGTTTATTGAGTTAGATGATGATAACCCCACCTTGATCCTATCCTTAGGAAAAGGCATAGATGTTTGGTTAGAGTTAGAAGTTTCTATGCAGGATAGACTCTGAGGAGTTCATGAAAGACAATTTGTAGTCAAAAGAATTGATGGAGTTTTCATGTATTCATTAATTCTTATTTTTTCTGTTTCCATTTGCCTACAGGATTATTTTTCTCCATTTTTTTAAAAAAGAAACTTTATTTTGAAATAATTATAGGTTCACATGAAGTTGTAAGGAATAATATACCATGTACCCTTTGCTTAGTTTCCTCCAGTAGCTAAACAAATTGTGGTACATCCATACCATGAAACTCTAGTACAATATCACAATCAGGATATTGACAGCAATACCGTCAGGACACTGAGCATGTCCATCCCTACCAGCATCCTTCAGTAGTCATGCCCACAACCCTCCTTCTCCCACGCCTCCGTAACCCCTGAGAACCACTATTCTACTCTCCATGTCCATAATGTTACATAAATGGAACATGAAATGTGTTGTCTGTTGGGATAGGCATTTTCACTCAGAGTAATGTTTTGGAGCTTCATTCAGGTTGTTGCCTGTATCAGTAGTTTCTTGTTATTGACGAGTAGTATTCCAAGGTATGGATATACTTCCCTTATCCAACCTGTTGAAGAACATCTGGGTTTCTAGTTTTTAATTGTTACAAGCGAAGCTGCTGCAAATATTTGTGAACAAGTTTTTATGTGAACACGAGGCTTCCTGGCTTCACACTTCAGCCCTTAATTAATTAATTCAACTCCGGGTTTCAGACCCGTAATTCCTGGGTCCTGTGGTGCTTGCATGTTTAGTTTTTTGAGAAATCGCCAAATTGTTCTCCAGAGAGGCTCTGTCACTTTACATTCCCATCAGCAGGGTGAGTGATCCAGTTCTTCCGCAGCCATGCTAGCATTTGCGGGTGTTACCATTTTTTGTTTTATCCATTCTGATGGGTGTATAGTGATATCTCATGGTGGTTTTAGTTGGCATTTGCTTAAAGGCTAATGATGCTGAGTATCATTTTAGGTGTTTGTTTGCCATCTTTATATCTTCTTTGTTAAAACTCCTCTTTGTGTCTTTTGGGCACTTCTTAATTCAATCATTATTTTTGTTCTGACTGTTGAGTTTTGAGGCTTCTTTATATATTCTAGATGTTA
This sequence comes from Eumetopias jubatus, assembly GCF_037043125.1. Classification (NCBI taxonomy): domain Eukaryota; kingdom Metazoa; phylum Chordata; class Mammalia; order Carnivora; family Otariidae; genus Eumetopias; species Eumetopias jubatus. The sequence continues at coordinate 40,048,144 of NW_028274823.1, read as the reverse complement.
GTCCTGCACTGAATATATAATTTGCGAATATTTTCTGCATTTCTGTAGCTTGTCTTATCATTCTATTAATAGAAGTTTTTAATTTCAATGAAGTGTTTCCTCCTCTTCTACTTTCTGGTAAAGATGTATAGAATTTAACCATTTGGTAGAATTCTGCAGTGAAACCCTTTGAGCCTGAAGATTTCTATCTGGGGGTTTATGAATTACAAATTCAATTTTCTTAACAGTTATAGGCTATTCAAACTATTTATTTATATTGGATAAACTGTGGTAATTTGTCCTTTTCAAGGGATAGGTCCATTTAATCTAAGGTTTTGAATTTACATGTGTTGAGCTGTCCATCTTGCTAGAGGTTTGTCAGTTTCATCACACTTTCCAAAGCTCTTTGTCTCCTTGATTTCCCCATTTATTTTCTGTTTTCAGCTTCACTGACTTCTGCTCTTCTCTTTATTATTTCCAGGAATTGCACTGGATTTATTTTTTCTCTCCTTTTTCCAGATTCTTTTGTGGGGGGCTGTTTAAATTATTGAGACTTTCCCTCTTCTAATGTGTGCATTTAATGCTATAAGTTTCCCTCTCAGTGCTGCTTTTTGCTGTGTCACACAAGTTTTGATGTTATATTTTCATTTTAATTTAATTCAGTGTAGTTTTGATTTCCACTGAGATGTCCTCTTTGACTCTTGCATTATTTAGAAGTATGCTGTTTAGTTTCCAAATGTTTGGAGATTTTCCTGTTATCCATCTGTTATTGATTTCTAGTTTGATTTTATTGCAGTCAGAGAATACACTCTCCGTGATTTCAATTCTTTTAGATTTGTTGAGGCTAGTCTTAGAGCCTAAGATAGGGTCTACCTTGGCATATATTTTTGTGGGCACGTGAAAAGAATGCGTATGATGTTGAGTGGAGTGCTCTATGAATGTTGATAAGTTCCTGTTGTCCGATGGCATTCTTGCCCATTTTGTGCTTAGTTATTTTATCGATTGTTAAGAGGGATTTTGATGTTTCCAACGATAATTGCTACTTTTCTACTTCTCATTTCAGTTCTGTCACTTTTTGCTTTACATACTTTGCAGCTCTGTAGTTTGATGCATACACATTTAACATTACTAAGTCTTCACAGTAGATTGACTCTTATTAGTAATAAGAGCTCTGTTTCTGGTAATACTTTTTGCTCTGAAATCTACTTTATTTGATATTAATCATTATTCCTACTTTCTTTGATTAATGTTTGCATTATATACCTTTTTCTATTCTTTTACTTTCAATCTGACTATCTCATTATACTTGAAGTGAATTTCTTGGAGATAACATATATTTGGGTCATGTTTTTACTTATTTTAATTTTTTTTAGTAATCTCTATACCCAACATGGGCCTCAAACTCACAAGCCCGAGATCAGGAGTCACATGCTCTTTGGACTGAGCCAGCCAGGCACCCTGGGTTATGTTTTCAAATGTGCTAATCCCTGTCTTTTAATTGGTATATTTAGTCCATTTGCAGAATTTACTTAATTCTATTCTGAATTAAAATGTTGAGAAAGCTCATCCAGTTGGCAGAAACTAAATCGCCCAGAATCTTAGCTGCTAAGGAGTTTAGGAAAGCTGCTTTTAACTTTCCAAACTCCGTTTTCCAGATAGACACATGAAAAATCAAAATAGGAGCTGAGAGAGGTATCTCCTTGTTTCTCAGAGATTGCCTACCTTCTGCTGAGGGAGCCCTTGCTTGCACGGTTCCTGGCACAGCTGTTCTCATTCTCTTGTGCTAGTCACAACCTATCTTGAGAATCCGCAAAGTGGGGTGAATCCAAGATGAGTCTCCTTACTTAAAGGTGGTTTTCCTTATAGGGGGTCTCTTACTGGACTTTGCTTCTGGTTGAGCTGTTGGAATTATCCCATTAAGTGTCCACAGACATGAATTGCTGGGCCTTCTTCAAGTTCTCAATTTGTTAAGGACACTTCTCCATGAGGCAAAGGAAAAGAAGCACAGGAAGCACCCATCAGGTCACATTTAATGCTGCAAAGTTCTGAGAAAGTTTGGTTTCACGGTGTTAATGACAGGTTTAAATGGAATTGATGCACATGGATGTGAAGGTCCGATCTCTGTTTCTGGAAGACAACAGTATTGAATATGCATCTGTAGAGGCTTCATCTGTCTTCACAGGTGGGAAGACCTGGACGAGATCTCTCAATCAGTACGAGATGTGACAGCCAGGAAAACCATGGACAGGTTGGAGAGTTAGTTGGTAGAGCCCAAAGCCATATCAAGTGGTCAGGGTGAACTGGAAGAAACAGAGTTAGAATTTAGTTACCAAAGTGCAGTGACAAGAACTGTCTAAGTCCAGGAGAGCAAAGGTTAAAGGTACAGCCCACACTCATCTAGGTAAAGTCAGTGGGACCCAAAGAGAGAAATGAGGCAGCAGTGGGTCTTCCTGCATAGGGTTGTTTGGTTCAAGGCTTTTATTCCCGTCAAGAGGCCTAGAGTTCTAAAATGTCAGCCTGGGGGAAGGAGGAATGTGTGGAAAAAGGAGAAACTCAAGGGCTCTGGGCTTAGGGTGCAGGGAATTGAAAAGAAAGAGAGAGGTAGTGTGTGCTGAAAGTACCCAAAGCTCTGGTCCATTCTGGAATGTTCCCTCACTGGGATGAGGGCACCTCTGTGCTCTGCAGCCCAGGTCTCAGTGACTTCTGCACTAGGACCTATCCTAATCCCTTCATGCATCAATCACCATGATCTCCTTTCTCATCTCCACTTTTTTATATGCCGCCATGTGTCAAAAACTGTCCCACTCTTCAAAGACCAATCTCAACAATACCTTCTGTAGGATTTTAATCTTCCCCTACTGTCCTCAGAGAATATTGTTTGAACCTTTGCTAGAGTTCTTGTTTATTTCTTATTTAATGTGACATAATAACAGAATGTGTTATTACGAGGGCAACAAAAGACTCAGGAAGAGGGGAATGACCTGGAAATGAGAAAACCCTGAAAGAGAATTGAAAAAAAAAAAAACAAATTAAAAAATATGCATATATTTAACATCTATATAAATGAAGCAATCATATGCACTGAAGGATACAACAAGACCTGAATAAATGGAGAAATAAATCATGTCTCTGAATGGGAAGGCTTAGTAATGAAGACACCAATTTTCTTCACATCAGTGCATGCTTCTTTGTCTCAATGGTAATCAATTCTTATCTTGGTTTCTTCCTCCACATCATAATTTGTATTAAAATTTACTCAAGTAATGCAACTTTCATATGTTTATTAGCCATTAGAATCTTTTTCTATGAATCGCATATCCAGTTGCTATCCCTTGCCTGATTTCAGCCTGTTTATAAAGTAAGGGGCTTGAATTCACTGAGCTCTTATTTCCCTTCCAGTTCATATATTCTTTCAACATGTGATTTAACAGATGGGCATGAGAACAAAGACCAGCTTTTAAAAACAAAATGAAATCTCATTGATTTATAATGAAAGCAAGTTTAATTGGTAGTTGGATTACAATTCCCAAACAAGATTTGAGAAGTCAAGGATATCTGCAGTTGGAGATGCTAAATCCCAAAGAGAGATCTTTGCTCTTCTTCTTCTTTTTTTTTTTTAAGATTTACTTATTTACTTGAGAGAGAGAGTGTGTGCGTAGTGTGAGCAGAGGGAGAGGGAGAGGGAGAGGGAGTCTCAAGCAAACTCCCCGCTGAGCATGGAGCACAATGTGGGGATCAATCCCATGACCCTGAGATCACGACCTGAGCTGAATCCAAGAGTCAGATGCTTAAATGACTGCACCACTTAGGCACCCCGATTTTTGTTCTTTTTTTTTAAAGATTTTATTTATTTATTTGAGAGAAAGAATGAGAGAGAGTGAGCACATGAGAGGAGGGAGGGTCAGAGGGAGAAGCAGACTCCCTGCTGAGCAAGGAGCCCGATGCGGGACTTGATCCTGCAACTCCAGGATCATCACCTGAGCCGAAGGCAGTTGCTTAACCAACTGAGCCACCCAGGCGCCTGATTTTTGCTCTTCTTGAAGCCTCATGTACCAGAGAAACTGAATGATTGGAACAAGTTTTTTTCTAAAATTCATCTGCGCTAACTCAGCCAAAAATGGTGCATAATTACATGCCACAAACATCCGTACCCAGTCTACCTTCCTTGAATTTTCCCCTTGTTTGAGTCTCATATTATATTAATGGAGAAAGTGGGAAGAGAAATTGGAGAGAATTTGATGGGTGTGCCAACAAAACATGAGCTTGCCAGGGATGCAGCACTACTTTAGACTTCAATCCATGCCTTCTGAAAGTCAGCCATAATTCTTTGACCAAACTATCTGAACAGGGATCCTAAGGGGTGTCAGAGAAAATGAAGTAGATCAGAGAGTTATGGGGCCTCCATCCACTCAGGAGAAAGCCAAGGGGCCTTGTGGAAGACAGTGATGGATTCAAGCCATATGAAAAAGCATATATCAAATATCTCGACCTTGTCCCTATCTTTGGAGGATATATGTAATTTACAGAGTGTTTAAATTAGACAAATGGCCCAATCGATTTAGAATAAGGGACAGGAAACACATGTTTCTTTTGCATTAAACTGGACTTCACCAGAGTAGAAATGCTTATGATCTCCTGAGTTATGGAGCTTGGGCTCTCCATCAAAGTGCCCCTAATTACTGGGATTGCGCTTTTCCACAAAGGTGATCCATTATGGAGCAGGCTGCCTCCATAAAGACCAAGAATATGCTGAACAGCTCAAGCTAAGTGGTAATTTATATCATTGTTTATAGGAAGAAGGAGCAAGAGCGAGCAGGAGAGTGAGGGCGAGAGCCAGAGAAGGAAGGAAGGACATTTTGGTGAAGATGGAAAAGGTTTGAAACAACCTATGGAAAACAACATCAGCCTTTTGTTCTGAGGATCTGAGCTGTGAGGTGAGGAAGTTCAGTTTTCATTAAACTTTTTACTTACGCTTGGGTAGGTGACCAGAGTGTATGCTCTAGAAGCCAAAGGTATAGACCTCTGCCTGGGGCCTTTTCCTGGGAGGCAGAGCAATTCACTGAGAAGCAATTTGCCAGTGGCTCGTTCACTGGGAATCAAGTGACCGAATTCCAAATCACAGATTGACCTCTTCCCTGATTGACTGAGGATTAGGCTCCCAGGCTGAATTCCCTCTGCGTTTGCATAAACCATCTTCTATGTAAAGGGGTGGGGCTTCCCTTAAATGCAGTTTACTGCCATATCCCCTTTGTGGATCTGTGTCCTGACCCTGTATTTGGCATTGCCTTGGCCTAGGCTTCATCTGACGGGCATTGTGAATTGGCTTTTGGCAAGCTGATTTTCCGCGAATTGATCTATTGCCTTTTAGAGGCTAGAATCTCTCTATATCTGGGCCCTCAGTCTCTGCTATATTCCTACATATTTTTCTCCACCATTCACCTGAGCCCAGCTGAGAGTCAGTGGGGAGGTGCAGGAATCACATCCAAAAATGGTGTCAGCCACCCCAACTCCCCTCCCATGTACATCAGTTATCTTTGCATCTGGAACACAGCCCCCAGATTATAAATGCAAATGCCAAGGCAACATGTCCTATTTCCTACACAGAGTCCACATTTCTTTGCATGTACTGGGGGCCCTACATAGCCTGGCATGAGTCTCCTTTTTCACCTGATTATTGTGGCTTCCTCAGACTTTGCTGTTCCTGGAGCAAACTGTGCTCCTTGAAGTCAATGCTTGCATCTGGAATGCTCCTGCCTTTCTTCACTGTTTGCCAGGGCCTCTTTATCTGCCTAGAACAGTTTAAATGCCATCTTTCTGTGTGTCCTTTTCAAACCCCTCCAGGCAAATACATGTTTCTTGTTCTAGTCTCTGTCTTTCCATAGCTCCTCAGAGGTTCTTCTATTACAGGGCCCAGCACCACCTCGCAGTGAACCTCCCAATGGACTGTGAGGTCCATGAAGAAAGAGGCTGAATCTTATTTCCCTTGCTGTGTCCATGACCCAGCATGGGGCGTGGGCTCTGCTCCATGTAGTACATTGGTGATCAATGGACAGAACACAGAACACCAAGCAGTGATGGGCTGGAGAGAAGAGGGCCCCAGACCAACAAAGAAAGATGCGCTGGCATACTGAATGTCAGTGTACTGAGTGACAAGGAGGATGCCAGGGGGTCTCGAGGAAGGGTGGGAAGGAGGTGGAGGGGCTCCATGAAGGGGTGCATCCTTTCCAACCCGGTATAGCCAGAGTAGGGAATGAAGCTTTAGAGCCCAGAGCCCTCAGTCTGTATCAATCACTTATGCTGCAGAAACTGCTAACAAGGTAGTAAACCCTTTACTGAACACAAGCAGGGATCCCCCAATTTATTTGTAGCTGGCAAATATTGTGTGATTATTAGCACATGCTCTATACTAGCAATGTCCAAACAAACTTTCTGCAATGACACAAATGCTCTCTATTCATTCTTTCCAATATGGTAGCCACTTGCCACACTGACCCCTTGAAATAGAACTAATGCAACTAAAAAACAAAACTTCTCATTAAAAATTTTTTTAATTAAACTCAGCTACTGTGTTGGATAGTGCCACGAGACACAAACCACATGGCTCTGCCAAAAGTATACTGGCTGTCTGCCGCTATCCCACATTTATTAAGTAAAGATAATAGTATACTTACTCCTTACTTTTTTTTTTTTTGCAGTAATTAAATCAGTATTAATGTGTGCTAGTTATTTATGGCTGTAACACAAATCTCCCCAAATTTAAAGGCTTAAAAATATCAACAATAGCTCGCGATCTATTTGGTTGCTGTCGGCCAGAAGCTTGAGCAAGACTTGGGTGTGCATTTCTTCCTGGTATGTCTCAGGAAGTTGCAGTCATTACCCTGCAAACCATCGGAAGGCTTGACCGAGGGATCTTCTTCCATGGCGGCTCATTCTCATGGCCGGCAAGTGGTTCAGGGGCTCTCTGTGGGCTGCTTGAGTGTCCAGCAGAGCAGCTGCTTCTCCCGGGGCGGCAACCCAAAGGAACGGGGTGGGGGAGAAGTTGCAATACCTTTTGTAATATGGCCTCAGATGCCCCACACTGTGTCACAGCCTGAGGACTGGAGGGCGGAGGCATCCTGGGGGCAGCTACTGCGATCTGTAAAGTACTGGAAAGGGTGCGAGGCACATAGTAAATGTGGATATTAGCAGCTCTTACCTGATGCTTCCCAAGTGCAGCAAAACCTTGTGGCTCTCAGCTTACATTCCCAAGGGCAGGCAACGGCTTCTCTCGGACAGACCAGGGGAGCTGGGGCTGCAGACACACCCTCCCAAGTCCTCACAGCCTGGCATTGATTCCTTTTGTCCTGTCCCTTCCTCTGCAGCCCCAGCAGACCTTCCTGGGAGCGCTCGCTGGGGGCCACGTCAGTTGTTCTCAAGTTTAGGATGTGACCTGACTTCGGGAATGTGCCAGGTGAAAGGGACTTAGAAGCAGAAGAAGGGGGAAAAAAAAAAATTGAAGCCTCAGTTTATTTGTCCAAAACTGGGAATGCTATTTTGTCTTGTATGATGCTTATGTAGATGAAGGCGGTCAGCCGGTGTCCCAGGCACTGTGCTAGTGACGACCGCGGGCAGCCTCTGTCTGGCGGAAGCTGCCCCGGGGGGAGTGACGTCTGTGGACAAGGGGCGCGTGCCAAGTGCAGACCGTGCTGAAGCACGTGAGCCCGGGCCTGGCTGGGTCTGAACACCCAGCGAAGGTCCGAGCGCGGCTCGTGAGAAAATCTGAACGTCGGCTGCGTGGGCGGCAGCCCGGTGGGCTGGGACGGGAGTGACACTGCAATGACACACGGGCGAGAAGCTTGTAAGCTGCTCTCCTTGCTCTGGTCATAGCCTTACTGTTTTGCTGAACAACACCCCCGCCCCCCCCCGCCCCGGGCTCCCTTTTTACTTCGGCCCCCTCTTCTTAATAATATTTTCAGATGAGTAGTAGCAACGGGGGTTCTGGAGGCAGTGGGATGGACTGAGGTTTTTGGTTTCTCTCGTTCTTCACAAAGCCTGGAGATTTCCTCCTTCCCTGTAGGTCTGTGGCTTAGCACCATCATGTTCGGCCCCTGGACAGGGGGCATGTCCCCTTTGCAGACCAGGGCAAGACTGTCTTGCCATCTGTCCCTATAGTCCGGATGTCTTAGGAGGCAATGACATAGCATCTTGGCAAAGCTATCGGCCATCTCTCTATTTCAAAAGATCACCTTGACCTTTCCTTCACAGCTCCTCTCCCTCAGCAGACAGCCGGGAGCCGAGAGAAACCTGTGTTGCCTCCTTTGCGGAGCCATCGCTCTCCTCTGAGACAGGCCTGTCTGGCCGCCACGGCTCTGTGTGCACATTAATCACAGAGCCAGGCGCTGGCCTCCCTGGAGCCCCTCCGGGGAGCCTCGAAGGGTCTCCACATGGGTCCTCTCCCTCCCCCTCCACTGTTCTCCGGGATCCATGAACAAAGCTTCTCCTCTGCCTGAGAGAATCCCCAGGCCTCCCACGGTTCTAGCACAGTGCGGAATGGTGATTTGGGATATGTTACAGGGCTGAACATCCTTTGTCCCCCACGACCCTCCTCCCCCAAAGCCTGAAACATGAGGCGGCCCCTCAGCTGCTCAGTCTGGCCATCTATTGGTGGGAAGTTTCTCTTGGCTGTGGAAGGCGGCAAGGGTCTCCGCCACAGGGACTTGTTTTGTTTATCTAGCTGGACTCCATCTCTTAGTATGTAGCTCACGGAGGAAGAGGATTTTGCAGCTGAAGTGAGTCTGTCCCTCCTGTGGAGACAGTGAGCGGAGAAAGAACAGATATTCACTGAGGCTCAAACCCCCCTTGGTGTTGTCTGCAAGGCTGTGGAGCAGGTGGGGCTGTAGGGTCATGGTCAGGGACCACAGGATCATAGCACAAAGGCCCCAGGGTCACAGCAGCCAGCCCTCTCTTCTTCCAGAGGGACTGTGGCCTTTGTTGGTCTGATTATGGAACCTGAGCTCTGATTTCCGTCCATCCTCTTTTTTTTTTTTCCCAAAGACCATGTTAGCATTTTATTTTTCTATTCCTGACACTCAAATTCATAGGGGGATGAATGGTAATAGAACATAATCAAAACAACATACAAACACAATTCCAGAACACTCAACCATCTATTGTAGCTGTTCTTTGTATAAGTTATACAGAAACATCTTTATATAAATTATGCTTAATTTTTTAATTATGTCTGTAGACGCTGTGAAACTATTGTTAAAATTCATACTAAAACAGTGCAAGCAGTGGTGTACAAAAGTGTGAACAAGGCTAGTGATGAAAAACTTATCACCGACTTGCAGCTTCAGCATACTCTGCATTCAGTCAAATAGTGAAGGCCTCACCATGGAAAACACGTTGATCACTTTTAAAGTCACACTGACTTCGTTCACCCTGAGGGTTCTCACCTCAGTGTGGCAACCAATTCTGCTTTCAGGGAAGGAGCAGCATCAGGGAAGAGAGAAACCCATGTCAAGTTAGCCATTCTGATGTGAATCTTGACACTTGATAATGAAAACTATTCCAGAGACAACATGTATGTCAAAAACTGTAGAACTATCACACCCCCTTGACCCCAAAATATTTAAAACTGAAATGGAATTGAATCCTCCTTCCCCCACTTAAAATGCATGCTGAAGAAGAATTTACATACTCCAGTGAGGCTTTTCCAAAAATAATTCTGCGTGAAATCACTCAAAAGTCTTTCTCTTTCCTGCCCTAAAATCTATTTGGGTTGGGGACGCTCCTGCAACAAAGTTTACTTTGGATAAATTTGTTTACTCTACTTTGATTATTTTGGACTCTATAATAAAGTGTGGTCAAAGCCCTGAATAACCAATCAGTGGTATTAAATGCATTAGTTACTTAATGTTCTAAATTATGAGGACAAAATTTAGTTGGTTCCAAACTGTATCTGCCATAGACTCCCTAGATTCTCTTCATACATTTTATCCAGGTGTGCTGTGGAGGTGCACGAGGGGGATGGTTGCAGGGTTCTGGAGCGGAAACATGGTTCTAACAAAATCTCAGTCACTTTACACAGAGGCACAGAACCATATTCCAGGAGCTGGTTCTTTTTCTTTCTTTTTTCCCCCCTCTTTTGTTGTTGTTAAAAAGCATTAATTTGCATTTCAAAAGAAGAACAGTGATGGAAATGATCAGAAGCATCAACATGTAGCTTTGAGAATTTAGATCTTAGTTGAAGATACACTGTTTTCTGAACTCTTATATTTATAGCAAAAATAAAAAAGATTTATAGAAAACCTTTAATTCCCTATTAATTTTGCATTAAGGAATTTATATTTGCTAATCTCTATTTTTTCGTGCTTTCTTGGAGATTTTTTGAAGCTTCACCAACTTTTACACAGGTTTAAAATGATCCAAACAATATACTCTAAGTAAAATGAACACAGGATACTTTCAGAGACTTCCCTTTACATTAGCTATTCTCAGTGTACTCTGGTCAACATTTATTTGGCAATAAAGCCTTACAAACTTTGACCACATGACTAATAAGACTGAAAGGCCACACCGAGTCACAATCATACAGTTTCAGAACTTGTAAAGCTTTCTCCTGAACCTCTCAAATCGTATCAACTAGAATTACACTGCTTTTAATGATGGAGCTTGTGAAAATACTGGGATTTGAAGGTGGCTGATCAAATCATTTTGCAGAAGGCAAGAAACACTATTATCACAGTTATTACCCTATTTTAATGATTTGCACGTAGTTTATGTGATGGAAAGCACTATGAAGTAGTGTGAACCAGTTGAAAGCTAAGGAAAAGAAAACATTGTAAACCACAGTAAATGTGTATATAAACACAGGCACACAAAACTAAAATTTACATCTATCCAGGCAATATCTGAATTCATACATCTTCGGTACTCAGAGATACTGGGTCAACCAAGCCAGTGGTGAAGAATATTTTTCATATCCTTTAGGAAACATCTTGTCCCGATTTTAAAATGCTATGATCTACGTTCTAAAAATTCACGGAGATAGAGACAAATAGGAATCAATTTAAAAAGTTACCCGAAAGTAGAATTAACAGCAGTCTCTGTAAACAGGTGTGGGGTTAAGAATTTCATTGAAAATATAAAAGTGGGCTGAGACCTTGCCTTTTAGAGTTTTAGATTTCAAAACTTTTGAGCAATGTGTGATTTATATGGAATCCAGTCTTAACTTGCATACAGCTGTGTTAACAGCTACATTTTCACACCTTACAGTGGAAGGTACAGAATTAACCTCTGTCCCCAGTGCTACCATTTACCCCCAGAATACTCCACAGGTGCACACACTTGCTGTGACACCTACAGAATCCATGTTTCCCCCACGTGCTTCTACTGTTGCTTGCCATTCTCTAAAGTTGCTTCTCTTGAAGGGGAGCGGTGACTCAGTGTATGTGTTCTGAGGAGCTAGAAGATGGAGATGGTTAAGGAAGCCCAACGGCTAGGGGCCCCTGTAGGCCCATGTCCCTGGAGCCGGGGGGCAACCTGATTTTCATCCATCATCTTCATCTGACTTTCCTCTCAGAACCACTGTCAATACTTCAGAATTTTCAATATTAGGGGCGCCTGGGTGGCTCAGTTGGTTAAGCATCTGCCTTCGGCTTGGATCATGATCCCAGGGTCCTGGGATCGAGCCCCACATCGGGCTGCCTGCTCGGCCAGGAGCCTGCTTCTCCCTCTCCCCCTTCCCCTGCTTGTGTTCCTTCTCTAGCTGTCTCTTTCCCTGTGTCAAATAAATAAATAAAATCTTTAAAAAAAAAGAATTTTCCATATTAACGCTCGCCCATTTCGCTGAAATATTTTTTATATACATGTAAGATATGCTGCAATTGCAAAGGGACACTGTTTCATGCTTTATCATCAGTATGTTCAGCAACTCCTGCCATCAAATAAGGGCGCACATTTAGTAATAATCTCATTTGCTAAATGAGATGAAAAATGGAATTTCAACAGATGAAGGGACTTGCCCAGGTCGGTCAGTGGTGGAACTGGAAATTCATTTGACTACACCTAGAAGGTTCTACTTGCATCGTTATAAAAGAGTCATTTGGCAACAAGGAGGTTGGCACCTGGGCCGGGCAGCACAGAGAAAGCCTGAGTGCTGGTGGGGGAGGGCATCATACTCCTCTGTTCCTCATGCCTGGAGGATTCCCCAAGTCTGAGCTGACACTGTCTCATCACGATGGGGCTCCCTTGGGACTTCTACTTGCCTTATCTTGTTCTTGTGCTAATGGACCGCTTCCTGGTTGTGCTGATGGGCACTTCCTAGGCAGCCTTCCCCGACACCTGGTGGTCCCTGGCCAGAGAGCCATGTCCTGTCAGGCTGGTGGACCTAAGGGAGAATGAGGGAGATGCCAGAGGCCATTGTTTTTGCAAAGCACAGCCCCTGGAGAGGACTTCCATGTGAACTCCGTGGGCTCTGCCTCTGCACATGCGTGGGAGGACACGAATCTGCCTGGAAACGAGATGTGCCACGTTTGCACAAGCAGCTCGAAGTGGCTGCATTTGGTGCCTACTGCTCACCTCTGTGGCATCACCTTGGGTCAGACCTTCTTATCTCCCACTCGGGCTTCAGGTATCAACGAAAGGGTGCACACGATGGTCAATCATTCTTTTTGCATCTGGAATACTGTGATGTATACAGTTTTAAACTGGCTACACAGCAGTTAAAACAGTCAACATTTATATTTATGGTTTTCCTGCCTTTGGAAGGGGATGGATTTATTGAGCTTGTTCTTTTTCTTTTCTTTCTTGTTCTTTTTTTTTTAATTCACATAAAAAAAAACCCTGGATATTCCAATAGAGGAAGGTTTTGTTTGTTTTTTTTGTGTTATCCTTCTTCCTAATGATCCAAGTCTGGTCAGTTTCCTCTTTTCCCTGAGGACTGGTCTCCTGGAGATGCAGGCTCAGGTCTTTGTCCATTCCTGCACATCTCTTTTCTTCTCCTCTCAGGGGAGGGGGCTGGATCCTTTCCTGGAACTCAGCACTCAGCACAGGTGCTTCCTCCAGAAGGGGCCGGCAGGGTGTGGGGTGTGTTAGGGGCTTGGCCGGGGGATGGCTGTCACAGACTTGTGCCGGGGGAGGAGATCAGGCATGAAGAAATTCCTGGGGAAGTCTCAGGACCTGCCTCCTCCCCTCTGATCATCCTGCGGTGGGTGCAGAATGAGACCTCCATGGCATAGTCTCACCAAGGAGATAGAGAGAGATAACTTCTGCTTCCACACTTATATCTTCTCTCCTCACTTGTCTAAGCACAACAGCTGTAGAGTTTGGCTCATTTAGAGAAGGAACTTTTAAAGGAGAGCTGGGCAAAGAGGGAGTGAGCTCCTTCTGAGGTTGTGAGGTCACCAAATGCCACCTAGGCATCGCGATGTGGGAGAGAGGTCTGAGAACTCCACTCAGAGAAGACTGTCTGAGGCATCAGGTAGGCAAGACCTGCAGCTCAGAGCGGACTCATTATTTTATTATCTTATTATATTTCATTCTCAGTTAATTAACTTCTGTATTATCGTCATAAACTCCTTCCTCAGCTTTTTACTTTGAAGATCTACTGAAATTGAATGTTTCAATATTTTCAGATTTTTTTTAAGGGAAATGCATTTAAGGCTATAAATGTTCATCAGAGTGCTCTTTGGTTATACCTTATAGGTTTTGATACATAACCTCAACTACATTCACTTCTTATAAGCATACCTCAATTTTTACAAATTGAAGGTTTGTTGCAACCCTGCCCTAAAGCAAATTTATCGGCACCATTTTTCCCACAGCATTTGCTTACTTCCTGTCTCTGTGTCACGTGTTGGTAACACTCACAATATTTCAAACTTTTTCATAATTATTATTATATTTCCAATTAATTATTATATTTGTCATGGTGAGCCGTGATCAGTGATCTTCGATGTTACTATTGTAGTTGTTTTGGGGTACCATGAGCCGCTTTGACATAAGATGGTGGACACAGTTGATAAATGTTGTTTGTGTTCTGACTGCTGCACCAACTGGCTCTTCCCCCGTCTCTCTCTCTCTCCTGAGGCCTCCCTCCTTCCTAAGACACGATACTGCAGTTAGACCAATCAATAACTTGACAATGGCCCTACACATTCATGTGAAAGGAAGAATCAATTGACATGGCAAACTTTATTGTCTTATTTTAAGAAATTGCCACAGCCACCCAACTGGCAGCAAATACTACCTTTATCAGTCAGCAGCCATCAACATCAAGGCCAGACCCTCCACCAGCAAAAAGATTATGATTCACTGAAAGCTCAGGTGATAGTTAGCATTTCTTAGCAATAAAGTATTTTTTTAATTAAGGTATGTACATTGTTTCTTAGACATAATGCTATTGAACACTTAATAGAGTACAGTGTGGTATAAACATAACTTTTATATGCACTGGGCAAGCAAAAAATTCATTTGACTGGCTTTATTGTGGCGGTCTGGAACCAAACCTGCAGTATCTCCAAGGTATGCCTGTATATCAAGGGAGAAGCAGTTAAGGTGTTAAGAGTGTGGGCTCTGAGTTCGAATTTCATCTCTTAAAGTTACTGAAAGAGTAGCCATGAGAATACAACTTTCTCTTTTTGGGTCTAAAGTTTCTCTTTTCAAAACTTCGTAACTCACAGAACTATAAAAAATTAAATGATTTAATATTATAAAGTGTTTAGATAGTAACTGGCACAGAGTAAATCCTCCATCAGCTACTATTGTTGTTTTACTCTGTGCTCAAATCTTGTAACAGTTCTTAAATTTTAGCTGGTTCTTTCTTTCTTCTCAGAATGGTTTGGTTTGAAAGTTCTACTTTTTTTTTTTTAAGAGAGAGAGAGTGTGAGAGTAGGGGGGTGGGTGCGGAGGGCGAGGCAGAGACTCCATGCTGAGCACCAGGCCAGTGCAGGGCTCATTCCTATGACCCTGAGATCATGACCTGAGTCAAAATTGAGTCTGATGCTTAACTGAGTGAGCCACACTGGGTTCCCTGAAAGTTCTACTTTTTATTCAGGCTACCCATTTTTAAAGATTTATTTATTTGAGAGAGAGAGAGAGCGAGGGCATGAATGAGGCAGGGGTGGGGGTTGGGGGGGAGGGGCAGAGGGAGAGGGAGAGGGAGAAACTCAAGCAGATTCCTCGCTGAGCATAGAGCCACACCTGGAGCTCGATCTCATGACCCCGAGATCATTACCTGAGCTGAAACCAAGAGTCAGACCCTTAATCAACTGAGCCACCCAGGCGTCCTAGGCTGCCCATTTTTAATTAATATGTATCTTTTTATATGAAGTATCCTGCAAAATTTCCTGTTAGAGAATAATTAATCTCAAAGCATTGAGATGTATGGTTTCAAGATGCTTTGAATACTCCTGAAAACAACAAAACCTAAAATGGAAAAGAGAGGAAATGGGCAACTTAAATGAAACAACAGATTGCCACAACTTCGAACCAGAAGTGATGGGGCCCATTGGCCAGAGACCCTGCCTCTGGGCCTTCACGAGATGAGACTGTGCATGCCGAGAGGCTGCACACACTTCCCAGGACCACAGGCCGTACACGAAACCACCCCATTGTTGTTACCACCCGGAAGCTGCCTTCAGTGAACCTTAGACTAGCCACGATCCAACCCGTGGATGGTTTAACTATAGAACAACTTGGCCATAGCTGACCTGACTCATTGGCACAGACACTTTGAAATTTGCAGAATCCTGCGAGAGGTCAAGGTTACCTTGTGTTCGTTGCTGCTGGTGCATTTGCTAGTAAAATCGTAGTGCTCCATTTCACTGACTTCTTTTATGTGTTGAAAGAAAATCCAACACATAGGCTTTCTTTTTGACAGCTCACTGCAGCAGAACTCTCCCTGGTGGAGATGTGTTTGTAAGGGATCCATGTAATGCATTCTTTGTCTTTGCAGGCAGAGGTTTCTTGGTGCCACTCTGCTAAGTGGAGTTTCTTCCCTCAGACTGTGGCTTGCTGTTCCAGAGCAGAGAAGATGTTATTATTTTTCGTGAAAGTGAATTGATGCCCCTCTGGGAGTCTGGATATTATCAAGATGAAAAAGGTTTTGTGTTTCTTTCAGGAGCAGTAAATCAGATCCTTTGTGAGGTATGCATTCAATCTCTTTCTCTTTCTTTCTTTGAGAAGTGGCCAAGCCTGAGTGATGTTTTTGTCTTCACTACTTGGATGATGGTGGGGAAGGATGTCTGAGTCATCAAGGCCCCTCCTCTGCGCACACAGTTTGCAGGCTCCCATTTGGCTTCCAAAGGGCCACACATCCAGCGCTGCCCCTCATTTACCTCCAGAATCCCTCACATCCATTCACATGTCTCTGGAACACATTAGCTTCCCGTTGCCTCATCTCCATGTTCCAATGCGTCGGGGTCTCCTCTGCTCCACTTGACTAGGAATATGTGAGGCCTCATCTGCTGAGTGGGGCCATGCTGATGCTTTGCCTTCTTGTGTGTTCTCCCATCTCAGGCAATGTGCCTGGACCCACCCTGGCGCTTTTCTTTAGGAGGGCCTTCCAGGGCCTTGGGGAAGCCCAGCAGCAGGTGTGAAATTGGCCTTAACTGCAGAAATGAAATGAACAGTGATTAACATATGATATTTTTCATCCAGAAGTCAATGGTGCAAGTATCAGTGAGTGTCTTGGAGTTTGGGTGGCTGGTAACTTCAGTGGGAGCCAACATCACCACCCATTGCTGCAAAGGCCATCTTGGCCTCCATTGATGGTGGGATGGAACGTGGATCAGAGGAGCCAGTTCTGCTGGCCTCTGGGCGGGCTACAGAACTTCCCATTTTAACTGTCATTGCATCATAGAAAGAACCTTGAAAGTGAATATAGGAGATAGTGATTAACATCTTGAGGAATCTAGAAACCTGGCTGTATGGAGGCGAGTAGAAGAACTGTCTAATCCCAAAGAGCTGCTTATGGAAAAAAAAAAAAGACGCGAGTGGAAAAACATTGCAGTCTCCGGATGTTTAAAGAAGTACAGTGTAGTAGAGAAAACAAACCGATTCTGTGTAATCACCATAGGGTAGAACTTTGATCTGGATGTGGAAGTTGCAGGGGACAGATTGCATTTCATTCTATGTTAACCACCTCGGGGCAGCCACAGGGGCAAGTGGTCACCATGTCACCTGGAATGCCTAAGCCAAGGCTGGTACCCCTTCTTTGGGGCCTGGGTGGGCAAGCCCTGGGTCTCTTGCCTCTGAGCCAGAGTGCTTCTATGGCTGCTGAAGCAATGGCAATAGCGTCTTTCCTGGGGCTCACGAGTCATGGAGGAGAGCAGCAGGACCTCGCTGTGCTCGCAGAGGGCGCTGGGCCTGACCGAGGGCTGCAGGGGATGTTTTCTCAGCTTTAAGTCTTGAGCCTGGAGTTTCACCTGCCACCCCTCCTGCACTCCTAACATCTGAAAGGAAGGTTCCAACCCCAAGTCAGACAGTCCCATCTGTGCCTTAAAGACAAGGCCGAGGGTGACCCACGTTGGCCAGAGGATGAAAGGCAGGGCCTGGAGCTCTGGGTTGGGGTTGGGCTGTAGACATGCTGTGTGGGGCTTTCTCTTTCCTGGTGTTCTTCCCTGTTTGTGAAATCCGTTCCCATGAATGTTTCAGGCGCTGTCCTTCTCAGAAGGTTAAAAGCTAAGCCGGCTCCATGGGAAGCAGCTCCAATGTTTAGCCGAGTCTGGGGGAGTCATTTGCCCTGCCCCCTGTCCAGTGGGCTTGAGTTGACACTTGCCCACCTTCACTGATGCGTAGCTCATCCGTCAACTGGCAGACTAGTTTGATGGCACCGAGCAGGGCTTTGGAGGCTGACACTCACACCACGTCATCTTAAGGCTGTGAGTACAGCCTTTCCATGCAGACATGCAGGAATAAGAATCCTTCCCCATGCCTTAACCTGCAGATTCTACCTGTTATAGAATAGAGAAAAGCAGAAGGAAAGGAAAACTGGTGTTGAATTTACTAAGAAAATTAAGTTCCAAGGGTCTTTCCAGTTAACCTACACCTTTGTTTTGCTTACATTTTAAGACTTCTATTTTGATGTAATTTTGTACTTAACAAAGAATGGCACAGAAAGCCTACAAAGAATCCTGTATACCCAAATTCCTCAGATGTTAGTATCTTATGTAACATGAGTACAATGATCAAAAGCAGAAGATTAACTTGATATGACACTAATCTAATCTATAGGCCTTATGCAGATTTTACCCGTTGTCCCACAAATAGCCCATTTCTGGTCCAGGGTCCAAACCACCTTCATACGTTGGATGCAGATGTCGTATCTTCTCGGTCTACTTCAATCTGTAATGATCTTAACTACCCCTTTGGCAAATTTAATTCTAGAGAAGGAGAATGTATCCATTAGAGAAATACTGAGTATCTGCTTGCTCTGTGCTGTGCCCATCCCTAGTTCTGTGCTAGGGATGAGGGGACACCACATGGAAGAGGAGAGACAACATCCTTGCCATCTGAAGGCTTTCAGGCTAGTGTTGAACACACATAAGAAAACCAGCAGTTTCCATGCAGGATGCCAATTATTATAAGAAGGAATGAAGGGAGGAGCATTTGGGTCAGGAGGGCCGTCACCTAAACCAAATTGGGAAGATGTGGGAAAGGATTCCTGGAAGGGATGATATTGGAGATGAGGCCCATGGGATGGGTAGGATTTCCACAGGCTGTGAGAAGGACATCGTGGTGTGAGATCATATAAGCAGTGGCGATGGCAAAGGTGAAATCATGATGGCACAAGATATCTGCTCTGAGCACCGAGCTGAAATGCATTCTGGAGTCTGCATACAGCACATGAAGTGGGGCTGGAGAGGCAGGGAGTGGCTGAAAGTGCAAAGGCTTGGAAGTTGTATTAAGGGCTTATTTTTGACCACAGAGCCATGGCAAGACATTGAAAGATGTTTTGTATTGGAGTGTAGTGATCATATTTGTTTTTAAAAAGACTACAAGAGATGATGTTGGCCTGAACCAAGATGGAACAGTGGGTGTAAAGACAGGTGAACAAACCTAAGATTTGGAGGAAGCAGGACTAATAGGAGGTAGAGAGTGGTTGGATATAGAGATTGGTTGGATGGAGAGATGGTTTGGATGGAGAAGTTGAGGAGAGGCAGTGGTCAAAGGTGAAGCCCAGGCTTCCGGCTTTGGCAATGAGTGGAAGTTGGTGCCTTCTACCTTCTCTAAGGTAGGAGACACAACGAGAAGAACAGTTTCGAGGGTGTTTTTGTGCTGGTGTTTGGGTAACTTGTGTGAAGTTAGAGTGTGAAGCTGAGGCTCTCCTGACCCCAAGTCCAGGACTGTTGACTTCATTGCATGCCTCCTAACTATATTCAATGCAGCAAACAACTGGGTATGAAACACACATGCAAGTGCTCCTGAGAAGCAGGTTGCATGCCCTGGTCTCTGCCCCTGGGGAGCCAACGGCCAGGGCTGCCCCAGCACTGCGCAGACAGTGCAGTGAATGTGGCCCAAGGAGGCCCAAGACTGGGCAAGGATTTCTACTGCGATCCTATTCAGCTGGGAGAGAAGCAGAAGCTGGACACATTCGATCCTGCTGAGATGGGGTTAGGAGGGCTCTGTAGATAAAGGGGGTTGTCCTACAAACACTGCAGGGTGGTTTGCTGAGAGCAGAGGAGCAGAAGGCCAGGCCAGAACAGGCCGCTGGCTGGGATATCAGGATATTGGGAAAATGACAGGGAGAGGTGAAGGGGAATTCTTTCCTCCAACCTGTCAGAGAAGGCCTGGGAGGGCCAACAGAGCTAGTCAGCATAGAGCTATTTTTACATGGAAACCACCATGAGAGTTTCTGTTCTGCCATTCGATGCTGAGGCAGGTAGGACTCTATGAGGTTAATGGCCTGCCCATGGTCACATAGATAGTAAGTGTAGAGCCAGGACTTTGACAAGTCAAACCCTGACTCTATAGCTCTTTCCTCTGCTCTATGCCTCCTGATATCAAGTGGAAACTTAGGTCCAGTCTAAGTAATTGTCAAAACTGTCCAGGTGTGGGCAGGTAGGAGATGCCTAGACAGAAGGAACAAAGAGAAAGTGTACAGTTGCCATCCCAAAGTAGTCACTGGCACTGTGCAGAACCCTGGCCATCATCAGGAAGACCCTTCTTGAAGAGGGGCAAGAGTTGGAGAAGGCCTAATTCCAGGGAATGGGGCTGAGGGCACAGGAGGAGGTCATGCAGCATTGGGCCCCTGGCAAGGAGAACCCAGCAGAGGCAGTCATAAGTCAGGCTGGCCCAGCCTGGTGTGAGACTCAGTCCTGACGCTCCCTCCTCATCCTTGATTCAGGATCTATTCCTGACTCACTGCAAGGCTAGTCTTAGGTAAAAGCTGATCTAGAGGCAGCAATGCACCAGCTCTGGCCCCAGCTCCAGGTGGTTTTGTTGATGTTTATGGAAGCTGTCTTTTCCCTTCTGACCCGTATTCACCCCGGTTTGCAGACCTGCTCCGTCCCGACAGGCGAGGCTGGAAGCACTTAAGAAGAAGAGGTCTCAGCTGGACTCTCCTCTCCTTCCAGTGCTGGGAGAGAGGGAAGTCGGCTACCCCAAGCAGTCATTCGGCCTCTTGGCGGCTCAGCTGGAGGGAGAAGTCCAAGGGGGAGGGGAGGATGAGGGGGCACAGTTTGGCTTATC
Organism: Eumetopias jubatus; assembly: GCF_037043125.1. Lineage (NCBI taxonomy): Eukaryota > Metazoa > Chordata > Mammalia > Carnivora > Otariidae > Eumetopias > Eumetopias jubatus. Next base: position 40,027,492 of record NW_028274823.1, on the reverse strand, counting down.
TAAATCTTGTGGGGGGCACTACAAACAAGAGAGAAAACAGGACTGGACTGTGAGGAATGGACAGGGAATGACTTGCCTGTCCCAGTTTCTCATCTGCCCGATTGTAACTAAAGAGATGGCTGCTATCAGGTGGCATTAACTGACATCCAAGGTCACCACGTCCCTTCTCCATGCCTGGGTAAAGCCACAGACGAGCACCAAATCTGGGCTCATCTGATTGCAGACCTGAGAGGCAGGGATGTTGGCTAGCCTGGAAGGGGACATTCTCCTGGCTGGGTGCAGGGTTTCTCCAGCTAGCAGGAAATCCTGAGACTCTAGCTCCAAGGAGATTTTAGGGCATGTAGAAAGAGCACAGACAAACAGATACAATTTGAAATGTATTTATGGACCAACTCAGTCCACCGCAAATGGCTGGACCAACTCAGTCCACCGCAAATGGCTGGCCAGCACCTCTCAAAAATGAGTCAGGGGTCTCCCATGCGGAATCTGGGGGTGGAAGTGAGTGATGTGAATATTTTTTTGTGCTAAAATTTGCTTTATGTCTTGAGAAAAGAACCTCAAGTTTCTTCGATCCCCTTCTATAATGCATCTTCGGCAGCTCTGGGAGATATTTTCTCTATTAAGCAAACCAACAGCTGCTGGTTTTGGCTACAGTTTGCTTTGCTCAGTTCTCGGGCGGAAAGAAGATGCTCCACAGTCCTCAAGAGCTATCAGTGGAAATCAAAATAAAAAACACAAAACAGATGGGCCTAGAGAATGGAAACCCCAAAGGGCTCTCTGGCTTCCCACCCACAGTAGAAAGCTGCAAATACCCAACAGTTATAGTGTTCTCCTCCTGCCCAGGCCTGGCCTCATGTGCTCAACTCCATACTGCAGGGATGCGTGGTGTTCCTCAGAACTCCTTCTATCCGACCTTTCAGGATAGAGGATGTAGGGACAGTGGCAGATTTCTGTGAGGGGACAGTGAGCAAGGCACTTGGAAATTTCCTGGATCAAAATATATCACCCATCACATCACCAGTTTTACCATAAGCATCAATTTCCTTCAGGTGTCAATTGCTCCACCTCTGGGTTCTGTTAAGAACCAACCCAAATAGCAGTTAACATCTGTATTACTATTTTCTATGAATCAGGCTTTAGTGTCCAGATTTGTAAGATCACATTTAATCCTTGCCTTGTTCTCGTGCTGTGCTCATTTTACTGATTAGAAAGTTGAAGCTCAGAGAAGCCAAATAATTTACTCAAAGTCAGAGTTAGTATTGACATTTCTGGTTAGTCCGACCACCAAAAAACCCAAATACATACCAGGATGGATTGCCTACCTGGGGAGACTGATACCATTCATTCAACACATATAAATAGAAGCATAACAGCGCGCACACACACACACACACACACACACACACACACACAGAGCAAATTTTACTCAGCAGAAATATATGTCCATCTACTCCACAGCCAAGGAAATGAACACAAAGTTGGTCACACAGCCAAGGCCACACAACCAAGGATCCACAAACATTGGGGGAAAATCTGCATCATTGGAAGGACATCAAATTACATCAAAATTACACTGAAATTACAAATTACATGAAGAAGATGGAAGTAAAGTTTAGAGCATCAGGAAATTCTTTAGAATCAGTATAATTAATGTTAACATATGAAATAATGTTGCAGAAATGGATGAGAATATTTTAAATATAAATTAAAACAAAAATCTTAAGAGATCTGGAGAAAAAAAGTAAGAACAATGAAATTAAAAATGGGTGTTAAAGAGCAGAATCAACAAAGCTAAAATCTGATTTTGTAAGCTGGAGGATGGCAACAAAGCATTCTTCCAAAATGTAGCCCCAAAAAGACAAAGAAACAGAACGTATTAATGGAGCATTAGGACACAATAGCTCTACCAAAAAGTTCCAAATCCTATCTAACTGAGGTTGCAAAAGGAAAGAAAAATGAAACAGAGACTTGAAGGGAGGAAATAAATAACAGAAGACAACATTTTCGGAAAGGAAGACACGAGTCCTCAAATTGAAATACCCCCTGGGTGTTGCATAGGACAAATTTAACTGGTATGACATATACATGCACTGTGGTGACATTTCAGAAAACCAACGATGACAAAAGTGTCCTAAAGACCAACAAAACTAAATAAAAGAGAAGATAGTTTCCCTATAAAGAAATGAACACCAGGTTGGAATCCGAGTTCTCAAAAGCAGGAGAGGATTTCTGAAAGCAATAGACCAATATTTTCAAAGTTGTTGGTGTGTGATTTTGAACTAGAATTCTATTCCAAGAAAAAAAATTAAAATACAAAGGTGAAAAGCGTTTTTTTTCTAAAGCCCTTTAAGGACTCAGAAAGTTTATCAAACAGAAGCTCTATCAAATTTCTGGAGAATCTATTCCAGCAAAATAAATGAAAATATTGATAATTAAATGGAAGAAGACTTGGGATGTGGAGAGTAGCACCTAGCCAAAGAAATACAGGAGTATTAAATATTAATATTACATTAGTCTTGATTTTTGACATAACTAATGATAATAAAAACGCAAATCCATTATCCCTACATGATCTCAGAATAGTTCAGATCATGGAAGAAAAGAAAAGCTTTATATGTTAGAACTTTTGGCAGCAACAGCATTTTCCCCAGCTTTTTGAACAAGGGCACTCACATTTTCATTTTGCACTTGGTGCCACCTCTGTCACCCACACGGGGAGACTGGAGATTTCTTTTGCTAAGGAAACTGGAACAAGGAGGCTGTATATTTGGAGACATCAGACACATAAGAAAAATGTATGACAAAAGGAGAATAAAGGGAGGTGCTAACAACTGATTTAGAGCTAATCCCAGACTCCCACTGCCAAGGTGGGAGATTGTAGGATCTTTCCCTGGAATAACTGAACCACTCAGCAAAGACGACCTACACATCCTGACACGTGAGGGTCACTAATGTCATTGTCGATGGGCCATCCCACTCACCTGTGGTGAAACTCTCCAATGTAATAAGCTCTTCCATGCCTGTTGTTGTCACCTCCAAAGGAGACCCGGTTTTCGGGGCTTAATGCCCTCGCTCCCATTTCCCCTCCCGCCTCTTGATTTGGGAATTGTGTCCATTTGCATTTAATATAATAATTAATTTAAAAAATATATAATAATTAATATATGTTGTGTCTCAGGTTCTATTTTCTTCACAACATACTTTACAACATATGGCTACTTTGCTGTCGTTGGCTTAGGAGCATTTTTCCATGCCTGTCTCCCTACCAGGCTGCAAGCTCCTCAAGGACAGACAGGAGCCACCCCCGACTGTTCACTGCTAGGTCTGCAGAGTCTCATACTGTGTTCTCTCCAGGTTGTCTCTCAGTAAATTGACTTGGGTGAACAATGCTAAGAGGCTTTGTAAACTGTATGTTGATGTGAACAAAAGGATAGCTTCTAATTACAGAATGGGTAGAAAGCAGATTCCAAGGAGGCCTGTGATTCCAGGGTGCTGATTCCAAGAAGGGTGAGTGACAGATATGCTACCTGGGTCCCCATACCCTCACCAGCATCCCGGGAAACCTGAGGAGTCAGGCAGGATGGGTGACTGCATGGTTTCTTGACCCCTGTGGAGCAGAAGCAAAGGCGGAAACAGCCTTGTCTTTTCTCCCCTCTCCCACCCAAGCACAAGGGGAACCCATGATGTTTGGCTTGATTTTGAGGTTCTAATTCTCCCTACATTCCTGGACCTTTCTTTTACCTCTGAGTCAGACCTGAGAACAAATGTTTTGGTTACACTCTTCATCGGGTTCTCCCAGAGAAAGGACCTGGTTGCTGGAACCAGACTTCAAATGGTTTTCCAGGAGCTGAGGGAAGTGAAAGCTTTTCCCGAATTTTCTCTGGCCAAGGAATTAGGGAAAGGATGTGGGTCACAGAGCTATAGCAGTGTAAGGAAGAATTCCGACTTTCTCTAAGACTCACGGGAGGGCCTGTTTGTCTTCACGCAGAAGACACCCCTTGCTTTCCACGTGGAGCCTGGTTCACCTCATCAGAAACTCTGAGCAGAGAAACCACCACCATTGCTGGCTCAGTGGATTATTCTAAGAAAAGATATACAGGAAGAAAACAAAACCCTTTATTTCTAGTATCTCTTCTTGGGAAATGGCAAGAAATGTTGCCTTTAGAGCCTTTATTTCCTCCATGAGGTTCACTTTTTCCATTGGGAAGAGATTCCCATCTCTCCAAGCAGCTATTGCTCTAAGGAACCATTCACCTCCCAACGACCTCAGTGTGAAAGGGTCCCGTGGCACCCACATACCTTAGTTGCCTTGTCTCTGGTCACCGTGGACGCAGCATTGAAGAGCACGGCAGCAGGAACACGCTCCCCATGTTACAGCATGCCTTCTGTGTTTGAGATGGCATCTTGCTGCCCACGGGGGAAGTAGCAGAGTTCTCCAGAAGGAAGGAGAGCATGGATTATGGTTGCACCTAGGATCAGCTACGTAAAGTATAAAAGAGAAATTCTGTGTCCTGCAACAATGCAAACAACTCAAGTTTGTGTTCAAGATAAAAACTTGAGAACAGAGAAAAATCACAGGAGACCTATCACTTTCTGGGTGGATGGTGCCCTCCTCACACACTTCAGCTATCCTCCGGCCCTGCTGGAGGCTTTGCGGAGACCTGCTTCTGCCAGGCACCTGGGTCTAGACAGGGATCCAGGGCCAGCTAGCGGAAATGTGACTTCCCAGTCTTCCTCTGCAAGTGGTATCACAGGCAGGGAGCCGAATGGGGCTACAGGCTCCGGTTTCTCAAAGCAGTTTCTCTGGATCCTGTTCTTGCTACAGAGCATTCTCTTCTCTGTGTTCTACTGCTTTAATTAGATTACTTTTTTTTTTTTTGAAGTTCAGTTACCTGTTAGAAACTTTCACATATATTATCAATGTCCTTCACGACAGACTCCACATGAGATTTTTAAATTTATCTTGACTATGTTTAGACAAAGCTTAGCTTGTGGGAGGCAAGAAATACACATACAGAAATAAATGAGAGGCTCAGCACACGAGAATTCCTTGTCCAGCTCCAACTCTGACCATTCCAGGCTACCAAAGAGATTGCTTAAATTCCTTTTTGTGATGAGAAATGACACCCATGCACATGTTCAGACTCTTTTGGGGATCCTCATTGGATAGAGTCTTGGTTTAAAAATAGAATAATGGGGACTTTAAACGCTCCAGGAGGAAGTGGACCATAAAGCAATTCAGTTTTTCAGAAAATTACTGTATTGAGTTTCTCCTGAACAAATTAGTAAGTGAATACAAGTTCAAGAGAAAGAAATTAACATTCATTCTAAAGTTATGGAAATGAACTCTTTTTTTTTTTTTTTGAGAGAGAGAGAGAGAGTGCAAGGATGTGTGTGAGAGGGGGAGGGGCATAGGGAGAGGGAGAAAGAGAATTCTAAGTAGGCTCAGCGCAGAGCCCAACTCAGGGCTCTATCTCAGGACCCTGAGATCATGACCACAGCCGAAATCAAGAGTCAGACGCTTAACTGACTGAGCCACCCAGGCACTCCCAGAAATGAACTTTTGTATACCTTGCTTGTTTTGCACTGACTTCTTTTATCCAATCTAATGGGTTGCATTTTTTTAAAATTTAGAATGTCTTTATTCATTTATATGGTAAATGACACTGAATAACAATGACGTTTGACTTGCAGTCCTTTGAGCTGAGCTATGAAATTTGCATCTCTTTTCTACATGTATTAAAATGTAGGAAAAGCCAATTTAATGGACATTATTAACTAATTTCACATATATTCCAATGGAATATATGGTTGAGTTATAGATGAGCAGTAAACAACGTGAGTACGTGTTGGGCAGGTGAAATTCAGGTGCTCTGCGGAGTTTTAGACAGAAGATGTATTTCCACTGATTTATGCTAACAACTTAGCATAAACTCTGTCAATCTTTAAAGTAACCAATTTCAGATCTTCCTGCTCCTGGAGAAGAATGATATCTCTTAAAATTTCTCTGACTTAGAGTATTTCTGTGTTTCTGTTGCTGATTGTTCTTTCAAGGTCCAATTGCTTTCAGGTCTTTGAGTCTTGAATTTTTCATCTGTCTCAGGGTCTCCAGATGTAGTATTTCGGGGTGTGCTCTGTGGGGCAGGGTAGGTGCCAAATCTTGGTTCTTGTTATTTCTTGCTTCCTGCTTTGGAGCTTTCTTAGCCTCATATTGCCTTTGATTTTTAAGAGCTGCTTTTGATAATGGCTTATCATTTCCTGGTTGTGATTTCTAATTTAGCAGTGGTGTCTCCTCTGAGAGCTTGGAAATGGTGATTGGTTTATTTCTTAAGCTGAGAGTCTACCAACCACTGGAAATTTAGATTCTTTGTCGGGTACTTCACTTTTAATTGCTTAGTAAGATATTGTTTTTGCTAGAAATAGCCTATCCAAAAAATGGCTCCCAGGATAGGGCTGGAATAATGCCAAAGCTTGTACCCAACCTTATTTTTTAAAATTTTTTATTGTTATGTTAATCACCATACATTACATCATTAGTTTTTGATGTAGTGTTCCATGATTCATTGTTTGTGCATAACACCCAGTGCTCCAAGCAGAATGTGCCCTCTTTAGTACCCATCACCAGGCTAACCCATCCCCTTACCCCCCTCCCCTCTAGAACCCTCAGTTTGTTTTTCAGAGTCCATCATCTCTCATGGTTCGTCTCCCTCTCCGATTTACTCCCCTTCATTCTTCCCCTCCTGCTATCTTCTCCTTCTTTTTTTTTTCTTAACATATATTGCATTATTTGTTTCAGAAGTACCGATCTGTGATTCAACAGTCTTGCACAATTCACAGCGCTCACCATAGCACATACCCTACCCAATGACTATCACCCAGCCACCCCATCCCTCCCACCCCCCCACCACTCCAGCAACCCTCAGTTTATTTCCTGAGATTAAGAATTCCTCATATCAGTGAGGTCATATGAAACATGTCTTTCTCTAATAGACTTATTTCACTCAGCATAACACCCTCCAGTTCCATCCACTTCATTGCAAATGGGAAGAATTCATTCCTTTTGATGGCTGCATAATATTTCATTGTGTGTATATACCACTTCTTCTTTATCCATTCATCTGTCGATGGACATCTTGGCTCTTTCCACAGTTTGGCTATTGTGGATATTGCTGCTATAAACATCTGATCGTAGGGTAGCTCTATTTTCAACTGTTTGAGGAAACTCCATACTGTTTTCCAGAGTGGTTGCACCAGCTTGCATTCCCACCAACAGTGTAGGAGGGTTCCCCTTTCTCCGCATCTCCGCCAATGTCTGTCGTTTCCTGAGCTGTTAATTTTAGCCATTCTGACTGGTGTGAGGTGGTATCTCATTGAGGTTTTGATTTCCCTGATGCCGAGTGATGTTGAGCACTTTTTCATGTGTCTGTTGGCCATTTGGATGTCTTCTTTGGAAAAATATCTGTTCATGTCTTCTGCCCATTTCTTGATTGGATTATTTGTTCTTTGGGTGTTGAGATTGGTAAATTCTTTATAGATTCTGGATACTAGCCCTTTATCTGATATGTCATTTGCAAATATTTTCTCCCATTCTGTTGGTTGTCTTTTGGTTTTGTGGACTGTTTCTTTTGCTGTGCAAAAGCTTTTTATCTTGATGAAATCCCAATAGTTCATTTTTGCCCTTGCTTCCCTTGCCTTTGGCAATGTTTCTAGGAAGAAGTTGCTGTGGCAGAGGTCAAAGAGGTTGCTACCTGTGTTCTCCTTTAGGATTTTCATGGACTTCTGTCTCACTTTAGGTCTTTCAACCATTTGGAGTCTATTTTTTGTGTGTGGTGTAAGGAAATGGTCCAGTTTCATTTTTCTGCATGTGGCTGTCCAATTTTCCCAACACCATTTGTAAAAGAGACTATCTTTTTGCCATTGGACATTCTTTCCTACTTTGTCAAAGATGAGTTGACCATAGAGTTGAGGGTCCATTTCTGGGCTCTCTATATATGTTCTATTGATCTATGTGTCTGTTTTTGTGCCAGTACCATACTGTCTTGATGATGACAGCTTTGTAACAGAGCTGGAAGTCTGGAATTGTGATACCGCCAGCTTTGCTTTTCTCTTCAACATTCCTCTGGCTATTCGGGGTCTCTTCTGGTTCCATACAAATTTTAGGATTATTTGTTCCATTTCTTTGAAAAAAGTGGATGGTATTTTGATGGGGATTGCACTGAATGTGTAGATTGCTCTAGGTAGCATGGACATCTTCACAATGTTGTTTCTCCCAATCCATGAGCATGGAACGTTTTTCCATTTCTTTGTGTCTTCTTCAACTTCTTTCATGAGTATTTTATAGTTTTCTGAGTACAGGTCCTTTGCCTCTTTGGTTGGATTTATTCCTAGGTATCTTATGGTTTTGGGTTCAATTGTAAATGGGATCGACTCCTTGATTTGTCTCTCTTCTGTCTTGTTGTTGGTGTATAGGAATGCCACTGATTTCTGTGCATTGGTTTTATGTCCTGCTACTTGACTGAATTCCTGTATGAGTTCTAGCAGTTTTGGGGTGGAGTCTTTTGGGTTTTCCACATACAGTATCATATCATCTGCAAAGAGTGAGAGTTTGACTTCCTCTTTGCCGATTTGGATGCCTTTGCTTTCTTTTTGTTGTCTGATTGCTGTGGCTAGGACATCTAATACTATGTTGAATAGCAGTGGTGATAGTGGACATCCCTGCCGCGTTCCTGACCTTAGGGGTCAGGAAAAGCTCTCAGCTTTTCCCCATTGAGAATGATATTCGCTGTAGGTTTTTCATAGATGGTTTTTATGATATTGAGTTATGTACCCTCTATCCCTATACTCTGAAGAGTTTTGATCAAGAAAGGATGCTGTACGTTGTCAAATGCTTTTTCTGCTCTATTGAGGGGCTCATATGATTCTTGTTCTTTCTTTTGTTAATGTATTGTATCACATTGATTGATTTCCGGATGTTGAACGAACCTTGCAGACCAGGGATAAATCCCACTTGGTTGTGGTGAATAATCCTTTTAATGTACTGTTGGATCCTATTGGCTAGTATTTTGGTGAGAATTTTTGCATCCATGTTCATCAAGGATATTGGTCTGTAATTCTCCTTTTTGATGGGGTCTTTGTCTGGTTTTGGGATCAGGTAATGGTGGCCTCATCAAACGATTTGGAAGTTTTCCTTCCATTTCTATTTTTTGGCACAGTTTCAGGAGAATAGGTATTAATTCTTCTTGAAATGTCTGATAGAATTCCCCTGGGAAGCCATCTGGCCCTGGGCTTTTGGTTGTTGGGAGATTTTTGATGACTGATTCAATTTCCTTAGTGGTTATAGGTCTGTTCAGGTTTTCTATTTCTTCTTCGTTCAATTTTGCTAGTTGATACATCTCTAATGCACCCATTCCTTCCAGGTTATCTAATTTGCTGGCATAAAGTTGCTCATAATATGTTCTTATAATTGTTTGTATTTCTTGGTGTTGGTGGTGATCTCTCCTCTTTCATTCATGATTTTGTTGATTTGGGTCATTTCTCTTTTCTTTTTGGTAAGTCTGGCCAGGGGTTTATCAATCTTGTTAATTCTTTCAAAGAACCATCTCCTAGTTTCGTTGATCTGTTCTACTGTTCTTTTGGTTTCTAGTTCATTGATTTCTGCTGTGATCTTTATTATTTCTCTTCTCCTGCTGGGTTTAGTCTTTATTTGTTGTTTTTTCTCTAGCTCCTTTAGGTGTAGGGTTAGGTTGTGTATTTGAGACCCCTCTTGTTTCTTGAGAAAGGCTTGTATTGCTATATACTTTCCTCTTAGGACTGCCTTTGCTGCATCCCTAAGATTTTGAACAATTGTGTTTTCTTTTTCATTGTTTCCATGAATTTTTTTAATTCTTTAATTTCTTGGTTGACCCATTCATTCTTTAGTAGGAGGCTCTTTGGCCTCCATGTTATTTGAGTTCTTTCCGACTTTCCTCTTGTGATTGAGTTTTAGTTTCAAAGCACTGTGATCTGAAAATATGCAGGGAATAATCTCCTTGTTTTGGTACCAGTTGAGACCTGATTTGTGACCTAGGATGTGATCAATTCTGAAGAATGTTCCATGGGCACTAGAGAAGAATGTGTATTCTGTTGCTTTGGGATGGAATGTTCTGAATATGTCTGTGAAGTCCATTTGGTCCAGTGTTTCATTTAAAGTCTTTATTTCCTTGCTGATCTTTTGCTTAGATGATCTGTCCATTTCCGTCAGGGGGGTGTTAAAGTCCCCCACTATTATTGTATTGTTGTCAATGTGTTTCTTTGCTTTTGTTATTAATTGCCTTATATAATTGGCTGCTCCCATGTTAGGGGCGTAGGTATTTAAAATTGTTAGATATTCTTGTTGGATAGACCCTTTAAGTAGGATATTGTGTCCTTCCTCATCTCTTATTACAGTCTTTTTTAAAAATATAATTTGTCTGATATAAGGATTGCTACCCCAGCTTTTTTGGTGTCCATTAGCATAGTAAATGGTTTTCCACCCCCTCACTTTCAATCTGGGGGTGTCTTTGGGTGTAAAATGAGTCTCTTGCAGACAGCATATTGATGGCGCTTGTTTTTTAATCCAATCTGATAGCCTGTGTCTTTTGATTGGGACATTTAGCCCATTTACATTCAGGGTAACTATTGAAAGATATGAATTTAGTGCCATTGTATTGCCTGTAAGGTGACTGTTACTGTATATTGTCTGTGTTCCTTTCCAGTCTATGTTGCTTTTAGGCTCTCTCTTTGCTTAGAGGAGCCCTTTCAATATTTCTTGGAGGGCTGGTTTCGTGTTTGCAAATTCCTTTAATTTTTGTTTGTCCTGGAAGTTTTTATCTCTCCTTTTGTTTCAATGACAGCCTAGCTGGATATAGTATTCTCGGCTGCATATTTTTCTCGTTTAGTGCTCTGAAGATATCATGCCAGTCCTTTCTGGCCTGCCAGATCTCTGTGGATAGGTGTGTTGCCAATCTAATGTTTCTACCATTATAGATTACATATCTCTTCTCCCGAGCTGCTTTCAGGATTTTCTCTTTGTCTCTGAGACTCATAAGTTTTACTATTAGATGTTGGGGTGTTGACCTATTTTTATTGATTTTGAGAGGGGTTCTCTTTGCCTCCTGGATTTTGATGCCTATTTCTTTCCCCACATTAGGGGAGTTCTCTGCTATAATTTGCTCCAATATACCTTCTGCCCCTCTCTCTCTTTCTTCTTCTTCTGGGATCCCAATTATTCTAATGTTGTTTCATCTTATTGTATCGCTTATGTCTCGAATTCTGCCCTCATGATCCTGTGGTTGTTTTATCTCTCTTTTCTCAGCTTCTTTATTTTCCATCATTTGGTCTTCTAAATCACTGATTCTCTCTTCTGCCTCATTTATCCTAGTAGTTAGTGCCCCCATTTTTGATTGCACCTCATTAATAGCCTTTTTGATTTGAACTTGGTTAGATTTTAGTTCTTTTATTTCTCCAGAAAGGGTTTCTCTAATAACTTTACGCTTTTTTCAAGCCCAGCTAGTATCTTTAAAGTCATGATTCTGAACTCTAGGTCTGACATCGTACTAGTGTCCGTATTGAGTAGGTCCCTGGCAGACGGTACTACCTCTTGTTCTTTTTGCTGAGCTGATTTTTTCATCTTGTCATTTTGTCCAGAGGAGAATAGATGAATGAGAGAACAAAATGCTAACAGGTTAACAACGTCCCCAGCAAATATACTCTATACAAATCAGAAAAGACCTGAAACCAGGGCAAAAGAAAGGGAAAGAAAGAAAAAAGAAAGAGAGAAAAAAAGAAAAAGATAAAGATAAAAACAAACAAAAACAGAACAAAACAAAAGAAAAAACAGAATATGATCAGGCTAGTGCATAGATCAGTGCCACACACTAGATTTTGGGCGTATTTTGGTCTGTTAGAAGAAAGTGCCTCCTAAAATTTTAAAGGAAGAAAGACTTATATATGTACAAAATAAGGGTTGATACAATGAAGGGATGGAAGATGAATGTAAAGATGAAAATTATAAAAGATTTTATAAGAGGAATTGAGAAGATAAGAAGTTGTTTGAAAAAAGAAAGAGGAAGATTTAAAAAAAAAGCCAGGAAAAAGAAAAAAAAAGGGAGAGAATGTGATCAGGCAGGAGACTAGAACAAAGCCATACACTAGTGATTTAGGGTATATTTTGATCTGTTAGAAGAAACTGTAGATCAAAATCTTAAAGAGAGAAAAACTTATATAGATATACATATATATGCCAAAAATAAGGGTAACTACTATGAAGGGATAAAATATGACTCTAAAAATGAAAAAAAAATGTTTTTTTTTTTTAAAAGGGATTGATAAGATGTTGGTTGAAAAAGGGAAAAAGAAAAATTCAAAGAAAAACCAGTTAAAAAATTAACTTTGAAAAACTAATGAATAATGGTAAAAAAGCCATGAATTCTATGTGCAGTATTCCCCTAGCGCTGGAGTCCTCCTGTTCTCCTTGATCGGTAAACTTGGTCTTGGCTGGCTGTTCCTGCTGATCTTCTGGGGGAGGGGCCTGTTGCCGTGGTTCCCAAATGTCTTTGCCGGAGGCGGAATTGCCCCACCCTTGTTGGTCCGGGCTAAGCAAGCTTCTCGGGTTTGCTCTCAGGAGCTTTTGTTCCCTGCAAGCTCTCGGTACAGCTTTGGAGGATGAGAGTGAAAATGGTAGCCTCCCAATCTCCGCCCGGAGGAGCCAAGAACTCGGGGCCCCGCTCCTCAGTGCGCCCCCAGAGAAAAGCAGTCAGTCACTCCCGTCTCCCCGGTCTCCGGCTGCACTCCGTGCTCACCTGGCCTGTGACCTAGTGTTTCTATCTCTGGCACCCGACCCCGTGTGGAGTCTCCAAACCCAGCAGATCCCTGCGGTGCGCTCCCGCGCCGCTCCTCCCGGGGGACGAAGGGGACTCTCCCCGGCTCTGCCACTTGTTGGGTCCCTGCTGGAGGTGCAGTGGCCCGACTGGGCCGCGGATCACAGTTTATGGCAACCCCGAGCTGAGAGCCCGAGCCTCAGCTCCGTCTCTGCAGCCGGCTTCCCCGCTCTGATACCTGGGAGCTCTGCTGCACTCAGTCACCCCCGGTCTTTCTGTGACCCCGAGAGTTCTGAGACCACGCTGTCCCATGAGGGTTCCACCCCCCACTTAGCCACTGCAGCGACGTCCCTCAGCGGAGCCGATTTCTAAAAGTTCCGATTTTGTGCTCCGCGGCTCTATCACTTGCCAGAAGCGGCCAACGGAGGCCCCCTTCCCTGCTGTCTATCCTCCTGAATATCGCCTCGGATTCACTTCTCCACACGTCGTACCTTCCAGTAAGTAGTCGCTTCTCTGTTCAGAGAGTTGTTGCTCTTCTTCTCTTCGATCTGTTGAGTTCATAGGTGTTCAGAATGGTTTGTTCCCTATCCTGCTGAATTCCCGGGACCTGACGAAATCCAGGTCTCCTACTCCTCCGCCATCTTGCTCCGCCCCCCTGTACCCAACCTTATTAACACCCAACCTGGGAGCATGCATGGCAGTTAAAATGTGCTCCCCATCTGGGCACCAAGCAAAATATGTAGGATCAGAGGCTGCTGGTTTAGAAATAGGTTTGCATTTTTTAACATTCCATGACTGCATTTGTTCGCCAGGTTTTTAAACCCAGCTAGCCTTAATACATGGCCATGAGGACTAAATAAGTTAGACATTAGAACACCAGCTCTGCGGTCATACACAGTATCACGTTTCAAGTTGAAAATCATTCCTTTGGCAGGCATTGAACCATAAATAGTGTAAAACTCAGTTAAACTAGAATTCCAAATTTCACCATAAATGGGGCTATGTTTTGGTAATTGAATAAATTCTAGCACTTCCTTCATTTGCTGCAAGGTAATGCAACAGTTGTTCTCCATTGTAGGAAGTCCCTTGCTTGTCGAATCCATTCTAACTATTGCAACAGAGCAGTGCTTTTCATTCCTTCATGTCCTAACCTTATCAACCCCAGAGGAACGGACCCTGCGGCCTTGGAACATCACTACCACTGGATCTGTACCCTCATCTGCCAGGAAGGGCATGGACGCCTCCATCTTCTCCTGGAAAAGTTATATTCATTTTTTGATGCCCCTCGTGCCATAAATCATTCTACTGCTGCTGAGTCTGGTATCTGACTAACATGGAAGAGATCAGTATGTGGGTCCCTTCAGTGCTGCGAACACACCATGACCTTTCCCACTTTCCACTGTTCCCTAGGCTGAAATGCTCATCCTGGCTTTTTATGTAACTACCGCCTTGTTAACCTTCAAGTTTTAGTGGCGATACAATTCTTTTCAAATTGGCCTCTCCCAAATGTCTACCTCCTTGCCCTTCTTGGTCATTACTTCCTTCCTGGTCATTATCTTGCTTAGTTATGTGTTTGTTTGCCCATTGTCTGTCTTTCCCCAGCAAAAGGCAAGCTCCATAAGGTAAGGGAGCTGGCTGGTCTTACTCATGAGTGATCCCTAGCCCCTGATACAGAGCCGGAAACATCATAAGTGTTCAACATGTATTTGTGAAATGCATTCATTTTTGTCCCTTCCCTAGCCCTTAGTGCCCAACACGCTCAGTAAATAGCTATTGAATGAAGAAGAAATAAACAAATGGTTGCAGAAATGCATATTTCTATTGGTCATCCTGATGCAAATGCCCTCTGAGCATGTGTTGCAGCCCCCGGGCAAGAGAACACCTTTTCCAGATCTTTCTTCTTGATTCTGTTCATGTGGCAGCATTGTTTAGAAACAGATTTCCTTTGATCACTGCCAGGACAAGAATTAATCATTTGTAGGCAGTCAAGACATCATGACTGTAGAATCCTGAAATACCTCTGTTTGATTTTTTTTTTTTTTTTTTTTTTACTGGAAAAGAACATGGGGGGCCCTGAGTCCAGTGAGAAAGTTCTGATTTTCCTTGTCTGTGGTTTAGACCGAAACGAAAGAATGCTCTGCGGACTTTCCAGAGCCCTTTCTCTCCATTGCTGGGCACTCGGCACTGCCCATGGAAGGAGCCATCTGGGCATACCAGGAAAGGTCAGTGTTCATAATCCTGTGGCCAGGTGCTCTGTGCAATTAGTGAAACAAGTCTTCTCCATGGGAACCCTCTCTTCTCCAAGGGTCAGAGTCCTGGTTTGTGTCCTGAGGCTGCTTCACACATTCATGCTTTTAGTTCCTTTGGTGTAACTCATTGCGGGTTAAAACTTGGCACATTCAATTATCTCCATCTGAGTCATTCATTTGTTTTAAATTTGAAACCATCTGAAAAATACAACACGGTGTTAAAGTGTGTGTGTGTGTGTGTGTGTGTGTGTGTGTGTGTGTGTGTGCATATTTGAAAGAGCATATGGGAAAATCCCTTCTCCATGGCTATTTATAATCCTTCCCAGGCACTAAAAGCACAATGGCCATAACTCTCACCCATCTGAAAAAGTGCTGAGTACAGCACTTTCTTATTTTATGCACCTCCCTGTTCTTAAGTGCTCACTGTTTGGATTTCTGATCTGATAACTTTATTTAAAAATTGGGTCTTACTGAAATTTTGTGCTTGTCAGGGCTTTTTCTTCTGGCCAGGTGCTTCCCCTCTGTGGCTACTCTTCCTGCTCCTTAAAGACAGACCAGCGTGGCCCCTGCTGCCTGTGGCACGGCAAGCTTGGGTCAGGGGCACTGATTGTCATGTGACTAGGGCCACTCATAGACAGTTCTCCAGGAGACCCTAACACCACAGAAGAAATGGGCCATGCAAACTCTTGCATCTTCTGGCACCTGGTTGTCGCTCTCCCTTGGTCCCCTGCCACTTGGCAGAACCGTGGTGCCCAGAAGGTGCTCTGCAAATACTTGTTGAAAGAATGTTCCCACCTCTACCCTCTGCTCTTTCTGCTACCCCAGTCCTTAAGATTCTCCAGTTATATTATGGTCTGTCATAGGTGTGAGTCTTTTTTTCTTTTTTAAAGATTTTATTTATTTATTTTGAGAGAGAGAGAGAATCTCAAGCAGACCCCACGCTGAGCTCTGATGTCATGACTTGAGCCACAATCAAGAGTCTGTTGCTCACCTGACTGAGTCAGCCAGGCGCCCTGAGGGTATGAATCTTTGAATAAGTGCTTCCATCTTCCCATCTTGCTTTAAGGATGCATATTTTCTGGTTTCACAATGGTGAGTTAGGTCCATATGTTGACCTTTGAAATGAGGAAATTGAGAAAAGTCTGCAAATGGATTGGAGGACTGAAAATGGTGCCATGAATAGTCCTGAGATACAAAGGAAGTTTGGGGTGAGAGGAAGCTGATGGCATTGGAACCAGTAATTTACAGATTTCCAGGATTCAGCACTGGGAGGGAAGGACCACCCAGTTTAGAGTGGCAGGGCTGGGAGTGCTGGGGGCCATGCAGAAAGCAGGGTTGGAAGGAAGGACCTTGGGGACCCCGCTAATGACCTGCTCAGCTTCCCTTTGCTCAGCCCGGGAGCAAAGGAGAAGGAAGGTGTGCCTGCCGGCTCTGAGCCTGAGTGATCAGGGGCACAGGGAACCTCCACTGACTCTCGTCTGTACCATAAACTAGGAAATACCAACCCAATGACCCAGCCATGCAGTGAACTCCTAATTATCCTGGAAGTTGAGGCAGGATGAGCTAGGTCTATATCTTTGCAATGGGAAGGATGGTCAAAACCTACTATTAAGTGGAAAAAAATGAGTAAAAAATTATATGTATATAGTGGGTGTGTGCGCACGTGCATACACACACACTCTTTGAGGAATAATCACCCCCACACTAATACAGGGTTCAGGCTTGTAAGTGGACATCTTCTTGCAGGTGTTATCTCATTCCTTATTCCATGTGATATCCCAGTTCCTGGTTACTGAGGGGCTGGCTGATTCTGATTGCCTCGTGGTCTGTGTTCCAGAAAACCAACCCCTAGTCTCCTGCCATACATTCCATACCCCCATTTCCCATCCAGAGAGGTTCCATTTCTTCTCTGCAGACAATCTGCTTGCTAAATTGACTAGAGTCTCCTCAAACAATCAGTATATACTTTGTGAGATACCTGTACTCCACTGAACATGGTTTGATACGAAAGCATTGGATTGACAACCGACTTTTAGCTAATGTATTGATTGTATCAGTGAAGGCCTCTGGGGTTTTCCCACTTCTTAGGGACGTGCAGAAAGACAGTTGGATTTTCTTTTAAAGTCGAAAAGGACCCAATCTTAGCTGCCATGTGCCTGATCCCCTTCTCTTGGCCTGTGCATAACCCCTGGACTGTACTGGTATAGGACTGGGAAGGCCATCCAGCCTTTCTGGTTCTGGTCCATAAGGGATACCAGGCCCCGAGGACCCAGTCAGAGGTTCTAAGTATACCCTGTGGAAACTGGCACTCAGCCAGTTGTTTGCCTGACTAGGCTGCAGTCCCAGATTGCCTTCCAGGAAAATACCTGGAAAGTGCAGTATGAATGCCTCTGACATGGCCCACCTGTTGGAAAATAAAATGCATCATTTCTCAGGGAAAGATCTGAGTGTCACTCAAGTAGCCTCAACAAAAAGTACACTCGTCTGTCCCTAGAGAGCCTCCCAAACTTAAGTAGCTTTAGGACAACTGAGGGAGATCAGGAAGTATTGCCCGGAGGACATGGGGATAACCAGACAACTCTGTTCTCTTTTCTTCTACAAAGAAAGTAAGCACCAGCATTCACAGCATCCTAAGGTAATCATGATCAATATTCTAGATCCCACATTTCATGTATATTTTTAAGCATATGAATACAGGTCTAGAGAAAGAAAGAAAGACAGATATAGATCTGTCCGTCTTACTATCCATCCATCTAGCTATCCATATATGTATGTATGGATTTGTTTGTGTATGTGTATGCAAATATATACCCTATGATTTTTTTTAAATTTTTTGTTCTTTAAATTTTTTATTGTTATGTTAATCACCACATCATTAGTTTTTGATGTAGTATTCCATGATTCATTGTTTGTGCATAACACCCAGTGCTCCACACACAACGTGCCCTCTTTAATACCCATCACCAGGCTAATCCATCCCCCCAACCCCTCCCCTCTAGAACCCTCAGTTTCTTTTTCAGAGTCCATCGTCTCTCATGGTTTGTCTCCCCCTCCGATTTACTCCCTTTCATTCTTTCCCTCCTGCTATCTTCTTTTTTTTTTTCTTAACATATATTACATTATTTGTTTCAGAAGTACAGATCTGTGATTCAACAGTCTTGCACAATTCACAACGCTCACCACAGCACATACCCTCCCCAATGTCTATCACCCAGACACCCCATCCCTCCCACCGCCCCACCCCTCCAGCAACCCTCAGTTTCTTTCCTGAGATTAAGAATTCCTCATATCAGAGGGTCATATGATACATGTCTTTCTCTGAGCAACTTATTTCACTCAGCATAACACCCTCCAGTTCCATCCACGTCATTGCAAATGGCAAGATCTCATTCCTTTTGATGGCTGCATAATATTCCATTGTGTATATATACCACATCTTCTTTATCCATTCATCTGTCGCTGGACATCTTGGCGCTTTCCACAGTTTGGCTATTGTGGACATTGCTGCTATAAACATTGGGGTGCACGTACCCCTTCGGATCCCTACATTTGTATCTTTGGGGTAAATACCCAGGAGTGAAATTGCTGGATCGTAGGGTAGCTCTATTTTCAACTGTTTGAAGAACCTCCATACTGTTTTCCAGAGTGGCTGCACCAGCTTGCATTCCCACCAACAGTGTAGGAGGGTTCCCCTTTCTCCGCATCTCCGCCAATGTCTGTCGTTTCCTGAGCTGTTAATTTTAGCCATTCTGACTGGTGTGAGGTGGTATCTCATTGAGGTTTTGATTTCCCCGATGCCGAGTGATGTTGAGCACTTTTTCATGTGTCTGTTGGCCGTTTGGATGTCTTCTTTGGAAAAATATCTGTTCATGTCTTCTGCCCATTTCTTGATTGGATTATTTGTTCTTTGGGTGTTGAGTTTGATAAGTTCTTTATAGATTTTGGATACTAGCCCTTTATCTGATATGTCATTTGCAAACATTTTCTCCCATTCTGTCGGTTGTCTTTTGGTTTTGTGGACTGTTTCTTTTGCTGTGCAAAAGCTTTTTATCTTGATGAAATCCCAATAGTTCATTTTTGCCCTTGCTTCCCTTGCCTTTGGCGATGTTTCTAGGAAGAAGTTGGTGCAGCTGAGGTCGAAGAGGTTGCTGCCTGTGTTCTCCTTCAGGATTTGGATGGACTCCTGTCTCACATTTAGGTCTTTCAACCATTTGGAGTCTATTTTTGTGTGTGGTGTAAGGAAATGGTCCAGTTTCATTCTTCTGCATGTGGCTGTCCAATTTTCCCAACACCATTTGTGGAAGAGACTGTCTTTTTTCCATTGGACATTCTTTCCTGCTTTGTCAAAGATGAGTTGACCATAGAGTTGAGGGTTCATTTCTGGGCTCTCGATTCTGTTCCATTGATCTATGTGTCTGTTTTGGTGCCAGTACCATACTGTCTTGATGATGACAGCTTTGTAATAGAGCTGGAAGTCCGGAATTGTGATGCCGCCAGCTTTGCTTTTCTTTTTCAATATTCCTCTGGCTATTCGGGGTCTCTTCTGGTTCCATACAAATTTTAGGATTATTTGTTCCATTTCTTTGAAAAAAGTGGATGGTATTTTGATGGGGATTGCATTGAATGTGTAGATTGCTCTAGGTAGCATTCACATCTTCACAATGTTTGTTCTTCCAATCCATGCGCATGGAAAGTTTTTCCATTTCTTTGTGTCTTCCTCAATTTCTTTCATGAGTATTTTATAGTTTTCTGAGTACAGATCCTTTGCCTCTTTGGTTAGATTTATTCCTAGGTATCTAATGGTTTTGGGTGCAATTGTAAATGGGATTAACTCCTTAATTTGTCTCTCTTCTGTCTTGTTGTTGGTGTATAGGAATGCCACTGATTTCTGTGCATTGATTGTATATCCTGCCAATTTACTGAATTCCTGAATGAGTTCTAGCAGTTTTGGGGTGGAGTCTTTTGGGTATTCACCATAAAATATCATATCATCTGCAAAGAGTGAGAGGTGAGAGTTTCACTTCCTCTTTGCTGATTTGGATGCCTTTGATTTATTTTTCTTGTCTGATTACTGTGGCTAGGACATCTAATACTATGTTGAATAGCAGTGGTGATAGTGGACTTCCCTGCCGCGTTCCTGACCTTAGGGGGAAAAAGCTCTCACCTTTTCCCCATTGAGAATGATATTCGCTGTAGGTTTTTCATAGATGGCTTTTATGATATTAAGGTATGTACCCTCTATCCTTATACTCTGAAGAGTTTTGATCAAGAAAGGATGCTGTACTTTGTCAAATGCTTTTTCTGCATCTATTGAGAGGATCATATGATTCTTGTTCTTTCTTTTGTTAATATATTGTATCATGTTGACTGATTTGTGGATGTTGAACCAAACTTGCAGCCCAGGGATAAATTCCACTTGGTCATGGTGAATAATCCTTTTAATGTACTGTTGGATCCTATTGGCTAGTATTTTGGTGAGAATTTTTGCATCCATGTTCATCAAGGATATTGGTCTGTAATTCTCCTTTTTGATGGGGTCTTTGTCTGGTTTTGGGATCAAGGTAATGGTGGCCTCATCAAACGATTTGGAAGTTTGCCTTCCATTTCTATTTTTTGGAACAGTTTCAGGAGAATAGGTATTAATTCTTCTTGAAATGTTTGGTAGAATTCCCCTGGGAAGCCATCTGGCCCTGGGCTTTTGTTTGTTGGGAGAATTTTGAAGACTGCTTCAATTTCCTTAGTGGTTATAGGTCTGTTCAGGTTTTCTGTTTCTTCCTTGTTCAATTTTGGTAGTTGATAAATCTCTAGGAATGCATCCATTTCTTCCAGGTTATCTAACTTTGGCTTATAGTTGCTCATAATATGTTCTTATAATTGTATTTCATTGGTGTTTGTTGTGATCTCTCCTCTTTCATTCATGATTTTGTTGGTTTGGATCATTTCTCTTTTCTTTTTGAGAAGTCTGGCCAGGGGTTTATCAATCTTGTTAATTCTTTCAAAGAACCAGCTCCTAGTTTCGTTGATCTGTTCTACTGTTCTTTTGGTTTCTAGTTCATTGATTTCTGCTCTGATCTTTATTATTTCTCTTCTCCTGCTGGGTTTAGGCTTTATTTGCTGTTTTTTCTCTAGCTCCTTTAGGTGTAGGGTTAGGTTGTGTATTTGAGACCTTTCTTGTTTCTTGATAAAGGCTTGTATTGCTATATACTTTTCTCTTAGGACTGCCTTTGCTGCATCCCTAAGATTTTGAACAGTTGTGTTTTCATTTTCATTGTTTCCATGAATTTTTTAAATTCTTCTTTAATTTCCTCGTTGACCCATTCATTCTTTAGTAGGAGGCTCTTAACCTCCATGTATTTGAGTTCTTTCCGACTTTCCTCTTGTGATTGAGTTCTAGTTTCAAAGCATTGTGGTCTGATAATATGCAGGGAATAATCCCAATCTTTTGGTACAGGTTGAGACCTGATTTGTGACCTAGGCTGTGATCTCTTCTGGAGGATGTTCCATGGGCACTAGAGAAGAATGTGTATTCCATTGCTTTGGGATGGAATATTCTGAATATGTCTATAAAGTCCATTTGGTCCAGTGTGTCATTTAAAGTCCTTCTTTTCTTGTTGATCTTTTGCTTAGATGATCTGTCCATTTCAGTCAGGGGGGTGTTAAAGTCCCCCAGTATTATGGTATGGTTGTCAATGTGTTTCTTTGCTTTTGTTATTAATTGCCTTATATAACTGGCTGCTCCCATGTTAGGGGATAGATATTTACAATTGTGAGATCTTCTTGTTGAATAGACCCTTTAAGTAGGATATAGTGTCCTTCCTCATCTCTTATTACAGTCTTTTTTTAAAATCTAATTTGTCTGATAGAAGGATTGCCACCCCAGCTTTCTTTTGGTGTCCATGAGCATGGTAAATGGTTTTCCACCCCCTCACTTTCAATGTGGGAGTGTCTTTGGGTCTAAAATGAGTCTCTTGCAGACAGCATATCGATCAATGGGTCTTGTTTTTTAATCCAGTCTGATAGCCTGTGTCTTTTGATTGGGGCATTTAGCCCATTTACATTCAGGGTAACTATCGAAAGATATGAATTTAGTCCCATTGTATTGCCTGTAAGGTGACTGTGACTGTATATCGTCTGTGTTCCTTTCTGGTCTATGCTGCTTTTAGGCTCTCTCTTTGCTTAGAGGACCCCTTTCAATATTTCTTGGAGGGCTGGTTTCGTGTTTGCAAATTCCTTTAGTTGTTGTTTGTCTTGGAATTTTTTATCTCTCCTTCTGTTTTCAATGACAGCCTAGCTGGATATAGTATTCTTGGCTGCATATTTTTCTCGTTTAGTGCTCTGAAGATATCATGCCAGTCCTTTCTGGCCTGCCAGTCTCTGTGGATAGGTCTGTTGCCAATCTAATGTTTCTACCATTATAGGTTACATATCTCTTCTCCCGAGCTGCTTTCAGGATTTTCTTTGTCTCTGAGGCTCGTAAGTTTTACTATTAGATGTTGGTGTGTTGACGTATTTTTATTGATTTTGAGAGGGGTTCTCTTTGCCTCCTGGATTTTGATGCCTGTTTCCTTCCCCACATTAGGGAAGTTCTCTGCTATAATTTGCTCCAATATACCTTCTGCCCTTCTCTCTCTTCTTCTTCTGAGATCCCAATTATTCTAATGTTGTTTCATCTTATCATATCGCTTATCTCTCGAATTCTGCCCTCGTGATCCTGTGGTTGTTTATCTCTCTTTTCTCAGCTTCTTTATTTTCCATCATTTGGTCTTCTATATAGCTAATTCTCTCTTCTGCCTCATTTATCCTAGCAGTTAGTGCCCCCATTTTTGATTACACCTCATTAATAGCCTTTTTGATTTCAACTTGGTTAGATTTTAGTTCTTTTATTTCTCCAGGAAGGGTTTCTCTAAAAACTTCCATGCTTTTTTCAAGTCTAGGTAGTATCTTTAAAATCATGATTCTGAACTCTAGATCTGACATCGTACTAATGTCCGTATTTAGTATGTCCCTGGCAGATGGTACTACAACTTGTTCTTTTTGCTGAAGTGATTTTTTTCGTCTTGTCATTTTGTCCAGAGAATAGATGAATGAGAGAACAAAGTGCTAACAGGTTAACAATGTCCGCAGAATATATACTCTAAACAAATCAGAAAAGACCTTAAACCAGGGGTAAAGAAAGAATAAAGAAAGAGAGAAAAAAAGAAAAAGATAAAGATAAAAATAAACAAAACAAAAAAACAGAATATGATCAAATATGATCAGGCTAGTGTATAGATTAGTGCCACACACTTGATTTTGGGTGTATTTTGGTCTGTTAGAAGAAAGTACCTCCTAAATTTTTAAAGAGAGAAAGACTTATATATGTACAAAATAAGGGTTGATACAATGAAGGGATGGAAGATGACTGTAAAGATGAATATTATAAAAGATTTTATAAAAGGAATTGATAAGATAAGAAGTTCTTTGAAAAAATAAAGAAGATTTAATAAAAAAAAAAAGGGAGAGAATGTGATCAGGCAGGAGACTAGAACAAAGCCATACACTAGTGATTTAGGGTATATTTTGATCTGTTAGAAGAAACTGTATCTCAAAATTTTAAAGAGAGAATGACATATATATATATGCCAAACATAAGGGTAACTACTATGAAGGGATAGAATATGACTCTTAAAATGAAAAATAAAAATGTTTTTTTTTTTTAAAAGGGATTGATAAGATGTTGGTTGAAAAAGGGAAAAAGAAAAATTAAAAAAAAAACAGTTAAAAAATTAACTTGGAAAGACTAATGAATCATGGTAAAAAAGCCATGAATTCTATGTGCAGTATTCCCCTAGCGCTGGAGGTCTCCCATTCTCATTGATGCGTGAATTTGATCTTGGCTGGCTGTTCGTGCTGATCTTCTGGGGGAGGGGCCTGTTGCCCTGGTTCCCAAATGTCTTTGCCAGAGGCGGAATTGCCCCGCCCTTGTCCTCCGGGCTAAGTAATCTGCTCGGGTTTGCTCTCAGGAGCTTTTGTTCCCTGCAAGCTTTCCATACAGCTTTGGAGGACGAGAGTGAAAATGGTAGCCTCCCATTCTCTGACCAGAGGAGCTGAGAACTCGGGGCTCTGCTCCTCAGTGCGGCCCCAGAGAAAAGCAGTCAGTCACTCCTGTGTCCCTGGTCTCCGGCCGCACTCCGTTCTCCCCTGGCCTGTGACCGAGTGTTTCTATCTCTGGCCTGACTCCGTGTGGAGTCTCCAAACCCAGCAGATCCCTGAGGTGCGCTCCCGCGCCGCTCCTCCCAGGGTGGGGGGGGGAAGGGGAGTCTCTCCGGCTCTGCGGCTTGTTGGGTCCCTGCTGGAGGATCAGTGGCCCGACTGTGCCACGGATCACAGTTTATGGCAACCCCGAGAGCCTGCGCCTCAGCTCTGTCTCTGCAGCCGGCTTCCCCGCTCCGATACCTGGGAGCTCTGCTGCACTCAGGCACCCCTGGTCTTTCTTGACCCCGAGGGTCCTGAGACCACACTGTCCCGCGAGGGTTCCACCCCCCGCTTAGCCATTGGAGCGACGTCCCTCAGCAGAGCTGACTTCTAAATTTCCGATTTTGTGCTCCGCGGCTCTATCACTTGCCAGAAGCGGCCGACAGAGGCCCCCTCCCCCGCCGTCTATCCTACCGAATATCGCCTTGGATTCACTTCTCCACACGTCCTACCTTCCAGTAAGTGGTTGCTTTTCTGTTCAGAGAGTTGTTATTCTTTTCTTCGATCTCCTGTTGAGTTCGTAGGTGTTCAGAATGGTTTGATCCCTATTCAGCTGAATTCCTGAGACCAGACGAAATCCTCCACCATCTTCATGCCCTATGATTTTATATAAATGGTTACAGTTCATTTTCATAGCCACTCTGCAAAGTGTTCTTATTCTTATCCTAATGAAAGCCAAGAAAACAAATCGAAGCTAAGAGAGCTTAAGTGACTTGTACAGGCCACAAAACTGCTAAGTTGGAGCTGGGCTTTGCAGCCAGGTAGAGCTATCCAAACTCAACCACTCTTCCTATTGCTCCTCAGCTCCCTTGTTTGTCTACACGGGTCCTCAGGTTATTGGAGTCAAGGAAAACTGTGAACATGGACGGGGACGAAGGAGACACACTAAGTTCTACTGCAATTGCACTCAACATGACCGTGATTGATTTCATCTGTTCTTGATATTCTCTTATGATCATGTTAATATCACTCATGGCTTTATATATTGTTTATATATTTATATAATATATATTCTTTCTAATATTATATATTCTAAGTTTTTGTTTAGTCTTTTATTTTTGAATTCCCAAATTAGTGTGCAATATATTTATTAATCACTTTTTTCTTATTTAAAAAAAAACAACTATGGATTTTTTGCATAAATAATGGGTGCAGCCGGGGTTGAACTTCAAACATTATAGATTAGCTAAAGTTTTCCTCAACTATTAGTTTCAATCTCAGTTTCCTCCACAGACACAATTGTTAGAGTTTTGTGTGTTCCCTTCTAGATTTTGTTTATACTAATACAGAATTTTATTGTGTGGTTGGTTCAGTTATTTTTAGTTAGCCTTTTAATACTATAAAAATATCCAAAGCCAAGCAGTGTCTTTTAATATGCTTTTAGATGTAGAACACAGGTATTGATATGAAAGAGTTTCCTTTTCATTGCTTAATAGGTAATCTATCCTATATATAATTTCCTCTTCAAATTTTCAAATGGATATTTTTATCATTTTTTGGTAGTATTTGGTTTTACTGAATAATGATTATAAACACACTTGTGCATCCCTGCTTCTGGAAATTCACTATTTGTAATTCATTACTTGGTTTGCTTTTATAAATATGAAAATATGGAATAAGAAAAAATAATTCCCTTAGGGCTATAGCAGATACCTTTTTATATATTCACAAAATCAAGTTCTCTGATTATATTATTAAAATCTTCTATATCTGGACTGAAAGAAATAGATTAAAAATCTGCTCTGATTGAGCTGCTTTTTAAAGCCTTTAAAAGTGTTTCCATAAAGTTTAGTTTTATTTACTTATTTTACTTCTGGGTTGTTTGGTATGAAAAGGTTAATGACAGTTATACATTATAGAGCATATCTTTTATTATTGGTGCTTTATCATTAACTGTCTCAATTTAAAGTTTTTGCCCTTGAATTTCACTTTATCTAGTTTCGATATACACCAACCTTGTTTCTTTTGTGTTAAAGTCTACTTATTATTGCCCATCCCTCATTTTCATCCCATCTCTATTATGTTTTTTATTTTGTGCATTTTTAAAAAGATTTATTTATTTATTTATTTATTTATTTATTTATTAGAGAGAGAGAAGGACAGAGCATAAACAGGGAGAAGCCGCAGGCAGAGGGAGAAGCAGGCTTCCCGCTGAGCAGGGAGCCCCATGCAGGACTCGATCCCAGGATTCCAGGATCATGACCTGAGCCAAAGGCTGACACTTAACCGGCTGAGCCACCCAGGCATCCCTATTTTGTGCATTTTTTAAACTTTTATTTTGAAATAATTATAAATTCACTGGAAGTTGCAAAGATAATACAGTTGGGTTTTTTAAACCCTTCATCCAGTGTCCCATAATTGTTACATCTTAACCTAATCAAGATCAGGAAATTGACCTTGGTACAACATGTGTGTATAGTTCTATGCCATTTCATCACATGTGTAAATTCATTGAACCACCAGGTCATTCAAGATACAGACCTAGTTCATCACCACAAACATCACCCTCATGCTGAACCTCTCTTGTTATCTACTCCCCTCTACCCCACCATTTCTAACCTCTAGCAACCACTATTTTTCCATTTCTATAATTTTGTTATTTCAATAATGTTATATAAATGGAATCATGGGGCACCTGGGTGGCTCAGTCGTTAAGTGTCTGCCTTCGGCTCAGGTCATGATCCCAGGGTTCTGTGATCGAGCCCCGCATCGGGCTCCCGCTCAGCAGGAAGCCTGCTTCTCCCTCTCCCGCTCCCCCTGCCTGTGTTCCCTCTCTTGCTGTGTCTCTCTCTGTCAAATAAATAAAATCTTAAAAAAAAAATAAATGGAATCATACAGCATATGCATTTTGGGGGCTCATTTTATTTCACAGTGCCCTTGAGATCCATCTGCATTGTCTGTGTATGAATAGTTCTTTTTTTTTTTTCCTGAGTAGTGTTCCATGGAATGGGTGTTCCACTGTTTGTTTGACCCTTCACTGGTTGAAGGACATTTGGGTTGTTTCCAGTTTTTGACTATTTCAAATAAAGCTGCTATTGGACAATTATGTATAGTTTTTGTGTGGACATCAGTTTTCATTTCATTGAGATAAATGCCTGGGAGTAATAAAACGACTGTGTTATGTGGTAAGAGTATGTTTAGTTTTTTTTTTTTTTTAATTTTTTATTGTTATGTTAATCACCATATATTACATCATTAGTTTTTGGTGCAGTGTTCCATGATTCATTGTTTGTTCATAACACCCAGTGCTCCATGCAGAACGTGCCCTCCTCAATACCCATCACCAGGCTAACCCATCCCCCTACCCCCCTCCCCTCTAGAACCCTCAGTTTGTTTTTCAGAGTCCATCATCTCTCATGGTTCGTCTCCCCCTCTGACATACTCCCCTTTTCTTCCTCTCCTGTTATCTTCTTCTTTTTCTTTTTTCTTAAAATATGTTGCGTTATTTGTTTCCGAAGTACAGATCTGTGATTCAACAGTCTTGCACAATTCACAGCGCTCACCATAGCACATACCCTCCCCAATATCTATCACCCAGCCACCCCATCCCTCCCACCCCCAACCACTCCAGTAACACTCAGTTTCCTTCCTGAGATTAAGAATTCCTCATATCAGTGAGGTCATGTGATACATGTCTTTCTCTGATTGACTTATTTCACTCAGCATAACACCCTCCAGTTCCATCCACGTCGTTGCAAATGGCAAGATCTCATTCCTTTTGATGGCTGCATAATATTCCATTGTGTATATATACCACATCTTCTCTATCCATTCATCTGTCGATGGGCATCTTGGCTCTTTCCACAGTTTGGCTATGGTGGACATTGCTGCTATAAACATTGGGGTACACGTACCCCTTCGGGTCCCTACATTTGTATCTTTGTGGTAAATACCCAGTAGTGCAATTGCTGGATCGAACGGTAGCTCTAATTTCAACTGTTTGAGGAATCTCCATACTGTTTTCCAGAGGGGTTGCACCAGCTTGCATTCCCACCAACAGTGTAGGAGGGTTCCCCTTTCTCCACATCCCCGCCAACATCTGTCGTTCCCTGACTTGTTAATTTTAGCCATTCTGACGGGTGTGAGGTGGTATCTCATTGAGGTTTTGATTTGGATTTCCCTGATGCCGAGCGATGTTGAGCACTTTTTCATGTGCCTGTTGGCCATTTGGATGTCTTCTTTGGAAAAATGTCTGTTCATGTCTTCTGCCCATTTCTTGATTGGATTATTTGTTCTTTGGGTGTTGAGTTTGATAAGTTCTTTATAGATTTTGGATACTAGCCCTTTATCTGATATGTCATTTGCGAATATTTTCTCCCATTCTGTCGGTTGTCTTTTGGTTTTGTGGACTGTTTCTTTTGCTGTGCAGAAGCTTTTTATCTTGATGAAATCCCAATAGTTCATTTTTGCCCTGGCTTCCCGTGCCTTTGGCGATGTTTCTAGGAAGAAGTTGCTGCGGCTAAGGTCAAAAAGGTTGCTACCTGTGTTCTCCTTTAGGATTTGGATGGACTCCTGTCTCACGTTTAGGTCTTTCAACCATTTGGAGTCTATTTTTGTGTGTGGTGTAAGGAAATGGTCCAGTTTCATTCTTCTGCATGTGGCTGTCCAATTTTCCCAACACCATTTGTTGAAGAGACTGTCTTTTTGCCATTGGACATTCTTTCCTGCTTTGTCAAAAATAACTTGACCATAGAGTTGAGGGTCCATTTCTGGGCTCTCAATTCTGTTCCATTGATCTATGTGTCTGTTTTTGTGCCAGTACCATACTGTCTTGATGATGACAGCTTTGTAATAGAGCTGGAAGTCCGGAATGGTGATGCCGTCAGCTTTGCTTTTCTTTTTCAGTATTCCTCTGGCTATTCTGGGTCTCTTCTGGTTCCATACAAATTTTAGGATTATTTGTTCCATTTCTTTGAAAAAAGTGGATGGTATTTTGATGGGGATTGCATTGAATGTGTAGATTGCTCTAGGTAGCATTGACATCTTCACAATGTTGATTCTCCCAATCCATGAGCATGGAACGTTTTTCCATTTCTTTGTGTCTTCTTCAATTTCTTTCCTGAGTATTTTATAGTTTTCTGAGTACAGATCCTTTGCCTCTTTGGTTAGATTTATTCCTAGGTATCTAATGGTTTTGGGTGCAATTGTAAATGGGGTAGACTCCTTGATTTGTCTCTCTTCTGTCTTGTTGTTGGTGTATAGGAATGCCACTGATTTCTGTGCATTGATTTTATATCCCGCTACTTTACTGAATTCCTGTATGAGTTCTAGCAGTTTTGGGGTGGAGTCTTTTGGGTTTTCCACATACAGTATCATATCATCTGCAAAGAGTGAGAGTTTGACTTCCTCTTTGCCGATTTGGATGCCTTTGATTTCTTTTTGTTGTCTGATTGCTGTGGCTAGGACTTCTAATACTATGTTGAATAGCAGTGGTGAGAGTGGACATCCCTGCCGCGTTCCTGACCTTAGGGGAAAAGCTCTCAGCCTTTCCCCATTGAGAATGATATTCGCTGTAAGTTTTTCATAGATGGCTTTTATGATATTGAGGTATGTACCCTCTATCCCTATACTCTGAAGAGTTTTGATCAAGAAAGGATGTTGTACTTTGTCAAATGCTTTTTCTGCATCTATTGAGAGGATCATATGATTCTTGTTCTTTCTTTTGTTAATGTATTGTATCACGCTGATTGATTTGCGGATGTTGAACGAACCTTGCAGCCCAGGAATAAATCCCACTTGGTCGTGGTGAATAATCCTTTTAATGTACTGTTGGATCCTATTGGCTAGTATTTTGGTGAGAATTTTTGCATCCATGTTCATCAAGGATATTGGTCTGTAATTCTCTTTTTTGATGGGGTCTTTGTCTGGTTTTGGGATCAAGGTAATGCTGGCCTCATAAAATGAGTTTGGAAGTTTCCCTTCCATTTCTATTTTTTGGAACAGTTTCAGGAGAATAGGTATTAATTCTTCTTGAAATGTCTGATAGAATTCCCCTGGGAAGCCATCTGGCCCTGGGCTTTTGTTTCTTGGGAGATTTTTGATGACTGTTTCAATTTCCTTAGTGGTTATAGGTCTGTTCAGGTTTTCTATTTCTTCCTGGTTCAATTTTGGTAGTTGATACATCTCTAGGAATGCACCCATTTCTTCCAGGTTATCTAATTTGTTGGCATAGAGTTGCTCATAATATGTTCTTATAATTGTTTGTATTTCTTTGGTGTTGCTTGTGATCTCTCCTCTTTCATTCATGATTTTGTTGATTTGGGTCATTTCTCTTTTCTTTTTGATCAGTCTGGCCAGGGGTTTATCAATCTTGTTAATTCTTTCAAAGAACCAGCTCCTAGTTTCATTGATCTGTTCTACTGTTCTTTTGGTTTCTAGTTCATTGATTTCTGCTCTGATCTTTATGATTTCTCTTCTCCTGCTGGGTTTAGGCTTTCTTTGCTGTTCTTTCTCCAGCTCCTTTAGGTGTAGGGTTAGGTTGTGTATTTGAGACCTTTCTTGTTTCTTGAGAAAGGCTTGTATTGCTATATACTTTCCTCTCAGGACTGCCTTTGCTGTATCCCAAAGATTTTGAACACTTGTGTTTTCATTTTCATTGGTTTCCATGAATTTTTTTAATTCTTCTTTAATTTCTTGGTTGACCCATTCATTCTTTAGTAGGATGCTCTTTAGCCTCCATGTATTTGAGTTCTTTCCGACTTTCCTCTTGTGGTTGAGTTCTAGTTTCAAAGCATTGTGGTCTGAAAATATGCAGGGAATGATCCCAATCTTTTGGTACCGATTGAGACCTGATTTGTGACCTAGGATGTGATCAATTCTGGAGAATGTTCCATGGGCACTAGAGAAGAATGTGTATTCCGTTGCTTTGGGATGGAATGTTCTGAATATGTCTGTGAAGTCCATTTGGTCCAGTGTGTCATTTAAAGTCTTTATTTCCCTGTTGATCTTTTGCTTAGATGATCTGTCCATTTCAGTCAGGGGGGTGTTAAAGTCCCCCACTATTATTGTATTGTTGTCAATGTGTTTCTTTGCTTTTGTTATTAATTGCCTTATATAATTGGCTGCTCCCATGTTCGGGGCATAGATATTTACAATTGTTAGATCTTCTTGTTGGATAGACCCTTTAAGTAGGATATAGTGTCCTTCCTCATCTCTTATTACAGTCTTTGTTTTAAAATCTAGTTTGTCTGATAGAAGGATTGCCACCCCAGCTTTCTTTTGGTGTCCATTAGCATGGTAAATGGTTTTCCACCCCCTCACTTTCAATCTGGGGGTGTCTTTGGGTGTAAAATGAGTCTCTTGCAGACAGCATATTGATGGGTCTTGTTTTTTAATCCAATCTGATAGCCTGTGTCTTTTGATTGGGGCATTGAGCCCATTTACATTCAGGGTAACTATTGAAAGGTATGAATTTAGTGCCATTGTATTACCTGTAAGGTGACTGTTAACTGTCTGTTGTCTGTGTTCGTTTCTGCTCTTTGCTGTTTTTAGGTTCTCTCTTTGCTTAGAGGACCCCTCTCAATATTTCTTGGAGGGCTGGTTTCGTGTTTGCAAATTCCTTTAGTTTTTGTTTGTTCTGGAAGCTTTTTATCTCTCCTTCTATTTTCAATGATAGCCTAGCTGGATATAGTATTCTTGGCTGCATATTTTTCTCGTTTAGTGCTCTGAAGATATCTTGCCAGTCCTTTCTGGCCTGCCAGGTCTCTGTGGATAGGTCTGTTGCCAATCTAATGTTTCTACCATTGTAGGTTACATATCTCTTCTCCCGAGCTGCTTTCAGGATTTTCTCTTTGTCTCTGAGACTCGTAAGTTTTACTATTAGATGTCGGGGTGTTGACCTATTTTTATTGATTTTGAGAGGGGTTCTCTGTGCCTCCTGGATTTTAATGCCTGTTTCCTTCCTCACATTAGGGAAGTTCTCTGCTATAATTTGCTCCAATATACCTTCTGCCCCTCTCTCTCTCTCTTCTTCTTCTGGGATCCCAATTATTCTAATGTTGTTTCGTCTTATCGTATCACTTATCTCTCGAATTCTGCCCTCGTGATCCTGTAGTTGTTTCTCTCTCTTTTTCTCAGCCTCTTTATTTTCCATCATTTTGTCTTCTATATCGCTGATTCTCTCTTCTGCCTCATTTATCCTAGCATTTAGTGCCCCCATTTTTGATTGCACCTCATCAATAGCCTTTTTGATTTCGATTTGGTTAGATTTTAGTTCTTTTATTTCTCCAGAAAGGGTTTCTCTAATAACTTCCACGCTTTTTTCAAGCCCAGCTAGTATCTTTAAAGTCATGATTCTGAACTCTAGGTCCGACATCGTACTAATGTCCGTATTGAGTAGGTCCCTGGCTGACGGTACTACCTCTTGTTCTTTTTGCTGAGGTGATTTCTTTCGTCTTGTCATTTTGTCCAGAGGAGAATAGATGAATGAGAGAACAAAAGGCTAACAGGTTTACAACGTCCCCAGCAAATATACTGTATACAAATCAGAAAAGACCTGAAACCAGGGGAAAAGAAAGGGAAAGAAAGAAAAAAGAAAGAGAAAAAGAAAAAAAAAAAGAAAAAAAAGATAAAAACAAAAACAAAACAATTCAGAAAAGGCAGAATATGATCAAATATGATCAGGCTAGTGCATAGATCAGTGCCACACACTAGATTTTGGGCGTATTTTGGTCTGTTAGAAAAAAGTGCCTCCTAAAATTTTAAAGGAAGAAAGACATATGTACAAAATAAGGGTTGATACAATGAAGGGATGGAAGATGACTGTAAAGATGAAAATTATAAAAGATTTTATAAAAGGACTTGGTAAGATAAGTTGTTTGAAAAAAGAAAGAAGATTTAAGGAAAAAAAAAAAAAGGAAAAAGGGAGAGAATGTGATCAGGCAGGAGACTAGAACAAAGCCATACACTAGTGGTTTAGGGTATATTTTGATCTGTTAGAAGAAACTGTACCTCAAAATTTTAAAGAGAGAACAACTTATATATATATGCCAAAAACAAGGATAACTACTATGAAGGGATAAAATATGACTCTAAAAATGAAAAAAAAATAAATAAAAAATGTTTTTTTTTTAAAAAAAGGGATTTATAAGATGTTGGTTGAAAAAGGGAAAAAGAAAAATAAAAAAAAGTCAACAAAAATTAACTTTGATGAAATAATGAATCATGGTAAAAAAAAAAAAAAAAAAAAAGAAGCCATGAATCTATGTGCAGTATTCCCCTAGCGCTGGAGTTCTCCTATTCTCCTTGATCGATCAACTTGGTCTTGGCTTGCTGGCTGTTTGTGCTGATCTTCTGGGGGAGGGGCCTGTTGCTGTGGTTTCCAAATGTCTTTGCCGGAGGCGGAATTGCCCCGCCCTTGTCGGTCCGGGCTAAGGAAGCTGCTCCAGTTTGCTCTCAGGAGCTTTTGTTCCCTGCAAGCTCTCGGTACAGCTTTGGAGGCCCAGGGCGAAAATGGCGGCCTCCCAGTCTCCGCCCGGAGGAGCCGAGAACTCGGGGCCCCACTCCTCAGTGCGCCCCCAGAGAAAAGCAGTCACTCCCGTGTCCCCGGTCTCCGGCCGCACTCCGTGCTCACCCGGCCTGTGATCGAGCGTTGCTTTCTCTGGCACCCGACCCCGCTCGGAGTCTCCAAACCCAGCAGATCCCTGCAGTGCGTTCCCGCACCGCTCCTCCCCGGGAAGGAAGGGGAGTCTCCCCGGATCTGCTGCTTGTTGGGTCCCTGCTGGGGGAGCCGTGCCCCGACTGGGCCGCAGATCACAGTTTATGGCAACCCCGAGCTGAGAGCCCGCGACTCTGCTCCGTTTCTGCAGCCGGCTTCCCTGCTCTGATACCTGGGAGCTCTGCTGCACTCAGGCACCCCCGGTCTCTCTGTGACCCCAAGGGTCCTGAGACCACACTGTCCCGGGAGGATTCCACCCCCCGCTTAGCCACTGCAGCGACGTCCCTCCGCCGAGCCAACTTTTAAAAGGTCCGATTTTGTGCTCCGCGGCTCTAGCACTTGCCAGAAGCGGCCGGCGGAGGCCCCTCCCCCGCCGTCTATCCTCCCGAATATCGCCTCGGATTCACTTCTCCGCACGTCCTACCTTCCAGTAAGTGGTCGCTTCTCTGTTCAGAGAGTTGTTGCTACTCTCCTGTTCGATCTCCTGTTGAGTTCGTAGGTGTTCAGAATGGTTTGATCCCTATTCAGCTGAATTCCTGAGACCAGACAAAATCTAGGTCTCCTACTCCTCCGCCATCTTGCTCCGCCCCCTCCTATGTTTAGTTTTTTTAAATATCTTGTCTTTTGACCAGTTCCTAACTGGAATTTTAAAAATTATTACTGTTGAGTTTTCAGAGTTCTTTATAAATTCTAGGAAGAAGCTTTTGCCAGATACGTGGTTTGGAAATACTGTCTCCAAATCTGTCCCTTGTCTTTTCATCCTCTTAACAGGGTCTTTCTTTCACAGAGCAAAAATATTTAATTTTGATGAAGTCGAGTTTATTGATTTTTTTTTCTTTTTTGGATAGTGCTTTCGGTGTCAGGTCTGAGGTCTTCACCAAACTCTAGACACTGATCTTTTTCCTAGGTTACCTTCTAAATGTTTTATGGTTTTAGATTTTCATTTAAATCTATGATGCATTTTGGGGCACCTGGGTGGCTCAGTCGTTAAGCGTCTGCCTTCGGCTCAGGTCATGATCCCGGGGTCCTGGGATCGAGCCCCGCGTCGGGCTCCCTGCTCTGCGGGGAACCTGCTTCTCCCTCTCCCTCTGCCCCTGCTGGTGTTCCCTCTCTCGTTGTGTCTCTCCTCTCGCTCTGTCAAATAAATAAATAAAATCTTAAAAAAAAATCTATAATGCATTTTGAGTTAAATTTGTATAAGGAGTGAGGTTAAATTGAGGTTCATTTTTTTTGCCTGTGGCTGTCCAATAACTCCAGCAGCATTTGTGATAGACTCTCCTCCCTCCATTGAACTGCTTTTCAGTTTTGTCAAAAATGTGTTACTCTATTCTGTGTGCCTGTCTTTTGGCTTTTTATCCTGTTCCACTGATCTCTGTGTCTATCCCTCTGAAAAGACAACATAGTCTTGACTAATAAAACTCTATCATATATAAATTCTCCCACTCTATTTTTTGTTTTTAAAATTATTTTAGTTATTTTAGCTCCTTTCCATTTCTTATACATTTTTAAATATGTTTGTCTGTAGCTACAAAAAGTCTTGCTGGAATTTTGATAGGAATTTCATTAACCTTGCTTGGCAATTTGGCGAGAATTGACGTCTTTACTATGAGTCTCTCAATCCGTGAACACAATGTGTCTCTCCGTTTATTTAGATCAACTTTTATTTCTTTCATTTGTGTCTCATAGTTTTCAGAATACAAGCCCTGCACGTTTTGTTAGATTCACATCAAAGTGTCTCATTTTAGGGAGGGGCTATTGTAAAGTGTATTGTATTTGTGATTTTGGTTTCCACATGTTCATTGCCAGCATATAGAAACACAGTTGATTTTTGTGTGTTAATCTTTTTTCTTTTGACCTTGCGGAACTCACTTATTCTAGGATTGATTGATTGATAGTGTGTTTAGACCATTTCCATTTATAATAATTATTAATATATTAGGGCTTAGGTCTGCCATTTTATTTTTTGTTTTCTGATAGTTCTACTTTTTGTTTTTCTTTGTATTTACTTCCTGTGGGTGATGTGAACATTTAAAAAATCCCAGTTTGACCTTCATGGTGCTTTTTTGTATATCTTCTCATATATAATAGCTTTTTTTAGTGATTGCTTGGGTGTTATACCCACATAACTTTTCAGTCTAGCTGTTAAAATTTTAGTAGTTTGAGTGAAGTATAGAGACTTTTCTTCTCTTTATGGCCTTTACATACATTGAGAACTGCTTTAGATAGACATCATTACAAATTTTGCTTTGTCAATCATAATTTAGTAAATTAAAGAGGAGAAGGAAAGTCTATTTTGCTTACTCATATTTTTGTTCTTTCTTTTTTTTCTTCCTGATGTTCTTATATTCCTTCTTTTATCATTTTCTTTGTGTTTAGTGAAATTTATTGTCATTCTTTTATGAAAGATCTGCTGGTGACATATTCTCATAGTTTTCCTTTATCTGAGGATGTCTTGATTTCCCCTTTTTCCTGAAGGATATTTTCACATTTCACAACTCAGAATTCACAGTTCTTTCCTTTCAGTAACTTGGAAAATGTGCCACTTTCTTCTGGCCTTGATGGTTTCTGATGAGAAACCCACAATTCATTTGAATTGCATTTTCTTCTACGGCTAACTGGTCCTTTCTCTCTGGCTGCTCAGAACTTTTCTTTTGTTTTGGTTTTTAGAAATTTCACTATGATATTGTGGATTTCTTTGGTTTTACTCTGTTTGAGCCTTGCTCAGCTTCTTGAATATGTAACTTTATATGCTTTTCTCCAAATTTGGGTAATTTTCTGCCATTTTTGGGGGAATAATTTTTCAGGCCCACCCCTTTTCTCCTCTCTTTCTGGGACCCTAATGACATAAATATAAGCTCTTTAGTTATAATCCCACATGCCCCTGAATCCCTTTCCATATTTTTTTTCAATGTATTTTCTTTCTGTTGCTCACAGTGGATAATTTCACTGATTTTTCTCCTCTATCTTTTGCATTTTGCTGTTTGAGACCATCTATTGCATTTTCATTTCTGTTTTTGTTTTTTTAGTAATAAAATTTCCATTTTGTTTTTTTTTTATATCTTTGGGGTTTTTTGCTGAAACAAATTTATTTTCATTTGTTTCAAATTTCTTTGTGCTTGCTATTTGGAGCATTTTTATGACGGCTTCTCTGAAATTCTTGTCAGAGTATTTCAACTTCTGTGTCATTTTGATGTTAGTTTTTATTGTCTTTTCTCACTCAAGTTGAGGTCTTCTTAGATGCTGGTTTATTTGAATCCTGAGCACTTTAGCTATTATGTTATGGGACTCTAGATATTTGTTAAATCTTGTGTTTTTGCAAGCCTCCTCTGACACCATCCCAGCCATGAGTGGTTAAGGTACTTCAATACTGCTGTGTGTTCAGTCTCCTGAGGGGTGTCCACTGACACTGGGAGTGGGGAGGGGCTCATACTGCTCAGTGAAGCTGAAATTCCAGGCTGCTCTACTTTACCACCATTTTGGAGAGGTTTGGGGGGAATCTTATTCTACCCCAGTGAGAGTGGAAGTTAGGCTCTCCACTCAACCTTTGCGGGTGGGGATGAATTGGGGGGCTGCAGCATTTTCTGTGGTGTTTGGCTAGAGTAGAATGGCTATTGTCACACACTTTTCTATCTTGTGAGACTGCCCCAATTCTGGTCCTTCAGCTACAGAAAACAGGCTATTTTTGTCTGTACCTCCTGGCATTTCCAGGTTGCTACCTTCCCTAGCTCCCAGGCTGGGATATATGAGGCCGAAAGAAAACCCAAAGAACTCACCATCATATCATTCTTTGGGTTCTAAGGTCCTTAGCCAGTCTTCCTTTTTCTCTTTATTTTTCAGCCTTATGTTTGCTTTATAATGTCTAGGTTTTCAGGCTGTACTCAGCAGGAGGAATAGGTATAAATATATCTACTCCATCATTGTGGAAGTAGTTCTCTGTCATTTTGGGTTTGGTTTTTGTTTTTGTTTTTTGTCATTTTGTTTTTCATGTATTTTTTCTAGGCAGTTTACTACTCATTTTTAATTTTATCTCATCCCATATCTTTATATTTAGATAAGGAAAGTCAGCTCACTCACACTGATTTCAAAGACTGATACAGAGCAATTAATTTCTTCCATCTTGTTTACTATTTTGTACTTTGTAGTGATTGTTTTTCTTTCGTTTGTTAATTAAATTAGATAAAGTTTTGTTTCTCTTTCTTGAGCTGTAGTCCCTCTTACTTGGATATTCTATTATGCATCTCCACTGAACTTAGAATGGCTTTTTATCTTAAGTGGTCCATGGCTAATAAGTGCAGAGTTCTATTGTTCTTCTGTGAATCTTCTGAGATCCTGGGGCAGTTTCATCTTGGGACACAGAAGTTATGGCTTCTCAGTCAGGTTTATGGAGGAGGTCCACATGCTGTGCCTCTTTGAAAGAACATCAGAAAGTTAAGTTGCAGGGGCTAGCAGAGGAGGTGAACCATGTTAACTGTCGGGACATCTGAATATAGCTAGATGTCTTCTCTGGGCATGATGTCAATCTCTGTAAGTTAGAGCAATGACAGCACTCAAACCTCACACCATGGTCATCTAATTCTGTTCCATATTAAATGAACCCTCTGGTCACAGCCCAAAGGGATCTTGGAGAGTCCCCTTTGGGTAAGGAACATAATTTCAAAGAAGGCCCTTTGGCCTTCAAGCTGGTTCTTCTTAAAAGGTGACACGAGGGCATGACCTAGAATCTCAAAGAATCTCAAGTGTCTGTCTTTTGAGGACAGGCTTCCCTTATCCATCATAATGGTTTGGTGGATGGAGATGGAGTGCCTGGGCCTGGAGCCACCTGGGCTGATAGGATATCGAGTTAATTGTCTCCACTTGGTACTTGTCTGTCATTCCTGCTGTCTTCCAAAGGCCCCTTATATTTAGACCATAGTTGGTGAAGAAAAAGAGTTGTGGCAATTTTTATATTTATTTATTTGTTCTTATTATTTTTTTAATTTTTGATTTATGGCAATTTCTAATTTTATTTTTTCTGAAGCAGCACCACCTCTAGAAGGCTGTGCCTCACAAGTCCAAGACATTCACTCAAGTGAGGTCAGATGCAGGAGGTTGAATTAGCTGTGTATGTACCCCACCTGACTGAACACTTGCTCAATCTTTCTATGCCTCAATGTCTCCTGGAGGGTTTGTTGTCAGCGATCCCTGATTAACTAAGAAATCACATGGAAATGTATCCCAGCTTTGACAAGGGATCCATGAATCTGTCGTATTGGTCTGACACAGTGATCATTTTCCTGTTGGATGCTAACACACAAAAGAGTACTACCAAAGTGTGTCTTAAATGCAGTGAATCGACTTCATCTCCATGGAGTCCTTCTTTCAAATAGAAATATCTCACTTTTACATATAAAATCAGTTCCTAAAGAATTTTAGAATCTTAATGTCTATGGCAGCAGAACTCTAAGAAACTTGAGAGAGACAAGCCCTCCTATTTCACAGTAGGAAAATCTCCCAGGAAAATGACTGGCTCAGGGTCTCGTGGCCCCCTGCCCAGAACACTTTCCTCCAAACCCAGGAGATCACTGGCCTTTTGGTGCTAGATGGCTGCTCACAGAGCTTTGATGGGAGATTCTCATATTGAAGGGATGAGAACAAGGCAGTTTCACACCAAGAAAATACCATTTTCCCTCTGCCTGGTCCTTCCCCTCTGAGCTCAGTCTCACACTGTGCTTTGTCCATGACCAGAACTTTATCCTTGGAACCATTTTATGGGTTCTCATTCAATGACTCAGCATACCATTGTTGAATATTTGCTCATTCTTCTTTCTCCCTACCTTCCTTCCACAATTTTTTAAAGCTCCCGAGGGCTAGAAATGCAGCAATGAAGAACACAGACCAAACTCCTTTCCTCATGAAGACTTGCATTCTAATTTTGGAAGACATAGTATAAAGACATAAATGAGGAAAATGTAATGTGTCAGGTGGTAGTGAATGTTAGAGAGAAGAGCAATCAGGGGAAAGAGATAAGGAGAACTGGGGAAGGCGCTCACTGCTCACTATTTGAGCAAAGAACAGGAGGTGAGACAGAAAATCTGATGGATAGCTGGGTGAAGAGTATACAGGGGAAATAGCCAGCGCCAACCCCTTGAGCTGGGAGCATTCCTGGAATGTCAGCAAGGAGACCATTGTGAGTAGGGCCAGGTGAGCAGTGATCAGAGTGGTAGGACAGAAGGGAGAGAGGTGAAGGGATGGGGTTTGGGGACTGAGTGGCAAGGGCTGGCTGGTCATGTACACGTTACAAGAAAATGTAAGGATTTCAACTTTTATCCTGCATCTAATGAGGAGCCATTGAGCAAGGAATGCCATGTGGGTTTTTGTTTTAACAAGTTTACTCTGGCTGCTGTGTGGAGTGTGGAGTAGATGGCCAGGGGCAGAAGCAGGGACACCAGTTAGGAAGCTACTGCAGAAATCCAGGGAAAGGGTGGTGGTGTCTGGACCAGGGAGGAGGTGAAGATAAGTGGTCAGGTGCTGGATGTAGTTTGGAAGTAGAAATGAGAGGTCATGTTGACCGATTATGTGGAGGGTAAAACAGAGGAGTAAAAGATGACTCTGAGAGCTGTCTGAGCAAGTGGAAACTCCTGTTAGCAAGTTGTAAAATTCAGGATACAACTGGTCATTGATAGATCTTATTTTAAAAACCTGGATTTATGGCTTTTCTAGAACAACTTGAAGACTGACATCAATGGGTCCAAATACTTGCACGGCAATAATCTGCCGAAGGTGATTGATGTTCTCTTCATGAATGGGGCAAGTGATTTCCAAATCGCCACTGTCCCCCCCAACCCTTATTGTTACATCCACCTGCTTCACTCATTATATTTCTAAATTGCCTGCCTGATCCTTGTTGTCATTTGATTCTGTAGATTGTGTGTCCCAGGTGCTGTATTAGACACCTCCATGTGAAATTCTACATATACTTTCTGTTGAGAACTCTGACTCTCACTTGTGTTTCTAGGGCCGCACCAGTAGGGGTGATGTAAAGGTTCTGCTCCTCCCACTTTGCAGGAGCTCCAGTCCCCTTCATCTCTTTCCCCACCATTCTGGGATACCTGTGCATTTTCTGGACTGCCGTGTGGTGTCTGTCTTTTCCTGTCTCTCTTGAGCCTGCACATCTCTCCTGGGGCCTGTGATATGTCCCATCGTGTTGATCGGCTAGAATCAGTGTTGCTCACACCTCCCGCATTCAGTCGGGACATGGCCTTCTTGCCAAGTCCCTGAATCATTCCGAGTCGATTTCCATCGTCTTTTCCTTAGGATGAGGAACCAAGATGCTCCTTGATTCTTCTTAGAGACAGTCCTTGACAGTCCTTCTCTGTAGTCCTCCAGATGTGCCATGGCTGAAACAGCCCAGGCTGGAGCTGAGACCCTGCTGTATGACTTTTTGTTCTACAAATGGAAAGAATGGAAAATTAACAATGGAAAATAACAAATCCTTACAAGAGCTAATAGATTATAGTTACATACTTTTAACCTCAGCATCTCAGTAAATGAACATTTTTCCACAGTGTTTATCAGAGGTCTAGTTCCATGATATTTCTAGAAAAAGTGCTCCTTTACCAAGTAATTATTATCTGCTACTCAGAGACCTAGAAAGCACATCAGTGTATTTGGAGCTCAGTGAGCCTGGCAGTAAAGATGTCAGGTATCCTGACTTAATCCAGCTTGTCCCTGAATTATGGATTGCTTTCATTTTGGAACACATTTTGGAAACAATGTTTTGTATATTCAGGACAACCCTGGAGAAAACACTTAGGCTTTGAGAGGTGAAGTTTTTTCTCTCCCAGGAGCCAGAATATGTGTGAAAGTGTGAAAAATAGCCCACATCTTCCAGCTCCAAAACTGGTTCTTTTGCCAGGATATCATATTATCAGTTCATTCTGAAAAAATTCTGCTCCCTTAACATACATATTCCCATCAGTAACAACTCAATTCAGCAGTGGTTGCCAGGGGGCTGGAGGAATACTTTGAAAAGTCCCCCAACCCTTGTCTAAGAATTGGGATAACTATATTTACAGGTCTACCCGCCTCAAAGTCACTTTACTATTATTACTTGTTACATGTGTTATATGTAGTATAAGTATTAATTACACTTGAATCAATAACTTTTACTTATTTTTTTATTTTATTTTTCAGAATGATGTGTGTTTCTTAAAAAGAAATTAGGGAAAATTGAAAAAGAATGAAGAAAACAACTACTTCAACATAGAAATAACCGTGTTAACATGGCCGTGGTAAGTGTGGACACACATGTCCGGGTCCATGTATGCATGCTATTGGGATAATTCACTGTCTATATTTATGTCATGATTTCCCTTTAGTTTACCATCATGTTGTGAGAATGTTCACCTCTCATTACACACTCTTCGAGAACATGCTTTTAATGGCTGCATGATGCTCCCTCTTCTGAAGGTGCCATGTTCTACTTAGCGATTTGTGGTAGTTGTGCCATGGGTTCTCCATGCCATTTCCTCCCCCTGGGCACTTGGGAAATCTATGCTTCCAGACCTCCTTTGCAGTGTGATTGGACCAACAGGTTGAGTTCTGTACAATAGGATGTGGGCAGAAGTGAGGATGCCACTCCTATGCCTGGCATAGTGCTCTAGGCTTATCAGTGATGGCGGACGGCAGGTGGCAGATGGAAACAGCCTCTATCTGAGAGTCACTACTTGGGGGAAAGCTGCCTGGAGATGCCCAATCTACACCAAACTTTCAGTGAGAAGCAAGCCTTCATTGTGTTGAGCTACTGAAATCTCGACATTTACTTGTTATTGCTATGTAGCTTAACATACACGAGTGCATCACTACATTTATGGCACAGTTGAGCTTATTTTCAATTTCTTATTTAAAAAGTAAATCTTCAATGACTATATTAAAGCATATACTTTTGTTTATATCTCTGACTACCATCCTTGAATATATTCTGATTTTTGGAAAATGTGTACCAATATACCGCCCCCCCAATACAAACAAAGTTCTGAGTAAGCATCAGAACTTGACCTTATCAAAATTGTTTATTACTTAAACTGTTGGTTTTATAGAGTGAAAATAGCATCTCATTGTTTTAATGTTCACATTTCTGGTAAGTTTGAAAACATCCTTTCCTAAGACCTCTCTGGGAAGAGGGGTGGGTGCTCCTGGATGGTTGAAGTTGCCAGGCATGAGCATCTCCTTGCCTCTCCAGCTTCCAGTGTCTTCCATCTCCATGAATTCGGACTTCTTTGGTTGAACTCCACCTATGAAGAAAGGTGCCTTTGAATCTGTCTTACAATTAATTGCCTTGTCAGTAGCCTGGATGAGCCTTGCTGTGTCTAGATGGAAATAAAGATACCTGTTCTTCCCATTTTGCATCTCTTTGAGAGAAAATGAAGCTCTCTTGGTTTTCTTGGTGATTCAGGAAAGGCATAATGGACCCTCACTGAAGATACAAGGAACTCTTGGTCTCTTGGGTGGGGTGGACAGATGCATATATCACAACAGACCCCGCGATGTGCCAGAAGAAAGCCAACCAAAGGGTTGTAGAAGCACAGAGGAGGGGGGGCCAGTTCTGCCTGGGGGGCCAGAACATTCAAGCTGGATCGTGAAAGTGATGTTCGTGGTGACATCTGAGCTTGATCTCTGGTCTGGGTCCCAGGTTGGGCCTCATCTTCCCTGACTATTCCCATGGCAGCCCTTCTAATGGAGTACACAAGCCAGGTTTTCCCGTGCTGAAAGGTGATCAAATCAGACGAATCGTAAATCTACGGCTGTTGTTTTGTCAGCGTGTGTATTTTTATAGAAAGGAGCAAATCTCTGCTGAGCCAGCCAGATAATCATCTCTGCTTTTCCTTACGTGTTCAGAGCTATGAAAGAACGCCTTGGGCGGAGACCTGGTTTTAATCACCTTTGATTAACACAGAAGCTTTTGAAGGCAAAGGTGCTTTCTGTAAACTGTGGCAGGGTCCCAAGGCAGTAACATTTCAGACCTTTTCCCAGGATGTGAAATGTCTAGAGCAGGG
Organism: Eumetopias jubatus; assembly: GCF_037043125.1. NCBI lineage: Eukaryota > Metazoa > Chordata > Mammalia > Carnivora > Otariidae > Eumetopias > Eumetopias jubatus. Next base: position 39,983,484 of record NW_028274823.1, on the reverse strand, counting down.
CCAAGGTATCAAGCCCATGGAGACAATCTACTGCATGGGGAGTTACTTTAATGCCTCTGACTCATTCCTCCAAGAAGTTTTTTGGTCTTATTATTATTATTTTTTTCACTCTTGAAAAATTGCAGGCCATGCAGAGCTATAGACTTCTGGGTCCAAGGAATGTGCTTTTATTTAGTACAAAAGGAGAGCTTTTAGGAGAGATTTAGGGAAGCCAGAGAAATTGCTGGGAATGGTCCCAGAAATGATTAAGAGTCTGGAAAGATCAAGCCTAGAAAAAAAAAAAAAAGAGAGGGTTCGGGGGACTTCACTGGAGACAGTGGGGAAAGTCACTCACTGCCCTCAAGAAAACTCAGAGTTAAAACACGAATCGTGGTCCCCCTGCCCAGAGGCTTTGTTAGGAGTTGTCTGGTTGGTTGGGATGTAGGAAACCTGGGGCATGCAGGCAGGATGTAAGGATGACTCTTGCAGGGCTTTAAGCTGGGTTGATAATCCACGCTTTGACCTGGCTTATGTATTAACCATTTTAGAGACAATGTAGGTAAACTGATACCTGACTTCTGGAGACAAGCCTTTGAGGAGCACAGGAAGGATGAGAAGGAACTAGCATATGCTTTGATACGTTGCTTCCAGAAGGCTGTAACTTGGAGCATAAATCTCTGTTTGCAAAGGCCTTGAGTTAACACTGAATGAAATAGGCTCTTGGAGCCTGGACTGGCTAAGAAAGTCATGGTGAATATATTCTCTCCATTTCTTCTCAAGTTCAGGCAGCATCAGGCACACGCCCGCTGAATGGGCTTCCAATGCTTCTCTCATTTCAGAGGAAGAGTTTTCCCTTGGAAAATGCAGCCAGGGCTAAGAGTTTGTCTTTGGCGTGGGTTTCCCAGAGACCTCAAGCTCCTGATGCTCCTCAGACAGGGAGTCCTGATTAAGAATTTTGGCTCTCTGATTTGCCTTCCGTTGATTCACTTTGCTGAGCCCAGGAGATTCTGCAGCATCAACCCACTCAAGATTGTCCAGGAGAGCCCATTCGCAATTTTTCCCACACAGCAAAGAGCTTCCCTTTAAAACAAAACGTATCAGAGTCTTCCCCACTGGTGAGAAGTAGGAGAAAATATTCAAAGACAGGAGTCCATGAACATCATCAAGAACCTAAAACCATCTGTGTTCCATGTAGTGTACAGTCTTCTCAGGATCATTTAGTCTCAAAAGTATCACTTTCAGAAGGAGCTAAAGGGGAAAGCAGAACCTGCCCTCCCCCCACCACACACGCAATGGATGGTCTCCCTGGATGTTGTTCCGAAGGCTGGGAGAGCTCTCCCAAGCCTCTCTATGACCTTCACACTGCTTTTTATTCAGTTGTATTTATTTTTCTTCCCAAGATTCTGGAAATCAAAGTCACCTGGATTGAGACGTAGCACCCCACTTTCAAATATGTGACTCAACAGCATTTGCAGGCTGGTTTCTGTCAAACTGATGGACGTGTCCAGCCAGCAGATGTCCAGCCCACAGAAACGTTGAGGGCAGGGCAAGTGTTCTATGAGGTTACAGTCTGTGACAATAAGAGCTTCAAGCCAGTAGCAGGTGTGTCAAAGTTGGCCTGCAGACACTTGGAGATTCTGGCCCACTGGGCCTCCATGTCTTTGCACCTGTGGGCCTGGCAGCATTGCCCAAGCATGTTTGCTCTCCTACATTCCTCTGGCTTCTGGCTTCTCTGCACATTCCCTGACCCCGGGTCTGCAGGCTGCCTGTTTGTCCTCTCAGACCATTCAAGGTTATACTCTCAATGGTAACATTTTAAAATCTATTTAATGTATTTTCTTTTAGAGAGAGGGGGCAGGTTTAGAAAGAGAGGGAGAGAGAGAATCCTAAGCATGTTCCACGCCCAGGGTGGAGTACAAAATGGGGCTGGATCTCAGGACCCTGAGATCATGACCTGAGCCGAAATCAAGAGTCGGATGCTTAATGGACCAGGCCACCCATGCACCCTATTTTATGTGCTTTTCTATATAAAGTAATATGATCACATCATACAATGTTTTGGAAAATAGAGGCAAGATTGACATAATCACTCCAAATCTCAGTGCCATGTATAAACACCATCATCGCTTATTCCAGGAATTTTTCTTGTAATTGTTCTTACATGAAAGAATTATTTTTATGTCCTTGATTTTATTTAATATTAGACTATGTTTTCTATGTTGCTCTATAGTTTTGTTGAGCACCGCTTTTAATTACTTCATAATATTCCATAGAACTGTGTGTCATTATTTACTTAGCCTTTCCAGTGAGTAATGAGAAATACTGCTGTGATGAACAGCATATGTGTAGTTAATTTTTTCATATTTAGGTTAGGTATTAAAAGTTGTACAAATATTTGTATCCGCTTTATTACATATTGGCAAATTGCTTTGCAAGAAGATTGTACCAATTACAACGCTACCAGGAAATATAAATATACAAAGCTTATAGCCAGTTCTGGGTTTGTTTATGAATTAATTTATTTACTAAGTGAATTTAGGTAGGGAAAAATGGCACATCCAGAGTCTGTAACATTTGAAAGCCACTCCCAGCATGACATCTGGAAAGTCTGAAACAAAATCGGACAGTGGATCATTTATTAATATTGTTGCTGTGCTGAGCTGCATCTTTCATGGTGGGGAGAGTACCTGCCATTGACCAACAGCTCATTCACCTCTCTGCCTATTCAGCTGCTCCCGCCTGTCTTCCATATCTGTCACGCTTCACAAAGAATTGAATATATAGCATAACAAAACAATGCACATCACACAAGAGTGTGCTGATGAAATGGGAAAATAAAGATGGGAAGGTCAGGAGGAGTTAGAGCCTTCATGGTCCACAGACCTCCAGGGATGACTGCAAAGGTGGTGCCCAGTTTCTAGTGGCCAAAGAGAGGAGACAACCACGGCTGGTTACATCAGGGTCCATGAGGCAAAGCGAAGCCATCTGCTTAGGGAAAGTACAATGATGCTGGGTACAAATCAGGAGAGACTTTCTCTGTGGTGCCAGTGATGAGGCTGCCCATCAGCCCATGCAGAGCACCTCTTGGAGGCTGCTTCCTGTGAGCCCACTGTGTGCCCTAATGTCCAGCCCAATGCCCAGGTCACTAACCCAGTGCCTCTCAGGGTCTTTTGCTAGAGGAGAACATACCATAAGGATGGAACCAGGTGGGGGGTCTCAGCTGGTTTGGCTCAATCTAGGAATCTTTTGGAGTATTTGGAGAAATGGATAAACAAGAGCCTCTAAATTCTCCATAAACTTTGCTTTGCCCAGCCACATTTTGATCGAGTCCAAGAGGTAGTGAGGTTATGACAGTGGGGCTGGACAAGCCCCTAATACAGTAAGTCCCTCTGGTTGGTTGGTAAAAGCTTGAGAACCAAGCAGCCTTTGTGTGGGCACATTGCATATCTTCCTGTCAACATCCACTGCACGCATGATGGTCCTTGAAGGGAAGAAAGGTCTCTGTCTCTGCTCAAAGGTGAGTCAAGGGAGAAAGCATAGGGAGGGTCAAGGTTCTCCTCAAAGGAAGTGAGAAAAAATGGGGACAAGGACTTAGGTGAAAGTGTCAGCCCACATCAGTGGTTGTCCAGGTGTGGTCCCCAGGCCCGCAGCATCAGGATCACTGATGATCATTGGCGATCCTTAGAAATGAAGACTGAGAGTCAGAAATCCTGCAGGTGAGCCCAACACTCTGTGTTTTACCAAGACCGCCATGATTCTGAAGTTGGCTAAATTTGAGAACCACCAGCCTAGGTACTGAGGAAGGATTGATTAACTTGGAACGTGGTAAGCTGGTGGAGGGAGCACAGTGGAGCTAACAGATCAGGGAACGTGGAGACCTGTCCTCCACATTCCGTGCTAGCTCTGATGGGAATTCACGGTGTAACCTTAAGTAGGTTGATGCAGCTGGCTCATGAAAAATGGGTCTACCAACCTCTGCTTTCCTACTCCATGTTGTGACGAGAAATGAGAAAAGCCTTTGGAGACTATACAATATTATCTAGATATGATGTATGTTTAAGGTAAGTGTTTAAAACTATTTAGAATCAAACTGACAAAACCACATTTTGTTTCTTTTAAAAGGACACTGTACTCAGAAACACTCAATAAAAATTTATGGAAAAACAGAGTGGATGAAGTGAATAGGTCAATAGAAGTATGCGAAGCTGGATGCCACATCATGGCATGAGGTTTCCCTCCAATGCTGCAGGTGGGTGACCGGTGTTGGTGACAGTAGTACCTGCAGAGGCAGCAAGGAAAGCAGGTGGCGAGTTGAGGGCTGTGGCCTGTAGAAGCGGGTGGGCCAGGCCGCCATTCCCGAGAGAGGGTGCTGGAAGGTGAACAAAGGGGGGGGGAGGGCGACGTTGCCTTCAATCTTGGAAATGCTGATTTGAGAGCTCCTGCGGGAAGCATCAAGACAGTGATGGGATCTCCAAATCCAGAGCTGAGGGTAGGGGCCTGGCTGGAGGTATACATCTGTGTGTCATATGACTGTGGAGGATATATGATACTGTGTGGCTGGATGGCGTCCCTCATGACAAGACTGCGGAGTGAGAAGAGAAAGCACAAGGAGCTCCCCTTGAGCAGTGCCCATGTTGACTTAGGGGCAGAGGAGGCCGAGCCTGTGCAGCAGGAAGAAGACAGAGGACGGGGAGGAAGATGGAAGGCCACAGACCTTGGCAGTCTTGGAAAGTGACTGTGGTTTCCATGTCATCCTTTCCGAGGCACCCGCCCTGACCACTGTGCTGCTCGTCACAATCCACACGTGGCCTTTGGCCTCCTGAACTATGCCTCCTGCCTGCCATGCCAGGTTCTCAGTTTTGTACCACTCTGTTGTAACTAGGATGTAAATTCCACGAAGTTGGAGGATTTTGTCTTTTTAAATCCATGCATTCTAGAAGGGCTGGGGCACAGCAGGTGCTAGGTGCGGGAAGGAAGGGCAGCGTGAATGAGGCCCCAGCCAAACTGGAATGAGTCTCCCAGTGAGTAGGAGATGAGGGGACAGAGACCGAGACACAGAAAGAATAGACGCCCTGCGAGACGTTCGACTGTGGGAACAGGAAAACCGAGAGAGGTAAATGGAGGGTTTGGGAGTGCTTGAAGGAGGGGTTCTGGTTGCAGTTTGTTTAGGGCTAGATATGAGAGTACCCCAAAGTCAATGAACTGGAAGGATTCAGTTGAGAGGAAGAAGTTTGAGTTAGGAGAGAGAAAGGATAAGTATCAAGGTATTGTTTCTGAGAAGATGTAGGGGAGAGGGCTTGAAACTGGAGGGGAGACCTGAGTGGGGGGTGGTGTTTCCACAGATGGACACAGAGGCTGGAAAGCCCATTGGTATAGATAAGGAAGATATCAGTGTTCTTTTCCAGGGGCTTCTGTGTTCTTGCTGAGCAGGGGAAGAGGGTTGCATTCTGGAGCAGGGGGAGAGGGGGCTTTCAGGAGGACTGAGGCATCTGGTCTGCACAATCGTTGAGAGGAAAGTAAGCGCCTGGCTGGGGGAGGGCCGGGGGAGCTCAGCCTTCTCACAGAAGTGGCCTGTCCATAGGCACCGATGGCTCTCGGGATTTTGCAGAAGACAAAGAGGCAATAGCTCTGGGGCCTGGTCTTCGCGTGACAGAAAAATGTTCAGAAGACTATAGTACACATGGGTCACGCATGATACACCATGATATCTCACAGCACGCTGCCACATCGTCTCTCTCCCATCCTGTGCTTCCTGGCTACCAGCCACATGCCTTCTGACTCAGCAGGGCCATCTCTGGACACGCCCTGCCTCTGCCAAGCTTGGTGCCCATGGCTCCTTCCAATTTCCTTCCTCCGGCTCTCTGTGTCTGCGGCTTTGACCAGCGGTGCTCCCTGAAGTCTGCCCCTACGCTTCACTCCTGGTCACATGGAGTGTGAGCACCTGGACCGGCGACCAGATCCCCCGCAGTCCTGCTTTGCCTCCTGTTGGTCTGGTAGGGAGTTACTTCAGTCCGTGAAAAGTTAACCAGGTTATTTTGAAAATTAAGAATTTTGATGAGAGGGGCGCCTGGGTGGCTCAGATGGTTAAGCGTCTGCCTTCGGCTCAGGTCATGGTCCCGGGGTCCTGGGATGGAGTCCCACATTGGGCTCCCTGCTCCTTGGAAGCCTGCTTCTCCCTCTGCTTCTCTCTCTCTCTCCCTCTGTCTCTCATGAATAAATGAATAAAATCTTAAAAAAAAAGAATTTTGATGAGATATTTTGAAGAAATATAAGAGGGGTGGAAGCTGGGAAGGAAATAAGGGTGGGGGATATTGTGTGGGGTAATGAAGTGAGGATCAGGAACAGTATAGGCCTTTACCAGTGTGAAGGATGGTATTTTGAGTAGGATTGTGTTCTTCCCCCGCCAAAGGATGTGTTAGAGGCCTCAGAATGTGGCCTTATGTGGAAATAGACTTTTCACAAAAGTAATCAAGTTAAAATGAAGTCATGAGTGTGGGTCTTAATCTGAAAGGACTGGTGTCTTTATAAGAACAGGAGACTTGTAAGTAAGTAAGTAAGTAAGTAAGTAAGTATGTAAGTAAGTAAGTAAGTAAGTAAGTAAGTAAGTAAGTAAGTAAGTATGTAAGTAAGTAAGTAAGTAAGTGAGTAAGTAAGTAAGTAAGTATGTAAGTAAGTAAGTATGTAAGTGAGTAAGTAAGTAAGTAAGTATGTAAGTAAGTAAGTAAGTAAGTGAGTAAGTAAGTAAGTGAGTAAGTAAGTAAGTGAGTAAGTAAGTAAGTGAGTATGTAAGTAGGTAAGTAAGTAAGTAAGTAAGTAAGTAAGTAAGTGAGTAAGTAAGTAAGTGAGTAAGTAAGTAAGTGAGTATGTAAGTAGGTAAGTAAGTATGTAAGTAAGTATGTAAGTAAGTAAGTAAGTAAGTAAGTAAGTATGTAAGTAAGTAAGTAAGTAAGTGAGTAAGTAAGTAAGTGAGTAAGTAAGTAAGTGAGTATGTAAGTAGGTAAGTAAGTAAGTAAGTATGTAAGTAAGTAAGTAAGTAAGTATGTAAGTAAGTATGTAAGTAAGTAAGTAAGTAAGTATGTAAGTAAGTATGTAAGTAAGTAAGTAAGTAAGTAAGTAAGTATGTAAGTAAGTAAGTATGTAAGTAAGTAAGTAAGTAAGTATGTAAGTAAGTAAGTATGTAAGTAAGTATGTAAGTGAGTAAGTAAGTAAGTGAGTAAGTAAGTAAGTGAGTAAGTAAGTAAGTGAGTATGTAAGTAAGTAAGTAAGTAAGTAAGTAAGTATGTAAGTAAGTAAGTAAGTAAGTAAGTAAGTAAGTATGTAAGTAAGTAAGTAAGTAAGTATGTAAGTAAGTAAGTAAGTATGTAAGTAAGTAAGTAAGTAAGTAAGTAAGTATGTAAGTAAGAAAGTAAGTAAGTAAGTAAGTAAGTAAGTATGTAAGTAAGAAAGTAAGTAAGTAAGTAAGTAAGTATGTATGTAAGTAAGTAAGTATGTAAGTAAGTAAGTAAGTAAGTATGTAAGTAAGTAAGTAAGTAGGTAAGCTCAAGACCATGTGAAGACACAGGAAGAGACCACCCTCTACAAGTAAAGGAGAGAGGACTGGAACAGACCTTTTCTTCACAGCCCTCAGGAGAAACCTACCCTGCCCACATCTTGATTCTAGACTCTTTGCTTCCTGAACTGTAGGACAAGAAACTTCTGTTGCTTAAGCCTCCAGTCTGTGGTACTTCGTTACCATGATCCTAGCAAACAGGGCTGCAGAGAGGGTCCTCAAGGATATGGTGAACACAAACAAAAATGCTGACTCCCTTCCCCTCGTTTCTCAGGGAATACTCTGACAGAGTTGAATCATCTTAGCAGGATTCAAATTTGAATTGCTTCGTCCTGGGCATCACCAATAGGAGTCTCTTCTTCATCTGCTTTGGAAATGAACCTTTCTCATCCCCAAATGTAAGAGTTCAAACTGGTAACACTGAGCCTAGGATGGAGGGTAGGTTGGGGCTGAACTGAATGAGACCATGTCGGTCAAGGTGCTGCAGTTTCTGGCCAGACAGGGCTGAGAAGGTCTGGCACGGCTCATGGTGCACGTGCCTGAGACATGAGGAAGGAAGTCTGCTCTGAAGTCAGAGAGCTGGTCCTTGGTTCTTCAGGACATGACTCTGGAAGAAGAAACACTTCCAAGGATCTGGAAGGTTCAACATTATAAGGAATTGCCTTGTTCGTGAGAAGCCAGAGCAACACCAGTCCTGATATTTAAAATGCTTTCTCTTGGGATGGAAGGTGAATGCATGGTAACGATGAACATATGACAGGGAGAGCAGACACCTCTGCCCAATACCTTCCAAATGTCAGGTCCTGGCATGGACCCATGGGACCCATCAGGTCCCATCCAGGACGCACACCCAAGCTACATTCCACACTGGATCACGGGGCACTGTGGACATGGAGGCCTTTCACGGAGTATTAGATAACCAGTAATTACCGCAAAGTACCGGCTTTTCTCTAAACAGCTCTTTCACTGTGAAAAGAACCAGGTGCCCAAGGCTCTTTTGCACTGCACACGATTAGGCATTTCCAGAAGTCTCTTAATTAGACTAATTCATTTTTTTCTGGAAGTATAGTGGACCTGTTCAGCCTTACCTGAATTCCCTCTTCAGCCTTTTGGGCTTCTCATCAGTTCCCCGGGGGAGGCTAGTTCTTCCATTGGCTGACCTTACAATAGGCTGGTTGGATGCCACCCTCTCAGCTACCCCCTGCCCCACCTCTACCCCAGCTTCCTTAGTGCTAGAGGTTCACTCATTCATTCATTGATTCAATCACAAATGTTCATGGGAGGATTCACTGTGCTCTGGTGCTCCAGTATTTTGGGCTTGAAAACCCTACAACAGGAAGGTGCAGTTCCTTTTTTAATCAAGGAACCTGAGTTTTTGCTTTGTCCTTACTAACTTCTTACGTGGGGCATCATTTATCTTCTCTGAATGATGGGATGGTGGGAAGGTTGTTACAGGGCTATCATAAGAAAAATAAGTAAGGGGATGCCTGGGTGGCTTAGTCAGTTAAGGATCTGCCTTCGGCTCAGGTCATGATCCCAGAGTCCTGGGATCGAGTACGGCATTGGGCTCCCTGTTCGGTGGGAGGCCTGCTTCTCCCTCTGCCTGCCGCTCCCCCTGCTTTTGCTCTCTGTCTCTCTCTCTCTCTGACAAATAATAAATAAAATCTTTAAAAAAAAGGAAAAGAAAAAGAAGTAAGACTTATATAAGAAAATTCATGCGGAATTTGCAAAGACGAAATCAACCGTACAAACAGAGGTTTAAGCTACTATTGCAATTATGTTTTTCAGGATAAAAAAAATAATACCATGGGAGGGAAACATGTCTGTTAAGAGCCACAGAAAGTGGAGATGGGAGAATGACGAGCTCTTTTGCATGAACCAAGCTGAAGTTACACATTGAGTCTGGACCAGATAGGACAAACTGCTGACATCGTGACACGTCTTTACTTTCTGCTGAACTTAAATCTGCTCCGTGAGGTGAAATGATTATTCCCTACTAATTAGAATGGAAAAAGAAACTGCATTTATTCGTAAAAACAAACTTGTGAAAGAAATATGATGAGCGGGTTATTTACATTGGCCTTCAATTATTGGCTTCGGACTCCAAAGCCACTCCCACTTAGGGAGTGAGATCCAGCATCAGAAACGTCACATTTACCAACTTTGCAATTTTCCTAAGGTCCTGGCCCCTGCGTGGGCATTCTTTCTAATGCTCCCAGGAACCACATCAGGTTGGTTTCACAAGGACACTTACAAATTTCATCCATCAAGCAGAGTTAGAGGCAGGCAATTTATTGAGCCCAATTCAAAGGTTGTGAAAGAATCTTTCAGATTTGGGTGCCTTCCACGTCTTTTAAATAAGTTGAACATATCCTTTGGTTCTAAGGAAAACAGCTTGTAAAATGTTTGGGAGCTCTGGGGACATCAAACAGCTCTTGGAGGAGTGCGTTTTAAGGGTTTACTTGTAAAAGAATCAGTAAAAGAAAAGCAAAAACACATGGTTGAAATTCCTCTCAATAATACGAGGTATTTTTGTAGGCATCTTTTCTTTTTCCTGAGGGTTTCAACACATCTTTGAGTGCTTATCCCAGAAATCCTCAAAATAACCCTCCGCTAGACTGACAGTCAAAGAGATGGCTATACTGTAAGTTGTCTTTGTTTGGGGCCTGAGTGCTAGCATACCCTGGGCTCATCAAGAAATGGGTTGGGGAGAAGGGACAGGAATGTCTGTGGAGAAGTGAGCAATTAGGGTGCAGAGGCAGCTAGTTTAGGGGTTCAAGGCTCACAAGCTTATAAACTCCAAGCAGGCGACATGAAGACTTGAACTCAATCTTGAGAATTAAGAATGGAAGGTTGCATGGGGTGAGCAGTTTGAGAACTATAGAGCCTCTTGCTCGCCAGGGCTTTCAAATTCAACCAAAACAACATGCTGGCTAAAGAAAGCAGGTCTGTGGGAAGTAGCTGCCACCAGCCTCACATCCTGCTTCAGACTTACTTCCTTGGCTGTGGATTAGAACAAGAGAGGGAGAGCGACTTCCCAGAAGGCAACAGATAGAAAGTGGTGGTACCTAATACAGTCCTGGGCCTCTTGCATTGTGTTCCATCTGAGTGCACAGGCTGGAAGGGGCCTACAGAACATGGGTGAGGATACACCTGGGTCAAGGTCACATGACCTTGGGCCAAAGACATCACCTTATTTGTGTGAGATTTCTCAACTGTAAGACAGGGGCAATAGGCACTACTTCGCTGACTTATGAGGGTGGACTATTAAGATGGCATGAATTGTGACTGTAACAATCAATTTTTCCTCTCAGACATGACTTTCACAAATGGTTATTGAGTGCCTACTGCATGGCCTGCATTGGGGATGTGGTTGTGAGTCAACGCAGATGCTGTTTCTTCCCTCTGACAACTTGGCGGAGTCCAGCGGGAAGGACTGTTGTTTTTGAAGTGACTCCACAAGCCGGCATGGCCAGAGAGAGTGAGGCTGTGTGTGGAACATTCGGAGCCTCAGACCCATGGAGAACTGAGGAGCAAGGCAGGGCGGGGATGGCGGTGAAGTCACAGGGAACTAAGGATGTGATAGGAGCTTTGCTAATTTCTGATCCCATGACTTTGACCCAGGAGCATCTGCAGGATGCTTGGAGCTGCCCTGCCTCTGTTCTTAGCTCCTTTATGCTGTGCTTCTGCCCACCCACCCACTGCTCTGGTCACAGGGTCCCATCCCATTTCATGACATTCCTGGGGACTCCTGCCAGATCCCTCCCCTCTGGCTCGGCCGTGAGCCCTTGTCCAGATTTCACATTTCCCTCTCTGGCTCCACCTGCCACTGCATAGTCCTAGCCTATGCCTTGTCTGTCCCAGTTCTTGCGGCTGAGACCACATCCCAGCATCACCTGTGAATTCTGTCCCCTCCCTTCTCCTCACTGGGAAATGATACCTGGAAGCCTAACACTCGTTTGGGCAAGAGCCTTGTTTGCATGCAACAGAAACAGACTTTGGCTGATCATATAAAGGAAAGGGGTTTGTTGAAAGGCTGTTGGGCAATGGGAAGGTCATGGAACAGTGTTTAGACAATGGTCAGGCTCAAGAGAAGCTGAGCCATAGGCAGAATGACTGTCCAAATCACAGCCAGAGCTGGTCTAGTGTGACCCCTGTGGCCACACCTCCTCCATCTAGAGGGATAGCACAGTGCAGACCATGCTCACAGGGGCTGAACTCTCTCCTGCTGCCCCCAAGATCCCAGCCTTTTGGGACCAGGGCAAGTCAGCATGGCTTCCTTGTCAAGCCCAAGGAAGGCATCAGAAGTTTCTACTTTCAGAATAGGATGCAGATGCTGCAAGACTGGCCGAATCCTAGCTCCAAAAGCGTGGAGAAGAGACAACTCAGGCCAGATTCTGAGTCTAGAGATTGACTAGGTGATGAGGAGTGAGCCGGAGGGGGAAGGAGAATGATGTCCACCTTCCGGCTTGGATCACAGAGTGATGCTGGTAGCCCTCGCTGATATGGACAGAAGGGGACCAGGCTCGAGGTAGTCACGGGCAAAATAGACATGAGATACTTGTGGGATAATAAACGGGTTGTGGAATTTACACCACACTTGGCACATCATAGATGCTCAGTAAATACTTGCCAAATGAATATATTGACCTGAAGGCTATAGAGAAGATGGGGACTGTAGCTAATGAACAGCCAGGGGCTTATGCAGGAGAGACACAAAAGAGGTGTCCTCTCTGCCATCCCACCAGCGCAAATGGCTCCCTCTCAAGCCAGTTGTTCAGCAGAGTTCGTGCTAACATGCCCTACAATTCCCTTTGGAAGCCCTGGGCTCTTCTGGAGCTCCCTGGGGTCATGGCTTGGCTTTTCGCCCCAAGTGTTACAGTTCCTCTGTGGTAACAAGTTCCTGGAGCCTCCGTCCTTTCTCCTTTCCCTGTTGAACTATTTGGTCACCACTTTCCTGGTACTCTTCCTACTGCTGCTTCCCGAATTTTCCATGGAGTTCCACGAACACCAGAAAAGAAGGAGTTCCTGTAGGCTTTTGGGAGACAGCAGGTTGGGCACGCATAAAATTTCTTTGAAGTTTCCTGCCCTATTTAAAAAAAATCGTGTTGACTATGTTTTATATTCTGCTCTGTAAGATATTTGTTTTAAAGTAAAAGGCCAAGACTTTACTTTTTTTTTTTTTTAACCACTGAAGAACATTGACATTCCTGAGTCATGTGTGTTCTGTAGCTCCAAACACAGCGGCATGGCTCCAGCCCCGGCTGCAGCATGGGAGGAGGTGGCGGTAGCTCTCCCCTTGGCCCCCCTGCGTCCCGCAGATAGGACAGTGCACCAGTCCCCTGTTTTCATCTTCCATGGTGGCTCCCACCCGGAACGTGCCAAGTAGACAGATGTTTATGAGGCTGTTGCATTTAGACAGGGCCAAAGAAGCAGATCTATGGGGCCACAAACATCAGAACTCTAAGGGATCTTAGTGGTTTCCTAACCTCAGGAATGGAAGATGCATGCGCCTTGGATCTTCTGTGCCCGAAGTGGATGAGCTCTGTCACTATCCCAGCCCACTGCCCTTAGTGCCTTAGAGCCCTTCCCCACACAGCATTCTGGGGAGAGAGGGCCACGTGCACAGAATTAACCTACTTGTTAGCCTCCAGATGGTCGAACCCTCACCATTTTACTGAGAGGGATAGGGAGGCCGAGGGAAGCTGGGATTTCCAAGGGCTTCCTGATGCAGTGTCTAGACTGGAGCCTGGTCTCCTGATGTCCAATTTAGTCCAGTCTGAACTGTACAGCTCAAGGGAGGGGCATGACTCGGGCCAGGGATCAGCCTTCCCTCCCTGTCAAACCCTCTTAAATGGCTCTAACATGGTCCTCTGTGTAGAATTCAAGGTGAGATGATTGAAGTCTCTCGCTGAAATGCTGAACACATGAAACAGCCATAAATTGCCTAATGAACTGAAAGAATAATATTCCGTTTGTTAAGGGAAAGGAGATGGGACTTCATGCTACTTTATAATAACGGATAATGTTCATCGGGACCCTACCCTTCTTCATCATAAATGAAATGTAGAATAAGTTCCCATAGCTGAGACTCAGGGAGGCAACAGGGAATAGTGGAAAGAACATTGGCTCTGGAGAAAGTCATATCCAGTTGCATCCTTGCTCCAGCACTGACAAGCTGAGTGACCTTGGACAAGTTACTTAACCTCTCTGAACTCAGTGTCTGTCATCTATAAAATGGGAATAATATCTACCTCAGAGAAATAGTGTGATCATTAAATGAAATAATATGTAAAATGTCCGGGATCTAAAGGACATCTGACTAAGAAGAGCCTGTGATTGTCTCATTCCTTTTTCAAGAGAATCTGTTTTTCTAGAACACTGGCACTTGGGTCTAAGCACACCTGTGCATTCTAGATCACTTAGCAGGCTATCCCCGGGCACTCATGAACTACAATAAAGAGTCTACACATGCTAGAGATACTGGTATAAGACAAAATGAGCTGTGTATTTTTTGATTGAAATAGGTCAGTGAGAGGAAAATGATACGAAACAAATGTGCAAAGAATGCGGGAAATGGAGAGAAGCTCAGCTTGGAAAGGAAGGCGGAATGCAGTGCCGCCGAGGGGAGGGCCGGCCAGCCACCATGGGCCCCAGCGGCTGGCTCCTTAACTCTGGGAAGCACAGTAGCTGCTCCATGCCGAGCCCACCCGGGTCTCCAGCCTCTGCAAAGGTGACAAGCCATCTCTTGATCTTTTGAATGTCTACAGCGAGGGGCAACGTGAAGGGGACAGGAAAGCAGCCTCAGGGACCAGGTTATGTGGCCAAAGGCGAAACGGTGGCTCGGATGGCACTTGTGGGCTATCTCCCCAGGCCAGAGAACCACCTGCCAGGGTGACGGTCCTCCTCATAGGAAAGAGAACAGGAGCATCTCTCGGGAAGCATGCTATTTTATGCTGCCCATGTTTTCTTTTCTGGGTTTAATATATTCTCAGTGAAAATCCTAGTCATGTCTGTGGAATGAAGCCAACAGAGAGTCTCTGCAATCAAGAGCCCAAAAAGAAAAAAAGAAAGAGGTATCCCATATGCAGTGGGCAGAAGCGATGGGGTGTAGGCAGGGTTCCAAGGAGAAGAAAGATTCAGGATGCAAATGAGCAATTCCTGGTAAGTATCTTCAGCAAGACCTCCCTTTATTCTGGAGCACGTTTTCCCTGACTGTTAGGGGCACAGAGTTTGGATTTTAAAGAAGAGATGGTTCCTTTACAGTTTCTCTCCTGCATTTGCTCCTCACACCCCTCTGGCTATTTATGTATATATACACATTTAAAAGTGCATGTGTTTCAGCTCATCATTTTTTTCTATTATTTAATCCAGAAGTATTAACCAGAGAATACCCAAGGAGCTGTGGGCTAAGGTTTTGTCACTGTGTTATCACAGTAAGAAAATATCTGCAAACAAGTTACACATTTAACAATAAGAAACTTTGCATGAATAATGGCAGTCACATCAGTTTGATGAACTATTATGTATCAATTAAAATAAAACATTAGGGTACATATACCCATATGTGTATCTGTATCTTCATCTCTACCTACATGCTCATTTGCATTTATTTCTAATCCATCTAAATCCAGAACAAAATCCAGAAAATACCCACTGATGTTTTCTCTATATTGGCACTCTAGTGGTGATTTTTATTTTTGTATTTCTCATTTATTTTCCAAATTTTCAACAATGAGTGCATTCAAAATGAAAATAGCTTATTTTTCTAATTATAAATGTAATAAATACTCTGAGGTCTCAAATAATTGAAATACTCAAAATAAAGTGAAATCACTTGCAATTTCAGTACATACGTTAGTGGGGTTTTGTTTCTTTCTGGTTTGCTTTCATTGTACTCATAGGTATATGAATGAGATGTACTTATAAATGCAAACCCATACAGATACCTATAATATAAGGAGTTCAGTATTTGCAGGATTTTTCTATTGCTTTGGTTATCTCATTTGTTGAA
Source organism: Eumetopias jubatus (assembly GCF_037043125.1). NCBI lineage: Eukaryota > Metazoa > Chordata > Mammalia > Carnivora > Otariidae > Eumetopias > Eumetopias jubatus. The sequence goes on along the minus strand of NW_028274823.1, from coordinate 39,967,942 downwards.
GAATCCCAGATAGCATTCTCTGAATAAATGTTGGTTGTATTCATTGTTGCTGCAGCCCATGTGATGCATTCTTCACATTCATTTTTCCAAGCTTTCAGTTTCCTGGAGGCAGAATAATATGTTAAAAGAAGTGGAGACTTTAAGGCCTTTTGTGGCTTTTTTAGGTTACTTTCCAGAAAGATCATACCAAGTTATACTTCTTCTATCAGGGTTTGGGGCTGTCTCAATATGCCATCATTTATATTTTTGTTAATTTAACCATTGAAGATATTATCTCTTTGGTCTTCATTGGCACTCACAGGAAACTTTCAGTCCAAAGCCAGGCATGAAGGAGCAGTGGAGCCTCTTCTGAAAAGGGAAAACGTTATTAATTCAAATGATGAGCATTTCAAGCTTTCCTATGTGTACCCGATCAACAACAAAAAGTGGAGAGCCGAAATATCATAGCTTAAGTGTATATAAGAAACAGATTTTGTACTGTCATCCAGTTCCAGTGGAGAGTCATGCTTTATCTCTCATCTCTTTCTTTATGGCACTTTTTTTTTTTTTTTTGCCAGTTGGAAATGAGCTACAAATATTCAATTAGAATAAATTTTTGGCACTATTTTTGTCTTTTCATTATGTACGCACCAAGTATTTACTTCTGACTACAGACTTACTTTGTAAACATCTCTCTTCATCTACACACACATGTTGATTTTGCAATTACAACTAGAAATGGTTTGGGTTTTTCCCTTTTACAGAAATGCACTGAGAGAGTCAAACGTAGTGCATGCAGAAGGGATATATAGATAAATTGTGCACCAGCGGTGTGTATGTGTGCGTCCATGTGTATACTTGGGGTGGAGGCACAGGGAAGGACAAGGCCAAACAGGAAATCTGGGATGTTTACCAAACCCTCTGAAATGGCATCCCGTTGTCCGGACTTAGATTTGGAAGGTGGTCATTGTAGCCCTGGGAAGCTGACTGATGTTTACAGCATTCCCGTGGGGGTTGGCAAATGTTATTCTTCTAAAGTTAGAGCTTGAGAGAGTCAGTGACCTGCTCTCAGAGCCCTCACCTGGAGGTGGGAGGGACAACCCGCCCATCTTCTGATTCCCAACCCCTGTTCTCCCCCTTCCAAACTGCTGCCTTGTCCTTCACTGGTCCCAATTCCTCTTCCTCCCATGTTCCATCCATGAGACACTAACGGAATTTGGAGGTACAAACCAGGAAAAATGGGTCTGGCCTTTTCCTGTATCCCACTCTGGTGCCTTCCTATGGTTTATGGCCCTGGGTCTGTGAAACTGTTGGACCATGGCCCTTCTGGTCATAATTCCCTTGCCTCCCTCACCTGCGAGGAGCCCACCAGAGCACAGAGATTACTATGCATGGGCGTCCTGGGCAGACAGGCTCTCTTCCCCGATGCTGAGCTTACCTGCCTATCTGCAGGATCTGGTTTTCTTCATCTCCTTGCAGCAAGACTCTCACCATGCTCACCATAGTGGCAGATTAATGAGATCTTGGCATGGAAAGACTACCCAAAGGCCCAGGAACACCAGCCTGAGACAGGCTCACAGACCCTGCACATAATCTGCTCTTTGGAGACAGTTTTGGTGGAAGATGTCAGTCACACAATAACCCTTTTTTTGTGGTCTAGCTCAGTTGAGTAGTATCTGTTCAAGGATTATCCAGCTTTGCCTATGGGCAAAAGGGTTCTTGGTTTTCATCTCAACAGCCAGCTGGGCACCATAAGTGAGAATCACTTGACCAAGAAGCAAAAGTTGGAATGTTCTCAGTGGCCTTGACTTCTACCCAGAAATCTTATCTCTGGTAAAATGGCTCCTCAGGTCAGTCCCAAATTCTTTTGCTCGGGGAATAGCTTGTTGAATAGCTTGTTTAACAGAAAACACTATAGGCATACTTTGTTCTGTTTGCGATGGGCATGTCAAACTACCCTCATCTCAGAATACCTTAGAGAAGATCCCTCAGAGACTTGTCCTGAAATCCACCAAGATCCCTGTTTTTCACCCCCCTTTCCTGTTTCTCTGCCTCAAACCTGCTCAAGGGTTCCTTGGCCTTGCTGGCCTTTTCAGTGCACACCCCATGCAGAACATTGTATCAGCTGGTTCCTTCTAAAGTTACCCAAAGTGCTCAAGATTATCCTCAGGACACCCTATCTTCCCTCCTTCTTGTTGTGGCCCTCACTTTACTCACTGTCCCGCAAGAGTGGCCTGTTTGGAGGTCCACCTAAGACCATCTAGGTCTAGGTCCATCTCTGAAGACAGATAGGTCTAGATAACATATGGCCATAGGGAAATGAGTGAACCCCAACCACACAAAGGCCATTTTTTAGTTCAGGTGTAACTAAAACAATGCATTGTTGTTATTTGTTTGAGGGTCTAATTATCTCATTTTTCATTCTTATAAATTCCTTATGATATGCCACATTGGGTGATGTGGTAGACAGAATAATGCCCCCATAGATGCCCACATCCTAATCCTTGGAAACTGAAAATGTGTTATCTTCATGGCAAAAAGGACTTTGCTGATAGAATTAGGGATTGTGAGATGGGGAGATTATTTGGATTACCCAGGTAGGGCCCAATGTCATCACCTGGGTTCTAAAATTGGAGAACCTCCTGGCTGTGGTTACAGAAAGAGATGTGATGATGGGAGCAAGGTCAGGGGAACAGGGTCAAAGGTGAAATGTTACAAGCTTTGAAGATGGAGGAAGGGACCTTCAGCAGAGGACATCTTCTAGAAACTGGAAACTGGATCCAAGCAAGGAAAGAGATCTTTCCCTAGAGCCTCCAGAAGGAATGCAGCCCTGTTGACACCTTGATTTTAGCCCAGGGAGACCCATGTCAGGCTTCCAACCTGCAGAACTAAAAGATAACAAATTTGTGGTGTTTAAAGCCACTGAAGTTGGTGATTAGTGACAGCAGGCAGCCGTGGAAACCTAACACAGTTGAGATGGAACCAGGTATCATTCCTTAGGTTCAGGCTCGTCTCCCATGTGCTCTGCTTACCAATGGTTTAGTACAAACTGTCTGCTTCCTGCAGAATCTTGCTGCTTCTGATTTATTTCCTTTTTGGATTTCGACATTCATGGTACGCAGTTATCTTTCAGTTTTCCTTCACCCCAAAGTTGCTTGGTGGCTTTTTTGAAATGGGACTTATCTCCAATGAAGAGACACCCTTTCTTGCTTTTCTCAGCCAATTAGGCAACAGCAAAATGATATGGGTTCTATTAAAATTGCTTCTTAGGTTAGTCTCTCCAGGGCTTGAAAGCTCCTTTTATTTTGAAGAAATAAAGGAATATCATTCCAGAATCATAAGCCAAGGAGCTGGTTAAGCTCAAGAGATATATTCGCAAGTATTGAAAAAATTCACACTGCTGCCCATCCTCATGCACTGTTTTCTCCTGGTACCTTAGTTTTTTGCTGCTCTGAAAGCTGACTGAGCTTCTAGAAAAGTACCCAGAACCACTCAGAGTAAATGTCAAATCTACAACCTAACTTGCCATATAGGCACACCATCTCACATATACCCTCTCACCCCAGGAGAAAATCTCTTTGTTCCTAAGGCACTATTTGTAATAGGTGGACAGAAAAATAGAAATTTCATGTGCACGGATTCCCTGCAGAGCCTCTCCAGAAGGGGAAGCTGCATTTCATACATGGAAATAAGTCAGCCTTCCAGAGGACGCGGGTGTTAGGGAGATCTCTCGTTACTAGATGTGATTTGTGCTATCTAACAGGGTTCTTATTCTAATCTCCCACCCATTTGCAGTTCACAGGGACCTGCTTTGTAGACAAATTTGGCAGATTTCACCACCGATGAAACCAACAGCCAGCAAAGCCACCACGAACCAGCTGTCTCCCCACAGGTATTTGTGTTTGCTGACAGCAGGTGCCTGAGCACTCAAACCCCCGTCCCCATGTACATGGAGCCTAGGGACAGCACAGGCAGCAAGCTCAGACCTCTGCAGCTCCATGAATGCAAAAGCCAGCGTCCTGGTCCCTGCACTGAGTGTGCGCTGGGAGCTAGCCCTTCCAGCTGTGCACTTGCCTGCTGCCGGCCTGACGCCTAGCACCCGCCTCCACAGCAGTATACACACCCGAGGGAGGAGTGTGCAGCCCCAGGAGACTGCACCGACATTGGGGGCCCCCCACAGTTGCCGGTGGGCCTGGGGTTGGCTCCAGACCTTGTCGCCTTCCCTGGTGTCTGTCACTGGCCCCTGTCACTACACAGGTACCTGCCGCTGGCCCCTGTCACTACAGAGGTCCCTGCCGCTGGCCCCTGCAGCTAAGTGTGCGCACGCCACTGGCCCCCGCCTCCAGCAGCGGCTGCCCTAGTCCCCAGCCACCAGGTCTGGAGGCACTGCTGGGGACCCCGATAGCTCTGCAGCCCCTGGGGAGCCCCTCTCCATGCTTGCCAAGGTCCACAGTTGACAGTCTAGAGAAATTAAGGACACACATTGATGACATCAATCCCTCTACCCTGGCAGGGGCAAAGCATCACCCTGACCGTGACTGACACGTGTTCTGGATGTTGGTTTGCCTCTTCTGCCTGCAGGGTCTTGGTCATTATCACTGTCTGAGGGCTTAGAGTCTCATAGCCCCCACAGCCTTACCTCAGACACGCAAGCTGCTTCAGGGCACAGGGAGCCCTTCACCTGCCACACACCCCAGAAGGCCCCAGGATGGCCAGCAGGGAAGGAACAGCTTGCAAACATAGCTGAGACATCGTCTGGACACAATGCCTTACGAGGGGGTACATGTTCCTCTAAAATGTAATATTGGCTGCAAATCAATGACCACGTTATGGTACCATGCCGCCAAATGCAGAATACAACAGATGGGCGCGGACAGACTTCCTTTGAAAAAGAAAAATAAGCAAGTACTTTCCTTCTTGCCTATCATTATTTATTGGAAAGGCAAAGAATGTAAAACACTGTACAAGAATAGACAAATGTATCAGAGAATAGGAAGTATAGGCATTTTCACATAGATGAGGGCCGTTAATACATGATAATAATATTTAAGATCAATGGAAAGAAATGAACCAATATGATTGTGTGGGAACTTTTAGCTATAAACTTGGAAAAAAACTGAAAGTTAGATCTCTACCTTATATGCCATTCATAAGAATAAGTTCCAGATGGGTTACAGAGTTAAACAATAAAAAAAAAAAACCTAATAAAATTAGAAGGGAGAATGTTTATGACTCAGAAGTAGGAAAGGCCTAAAATAAGAAATATGTTCTAAACTCATAAAGATTGACAAATACGATGACATCAACATTCAAAACTGTAAAATCAAAAACATTTTAAAAGATTAAAAAAAGTAGTAAACCTTACTTTAAAAAGTTAAAAAATAGAAACAAGTCAGTATTACTAACATACGTAACAGATGCAAGACCCATATCCTAAATATATGAAGAATTCCTTTGTTCAATAAAAGATAAATACAAATAGGAAAACGGTCAAAATATTTGAAGAGGCTGCTCACAGTCAAGGAAATACAAATCGACAGTAATTTGTATTGACTGATAGTCAATTTCTTGTCCAGAAAAGTCCATTTAAAACAGCAATGATACCATTTTAAGCCATAAGCATGGTGAAATTTTCAGTTTGATAAAATCTGTGATAACATGGCTATAGGTTTAGTGGGCTTGTATGTTGATACAGCTGCTCCAAAGGACAATGTCACAGTAACTGTAATAACTAAAAATGGACATACCTTTTGATTTGGAAATTCCGCTTCTTGGTAATTCTCCTAGAAAAATAATTGCACAGGTTCATGAAGGGGCAGGTACAGAGACATATGGGGATGTTAATTAGAACACTATTTATAATAACAAATATAAAATAAAATCAAAATGAGGGGCACCTGGGTGGCTCAGTCCGTTGAGTGGCCAACTCTTGGTTTTGGATCAGGTCATGGCTTCAGGGTCATAAGATGGAGCCCCATGTGGGACTTAGTGCTCAGCGGGGAGTTTGCTTCTCTGCCTCTCTCTCCCTCTGCCCTTCCCCCACTTGCACGCACTCTCTCTCCCAAATAAATAAATGAACTTTTAAAAAAGTAAAATCAAAAAATAAAATCAGAATGAAAACAACCTAAACTCCACCAGGGCAGAAATAGCAGTCACTCGAAGGACAGTGGAGATAAACACACAGTAGCATTAGAAGATCTGTGGACACATTATATAGTGACAACACAATATGTGCAGTGTGGTAAATTTATGTAAAACAAAAACAGGCACATATATCAGTCACATAAGCACAGAGCCATGTACTTCTCTAGATTAGTGCTGCCCGGTAGGATTTTCTCTGATGGAAATGTCCTATAATCTTTGTTGCATAATATGGTAGCCACTGGCCACATATGGCTCTGAGCACGGGAAATGTGGCAATTGTGACTAAGGAGCTGAATCTCAAATTTTATTTAATTTAAAATAATTTAAGTTTAAAAAGCTGTATGTGATCGCTTCTCGGCCTTTTGGCTAAGATCAAGTGTAAAAAGCTGTATGTGGCCAGTGGCTCCCTAATGGATGACACAGCTGAAGATTCACATATGCATGATAAATCATCTCTGGGGGACTGTATTCAGGTGTGGAGATGTATCACATAAGTGTATTCCTGTATTACTTGTGTCATTGGACAAGTAATAAGGAGCAAAATATAAGAAACACTTCCTCAAAAGATGTACAAAATCTGTTTGTTTTTTTTTAAAGCAATTACTGGTCAAATCCTAATTTCTTGGTAATAGGATGCCCCTGGAAATGTGGGGGAGTGACCAACTGGTCAACACTTAGCTAGAAAAAGGCATGGCCAAAGAAGGTTGGTGCTGCCATCTGAGCTGGGGTCCCATCCTGGGTGGGTAGAGCAGGAAGGGCAAGGCCATGTGAGGACTTGAGGCTGAACTAGAAAGACCTACATCAGCAGCCAAACGAGAGTGGGAATAAGGCCGAAACAGAAGGGGAAGAAGAGTTAGACAGGCTCAGGAGCCCGAAATAACTGGGCTTACTTGTGTGAGCCACTGGGTGGGTATACCAGTGGCATCCTCTTGTCTCAAAAGCCCAGGAATGTCTCACTTCAAGTTGGGGTGTGCTGGCTGATGCACACGTAGTCGCAGTGGACATTCCCACTATTGCACTTATTTAAACAAGTAGCATCCATTCAGCTCATCCTTTTCACCAACAGACCATGTCCCCCATTAATGGCTTGTTAATGTGCTCGGTGCAGATGGATTAAGCATAGAATTGGAGCAGAAGAGCAGTTCCCCTTCAGAGCCCTTATTGTTGTGCCTGCAGACCCAGCCGGGGAATCAGGCAGTTTGATTTAATGATGGATAAATGCCTCACTGCTTCCCAAGTACTGCAGAGTAGAAGAAGGATTGCCAATGGGCTGTTTTATAGAGACCAACCATCCAGCTCTAAGTAGGAACAGACATGTGCTTGTTTATTCATTTCCAGCTTCCTAAACATAATAAAAAGATCAGATTTAGTGGGCTAAAACCCATAGATAACAACATCCTGAATTCGTCATTTTTCTCAAGAACAGGATCTGGCCTCAGGGAATAAGCTTAGAAGCTGAATATTCTTCATCAGAATATTTTGTACAAGGTGCTAAGCGGTTTTCACGACACCACTACTCTATAGGTGAGTATAGAACAAAACACGGTAATGAGGAAAGAACTCTGATCAGGAATGACTGGATGATGCGTGTGATAAGTGAGAGTGTCCACCAATTCCTCAGCTCAGCTCAGCAACTTCTCCCCGTGTCCCCAGCCTGCACGACTCCCTGCACTGTGCTCGGGAACGTGGGAGAGATGAGACCGTGGTGGAAAATCAGGGACAATGAGCTGTAGAAGCCAGGGAGTGGCCCGAGGCAAGACAGAGTCCAAGGGGGGATGTGCCCAAGTCAGGCCAGGTCAGGTAGGCAGTGGGAGTGAAGCACAGGCCATCAGGGCCAAGACAGATGGCACACAGCCTCAGGAGCATGGCACAGGGAGGAGGAGATTCAGACAATGCAAGATGGGGCTGGTGAGCAGCAGGGCCTGTCCAGGGAACAAGCTGACATGCATGAGATAGGCAAATGAGACCTGACCAATCTGGTGGGATCTAGGATCGAGGGCCTGACTTTTGGTAGCCATCCCAGATTGCTCACACTGTGCATTAGTTTAGTAGGTACCACAAACTGAGTGACTGAAACAAGAGAAATGTATTGTCTCTCAGACCCGGAGGCCAAGACTCTGAAAATAAAGCACTGGCAGGCTTGGTTCCTTCCAGAGGCTGTGGATGGAAATCTGTTTCAGGCTGCTGTCCTTGGCCTAAAGGATGGCCATTTACATGTTCACATGGTGTTTTCCCTATGTGTCTTCCTGTGTTCAGATTTTCTTTTCTTTTTTTAAGATTAATTTATTTATCTGAGAGACAGAGAGAGAGAGAGAGAGAGGGAGAGCGCATGCACGAGCAGAGGGGCAGAGGGAGAGGGAGAGAGAATCTCAAGCAGATTCCCACTGAACACAGAGCCGGATGCGGGGCTTGATCTCACAACCCTGAGATCGTGACCTGAACCAAAACCAAGAGTCGGATGCTCAACTGACTGTGCCCCCAGGTTCCCCCAAATTTTCTTTTTTTATAAATATGTTAGTCATATCTGATTAAGGCCCATCTTAATGACCTCATTTTAATTGATTACTCTCAAAATATAAACACACAAAGTCTAGGAACTGTCTATGAAGTGGAAGGAGAGAGTAACTAAGAAAAGGAAAAACATTTATAAAGACAAAATATTGAGAACTTTATTGTTATCTTAAAACAGAAAGACTTGAGATTCAACTGTACCATTTCCTAGCCATCCGATCTCAACAGGTGATGACCAAAAAGAGTGCGCCTGGCCGCATGGGACAACTGTCCTAAATGGAGATGTCACTAGCCAGTGACATCCACCACTTGGGAACTTCAGCTCCCACCTCTGCAAAAGAGAATGCTTATAAAGTCTGCCTTGAGCCACAAAGTCAACCTATAGGTTGGGACAGACTGGAACAGACCAGTTGAGTTGGGTCAGAGGCAACAAGGACCTCGGGCTGCTGACTTTGAGCTGCTGTAATTCAATATGAAAGTAAGGAAATCACATGTGAACCAAACACTCTGGGAATTTTTGAATCCTGACTATACACAAGCCCGTGAGAACACTTCACAACATTTTACATCAGTTCCCTGTACTAAAGAGGTCCATATGGACTCAAATTTTCTTGACCTTTGTTCATCTACTCTTTCTCAAGTGGAGTTCTCGAAAAGCATGGTGCTGACCCTTCTCATGAAATGTGCCCGCCAGCTCGGATTGCTCAACAAAAATACAAAGTCACTTAGGGCTCAACCATTCTCCAAACAACTGCTTTCCTAACTTCAATGTCTGCAGTTGCTGAGTCTGTTTCCAATTATCCTGGGAAGCTGCAACCGTGGCCTTACCCTTTGCTCAGGACAGTGTTGGGCTGCCATGAAGAGAAAGATGCAGAGATTGGTCACCAAGAAAGGGCCCTTCCATTTATGGGCCATCGATATCGTCATACGTGTGGCCACATTTATGAAAAATGGGGCCAGGGCGCCTGGGTGGCTCAGTTGGTTAAGCAACTGCCTTCGGCTCAGGTCATGATCCTGGAGTCCTGGGATCGAGTCCCGCATCAGGCTCCCTGCTAGTCAGGGAGTCTGCTTCTCCCTCTGACCCTCTTCCCTCTGTCTCTCTATCTCTCATTCTCTCTCTCTCAAATTAAAAAAAAAAAAAAAGAAAAGAAAAATGGGGCCAAAGAGAACCATATTCCTTCCACATGTATTTACTGAGCACTTTGATGTTCAGGACCTATTCAAGGTGTCAGGGAAAGAGAGATAGAACAAGACAAAGTTCTGTATTTGTGAAGTTTACATTCTAGTGGAGCAACCAAATGTCTATACATATCTATACATATCTCTACTTATACCTACACTTGTGTGTCTCTGTCTATCTTTTTATCTTCTCAACCGTGTGCATGTGTGCAATCTAACTACACATAACAATATGTCTTTTGAGGTCAGATAAAGCAGGACTCATGGATGAATGGAATGTTGGAGTGAGGTTATTTATTTTAAATAAGTGGTCCATGAATGGTCCTTTGGAGAAGGTGATGCTTGGACAAGGATTTGAACGGAGTGAGCTAAGTACAGATTCGGAAAAACAAGTCTTCCAGATGAAGGGACTGGTGAGGGTAAAATGAGTGTCCCTGACATGGTGTGAGCTAAAGGAGGTGTATGGCAGAGGGCTCGGTGGAAACATTAGCCAAGGCTCTTGTGCAAACTGCAGGATAATGCTGGATCGCCCAACCCCCACCTGCATCCCAGGCCTGACCTCTCCCTCCTTCACTTGGAAAAAGTATTATTCACTCAGGCGACCAGAAGACATGCCTGGTCTCATCTTGCTGTTTTCTTCTTCCGTCCATCTTTCCCATTTCCCCCATCACAGTAGCTAAATATTTAATTAATATATTTTAAACATTTCATTGAAATATAATAAGCATACAGAAAAGAGCACAGAGATGCACAGCCAGCGGGATTTTTGTGGACTGTACATGGCCAGATGGAGATACCATCAAGACAGAACCCCAGAAACCCTCTCACCCTTTGCCCTAACACCTCCCCAGGCTAACGGACAACTTTATTAATTTGGCCCATTTCTGTGCTTTAGATAAATGGAATCATAAAGCGTGTGTCCTTTTCTGTTCGGTTTCCTTCATTTATTTTAACGTGTTAATTGTCAGATTCATCTATATCATTGCGTGCAGTTGTACACCATTAATTCTCATTGCTTATGGTGCTCTGTTGTGGGAACATACCACAATTTATAAATGTATTCTATTAGTAATGGGCATTGAACAGTTTCCAACTTTGGGGTATTATAAATAGCACCGCTATGAATGTTTTAGGATATGAAGTTTGGTGAACACATGTATGTATTTTTGTTGAACGTATGCCTAGGAGAGGAATTGCTCATACAATAGGTGCGTGTTGATATGGAGTAGATCTTACCACAGGGTTTTTCAATATTGATTCGCTTAAAAATAACATTTATTTTTAAGATAATAAAAGTAGCGCTTATTGTTGGGAATTTGGAAAACAGAATAAAATAAAATGAAATGAAACTACGTATTAGTTTTTATTTTTGCAGTTACAGAATTGGGATCATGCTATATGCCCTTCTGTTTTCATTTTACGTTTGTAACATTTTCAATATAATTAAATGTTTTTCAAAAGTGAAAGTTTTAATGACAGCATCTGGATATGTCAAAATAAATTCAATTACTTAAATTTAAAAAATATTTTATTATTGTAAACAGTGCTTCCCTGAATATTACTACATGAATTTTATGCACATTTCTGATTATTGTCCCTGAACATATTTTGAGAAACAATTTGTGAATCAAAGGATTTACTGCAATTAAAGCTCTTGCTTTATGCTGTCTAATTTTTCTCAGAAAATTGAAAACAGAACTCATTTACAGTTCTACCAGCATTTGACTGATTAATTCCATTGACAACATAAGGATATACTATTTTATCAATTAACCTTACACGATAACAATTAAGATTAAAGGTTTATGCATTAATTGGTGCTTTGCATCTTTGGTAACTACTCTGTTCACATCTTTTGCTCATTTTCTGGGGGTATTCAAGTTTTTCCAGTGATTTAGTAGTACCTTTATATTTTCCAATTATGAACTGCATCTTTATAGTGTCCTCATCTTTTCACCTATATGCTCATGTTCTGTGAAAGAAGCCTCATGCCCCACAGGCAGAAAAGGCTTGAGAGCTACAATTCACCTTCCTTGAAAGGAAAGTGCATCTATGTTTTGGATTCACATCTGTATCACTTATATCATTTCTATTTGTGGTGATCTATTGATTGCAGATGATTTGTAATTGGAATGGCAATTAGAAGTGTGACCTTCTGCATTGTTCTTAAGCCCGTATAAATGAAAGAACTAGAAGTGACCTAGGGGACAGCCTTAACCAGTGTCCTCATTGTAAAGACGGAAAACTGAGGCACAGATCACATCAAAGCTTTGCTAAAGGTCATAACCAGAGATTGGTGTCAGAGAATTAGAACTCAGGTTTCCTTTCATTGATCACCTCATTGGCTCTTGAAAAACAATCATACCTTGTCTCTCTATGAATTTCTTTTGTGTTACATGCACACAGACACACATATTGTATTTCTCATTTTCTCTGGGAATCGTGTTCATTTGGTGTAGGACACTGGCAGGTAGAGGTCCCTGAACACTAGCACCTGAGAGGCCCTGCTTAACGTCTGGCTCCTCTCTCCTTGGGTTCCAGAGCAGAGGTGTCGGCCTCGGTCTGACTTCCCAGATGACTGGGTAAACCACTATGGCGAACACACTTGTCCCTTTATATCTCCCCGAGGTCTCTTCTGTGGCTGGTTTCCTCCATGATTCCTTTCTGGTGCTCAGATCCATATGTAGAGGTAGAACCTAAATGAGATCCTGGAGCCCTTCCAGGGCCTTGTGGGAAAGCTGGAGTATGACTATGCCAAATGGGCCTGTGTGCAAGTTGGACAGGATCCAGAGATGTAAAGATGTCTGAATTACTCTGAGCGCATCCTTTCGGTGAGATTTCCCAAAACAAGACTGGCCCCTAAGGATGACATCTCATTAGAGCCCAGTTTCTTGGCAGTGTTCTCTGTAAATCTACAAGGAAGTTTACTTCAAAACCCCAAATCTGGAATATATCTCGCATCATAAAATCAGACTTGCAGAAAATTTCAAAGTGGCATGAGAAATTGAGGTCCAGGGGTAGGTAATCATACTGAGCCACACTTCATGGTTGGCTGTTCGTTACAGTAGGATGGATTCGCCACCCTGGCCAGCTTGAAATCATCTGGCTTCAGAGTACAAATTTGGGACTGTGAGGTAATTCAAGAAGGAATCTTGCAGGAATTTCTGAATTGTAACACCTACATCATTCCAACCAAACTAGCTTTAAACACTTCATACGTTGACTGTTTTCAGATTTCAAAAGTAAACATATGAAGCTTTCATTTTGCACAAGTTTATAAACATTCTAAGGTTAGAATGCATAATACATGACTAGCATTTATTTTGCATGTCCTGCATGCAAAAGGAAATTTAAAAGTGTAGATAAGGCAGAGAACACTGGCTAATGTCTAGACTAAGACAATCTGTAAATCACTAATTGTTTTTCCATTTATAATTCAGGTAAAACACAGGGTTTCTTTTTTTTTTTTTCACAGTAAGTTTCTTGGTTTTAGATTGTGGTATCTCTTCATGAAATAATTTCAGAGCTACTTTAGAAATTGTTCAAATCTCATGTCTTCTCTTTAATCAAAAGAACAAAGTTAAGCCAATATTTCCAAATGAAAAATAGCATTAATCAAAAGAAAAGTATGATTTAAACCAACTGCCACTGGAATTGAGCAATGAAAAAGAAAATTTTCTCATGTGTTTGCTGTTCCTCCTTACAGCGAAAATAGCTCATGCTTTGTTTTCAGACTTTACCAAGGGAGATAGAACAGAAAATAAATCACAGCCAGTGCATCTCTTCCTTCCAGCTGTCTGCATAGTCAGTATTGATCGCTGCTGAAATAGCTGTGGTTTATGCTGATTTATCCATGTAACACCGCATGAACAGGGGCAGCTCCCTGGGTTCCCAGAGCTTCTGCATGGGAACTTGGGAAAGGGTCTTAATGCTGAACATACTGTGCTTTGTCCCCTGCGCAGTGCTTACTGGCAGGAGACTGCTTATCACAGCAGCCTGGATACCAGACTCATTAAAATGGGGGATGCTGAGATCTCTGATTCTGTAAAAATATCTGAATGTGTTTTGGAACAACGAGCAAGCAGCAGCTAGACTGAGGATTGTTTGGTGACTTCTTCTCAGACGTTAGCAAACATGCAACCATGCACGCTTCCGTGTTCACAGCTGACAGTGGGATATTGCCCTTTCTGAAATCTTGAGTTATTATTGTTTCCCTAGCTTTACTGCGGTGTGATTAGCAAAGAAAATTGTATACGTTTCGGTTATACAACGGGATTTTTAAAGCATGGGGAGTTAATCTTCACATACATTGTGAAGCGATTATCACTCTCAAGTTAATCAACACATCTATCAATTTACATAGTTACCCTCTTTTGTGGTGAGAACACTTAAGATCTACTCTCTTAACAAATTTAAGTATACAAAGCAGTATATTCACCATGCTCTACTTAGATCCCCGGTACTTGTTCATCTTATTACCGGAAATTTGTATCCTTTGACTAACCTCTCCCCATCCCCATCACCTCCCTGAATCCATGGCCACCACCGTTCTACTCTCTGGTTCTATGAGTTTGAGTGTTTTAGAGCCCACATAAAAGTGAGATCGTATAGCAGGAGAGTGGGCATCTAGTCTTGTTCCTGATCTTAGAAGAAAAGCTTTAAGCTTTTCACCATTGAGTATGATGTTAGTTGTGGATTTGTCATATATGGCCTTTATTATGTTGAGGTACATTCTTTCTATACCTAATTTGTTGAGATTTTTTTTTTCTCTTGAAAGCATGTTGAATTTTATCAATTTTTTTCCCTGAAACTATTGAGATAATCATATGATTTTTATCCATTATTTCATTAATGTGGTGTATCACATTCATTGATTTGCATTATGGTGAACCATCCTTGCATCCCAGGGGTAGAGCCCACTTGATCATGGTGTATGATCCTTTTAATGTGCTGTTGGTTTCAGTTTGCTAGTATTTGCTGACAATTTTGTCATCTATGTACATCAGGGATATAGGTCTATAATTTTCTTTCCTTGTAGTGTCCTTGTCTGGTTTTGATATCAGGGTAATCCTGGCCTTGTAAAATGAGTTTGCAAGTGTTGTCTCATTATTGAAGGAAGGATTTAATGAAATTTCAGAGGACAGTAGGCACTTATAGGCTGCAGAATGAGCATGGAATAAGCATGAGAACAAAATATCCCTTCTTTACTGGTCATACGGCCAGTGGCACATCACTGAAACCCTTTGAGCCTCAGCAACTATGTCAGTGAAACTGGAACGATGCCACCTTACCTTGATATGAGAAACTAATGTAGATGATCAATGAGGACACACTCAATGAAGTAGAGCAATGGAACAGAATAGAGAAACCAGAAATAGACCCATACTTATATGCCCAACTGATTCCTGACTGAGGTGAAAAAGCATTTCAGTGGAGGAAGAATAGCCTTTTCAATAAATGAATAAATGGTACAAAGCAACTGAGAATCTATAAGCAAAAATATAAAATAAAATCTACCTTGACTGACACCTCATATGTTATGCAAAAATTAACTCAAAATGCATCACATGTTTATATGTAAAGTGATTTAATAGAGTTTCATTAATAGCCCCAAACTGAAAACAGTCAAAATGCTCATTGGTTGAATGGACATAGGTTGAATGGACATAGGAGTAGGTGAAGAATTCTTAGACTTGGCAACAAAAGCATGATCCACAAAAGGAAAAACTGATAACCTAGACCTCATCAAAACTGAAATCTTTTGCTCTTTGACTCTGTTAAGAGGATGAAAAGACAAGCTTCAAATTAGGAGAAAGTATTTGCAAACCACACATCCAACAAAGACATCTAATCTAAAATGTATAAAGAACTCAAATCTCTGACAAAACAAGAATATCCAATGGAAAAAAGATGGTCTCTTCAACAAATGGTGTTGGGAAAACTGGACAGCAACATGCAAAAGAATGAAACTGAACCACTTTCTTACACCATACCCAAAAATAAATTCAAAATGGATGAGGGACGTAAATGTGAGACAAGAAACCATTAAAATCCTAGAGGAAAAACTCAGGCAGTAAGCTTTTTGACATCAGCCATAACATCTTCTTACTAGATAGGTCTCCTGAGACAAGGGATAAAAAAGTAAAAATAAACTACTGGGACTTCATCAAAATAAAAAGCTTCTGCACAGTGAAAGAAACAATCAACAGAACTAACAGATAACCTACAGCATGAGAGAAGATATTTGCAAATGACATATCTGATAAAGGGTTAGTATCCAAAGTATATAAGACACTTACCAAACTCAACACCCAAAAAACAAATAACTCAGTTAAAAAATGGGCAGAAGACATGAACAGACATTTCTCCAAAGAAGATATACAGGTGGCCAACAGACACATGAAAAGATGCTCAGCAGCACTCACCATCAGGGAAATACAAATCAAAACCACAATGAGATATCATCTTACACCAGTCAAAATGGCTAAAATTAACAACTCAGGAAACAACAGATGTTGGCGAGGATGCAGAGAAAGGGGAACCCTCTTATACTGTTGGTGGGAGTGCAAGCAGGTACAGCCACTCTGGGAAACAGTATGGAGGTTCCTCAATAGTTAAAAATAGAACTACCCTATGATCCAGCAATTGCACTACCAGGCATTTACTCAAAGGATACAAAAATACTACTTCGAAGGGATGTATGTGTCCCCGATGTTTATAGTAGCATTATCAACAATAGCCAAATTATGGAAAGAGCCCAAATGTCCATTGACTGATGAATAGAAAAAGAAGATGTGTGTGTGTATATGTATATATATATATATACATATACACACACACACAATGGAATATTACTCAGCCATAACAAAGAATGAAATCTTGCCATTTGCAATGACATGGATGGAGTTAGAGGGTATAATGCTAAGCGAAATAAGTCAGTCAGAGAAAGACAAATACCATATGATTTCACTCGTATGTGGAACTTAAGAAACAAAACAAATGAACATGGGGAGGGGGGAGAAAAAGAGAGGCAAACCAAGAAACAGACTCTTAACTATAAAGAACAAACTGAGGGTTACTGGAGGGGAGGTAGACGGGGGAAGGGGTTAAATGAGTAACAGTGATTAAAGAGTGCACTGTGGTGATGAACACTGGGTGTTGTATTGTAAGTGATGAATCACTAAATTCTATACATGAAATTAATATTGTACTGCATATAAACTAGTTGGAATTTAAATAAAAACTTGGAAAGAAAAGGAAACAAAACAAAACAAAAAGAACTCTAAAGCTCATGGTAACAATTAAAAAAAGATCAAATTAGAAAATGGGCAAAAGACATAGACTGACATTTTACTGCAAAGAATATACAGATGGCAAATGAGCACATGAAATGATGCTTAACCTCATTAGCCAGGAGGGAAATGTATATTGAAATCACAGTGAGATATTACTACATACCTACCAGAATGGCTAAAATAGAAAGTGACAACGCCAAATGCTGGCAAGAATGTAGAGAAACCGGATCACTCATACATCACTGGTGGGAATATAAAATGATCTAGTCACCCCTGTGACTAGAGAAGAATATGAACAAAAGTAAAAAAATGCTCTTACTACATGACCTAGCAATTTCCTTATAGGCATTTATCCCAAAGAAATGGAAACATACAAAACCTTGTCCATGGATATTCTGAGAAACTTTGTTAATAATAGCCCAACCTGGAAATGATCCAAATATTCTTCAAAGGATGACTAGATAAACAAACTGTGGTACATCCATACTATGAAATAAAAAGCAGTAAAAAGGAATGAACTATTGCTACACACAACCTGGATGGGTCTAAAGTGAAAAAAGGCAATCATAGGTTACATACTATATGGTCTTATTTATATGGCATTTTTGAAATACTCCATTGTGTCTTGAAATGCCATATTAAAAATTATAGTGATTGGGGAGCCTGGGTGGCTCAGTCGGTTAAGTGTCTGCCTTCAGCTCGGGTCATGATCTTGGGGTCCAGGGATTGAACCCCACATCAGGCTCCCTGCTCAGCGGGGAGTCTGCTTGTCCCTCTCCCTCTGCCCCTCACCCCTGCTTGTGCTCTCTCTCTCTCTCTCCTTCTGCTCTCTCTCTCTGAAATAAATGAATAAAATCTTTAAAAAAATTATAGTGATGGAGAACAGATTAGTGGGTGTCAGGTGCTGAGTGGGAAGGGAGAAGAAGATATCTATGTCTAAGGATAGTAAATATCAAGGATCTTGGTACTGTGATGGAGCTGTTCTTTATCTTGACGGTGGTGGTCCCATAAATCAACACATGTAGTAAAATTGCATAAAACTAGTACACACACACACACACACACACACACGCACACACACACATACAAATGAATACCCATCAAACTGGTGAAGTCTACATAAGGTTGATAGAGTCTATCAATGTCAATTTCCTGATTATGTTATTGTACTATAATATACAATAAATTACTATTGGGAGAAACAGGGGAAAGTGTGCACAGAATCTCTTTGTATTGTTTCTTACAACTGCGTGTGAATCTACAACTATCTCAAAATAAAACGTTTTTAAAAATGCAAAAATAATAGAAGATAAATAAAATTCAATATGTACAGCAAAAGAGACTAAAAGGTAATGTGAGATAGATGGATGAGTCCAAGAAACTGTCTGAGCAGTAGTCACATACAGAGAGAGCTGAGAAAATGCTTGGTGGCTGATGTTGCTTAAGGATGTAATCCAGCAAAATAAATTGTTAGGTAAACAAACAATCACAAAAAAAGAAATGGGATCCTGGAAACAGGGCTGGAGGCGCAGAGGTGCAGTAAATGAAAGAGTGTCTTGGGATGCGACTCCGCAGCTTTCCAAGAGAACAACCCTAGGGATTAGAGCAACAGACCAGAAAACTCCAGGAAAGGATCGCTCTGGGAGAAAAATAGAGTGTTTCATGCTCTAGACATTGTAACTGTGGATTTGGATGAACTTGAAGATATGTAGAAGACACATCATTATTCTTACAAAAGAAACAAGAAAGAAATGAGAAACTCCAAGGAAAACAGAAAACTCTGGAAACTGGGGCCCAAATGTGAACAAGTCAAATGGGCCGTATTTTAAGCAACTGATGCAGAATAAGGAAACCAAATGTATTTTATCTCAATGCTATGAAAATTTGCAGCCCAGGGATCATACCATGAGACCACACAGAGATATAATTCTTGCAGACCACTTTACCATGAAATGGACAATATTTTTAGTAATAACAATGTTAATATCATTACTTAACTTTTAAACTTTTGAATTCAACCATAGACAAAGTATGGAAGACATAATTATGGTTACAAAACACTGAGACTGCTAAAATTTGGACAATTTGAAAATAAAACTGGCAGAAGGTAGAAAGTAGGCATGAGAGAATGGGGGAAGGGAGGGAAGTGAGAGAGAGACTGAGAGAGAGAGAGACTAATACTTTCATCTTTCATTAGGAAACACAGAACCAAGAATAGAAATACACATCCATCATTTAAATTAACAAACCAACGAAAACCAAGGAAAAGAGGCAATACAGGTGAGTAGTTTTAAACCATATTCTGGTGCCAACTAAGCTTGGGTTCCAATCCCAGCTCTGACCTGAGTTATTCCATTACATTGAACAAGTTAGTTAAACACTTTGTACCTTTTTTCCCCATCTGTAAAACATAACTGGCAATAGGGTCTGCCTCAAGGTTTCTACAAAGATGGAATGAGTTAATATTTGTAAAGTACTCAGTGCCTGGCAATAGCAGGTACTACGTAAGTATTTGATAAATAAGCCATGACGTTTTGGGAAAGTCTCATGGGAGTAGAGGTCAGGAATGGTGTATGAAGTCATCACATTCATTGTGAACGCTAGCCTGGCACTGACAATATTGCACTAGGCAATATTTTCATGTTTTTAAATCTATGAAGAGATGAATGAAAACCAGAAAAGCTGAAAGAGAATAGCTTTAGGAACAAGGACTAGGCATGGAGAGGGATGAGGTGTGACACGGTCTCTTTTTTATTTAAAAAATACACACGCACACACACACACATACACACACACTCACACATAGTCAAGCACAAGGCAAAGGCAAGGCCCAAGGCTTGACAGATTGAACTGGTGAAGGAACACTGAATCCTTTTTAGATAAAGACAGTTTATTGCTTATGTAAACAGTAGAAGGAAGAGTGGCCAAATGTGCCAGCTCCCTGTGGCTCTTACCCAGTGTGATGCCCAAACCAAAGTGGCCAGATACGTATATATATGTATACAACTTGTTCAGTTCATGTTCATGGTCAACTATTCTTCCACCTGTACATGTGTATGCATCTGGTATATAGTGGTATATAGTGGTTTTGTGTACAGAACGTCGTACATGGCATCATAGTTCAGAGTACGTAGCAACGGAGGCTTTCACACCCAGGCGAAGTCTCCCGGGTACACGGAAGGGGGTCAGATGACCCACCGCAGGCAGGAAGAGGGACCGGGGCTGACCAGTGTTGGAGAAGGAGGAGCAGTTCCATTTTCACATCTTGACCAACTAGGACACTGTCCTCAAAGCTGAAACTTACAGAGAAAGTTCAGAAAAAGGATAGGCACTAGGATGGTTTGAAAATGAATAATGGAAATACCTAAACTAATCTGAAAATGAATAATGGAAATGAGAGAGCTAATGTGGTTCATTGAAAAACTTCACTTTCTCATTCAAAAGGGTCATTGAAAAAGGTAATAGTGAGATTGGTGGGGCAAGAGTCCGCAGGGAGCCGTTAGATGACTCAGTATTATTTCAAACCCTCAGGTTAAAACTACTTCATGGAGAACAGAAATTGGCAGTTGCCTGTTTCGCAGGAAGGGGTGAGGGGATAGTAAAGGAAAACTCTGAGCCCGAGTTTTCCCATCTGTAGAACTAGGCTTAAAACGTGTACCCCCTTGGGGGCAGAGCAAGATGGCGGAGGAGTAGGAGACCTAGATTTCGTCTGGTCTCAGGAATTCAGCTGAATAGGGATCAAACCATTCTGAACACCTACGAACTCAACAGGAGATCAAAGAGGAGAGTAGCAACAACTCTCTGAACAGAGAAGCGACCACTTACTGGAAGGTAGGATGTGCAGAGAAGTGAATCCGAGGCGATATTTGGGAGGATAGACGGCGGGGGAGGGGCCTCCGCCAGCCGCTTCTGGCAAGTGATAGAGCCGCGGAGCACAAAACCGGGACTGTTAGAAGTCGGCTCCGCTGAGGGACATTGCTCCAGTGGCTAAGCGGGGGTGGAACCCTCGCGGGACAGTGGGGTCTCAGGACCCTTGGGGTCACAGAAAGACCGGGGGAGCCTGAGTGCGCCAGAGCTCCCAGGTATCGGAGAGGGGAAGCCGGCTGCAGAGACGGAGCCGAGGCGCGGGCTCTCAGCTCGGGGTTGCCCTAAACTGTGATCCGCGGCCCAGTCGGGCCACGGCTCCTGCAGCAGGGACCCAACAAGCGGCAGATCCGGGGAGAATCCCCTTCCTTCCCGGGGAGGAGCGGCGCGGGAACGCACCGCAGGGATCTGCTGGGTTTGGAGACTCCACACGGGGTCGGGTGCCAGAGATAGCAACGCTCGGTCACAGGCCGGGTGAGCACGGAGTGCGGCCGGAGACCGGGGACAAGGGAGTGACTGCTTTTCCCTGGGGGCGCACTGAGGAGCGGGGCCCCGAGTTCTCAACTCCTCCGGGTGGAGATTGGGAGGCCACCATTTTTGCCCTGGTCCTCCAAGGCTGTACGGAGAGCTTGCAGGGAACAAAAGCTCCTGAGATCAAACCCGAGCAGCTTGCTTAGCCCGGACCGACAAGGGCGGGGCAATTCAGCCTCCGGCAAAGACATTTGGAAACCACAGCAACAGGCTCCTCCCCCAGAAGATCAGCACGAACAGCCCGCAAGCCAAGACCAAGTTTACCGATCAAGGAGAACGGGAGAACTCCAGCGCTAGGGGAATACTGCACATAGAATTCATGGCTTTTTTTTTTTACCATGATTCATTAGTTCATCAAAGTTAATTTTTGTTAACTGTTTTTTTTTTTCTTTTTCTTCTTTTTCCCTTTTTCAACCAACATCTTATCAATCTCTTTGTTTAATAAAAAAAGAACATTTTTTATTTTTCATTTTTAGAGTCATATTTTATCCCTTCATAGTAGTTACCCTTATTTTTGGCATATATATATAAGTTGTTCTCTCTTCAAAATTTTGAGATACAGTTTCTTCTAACAGATAAAAATATACCCTAAATCACTAGTGTATGGCTTTGTTCTAGTCTCCTGCCTGATCACATTCTCTCCCTTTTTTCTTTTTTTTTTTAAATCTTCTTTCTTTTTTCAAACAACTTCTTATCTTATCAAGTCCTTCTATAAAAATCTTTTGTAATTTTCATCTTTACAGTCATCTTCTATCCCTTCATTGTATCAACCCTTATTTTGTACATATATGTCTTTCTTCCTTTAAAATTTTAGGAGGCACTTTTTTCTAACAGACCAAAATACGCCCAAAATCTAGTGTGTGGCACTGATCTATGCACTAGCCTGATCATATTTGATCACATTCTGCTTTTTTGTATTGTTCTGTTTTTGTTTTTATCTTTTTTTTCTTTTTTCTTTTTTTTTCTCTTTCTTTTTTCTTTCTTTCCCTTTCTTTTCCCCTGGTTTCAGGTCTTTTCTGATTTGTATACAGTATATTTGCTGGGGACGTTGTAAACCTGTTAGCATTTTGTTCTCTCATTCATCTATTCTCCTCTGGACAAAATGACAAGACGAAAAAAATCACCTCAGCAAAAAGAACAAGAGGTAGTACCATCAGCCAGGGACCTACTCAATACGGACATTAGTACGATGTTGGACCTAGAGTTCAGAATCATGACTTTAAAGATACTAGCTGGGCTTGAAAAAAGCGTGGAAGTTATTAGAGAAACCCTTTCTGGAGAAATAAAAGAACTAAAATCTAACCAAGTCGAAATCAAAAAGGCTATTGATGAGGTGCAATCAAAAATGGGGGCACTAACTGCTAGGATAAATGAGGCAGAAGAGAGAATCAGTGATATAGAAGACCAAATGATGGAAAGTAAAGAGGCTGAGAAAAAGAGGGAGAAACAACTACAGGATCACGAGGGCAGAATTCGAGATAAGTGATTCGATAAGACGAAACAACATTAGAATAATTGGGATCCCAGAAGAAGAAGAAAGAGAGAGAGGGGCAGAAGGTATATTGGAGCAAATAATAGCAGAGAACTTCCCTAATGTGAGGAAGGAAACAGGCATCAAAATCCAGGAGGCACAGAGAACCCCTCTCAAAATCAATAAAAATAGGTCAACACCCCGACATCTAATAGTAAAACTTATGAGTCTCAGAGACAAAGAGAAAATCCTGAAAGCAGCTCGGGAGAAGAGATATGTAACCTACAATGGTAAAAATATTAGATTGGCAAGAGACCTATCCACAGAGACCTGGCAGGCCAGAAAGGACTGGCAAGATATCTTCAGAGCACTAAACGAGAAAAATATGCAGCCAAGAATACTATATCCAGCTAGGCTGTCATTGAAAATAGAAGGAGAGATAAAAAGCTTCCAGAACAAACAAAAACTAAAGGAATTTGCAAACACGAAACCAGCCCTCCAAGAAATATTGAAAGGGGTCCTCTAAGCAAAGAGAGAGCCTAAAAGCAACATAGATCAGAAAGGAACACAGACAACATACAGTAACAGTCACCTTACAGGCAATACAATGGCACTAAATTCATACCTTTCAATAGTTACCCTGAATGTAAATGGGCTCAATGCCCCAATCAAAAGGCACAGACTATCAGATTGGATTAAAAAACAAGACCCATCCATATGCTGTCTGCAAGAGACTCATTTTAGACCCAAAGACACCCCCACATTGAAAGTGAGGGGGTGGAAAGCCATTTACCATGCTAATGGACACCAAAAGAAAGCTGGGGTGGCAATCTTTATATCAGACAAATTAGATTTTAAAACAAAGACTGTAATAAGAGATGAGGAAGGACACTCTATCCTACTTAAAGGGTCTATCCAACAAGAAGATCTCACAATTGTAAATATCTATGCCCCGAACATGGGAGCACCAATTATATAAGGCAATTAATAACAAAAGCAAAGAAACACATTGACAACAATACAATAATAGTGGGGGACTTTAACACCCCCCTGACTGAAATGGACAGATCATCTAAGCAAAAGATCAACAGGGAAATAAAGACTTTAAATGACACACTGGACCAAATGGACTTCACAGACATATTCAGAACATTCCATCCCAAAGCAACGGAATACACATTCTTCTCTAGTGCCCATGGAACATTCTCCAGAATTGATCACATCCTAGGTCACAAATCAGGTCTCAAACGGTACCAAAAGATTGGGATCATTCCCTGCATATTTTCAGACCACAATGCTTTGAAACTAGAACTCAATCACAAGAGGAAAGTCGGAAAGAACTCAAATACATGGAGGCTAAGGAGCATCCTACTAAAGAATGAATGGGTCAACCAGGAAATTAAAGAAGAATTAAAAAAATTCATGGAAACCAATGAAAATGAAAACACAACTGTCCAAAATCTTTGGGATACAGCAAAGGCAGTCCTGAGAGGAAAGTATATAGCAATACAAGCCTTTCTCAAGAAACAAGAAAGGTCTCAAATACACAACCTAACCCTACACCTAAAGGAGCTGGAGAAAGAACAGCAAATAAAGCCTAAACCCAGCAGGAGAAGAGAAATAATAAAGATCAGAGCAGAAATCAATGAACTAGAAACCAAAAGAACAGTAGAACAGATAACGAAACTAGGAGCCGATTCTTTGAAAGAATTAACAAGATTGATAAACCCCTGGCCAGACTGATCAAAAAGAAAAGAGAAATGACCCAAATCAACAAAATCATGAATGAAAGAGGAGAGATCACAACCAACACCAAAGAAATACAAACAATTATAAGAACATATTATGAGCAACTCTATGCCAGCAAATTAGATAACCTGGAAGAAATGGGTGCATTCCTAGAGATGTATCAACTACCAAAACTGAACCAGGAAGAAATAGAAAACCTGAACAGACCTATAACCACTAAGGAAATTGAAGCAGTCATCAAAAATCTCCCAACAAACAAAAGCCCAGGGCCAGACGGCTTCCCAGGGGAATTCTATCAGACATTTAAAGAAGAATTAATACCTATTCTCCTGAAACTGTTCCAAAAAATAGAAATGGAAGGAAAACTTCCAAACTCATTTTATGAGGCCAGCATTACTTTGATCCCAAAACCAGACAAAGATCCCATCAAAAAGGAGAATTACGGACCAACATCCTTGATGAACCTGGAGGCAAAAATTCTCACCAAAATACTAGCCAATAGGATCCAACAGTACATTAAAAGGATTATTCACCACGACCAAGTGGGATTTATCCCTGGGCTGCAAGGCTGGTTCAACATCCGCAAATCAATCAACATGATACAATACATTAACAAAAGAAAGAACAAGAATCATATGATCCTCTCAATAGATGCAGAAAAAGCATTTGACAAAGTACAGCATTCTTTCTTGATCAAAACTCTTCAGAGTATAGGGATAGAGGGTACATACCTCAATATCATAAAAGCCATCTACGAAAAACCTACAGCGAATATCATTCTCAATGGGGAAAAGCCGAGAGCTTTTCTCCTAAGGTCAGGAACGCGGCAGGATGTCCACTCTCACCACTGCTATTCAACATAGTATTAGAAGTCCTAGCCACAGCAAAGAGACAACAAAAAGAAATCAAAGGCATCCAAATCGGCAAAGAGGAAGTCAAACTCTCACTCTTTGCAGATGATATGATACTTTATGTGGAAAACCCAAAAGACTCCACCCCAAAACTTCTAGAACTCATACAGGAATTCAGTCAAGTAGCAGGCTATAAAATCAATGCACAGAAATCAGTGGCATTCCTATACACCAACAACAAGACAGAAGAGAGGCAAATCAAGGAGTCGATCCCATTCACAATTGCACCCAAAACCATAAGATACCTAGGAATAAATTTAACCAAAGAGGCAAAGGATCTGTACTCAGAAAACTATAAAATACTCAGGAAAGAAATTGAAGAAGACACAAAGAAATGGAAAAACATTCCATGCTCATGGATTGGAAGAACCAACATTGTGAAGATGTCCATGCTACCTAGAGCAATCTACACATTCAATGCAATCCCCATCAAAATACCATCCACTTTTTTCAAAGAAATGGAGCAAATAATCCTAAAATTTGTATGGAACCAGAAGAGACCCCGAATAACCAGAGGAATATTGAAAAAGAAAAGCAAAGCTGGCGGCATCACAATTCCGGACTTCAGGCTCTATTACAAAGCTGTCATCATCAAGACAGTATGGTACTGGCACAAAAACAGACCCATAGATCAATGGAACAGAATCGAGAGCCCAGAAATGGACCCTCAACTCTATGGTCAACTTATCTTTGACAAAGCAGGAAAGAATGTCCAGTGGAAAAAAGACAGTCTCTTCAACAAATGGTGTTGGGAAAATTGGACAGCCACATGCAGAAGAATGAAACTGGACCATTTCCTTACACCACACACAAAAATAGACTCCAAATGGTTGAAAGACCTAAACGTGAGACAGGAGTCCATCCAAATCCTAAAGGAGAACACAGGTAGCAACCTCTTCGACCTCAGCCGCAGCAACTTCTTCCTAGAAACATCACCAAAGGCACAGGAAGCCAGGGCAAAAATGAACTATTGGGATTTCATCAAGATAAAAAGCTTTTGCACAGCAAAAGAAACAGTCCACAAAACCAAAAGACAACCGACAGAATGGGAGAAAATGTTTGCAAATGACATATCAGATAAAGGGCTAGTATCCAAAATCTATAAAGAACTTATCAAACTCAACACCCAAAGAACAAATAATCCAATCAAGAAATGGGCAGAAGACATGAACAGACATTTTTCCAAAGAAGACATCCAAATGGCCAACAGGCACATGACAAAGTGCTCAACATCGCTCGGCATCAGGGAAATCCAAATCAAAACCTCAATGAGATACCACCTCACACCAGTCAGAATGGCTAAAATTAACAAGTCAGGGAACAACAGATGTTGGCGGGGATGTGGAGAAAGGGGAACCCTCCTACACTGTTGGTGGGAATGCAAGCTGGTGCAACCCCTCTGGAAAACAGTATGGAGGTTCCTCAAACAGTTGAAATTAGAGCTACCATTCGATCCAGCAATTGTACTACTGGGTATTTACCCCAAAGATACAAATGTAGGGACCCGAAGGGGTACGTGCACCCCAATGTTTATAGCAGCAATGTCCACAATAGCCAAATTGTGGAAAGAGCCAAGATGTCCATCGACAGATGAATGGATAAAGAAGAGGTGGTATATATACACAATGGAATATTATGCAGCCATCAAAAGGAATGAGATCTTGCCATTTGCAACGACATGGATGGAACTGGAGGGTGTTATGCTGAGTGAAATAAGTCAATCAGAGAAAGACATGTATCATATGACCTCACTGATATGAGGAATTCTTAATCTCAGGAAACAAACTTAGTGTTGCTGGAGTGGTCGGGGGTGGGAGGGATGGGGTGGCTGGATGATGGACATTGGGGAAGATATGTGCTACGGTGAGCGCTGTGAATTGTGTAAGACTGTTGAATCACAGATCTGTACTTCTGAAACAAATAACGCAACATATTTTAAGAGAAAAGAAAAAGAAGAAGATAGCAGGAGAGGAAGAATGAAGGGGAGTAAGTCAGAGGGGGAGACGAACCAGGAGAGATGATGGACTCTGAAAAACAAACTGAGGTTTCTGGAGGGGAGGAGGGTGGGGGGATGGGTTAGCCTGGTGATGGGTATTGAGGAGGGCACATTCTGCATGGAGCACTGGGTGTTATGAACAAACAATGAATCATGGAACACTACACCAAAACAAATTATGTAATATATGGTGATTAACATAACAATACAAAAATTAAAAAAAAAAAACGTGTACCCCGCTTGCATCACAGGTGATGGTGGAGAACAAATGAGTGAGCGAGCGGGTTCAGTGCTGCCTTGCCCTGCTCACCTGCCGCATCCCGGACACAGGTCACCCCCGTGTCAGAGTGGGAGAGAGGCGCTGTAAAAGCACTCCCTGAATTATACAGTACTGAGAGAACAGGACGTGCTCTTCCAGTGATTGTGAATGCCATCAAAAAGAGTCTGATTCAAGAGTTTGGAAGCTTCTCTTGCCCTTGGGTAATTCTTTTCAGTACAGAGATTATGGTCAGTGTGATCACTTCATAAAGCACTGTGCTCAAAGGGAGCAAGGCTCTGACCCCTGTCAGCTGTGGACCTTCCACTTGTGTTTTACCTCCTTACATCTTAATTTCTTCAAATGTGAAATATGGTTGATGACACAATCTTTGCCGAGTTGTGAGAATTAAATGAGATAATGTTTTTAAGGGCTTGGCAAGGTGCTTAGCACTTGGCAGACAATAAAAGGAGCTATTGCAAGTGCTATTATTGTGAGAATGACTATTTTTATATATGATGGCCCCAGTAAAGATGGAAACTGGGTAAGAAGAAATCACCATGGGCTGGATGGAACAAAGTATTCTGATGCTACGAATAATACACGTGCCCTATTTTCTCTTCACTGGAGGGTGTCCTCCCTCAGGATCTCTGGCAGTCCCTCATATCAATGTGAGGCAGGTGTGGCACCTTCGATTTCCCCGATGCGGACAGTCTCCGAGGGTTTCTGTGATGTGCCCTGGGCCCGTGGCCAGTGAAGAAACGGGAAATTCTGTGTCTCCATCTTATGTCCATTAGGCAACACACAAATACCTACTGTCTTCTGATATTTCACTGAATCCCTCTCTAAAAACTTGCTGTCCTTAGTTCTATGATGAATTTGCTTCAAATTAAAAAAAATTTTTTTTTTTTATCCTAGAACATCAGGCCTGGGTAATAACTTAGAGACCAACCCTTCAAACCCCTAAACATATCAGGCTGGAAACAGGTTTTCTCCAGAAGGGGAGACACTCAAATTCCCAAAGCTAGTGAATATTGATAGCAGAATTCAGATGGTCCACGTCTTATGGGAATGTCTTTTTAATGTGCCATGTGGCTTCTCAGAGAGACCCATTGATTTGTTTTTTTGTTTGTGTGTGGGGGCGTGTTTTGCACACTGTAAGCGTAAACATATCACGTGGCTCACCTGTCTCTCCCTTCAGAGTGGACCAGGGCTTCCTTGCTGGGCGTATGTACTATATCTAGCATCCCTGCGAGAGTGAGTATTCGCCGTGCTGGTATATTCTTGCAAACACAGGCAAGCTCTTGTGATAAAATGCACTCTGTAGCCAGAGTTGGGACAGCCGGTTAGACGTCCCAGCTCATTAAAAAGGTGCAGCAGGAATTTCCTGCAGGCTCCTGCCAAATTGGACTAGAGGAACTTGTCTAACACAGATGCCCCGAAGCCTAGATGTTGCTCCTCCGGGTAGCTGGAGAGTATATTGGTGAAGTGAGAACTTGACTCCAATCATTTTAAGCAAATAGTGGCAACATCAGCCCATCCACAGAAGTCATCAGGCTCGCGAGATGTGAAATATTGTCCAGTTCACCAACCTAAATAACCGTGGCCATGGCTGGGCAGATGGTATAAACAACTACTAAAACCTCTCTCTTCCATGAAATATTCACCTGTTGTCTGCTGCCAAAACCAATAAACCAGCTCCTTGGCTGAGTCATCTAAACATTTCCTTTGACAGCAGGAGCTTTCAAATTGAACTGCAAAGCCAAGCTGCGTGACAAATATATCATCAGTCCTATCTTTGGTTATGAGTGATGTTTTCTATGAGCCCATTAAAAACATACCCTGCTGTTATGGATGGAGTGCCAATAGTTTTGGAAAACACAGTGAAAAGAACAATGGATCATTTTTACATGGCTCTGAAACCTGTGGATGGATTTTGTTAAAAAGACTTAAATGGTGTTAGAAAGCCATGAAATAAACCTTTCTTCCCCCTTATGACCTCCCCTTCCTTATGCGTGCACACATGAGCGCATGTTATCTCCTCCACAAGCTGTGTGCTGGGGATGGGGTTAAAGTCCCACAGATGATTTTGAGGCCTGCCTGATGCCCCCTTTCCTGCTGGGGCCCCTACACTAAACATGGTCTGTAATTTATAGACTGCAAGTTACCCGACATTTTCCAGATTCTCTCAGCAATAGCTCTATACAAGTTTGACAGATTTTGAAATCCGTTCTCTGTGGATGTGGCACATCCCCCTTTCAGCACAGCTGAACTTTCTGTGTATCCGAACTGTGTGGAATATCGAGGACAAACCCTCATGGCATGGCTCCGGCTGGTTTGTCGGGACACATTGGGGAAGCAGGAATTATAAAGTTTCCAGACATTAACTGTAACTATTTTATTTCAATTCAAAAATGTGAATGGGGCCAAGTTGTGTCTTAATCACCTTTCTTACATAGTTACGTAGTTATTTGCAGTTAGTTATTTGAAGTAGAACTTTTGCAAAGCAATGTGAGTGCAGAATTTTGCTAGACTTTTTAAAATGAAAAAATGCCAATACTTTACAATTGTTTCTTCCATTCCCAATTTGAGAACAGTATTTTAATGTTTTATGGGGTTCTTCCAAAATATCCAGCTTAATTTTATTATCCTCTGCAGCTCTCCCTTCATGCTGATACATTAGTTTCATAATACTTGATTATAGTGTAATAGACATAAATGATATAAACAGCTTTAGAAATTTGTGTTTAGGCTAAAGAATAGCTTTCTAGTTCCAAGTTTTCTGCACTGTCATGTATATCCGTCAATGTGCTTAATTGGTTAATTCGGTACTGGTTAATTCAGCAAGTTAAGGATGAATAAGGTAGCTTCTGTTGTGATATTTCTTCTTAAAAAAGATAATGGATGGGCTACTCTTCCCTCTATCCACTTTAAAAAAATTAATTATATTTTAGAGCAGTTTCAGGCTCACAGCAAAATCGAGCAAGAAGTACAGAGATTTCTCCCACGGATTCCCCCCCCCCCCCCCGCAAACACACACACAAGAGCTTCCCTCTCTGTCAGGGTCCCAGCACTACAGGGTGATATATTTATTATAATCAATGAACCAGCATTGACACATCATTATCAACCGAAGTCCATAGTTTAAATTGGCGTTTACTCTTGGTGTTATATATTCTATGTGATGCTTTCTATCAACCCATTAAAAACACACCCTGCTGTTGTGGGCATTTTGACAAATGTATAAAGACAAGTTTCCATCCTTACAACACCATACAGAATAGTCACACTACCCTAAAAATCCTCTGTGCCTTGCATGTTCATCTCTGTCTCCCCACCAAACCCCTGGCAACCACTGATCTTTTCACTACCTCCATGGTTTTAGCTTTTCCAGATGTCTATAGTTGGGATCAGACACTATGTAGCCTTTTCAGACAGACTGCCTTCTTTCACTTAGGAATATGCCTTTAAGTTTCCTCCATCTCTTTTTGTGGCTTCATAGCTCCATTCTTTTTAGTGCTGAGTAATATTCCATATTCTGGGTGTACTGCAGGTTATTTGTCTAGTCATCTAGAAGTGTATCTTGGTTGCTTTACACCTTTTTTTTTTTTGAGAGAGAGAGCGCATGGGAGGGGGAAGGTGCAGAGGGAGAGGGAGAGAGAGGTAGAGCTTGATCTCACAACCCTGAGATCATGACGTAAGCCAAATCAAGAGCCCACCCCTTAACCAACTGAGCCACCCAGGCGCCCCGATTTGCACCTTTTCTTATTTAAAATTTCACTTTGAGATAATGATGGATTCACATGCAGTTGTTAGAAATAATAGAGGGAGATCCCATGTACCTTTTAAGCAATTTTCTGCAAGGACAACCACTTGCAAAATTATAGTACAATGTAACGACCAGGTTATTGACATTGACACAATACACTGACCTTATTCAATTTTCTTTAGCTTTACTTCACTCATTTGTGTATGTGTATCACAGTCCTGACCCTGAAAAAGTCCCCTCTTTGACTTTTTATATCCACCTCACCTGACTCCCCCCATCCACAACAACTTGCAACTACTAATTTGTTCTCCATTTCAGAATATTACATAAATGGAATCATACAGTATGTCAGATTTTTAACAACAGCTTTACAAAATATAATTTACAAAACACAAAATTAACCTTCTAAAATGTTCAGTGGTTTTTACTGTATTTACCAGGTTATGCAACCATCACCACTAATTACAAGTATTTAAATACCCCATATCCATTAGCAGTCAGGCATCACTCCCACTTTCCCTAGCCCAATGACTAATGAAAGGTAGCAATGTCATAAGGTGGGAGAAAGAAATTGGTAATATTCTAAGTTAACTGCACTACACATTAGGCAGAGTAGTATGATTTGAAGGTAAACTTAGATTAGTTAATTGAATATTAGAAACTCTGTAACAATTATGAAAGTAAAGAATAGATGTAAAATTTATACATCAAGAGCAATGATCAAATGGAATCTTAAAATGCTGTTAAAACCAGAGAAGGTAGGACAAATGGAGAGAGCCAAAAAACAAATACAATCAATAGAAAACAATTACACAGTTTGTTACTATTAGTCCAAATATTTTAATATCGCATTAAATATGAAAAAACAAAATTCAGCTGATTAAATCTGAGATGTAATTGGCTTTATTAAATGTCTTATGATTCTGGCAACATCCCTTCTAGCAAGTAGAGGGGAGATCCAAGGAGTTGTATAAAATGGGAGGATTTTATAGAAGGAGGGGGTAAGAAAATTATTAGCAAAAGAAAAAGATCCTTCTAGGCAAGGTCTTTCCCTTAGGGGGAAGAGCAAGGGTGTCTTATCATGCAGATTACTTCGTCTTCCTTTGGGGAATGGGGAAGGCCCAGGTGGCAGATTAATTTCTTTGAGGTCAGAGAATTCAGGTCCTACTGGTTAAGACTACATTTCTAGGAGAGGTTGAAACTGCAGTTAGATTCGTTATTAAGCCCTAGTTTGGGGACTCAGCCTATGTGACGCCATTTTGGGCCTGTGATTTTCTTTTTAACAATGTATATGGCCCATACGCACAAATTAAAAAACAGAAATTGTCAGAATGGATGAAAAAGAAGACCCAGATACATATTGTCTACAAGAAACCCGCTTTAAACATGAAAAGACAGGTTAAGAAGAAAGGGATGGAGAAAAATATACCATGGTAACACTAAGCCAAGGGAATATGGAATATCTATGTTAATTTCTGATAAAGCGGACTTCAAATGATAAAAAATAAAGAGCAGAGTTACATAATAACAGAGGGGCCGATTCTCTAGGGGGACCTAACAATCCTTACTGTGTATGCATCTATCAACACAATGTCAAAATCTATGAGGCAAAACCCGAATAGAATTGGAAGGAGAAAACAAACATAAACCAAAATATCCATTTCTCTGTCTTCTTACAATGCTTGGCCCATATTTATTCAGGCCTTTTTCTTAAGCTTTAATCACCACGCCACGTAGGCTAATAGAGTCAGATGGACACTAGGTGCTGCCCAAGTGCTCATGTTCATCCACTGTTCTACTTGTCTAATGAGTGGCAGCCTGGATTTGCAGTATACAGATTACAGACCTCAACCTATAGAAAGGACTCTTTGGGTTCAAAGCTTGATCTTCTCATGGTTCATTGTGTATTTTAGGGCCAGTTACCTAATCTCTTGCAGCATCAATATCCTCATATTTAAAATGTGATTCTTAAAACTGACCTACTTCAGCTTTTTGTGGATTAAATGAGATGATCTACACAACATTCCTGAACATGGAGAAGGACTCAATACATGTTTCTGGTCATTACTCTTTTCATCAACCATTAAAGCCCCAATGTACTTACTTTTAAATTAAGGAGAGTAATAGTACCTACATCATAGCACTGTGAGGGATTTAGATCATCCACTGCTGTGTAACAAACCCACTCTAAACTTAGTAGCATAACATGAATACTACTTACTATGCTGTCAGGACTTGTAGGTCTGGAATTCAGATAGGACATAGTAGTCAAGGTCTCAGTTAGGGAGATTCAAATGGCTGAGACTGGAAAAGTCAGAAGGTGTCTTTGCTCATGGGACTGGCTCCCACACTTGGATCACTAAAGGGTGGGCTCAGATGCAACTGTCTACTGAAGTGCCTGCATGTGGTGTCTCTATGTAGCTCGGGCTTCCCACTGAATGGGAGCTGGGTTTCAAGAGGGGGTGATCCTAGGGAGTATTCAGAGAGCAAGACAGAAGTTGTAAGTCCTCAGAGCAAGCACTCTGCCACAGTCAGTTGGTTACAAGTAAGTCACTATGACCAGCTCATACTGAAGAAGGAGGTTAATTAGATCCCACCTCTTGATGGGATAGGGAAATAACACATGGAAAAAGTGCATGTAGGATGGGTGACAATATTGTGACTGTGTTTGGAAAGAACAATATGCCACAGAAAATGCATATAATTCACTTAACACGTTGCAGGTACATAGTAAGAACTCAATGAAAGTAAGTTTTTATTATTGTTTTTATTATTATGTTGATCTTTATAAAACACACTTTCCTACTCCTGAGGAACTTATAACTGAGTGGACACAAACTATGTAAGGCAATGCATGTAATAGAGTGTTATGAGAGAATCCCATAATGGTTGCAATGGAGTCCCAGAGGAGTTAATTCTCTCTGTGAGTATAAGCAGAGCCTCTGGAGTAAATGGACCTCGAGTTGACTTTATCCAAAGTGGGGAGAGGAAATTTCTTATGCAGTGTCTTGGTGGGCCAGAAATAAGGTCTCCGAGCAATTCTTGTCCCTGTTGTTGAACCCCAACAGCTCCTTCTCACTGTTTTAGAACCACCAAGCTGGATCTTACTGTCTAGAGCAATGCTCACTAAATTGTCTCACTGATCCTCATGCAATCAGATTTATAAACAGAAAATTCTTGCTTCTCTGGCCAGATACAGAGTCATCTAAGTACAAAAAGATCACTCAAAATACTGGTCCTTATTTACCCAGAAATGAAGCACGGGGGTGAGAAGGCTCACTCTACTGGTAGAGCCATGCTTGGGAAGGAGTAGAGTCTGCTATGTGGTCAGGGAGGGTGGTCAGCATGAGGCTGCTAGGTGCTAGGCTCAACATGGATCATGGCAAGAAGAAGAACAAAGAATGTAGCAAACCTCTTCATGTTACCATATACTTTTCCCATGGCCCTGAGATTGTTGGCCTTGATGTTACAATTAATTGGGTGTTTTACAGACCTACCTTCCTTCCATATCCTTCTATGCCCACCAAAATAACAAGCTCCTGAGAGGGCAGATGCTGCACTTTTCAGTTTACCAGAAATATTAGAGCCTCGATGAATGTTTAACGAATAAAGACAGATCCTTTATTTTCTTGTCCAAGGACATGCCACAACTTCTCTTTTATATTTTAATATTCAGTAAGAACTACTCACCCCAGTTTCCCAATCCCCACATCACATCACAGTTTTTGGGAAAACTAATCATTCTGCTTGTCATGTTTAATTTGTGTGTGTGTGTGTGTGTGCGCGTGCGTGCGCATGTGTGAGTGTGAGTGCACATGTGTGGATGTGAGTATCAAGGAGGGAGGTTGGTGGGTAATTAATAGCCACACAGCCTCATCTAGATTTCTTAATGGAATAGATGTCTGGCAGCAATTTTCATAAAGTTAATCTTTTCAGGAGTGAATTGGAGAGAAGACACCCATGCAGACGTGTTCCTTTTCTCTCCTTGGAGAGAATAATTGTTCTCTTTCTCCCTAAAAAGTAGCCCATGTGGGAATCTCAGATGGCTTGGGTGATGGAAAAATATTTACAAATGCTTTACTTTTGCCCCTGAGGAGATATTCTGGGCTATTTACATATTTCTTCAAGTGAGTTTGGCTGGAGGAGGAGAGGGAAGGATTTTCAGGCATAGAGTTGGAGTTGTATGTCAGACTGCCTGCAGCAAATTGGAAGGGGGTGAGCTAGTGTCATTCAAAAGCAGTCCTCAAGAACTCTAAGCCACTAGTCTTGATGTCCTTGAATATCCCCTTTCCAAAAACCTTATATTAAATTTTGCCAATGCACAGAACATTCTGGAGTTCACTAAAGGTATAAATTGCTTTCTAGATCATTTCATTTTCATACTACCTACAGGCACCAATGCCTAAGTTGAAGTCAATTTGTTCTGAAAAATACCTTTTGCATGTTACATTTTCCTTGCCATTAGTTGTCTCTTAGGGATTTGGGGAGGGCAAATGGCTTGTGATGCCAGGCAGATGTGTCCCCGAAGTGTGAACCAGGCAGAGATGCAAAGTGCAGTTTAACTATATTCCATTTTCTGCTGAACACCACATCATGGTTGGGAATATTTATGTTTCACATCCACATTTTATGAGGCATTGGCAGAATAAGAGGTGGCCAGGAGAAAGAACAAATTTTTCTTTCAGAGACTGCTATAAAGCAGTCATGGACAGCTGTCGCCTGATGTATATAATTTTTTAGACTGTTCCTGTTAAAGATAAAATTATTCATGACACTTGCTAAAGATGGCAAGGAAGACTTTATTTCAGTCTACAAGGGGGTTTTGTAGTGAGGAAGGAGATTGGGTTCAACCCCAAGTACAGTAAGGAAAAGTAGGAATTTATAACCAAGGAGCAGGGTGGGACGTTGGTGAATTACTAAGAGGTGGTGTAATTCTTATTAAACTGACCTACTGGGATTTTAGGCAGGCTAGGGTGATAGGATATCAAGGGCAGGGAATTTTTGCTAAACTGATTCAGCAGGATTCTTGCTAAAACTGGAATAAGCAGACCAAAGACAGAGCCCTTGATCAAGGGCTTGACCCAAAGTCAAGGTCTAATCAGAAGGAGAACTCATAGGAACCTCACTCAAGTTTAGTGGAAGACATAGTCTTTGTCATTCCCCAGATCTGTTCGCCAAAATATTTCACTCTACCCAAGTAAATATCCTTTCAAATATTGATGACATTTAGTGACTAATCAAAAGTCAAATTATCCTGAAGTTGAACATATTTTGGTAAAATCTTTTTCCTTTCTCTAATGTAAGTTTGTTGATAGGATATTTTCCTCACCTTTGTGATGGCATGAATTTCACTTTCTAAAGTTTTTATTCAAATAATTAAATTTTTATTATAGATTTTAATTAATTAATTTTAAAAATGGGTCCTATTATGGGCCAAAATGTCTCTCTTTTAAAAAGTACACTTGGCTGGGTGCCTGGGTGGCTCAGTTGGTTAAGCAACTGCCTTCAGCTCCTGGAGTCCCAGGATCGAGTCCTGCATCGGGCTCCCTGCTCAGCGGGGAGTCTGCTTCTCCCTCTGACCCTCCTCCCTCTCATGCTCTCTGTCTCTCATTCTCTCTCTTGCAAATAAATAAAATCTTAAATAAAATAAAATAAAATAAAATAAAATCTTAAAAAAAATAAAAAGGCACCTGGGTGGCTCAGTCGGTTAAACATCTACCTTCAGCTCAGGTCATGAATCTGGGGTTCATGAGATCCAGCCCTGCATCAGACCTCCTGCTCAGCGGGTAGTCTGCTTCTCTCTCTTCCTCTGTCCCTCCCCCTCCCTCTCCTGCTCATGATCTGTCTCTCTCTCAAATAAATAAATAGAATCTTTTTTTTAAAAAGTATATTCAAGTTAACTCAAAGTGGATCATAGAACTACATGTAAGAACTAAAACTATAAAACTCCTAGGAGCAAACACAGGAGTACATCTTTGTGACCTTGGGTTAGACAATAGCTTCTCATATCAAAAGTCCACGAGACAAAAAAGAAAACAACAGATAAAGTGAACTTCATCAAAACTAAAGACTTCTGTTCATTAACATGAAACATTCAGTTCATGTCTTTTAATGATCATGTGAAGGGACAACCTACTTCAAACTTACAGACATAAATAGTGATTAACTAATTAGGCTCACAGCTTCTGTGAGTGAGAGATGCAGGCAAGGCATAGCGGGAATGGCTTGTGTCTGCATCACAATGCCTAGGGCTTTAAATGGGTACATTTACAAAGCTAGAGGTGACTTTAGGGGCGCCTGGGTGGCTCCGTCAGTTAAGTGTCTGACTCTTGGTTTCAGCTCAGGTCATGATCTCAGGGTCATGAGATTCGTCCCAAGCCAGCTCTGCTGTCTGTGCAGAGTCTGCTTGTCTCTTCCCCTCCCTCCATTTCTCTCTCTCTCTCAAATAGATAAATAAAATCTTAAAAAAAAAAAAGCTAGAGGTGACTTCAATAGTTAAACCCAGTGATCATCTAGAAGCTTCTTCACTGACAAGTCTGTTTCCTGGGCTGGGATGAGTTGAAAGCTGGACTACGCTGGGACTGTTAATCGGAGTGCCTCAGAGGGCCTCTCCATGTGCCCTGGGTTCCCTCCCAGCATTAAGTTTCAGAGTAGTCACCTCTTTACAGGTCAGTTTAGGGCTATAAAGACCAAATGTTCCAGTAATGCCCTAGCTGCAAAGGGTACTCAGTGTGGTTCTTCCAATTTCTGTTCCCTGAAGCAGTCACAAGCTCAGGCAAATTAAAGGATACAGGACAAAGGTCATAATCTCTTGATGGGGCCAATTTTTAAATAACTTGTAGCCACGTTTTAAAAACGTGTGCAGTGGTCAAGGGAAACAGGCACTCAATAAAAAGATTCAGTCGCTAGGGCACATACCTGCTCATTTGGGACAGAAACGATTGGGCCTCACTAAGACTTAGGTGGAATGTTACTCAAAAGTCTTTCACATTTATGTTTGCATTTCAGGTCCTCTATTAACAAATATTCACCTCCACAAATTAGTAAACTGTTTTCTTAAGAAGTCAGTTTCGTCTGAGCTTGGTTACAGTGAATTCGTTTCCTGAAACAGAAGCCTGAGTGCCCTGGTGAACTGTTTCTAATATACCAACTCATGCTCAGGACTTGACTTGAGAGTCCCCACACATCTGGTAGCACAGCATCCACATAATAGAGGAGTGACCACATTTAGAGTCAGACAGACCAGGTTTCCAGATCCAACCTCACCTTTGTATGGCCCTGGGGAATTCCTCTTAATTCCTTGACCAACTAGTTCCTCATTTGTAAAATAGAGATAATAAAGCATACCTTGCTGAATCATTGGGAAATTTGGAGATGCATGTATAAATTTATAGCACTTCTTAAGTTTTTACTAAATGGTAGTTATTATTAATATGCCAATGAAACCTTAGAATGCAAGTTATTTTTAATAACAGAAAATTCTAAATAACACCATCAATTCATAGTTGTCTTCCTAACTATGTAAAACAATGATATTTACATGAAGCCCTCAAATCTTCTCATAAATATTTACTAAGCACCCACCATGTGCCAAGCCCTGTGTTCCAAGTTGGAATCCATACCAGTGAACAAAATCAGCCAGGTTACAACTAATGGTGGGAAAACAGTTCACTGAGAACCATTGAGGTACCAGGGGTAGTCCATAGTGGAAGAAAACAGAGACACTCACTCTGCATCCTTTTAACTTCTCCTCATTTGATTCTCCATATAAAAATCAGGAATAGATTTTTCTATCTGGCTCTTAGAAGAAAAAGTCAAAGAGATCTGGAAAGATAAATTCAAAAGCAAACTGACCAACATAGCCTGGGGTCGGTCCGAGAACATTCCTATTCAGGACTAAATCTTGGCTTTCGTCAGCCTAGTAGTTTAGGACTCCCTGTTCGTTCCCAGGCTTTCCATCAGGCAGCTGTAAGTGTGACTGTAACTTCCTTGGGCCCAGACTCTCCCCTGATGGTCAGCAGCCTTCTCTGCCCCTGGTGGAATGTCCAACAGAGTCTCATCCACTCTGGTTCTGTATATCCTTCTTCCAACACCAGTGAACTTCCTGTGACTTGTTTCCTGGGACAGATCTCGTTTCTTCTTGAAGGAGGAGACTTCAGTTCCTCCCTTACTCTGTTTAAAAATTTAACCTTTATATGAGAAAAAGCTAATCTTCCATCTTGCGCATAATACAGTATCTCTCCTCAGATGTGAACATTATCATTGTCCCAAAATTACCACAGTTGAAGCCATCTGTAGGTGTGACTAAAAAAAACAATGAGATGAAGCTGATTCTCTCTGCCCAATACAATGTGGGGTCCTCAGATGTCCAGGACGAGAGGCCAGATCCACATGCACAGTAATTAAGCAACCCCCAAGTCTGGGGGTTACTGTGGCCATACACAGGGTGGCTTAAACCAAACCTTCTCTATTTTTTTAAAAAAGGATTATGACAAAAGTTAAAGCTGAACTGTTCTACATCTGCAGTATCTTAGGCACCACACAAATAGCTCAGAAAAGTCTCATGAAACTGCCCGCATGTCCTTTCCCATCCCAGCCACCACCCAAGCCTTTAGCATGAGAACATTTCCAGCCCAAGAACTGAGTCTGGCAGCTACTGACTCAGCCCTTTATTAAGGAGGACATGGGACTGTGATTTCTGGCCTGAAGAGTTGAGTCTGTAATAGATGAGGTGTCTGGGGAAAGCCTCAGGGAAAAAAGAAATGAGTAAACAGGCTCTGGACTGCACCTCTAGACACCCTTCACTTGACCTACCGGGCCTGTGGAAGACATGGAGGTTTTTGCTCCAATGGCTTCAGCATTTTCCAATTGTCCATGGATTTGGAACATTTTTTGATATATGTCAGCCACTTTCATATTGCAATACCAAAATTCATTTCTCCAGCCATCTCTCCTTTGAATTATGCTGTCCCAAATGGTGGGAAAGCATTATTTAAATTGAGCTAAAAAAAAAAAAAACAAAACCCAGTCCTTGAGCTATAAGCCAAGGTCTTCACACGCCAAAAAAAGCTCTCACTAAAATGTAAAATGAAATGGCAGGCAGACCTCGGATGTGTTATTGTATGACGTTTGAAGGAAAGACCAACATCATTTAAGCAGAAGTTTCAAGTGATTTTCAAGCAACACAAAGCTAATGATTATTACCTGTTATAGGAGAAGAGAGGCCAGTGTAGTGCCTGAGTCAAGGGCATGTGGCCCAGGTGACTGCAACAAGAGGCAGCCAAGAGAGGAAGTCAAAACAGGAGATCTCAAAGTGAGGGGGAGGTCCAAGAAGGGAATCAGTCAGAATGAGTGGGAACCTTGACCAAGAAAGAGACTAAAGTCTTGGACATTTATCAGATAAGAGTGCAGGCTGGTATAACCTTGAGAAATTTACCTATTTATTAGAAGAGTTGAAGACTTTATGTGAATATTATTGTTTTATACAGTTAGGAAGACAGAACTGTAAATTGATAGTGCTGTTTAGAGTTTACTATTATTAAAAATAACTTATATGCTAGGGTTTCATCTGATGTGTTAATGATAGCTACCATTTAGTTAATATTTAAGATGTTCCCTCATCTGTTAAATGACAGTTAGACCTTACCTCATGGGGATGTCATGATGCTTGAATTAGATTATGTATATACATATAAATATACATGATGCTGGGCATCATGCTTGACACATAATAAAAATCACAATAAATAGTAGTTATCAGCATCAACACCACTGTTACATAGCTTGTTTCTGAAAATAAAATTTATTACTTCAAGAGGGACATTGAAAAGGTAGAGAAGAATCAATAGGTTGTAAAATAGACTGTTGGACACACTCTTGCTTTTAAA
This sequence comes from Eumetopias jubatus, assembly GCF_037043125.1. Taxonomy (NCBI): domain Eukaryota; kingdom Metazoa; phylum Chordata; class Mammalia; order Carnivora; family Otariidae; genus Eumetopias; species Eumetopias jubatus. Next base: position 39,926,400 of record NW_028274823.1, on the reverse strand, counting down.
ACATTATCTTGCATAATTTGGCTATTATTGATAATGCTGCTATAAACATCAGGGGCATGTGTAGCCCGTTGAATTAGTATTTTTGCATTCTTGGGTAAATACCTAGTAATGCAACTGCTGGATCATATGGTAGTTCCATTTTTAACTTTTTGAGGAAACTCCATACTGTTTTCTAGAGTGGCTGCAGCAGTTTGCATTCCCACCAACAGTATAAGAGGGTTCCCCTTTCTCCGCAACCTCACCAAAAGCCGTTGTTTCCTGTGTTGTTGATTTTAGCCATCTGACTGGTGGTATCTCATTGTAGTTTTGATTTGTATTTCCCTGATGGTGAGTGCTGCTGAGCATGTTTTCATGTGTCTGTTGGCCATCTGGATGTCTTCTTTGAACAAATGTCTATTTATGTCTTCTGCCCATTTTTTAATTGGATTATTCATTTTTGGGGTGTTGAGTTTGTTAAGTTCTTTATACATTTTGGATACTGACTCCTTATCCAGTATGTCACTTGCAAATATCTTCTCCCATTCAGTAAGTTATCTTTAGTTTTGTTGATTGTTTCCTTTGCTGTGCAGAAGCTTCTCATTTTGCCCAAGTGTCCCTTGACTGATGAATGGATAGAGAAGATGTGGTATATATATATATATATATATATATATATATATATATATATATATACGATGGAATATTACTCAACCATAAAAAAGAATGAAATCTTGCCATTTGCAATGACATGGATGGAGTTGGAGAGTATTATGCTAAGTGAAGTAAGTCAGTCAGAGAAAGACAAACATCATATGATTTTATTCATATATGGAATTTAAGAAACAAAACAAATGAGCAAAGGGAAAAAAGTGGGGGGCAAATAAAGAAATAGACTCTTAAGTATAGAGAGCAAACTGATGGTTACCAGAGGATAGGTGGGTGGGGGGAGGGGTGAAATAAGGGCTGGAGATTAAGAAGAGCACTTGTGATGAGCACAGGGTAATGTATGGATGTGTTGAATCACTAAATTGTACACCTGAAACTAATATTACACTGTATGTTAACTAACTGGAATTTATTTATTTTTATTTATTTATTTTATTATTATGTTATGTTAATCACCATATATTACATCATTAGTTTTTGATGTAGTGTTCCATGATTCATTGTTTGCATATAACACCCAGTGCTCCGTGCAGAATGTGCCCTCTTTAATACCCATCACCTAACTGGAATTTAAATAAAAACTTTAAAAAGTAAAACATTGCTTTGTAGCAAAAGGAATGACAAGTAATATTAGTAGATGAAACTCTCCAAGAGGTATCTGTGGTAACCTGAATGGTGTCCCTCCCAAGGATGTCCACCCTTTACCCCTGGAAACTGGGTATGTTACCTTACATGGCAACAGGGACTTTGAAGATGTGATTAAGATTATGGACCTTGAGGTGGGAAGACAATTGTACACTGTCTGGTTGAGCCCAATCTAATTAGATGAGTCCTTAAAAGTGGAAGAGAGGGATAGAAGAGTGGTCAGAGAGATAGAACATGGGAAGGACTCATCCACCAACATCATTGGCTTTGAAAATGGAGGAAAGGGGACATAAGCCAAGGATTCCAGTGACCTCCAGAAGTTAGGGATGGCTCTTAGCTTATAGCTAGCAAGAAACTAGGAACCTCAGTCCTGCAACTGCAAGGAATTGAACTGAGTCAATGATCTGAATAAGCAGGAAAGAGATTCTCCCTCCAGAAGGAAATGCAGCCTGCCAATACCTTGATTATAGTTTGGTGAGGATATACTGGATTCTGATCCACGGAACTGTAAAATAATAAATTTATACCATCAAAGCCACTAAATTTATGGTAATCTGTTATAGCAGCAACAGGAGGCTAATACCATATCCAGAAATAAAAGATGTTATCTCAGAGGGCAGAGTTCTCTGTCACTGGACATTTTAGACATCTTCTATGATCCATACACTTTTTTTTTTTAAGAGAGAGACAGAGAGAGACAGAGAGAGCATGCAGAGGAGGGGGAGGGGCAGAGGCAGACGGAGAAGGAGAATCCCAAGCCAACTCCCTGCTGAGCATGGAGCCTGATGCAGGCTTGAACTCATGACACTGAGATCATGACCTGAGCGGAGATCAAGAGTCGACCTTTAACCAACTGAGCCACCAAGGGACCCCGATCCATACACTATTTTAGTTTCTCCTTTAAAACTCAAAATACCTCAGTGAACTATGTTCTGTTCACATTTTATGACTGAATAAACAGGTTTGGAGAGGAAAATTAGCAAATTATACAACACTAGACTGGGGTCTTCCTGACTTCAAAACTGATGCTGTCATAGTTTATCACTCTTCCCTATGCTTGACATATTAAGGGGGGATTTAGTTGTGAAGATTAAAGCAATAAATGAGGGGTTGAACTCATGTATTTATTATAGCTCTGAGACCTTTTAAAATTAGGATGATAGGGGTTTTTCCCCCTTGACTTTCCACAGAGAAATTGCCTCTGTATAAATGATTATCCAGAGCATTATATTTCACCCCAATGCCCAAAGCTAAATTTCTCTCACTCTACCCCTACATGCTGATGCTGTCCTTACAAACTCATATCTGATTCTTCAAGATTCTCAAGTCACCTGTAAGAACACAAATGCACTGTCAACAATAGGAGAGCTTTGTTTAATAATTTAGTTCAGAACTTTGAGGCTTGCTAGACAAGGAATGTCTCCAGTGGGGAGCGGCAGGTGATTGCATAGTCTCAATTATATCTCGTGGCCTCATCTGATCATTGAGATCCTTCCTCATCTCTTGAGTGCATGCATTTCTTTTCCACCTGGCATATCCTGCTTCCCTAAATCCAACATAACACCATGAAGACCTGAGGAATACACCCAGGACTACCTTCGTTTGTCTTTTTTTGTAGAGGTTTAGAACCAGATTGCCTACCTAGACTCAGAGCTGGCCTTGCCATGTGCTAACTGTATAGCCTTGAGTAATCTACAGAACTATGCTAACCTTGAACTTGCTCAACTCTAAAGGATATAATAACAGCAGATGTCTCCCAAGGTTTAGTGGAGAAGCATTGTGATCTCCCATGTAAAGATTTTCATCCTGGTGCCAGTGAAGTCTAGAGAGCTAGGGGTTTGTTGTGGATGTAGAGCTCAGAGAAGCTTAACCTGGGGCATATTGTAGCCAGCAGCCAAAGGTGACTAAGCAGCTCTTGAAATGTAACTATTCTAAATAGAGATCAATGTCAGTACAGAAAAAGAATATAAAATATCTGTTGATAATTCTATATTAATTACATGTTTAAATGATACTTTAAGTATTGGGCTATTGTTAAAATTAATTTCATTTGTGTATGTTTCTTTTTTTAAATATGGTGACTAGTAAATTTAGAATTCCATATGTGCCCCCCCATTGTTTTTCATTGGAAAGCAACGACCTAGTGTTCACTTGCTTATTAAACAACTCAAATACAGGGTCAGCCTTTGCTACACACAGGAAAGAAGACCTCCCAATCTGTTTAGAACTCAAGGGGAGGTTCTAGAAAACCACAGTTTTTATAAATGTTTAACGAAGCAACTTATATTCAGTGACACAGAGATGAGCGTATGGCAGAGATGAGAATTCAATGACTATTAGCTAATATTATTACTGTTACTTTCTCCATACAGGGTGCAAGGTTGTAGATTCTCTGTGCTTCAGAAGGGGGAGTCATCTAACCTACCGCAGAGCTAGCGCATTTCTGGACAGCACAGTGTGGGCTGCACTCGGGAGAAGGATTGGTGAACTGGCTGATCCTGGAGCCAGCATGGCTGGCAGCAGGGTCGTGGACATCTGCCTGGGTCCATGGAAATCGGCGAGGCCACCCTGTGTGAGACCCCCCCTCACCGTACCCCATAACTGCAGTGCGAGGGAGGGGCAAGTGGACAGGTGAGAGATTTGCAGATTGCTGACTTGAGTGGTACAGAGAATGGAGGTTTGTGTGAAAATGCTGAGGGTACCTGCGCTTTCACCAGATTCCCTGAGAACTGACTGGTTTCTCTCCCCTGTATCTTACCCCCACCAAGATTTCCAGGGACCAAAGTGTCTCCTTGTGAGGTGCAGACCGCTGGTGATTTATCTGAGGTTCTCCTGCCAAGTGGTCTCAATGTTTCACAGGTTTCCACCAGAGCATCTCCTCTGCTTTCCCCCTCTCTCAGTTGCTTTACTTCTCAGTATTAGATGTTAAATAGATTCGGATGGAAAATTTGGCTTGCTCTGCTCCTTCCTGGCCACTGCCTGTGTTAGCTCCCACAAATAAAACCTGAGCTGACAGCAGTGGAATTTATGAAGACCAGTAAGAAATGAACTCTGCAGGACGGCATCGCATGCAGCTGACCTTAACAGTGCCAGGGTCTCTGTTTCCAGGCCAAATGGCACAAATGGTACAGCCTGGACCCTTGCAATTGCAATAACCAGATAAGCCACACTCATTCAAAGAAAATGGCTTATTTTCTCTGGAATCCTTGGGTTGGAAATATGCCGTGGGACTCAACTGCCCCTCCATCCCACTCGGCCCCAGAGTTCCCAGTTACCTCCGGGGCCTCCTCATCCTGCAGTTGGGCACAATTATTCAAATCCCACCCTATGGACCTAGCTTGAGCTCCAAAGAGAATATGTCCAGAGAACTCCTTGTATCATTTCCCTTCTGATGATTTAGTTGTAGAAGAACAGAATCAATGAAAGCTTGGTAACGCCTTCCAAATCTCCAAAAAAAGCTGTTTCTGTTCCCAGTGCACCAGGCAGTGTCCTTCCCCAGAATGGTGTTGTGGGCATAGTCTCCAGGGATGTGACAGAGCTCTGTGGAGATTATATTTTACTGGTGGAAGGTAGTACCCTCAGCAGTCAAAAGGAACTCATCACAAGGTGCCAATGTGCTTTCTCAATCAGACTCACTTGCCCCAGTGTTCTAAGTGTGTGGAGTCCGTCTGCACACAAGATTGAAAACATGCTCTTTCCAACCTTGAAATAGAAAATAAATAAATATGCCAAATGAACATTTGATTTCTGTTAAGTACACATTATATATACATATACACACATACACGTATATATACAAACACACGTATTTATATATGCACACACATGTACGGGTACCTACATACCACATGAACACACAAACATACATACATACCTATATAAGCATATATATACATATGCATGTATGTATACACATGTGCATGCACAAACACACACATGGGCTTGCACACCCCTCCCCTGTCTGTTTCAAATCTCTCCTGACACGTTGGCAATGGTTGGGGCAAATTGAAACCTGGATGAAAAGTTTACCAACTCCAACTCCTTGTGGTGTGGCTCCTTGGCTTTCAGAGCTGGGCCATGGACATCAAACAACTTTAGAGCCAGCCTATGATAGAGACATCTGTCACGCTGAGTTAACAACATGCTCAGAGAGGGGCGCCTGGGTGGCTCAGTCGGTTAAGCATCCGATTTTTGATTTCGGCTCAGGTCATGATCTCAGGGACATGATCTCAGGGTTGTGAGATCGAGCCCTGCCTGGAGCCCAGGGCCAGCTCCCTGCTCAGTGCGGAGTCCGCTTGTCCCTCTCCCTCCCCGACCTGTGCGTACACTCTCTTGTATGAGCTCTCTATCCCTCTCTCTCTCTCTCTCTCTCTCAAATAAATAAAATCTTTTAAAAAAAAGAACATGCCCAGAGAGTCATTCCTCCTGACTTGGCCTCAGTCCTGGAAGCTTTGAGTGAAGTGAGGCAAACCCCAACTCCCTTCAAATAAACTCAGCCATGCTTCATTATTAAATGCATTTTTATTTCAGACACACACTGTGTGGCCCCTCAAATGCTGTCCTTGAAAGTAAACACATTCGAGGAATGGTTGTCATGGCAGGGAGGGGCAGGAGTGCCAAGAAAGTGCTCCCCACTTCCTTCCTGCCTCAGCTGTCAAACTGACAAGTTCCAAAGCCAGAAACTTTGTGTTGGATACTGAGAAATAGTAATACTAAAAGTAAGTTCAAGGAAAGGAAAGAAAAAAAGAAAAAAACCAGATATGCTCCAAACAAACGATGTTGGGGAAAACCAGAAATGATATTTATCCAGGTCACGAATGTCTGCTTTCTGGGATAGAAAGCCTCCAGCAGCCCAGGCAACGAGCACCTGAGTGGTGCGGGCAGACTATCATCCTCTGAGTTCTGGCTGGGAGAAGCCTCATGTAAGTCAGCTTCATCTCTCCTCTCTGCCTTTCCCTATTTGCCCAAAGAATCATCCCAGGGAAATTAGGGAAAAGCAACTCTGATGATAATGGAAAAAAAAATGGCCTAAATGGTTGCCCGAGTTTGCTGTGACTACAGGCGGCTCTTCAAAGACAGAGACATGCCTTCAAGTGAGTACATTAAGGCTTCTGCAGAAATATTAATTGACTGTGTCATAATCCAGAGACTGAGTTCAATATGCAGCAGTTTTGATTCTGTTCCCCCTGCATCAGCTGTACTTGGCAAAGAAGTAGCGCAGACAGCAGCCTGGCAGTCTTGGAATGTGATATTTAAACCTCCCAGAAATAGCACCCAAAACCTGAATTTATGTGGGGACTAATCCTCCTTTTGGCCACTGCTCCCTCTTTTGAGTTTTTTAGAGAAGACAAAGCAATAGTGTTTGCATGACATGTAGACATGAGTGTTGTGTTGATTCATGCTTTAAACATTTTCAAGCTACATCATTCATATTCCTCGGCTTAAATCTGCCCAGTCTACAACATATGGCAAGGGTATCACCTCAAAAATGTGTGTATAGGAATTGTTAGATTACTTTATTTCTTTTAAATCAAACTCAGTTTGGGGGCGCCTGGGGGCTCAGTTGGTTAAGCGACTGCCTTTGGCTCGGGTCATGATCCCGGGGTCCTGGGATGAGGCCCCTGTCCGGCTCCCTGCTCAGCGGGGAGACTGCTTCTCCCTCTGCCTCTCTCTCGTGCTCTCTCATGTTCTCTCTCTCTCAAATAAATAAATAAAATCTTAAAAAATTACATCAAATTGGATTTTACCTCTAGGTGGAAGGACTTTCAATCTCTGTTGCTACTGTCAGAAATGTATGTGTAGCATTCATAGCCGTGATGTTTCCTTGACTCTTGAAGTTAGTGGAGCCGTATGATCAGATCTGGCCAATGAACTAGGAGCGACAGTGACCTGCACCATTTCTGGGCTGAGGAATAAAGTCTCAGCTCCACCCTCCACCTCTCTTCTCCCTTCTCCGCAGTCTTCAAGATCATGTTTTCCAGCTGGTGTTACTCCGTACAAGAGCAGGCCACCAAGTCCACATCCAGTCTTCTGGAAGCAGCAAAGGAATCTTGATTGTGTGAAGCCAAGGACACTTAGGAGTTAATTTGTCACCTTGGGATGGCCTAGTGTTGCCTGGCTAATTTTTTTTTCTTTTAATTTTTTTATTGTTATGTTAATCACCATACATTACATCATTAGTTTTTGATGTAGTGTTCCATGATTCATTGTTTGCGTATAACACCCAGTGCTCCACGCGGAACATGGCCTCTTTAATACCCATCACCAGGCTAACCCATCCCCCCACCCTCCTCCCCACTAGAACCCTCAGTTTGTTTCTCAGAGTCCATCGTCTCTCATGGTTCGTCTCCCCCTCCAACTTACTCCCCTTTATTCTTCCCCTCCTGCTATCTTCTTCTTTTTCTTTTTTCTTAACATATCTTGCATTATTTGTTTCAGAGGTACAGATCCGTGATTCATCAGTCTTGCACAATTCACAGCGCTCACCATAGCACATACCCTCCCCAATGCCTATCACCCAGCCACCCCATCCCTCCCACCCCCCACCACTCCAGCAACCCTCAGTTTGTTTCCTGAGATTAAGAATTCCTCCATCAGTGAGGTCATATGATACATGTCTTTCTCTAATTGACTTATTTCACTCAGCATAACACCCTCCAGTTCCATCCACGTCCTTGCAAATGGCAAGATCGCATTCCTTTTGATGGCCGCATAATATTCCATTGTGTATATATACCACCTCTTCTTTATCCATTCATCTGTCGATGGACATCTTGGCTCTTTCCACAGTTTGGCTATTGTGGACATTGCTGCTATAAACATTGGGGTACACGTACTCCTTGGGGTCCCTACATTTGTATCTTTGGGGTAAATACCCGGAGTGCAATTGCTGGATCGTAGGGTAGCTCTATATTCAACCGTTTGAAGAACCTCCATGCTGTTTTCCAGAGTGGTTGCACCAGCTTGCATTCCCACCAACAGTGTAGGAGGGTTCCCCTTTCTCCGCATCTCCGCCAACATCTGTCGTTTCCTGACTTGTTAATTTTAGCCATTCTGACTGGCGTGAGGTGGTATCTCATTGAGGTTTTGATTTGGATTTCCCTGATGCCGAGCGATGTTGAGCACTTTTTCATGTGTCTGTTGGCCATTTGGATGTCTTCTTTGGAAAAATGTCTGTTCATATCTTCTGCTCATTTCTTGATTGGATTATTTGTTCTTTGGGTGTTGAGTTTGATAAGTTCTTTATAGATTTTGGATACTAGCCCTTTATCTGATATGTCATTTGCAAATATTTTCTCCCATTCTGTCGGTTGTCTTTTGGTTTTGTGGACTGTTTCTTTTGCTGTGCCAAAGCTTTTTATCTTGATGAAATCCCAATAGTTCATTTTTGCCCTTGCTTCCTTTGCCTTTGGCGATGTTTCTAGGAAGAAGTTGCTGCAGCCGAGGTCGAAGAGGTTGCTACCTGTGTTCTCCTTTAGGATTTTGATGGACTCCTGTCTCACGTTTAGGTCTTTCAACCATTTGGAGTCTATTTTTGTGTGTGGGGTAAGGCAATGGTCCAGTTTCATTCTTCTGCATGTGGCTGTCCAATTTTCCCAACACGATTTGTGGAAGAGACTGTCTTTTTTCCACTGGACATTCTTTCCTGCTTTGTCAAAGATGAGTTGACCATAGAGTTGAGGGTCCATTTCTGGGCTCTCTATTCTGTTCCATTGATCTATGGGTCTGTTTTGGTGCCAGTACCATACTGTCTTGATGATGACAGCTTTGTAATAGAGCTGGAAGTCCGGAATTGTGATGCCGCCAGCTTTGCTTTTCTTTTTCAATATTCCTCTAGCTATTCGGGATCTCTTCTGGTTCCATAGAAATTATTTGTTCCATTTCTTTGAAAAAAGTGGATGGTATTTTGATGGGGATTGCACTGAATGTGTAGATTGCTCTAGGTAGCATGGACATCTTCACAATGTTTGTTCTTCCAATCCATGAGCATGGAACGTTTTTCCATTTCTTTGTGTCTTCTTCAATTTCTTTCATGAGTATTTTATAGTTTTCTGAGTACAGATCTTTTGCCTCTTTGGTTGGATTTATTCCTAGGTATCTTATGGTTTTGGGTGCAATTGTAAATGGGATCGACTCCTTGATTTGTCTCTCTTCTGTCTTGTTGTTGGTGTATAGGAATGCCACTGATTTCTGTGCATTGATTTTATAGCCTGCTACTTGACTGAATTCCTGTATGAGTTCTAGCAGTTTTGGGGTGGAGTCTTTTGGGTTTTCCACATACAGTATCATATAATCTGCAAAGAGTGCGAGTTTGACTTCCTCTTTGCCGATTTGGATGCCTTTGATTTCTTTTTGTTGTCTGATTGCTGTGGCTAGGACTTCTAATACTATGTTGAAGAGCGGTGGTGATAGTGGACATCCCTGCCACGTTCCTCAACTTAGGGGAAAAGCTCTCAGCTTTTCCCCATTGAGAATGATATTCGCTATGGGTTTTTTAATAGATGGCTTTTATGATATTGAGGTATGTAACCTCTATCCCTATACTCTGAAGAGTTTTGATCAAGAAAGGATGCTGTACGTTCTCAAATGCTTTTTCTGCATCTAGTGAGAGGCTCATATGATTCTTGTTCTTTCTTTTGTTAATGTATTGTATCACATTGATTGATTTGTGGATGTTGAACTAACCTTGCAGCCCAGGGATAAATCCCACTTGGTCACGGTGAATAATCCTTTTAATGTACTGTTGGATCCTATTGGCTAGTATTTTGGTGAGAATTTTTGCATCCATGTTCATCAAGGATATTGGTCTGTAATTCTCCTTTTTGATGGGGTCTTTGTCTGGTTTTGGGATCAAGGTAATGGTGGCCTCATAAAATGAGTTTGGAAGTTTTCCTTCCATTTCTATTTTTTGGATCAGTTTCAGGAGAATAGGTATTAATTCTTCTTGAAATGTCTGATAGAATTCCCCTGGGAAGTCATCTGGCCCTGGGCTTTTGTTTGTTGGGAGATTTTCGATGACTGTTTCAATTTCCTTAGTGGTTATAGGTCTGTTCAGGTTTTCTATTTCTTCCTGATTCAATTTTGGTAGTTGATACATCTCTAGGAATGCACCCATTTCTTCCAGGTTATCTAATTTGCTGGCATAGAGTTGCTCATAATATGTTTATACTTGTTTGTATTTCTTTGGTGTTGGTGGTGATCTCTCCTCTTTCATTCATGATTTTGTTGATTTGGGTCATTTCTCTTTTCTTTTGGATAAGTCTGGCCAGGGGTTTATCAATCTTGTTAACTCTTTCAAAGAACCAGCTCCTAGTTTCGTTGATCTGTTCTACTGTTCTTTTGGTTTCTATTTCATTGATTTCTGCTCTGATCTTTATTATTTCTCTTCTCCTGCTGGGTTTAGGCTTTATTTGCTTTTCTTTCTCCAGCTGCTTTAGGTGTAGGGTTAGGTTGTGTATTTGAGACCTTTCCTGTTTCTTGAGAAAGGCTTGTATTGTTATATACTTTCCTCTCAGGATTGCTTTTACTGTATCCCAAAGATTTTGAACAGTTGTGTTTTCATTTTCATTGGTTTCCATGAATTTTTTTAATTCTTCTTTAATTTCCTAGTTGATCCATTCATTCTTTAGTAGGATGCTCTTTAGCCTCCATGTATTTGAGTTCTTTCCGACTTTCCTCTTGTGATTGATTTCTAGTTTCAAAGCATTGCGGTCGGAAAATAGGCAGGGAATAATCCCAATCTTTTGGTACCGGTTGAGACCTGATTTGTGACCTAGGATGTGATCTATTCTGGAGAATGTTCCATGGGCACTAGAGAAGAATGTGTATTCCGTTGCTTTGGGATGGAATGTTCTGAATATGTCTCTGAAGTCCATTTGGTCCAGTGTGTCATTTAAAGTCTTTATTTCCTTGTTGATCTTTTGCTTAGATGATCTGTCCATTTCAGTCAGGGGGGTGTTAAAGTCCCCCACTATTATTGTATTGTTGTCAATGTGTTTCTTTGCTTTTGTTATTAATTGCCTTATATAATTGGCTGCTCCCATGTTAGGGGCATAGATATTTACAATTGTGAGATCTTCTTGTTGGATAGACCCTTTAAGTAGGATATAGTGTCCTTCCTCATCTCTTATTACAGTCTTTGTTTTAAAATCTAATTTGTCTGATATAAGGATTGCTACCCCAGCTTTCTTTTGGTGTCCATGAGCATGGTAAATGGTTTTCCACCCCCTCACTTTCAATCTGGGGGTGACTTTGGTTCTAAAATGAGTCTCTGCAGACAGCATATGGATGGGTCTTGTTTTTTAATCCAATCTGATAGCCTGTGTCTTTTGATTGGGGTATTGAGCCCATTTACATTCAGGGTAACTATTGAAAGGTATGAATTTAGTGCCATTGTATTGCCCTTAAGGTGACTGTTGCTTTATATTGTCTGTGTTCCTTTCTGGTCTTTGTTACTTTTATGCTCTCTTTGCTTAGCGGAGCCCTTTCAATATTTCTTGTAGGGCTGGTTTCATGTTTGCAAATTCCTTTAGTTTTTGTTTGTCCTGGAAGCTTTTTATCTCTCCTTCTATTTTCAATGACAGCCTAGCTGGATATAGTATTCTTGCCTGCATATTTTTCTCATTTAGTGCTCTGAAGATATCATGCCAGTCCTTTCTGGCCTGCCAGGTCTCTGTGGATAGGTCTGTTGCCAATCTAATGTTTCTACCATTGTAGGTTACAGATCTCTTGTCATGAGCTGCTTTCAGGATATTCTCTTTGTCTCTGAGACTGTTAGACTGTTAGAAAAAAGTGCCTCCTAAAATTTTAAAGGAAGAAAGACTTATATATGTACAAAATTAGGGTTGATACAATGAAGAGATGGAAGATGACTGTAAAGATGAAAATTATAAAAGATTTTATAAAAGGAATTGATAAGATAAGAAGTTGTTTGAAAAAAGAAAGAAGATTTAAATAAAAAAGAAAAAAAAAGGGAGAGAATGTGATCAGGCAGGAGACTAGAATAAAGCCATACACTAGTGATTTAGGGTATATTTTGATCTGTTAGAAGAAACTATATCTCAAAATCTTAAAGAGAGAAAAACTTATATATATATATATATGACTCTAAAAATGAAAAATAAAAAGTGTTTTTTTAAAAAGGGATTGATAAGATGTTGGTTGAAAAAGGGAAAAAGAAAAATTAAAAAAAAAGTTAAAAAATTAACTTTGAAAAACTAATGAATCATGGTAAAAAAAAAGCCATGAATTCTATGTGCAGTATTCCCCTAGCACTGGAGTTCTCCCGTTCTCCTTGATTGGTAAACTTGGTCTTGGCTTGCGGGCTGTTCCTGCTGATCTTCTGGGGGAGGGGCCTGTTGCCGTGGTTCCCAAATGTCTTTGCAGGAGGCGGAATTGCCCCGCCCTTGCCGGTCCGGGCTAAGCAAGCTGCTCAGGTTCACTCTTAGGAGCTTTTGTTCCCTGTAAGCTCTCAGTACAGCTGTGGAGGACCAGGGTGAAAATGGTGGCCTCCCAATCTCTGCCCGGAGGAGTCGAGAACTCAGGGCCCCGCTCCTCAGTGCGCCCCCAGAGAAAAGCAGTCAACCACTCCCGTCTCCCCAGTCTCCGGCCGCACCCCGTGCTCACCCAGCCTGTGACCGAGCGTTTCTATCTCTGGCACCCGACCCCGTGTGGAGTCTCCAAACCCAGCAGATCCCTGCGGTGCGCTCCCGCGCCGCTCCTCCCCGGGGGAGGAAGGGGAGTCTCCCCGGCTCTGCCGCTTGTTGGGTCCTTGCTGGAGGAGCAGTGGCCCGACTGGGCCATGGATCACAGTTTATGGCAACCCCGAGCTGAGACCCCGCGCCTCGGCTCCGTTTCTGCAGCCGGCTTCCCTGCTCCGATACCTGGGAGCTCTGCCGCACTCAGGCACCCCGGTCTTTCTGTGACCCCAAGGGTCCTGAGACCACACTGTCCCACGAGGGTTCCACCCCCCGCTTAGCCACTGCAGCGACGTCCCTCAGCGGAGCCGGCTTCTAAAAGGTCCGATTTTGTGCTCCATAGCTCTATCACTTGCCAGAAGTGGCCGACGGAGGCCCCCTCCCCCGCCGTCTCTCCTCCCGAATATCGCCTCGGATTCACTTCTCCGCACGTCCTACCTTCCAGAAGGTGGTCGCATTTCTGTTCAGAGAGTTGTTGCTATTCTTCTCTTTGATCTCCTGTTGAGTTCGTAGGTGTTCAGAATGGTTTGATCCCTATTCAGCTGAATTCGTGAGACCAGATGAAACCTAGGTCTCCTACTCCTCTGCCATCTTGCTGTGCCCTGCCTGGCTAATTTTGTTCTGTGGACTCAGGCAGGCACAGAGAAGACATCACGGCAGGAAAAGGAGAGAAGGGCCCTTCCAGTGTCGCTCCCTTTTGGTGGTCACATATTTGGTCATTGTCCAAGCTCTAGTGACCCATTCAAAGTAGGTGCCTTTGTTCATTCCCTAGCACACTTCCACTTCAGAGCTGTACTCTTGCCAAGGGGAGCAAGGGACTAAAGGAGGCTTTGATAAGGCCGAGCCGAAGTGATACCACTTTAGATGTACTTTACCCCAGGCAGCCTGCAGCTGGGCCAGGGCGGTGCTGGGGGCCTGGGAGGTGCTGGGGGGCCAGGGCGGTGCTGGGGGCCTGGGAGGTCTGGGGGGCCAGGGCGGTGCTGGGTGCCTGGGAGGCGCTGGGGAGCCAGGCAGGTATTGGGGGGCCAGGGCGGTGCTGGGGGCAGGCTGTAGCCAAGTGTTGCCGCCTTTAGGATCTAGGGCCACTGTGGCCTGTCCATCCCCAGTACAGAATGGAGTAGTAACAGCATCTTCAAGAGGGAGAACAGGGTTTTCTCCGTGTGCCCACACCGCTCCAGCAACAAGTCTCTTAAGGATGGATGACAGGAACTGAAAGAAATGCAGCAAAGCAAAAACCCCACTCTAAATCAAGATAAGTTTAATGTAATTCCTACCAAAATCCCAACAATATTTTTGTAGACACAGAGAACCTTATTCTAAAATTTATATGGGAAGGCACAGGCCCTATAATAACTACAGCCCTCTTGCAAAGGAACTTTAGTGGAAGAATAACTTGGCAATCAGGAAAGTGTAGTATTGGTGCAGAAACAGATCAGTGGGACAGACTAGAGAATCCAGAAGTGACCACGCTAACTAGCCCAGGTGATGTTTAACGAAGGTGCAAAAACTGTTCAGTGGAAGAGAGACAGGCTTTTTCATAATTGGTGCTGGTATAAATGTACATCCGTCAACAAAAAGAAAAAAAAGGAATCTCAACCTAAGCTTCATACCTTTTATATAAACTAACTCAAAATGAATTGTGGACTAAAATATAAAAGGTGAAACTATAAATCTTTTAGGAAAAAAACTTAGGAGAACATCTTCTAGGCGTAGGACCAGGTAAAGAGCTTTTAGACTTGACATAAAAATTTGACCCATAAAAGGAAGAATTAATCAACTGCATTTCATCAAAAATTTTAAGACTTGCTCAATGAAAGATGCTGTGAAGAGGATGAAAAGACTAGATACAGACTGGGAGAAAATATTTGCCAATAATAGATCTGACCAAAGACTAGTTTCTAGAATACATAAAGAAATGTCAAAATTCAACAGTAAAAAAAAAAAAATCTACAGTTCTGAATATGGTGGTGGTTACACGAATCTACATATGTAGTAAGCTTGCATGGCACACTCATGTACACACGCGAATGCGTGCAGGACTGATGGAATCTGAACACGGCTGTGGCCTCTACCAATGTCAGTTCCCTGGCTTTGACATTGTAGTCATGAAAGATGCTCCTGTTGAGGGAAACTGGATGAAGGGCAACCAGACTTTCCTACACATTCTTTGCAACCTCCTGTGACTCTGTAATTATTTCGAAGTAAAAAGGTTTTTTTTTTTCAAAGATTTTATTATCTACTTGAGAGAGAGAGAGAGAACCACGAGCGGGGTTGAGGGGGAGTGGGAGAGGGAGAAGCAGACTCCCAGCTGAGCAGGGAGCCCGATGTGTGGCTCAATCCCAGGACCCTGGGATCATGACTTGAGCCGAAGGCAGACGCTTAACGACTGAGCCAGCCAGGCGCCCCTCGAAATAAAACGTTTAGAAAAGAAGACTGTCGGTGCAGACCGTGCACTTGGACTCCTTGTTTTACAGGCCACAGCAGGAGGCTGCTGTGTCGCTGAGTCTTCCCTGACCCTCCGGTGAGGAGTCCAGGTAAATCGGGGAGTGTGGCTCTCAGCTAATGGACAAGGCGGTTTGGGTTCTTGGGTCTTGGGCTTGATGTGGAGTGCAGAACCCACTCATGTTTGTATTATTTGTTCATTCACGACACGATCATCAAGTGAGCACCTGCTGTGTGCCAGGCCTACGCTAGAATCTGGGTCACTGCCTACAAGGAGGGCTCCTCTCTTGTCTGGTGTGACGTGATGGAGCCTGGCGAGTGGATGGAAGCTGTGAACGCAGGGCGCCCTGGGATCCCACCATGCAAGGCCAAAGAATCTAGCTCGCAGATTTAGGAACAAATTGAAATCGAGCGCAGAGAGACCCTTCCAGGAAGACTGTCCCAGGTGGAGAGGAGACGGTGTACGAAGATGCAGACCAAGGGCCCACGAGGCAATCAGGGACACGGAGGAGGTCTGCCGGAACTCTGGTGCCAGGCGAGGCTGCTGAGGCCAGAGGCCCGGGGCGGGAGGCAGGCTGCATCTTGGGGCAGAGGCCACCGTTCTGAGGACACTGCCTCTATTCAGAGCCAAATAGAAGCCAGTCAAGGCCAGCCAAGTAGGGCCCCTCACCAGAAGAGACAGAGGCTGGCCTCAGATGTGGTAGGTTGAGGGCTAGGGGGAGAGCAAATTCAAAGTGAAGGGTGGGGGGCCGGCCTGGGGTCATAAGGAGGTCACAGGAAGATCACGAGAGCAACTTTTCACGGAGCGCTTAGCCATGGGCTGGGCACGGCCAGAGGGGTTCAGCATGCACCTGACACGCAGACATTGACAGATGTCTCGGCACCAGCACCAAAATTCCGGCCAGGTGAGAGCTTTACAGTTTACAAATGGTTCTGTGTATCTCATTAATTAGCAATATTGATTAACTAGCAGCAATATAGCACGGTGCTCGAGGCCTCCTGTTCTGAACTTCTGTGGCTTGGCTTCCAGTCCTGGCTTTGTTAGTTAAAAAAAAAAAAAAAAAAAAAATGCCCTTGAGCAAGCGACTGAAATTCTTAGACTCTCCATTTTCTTGCCCATCCAACGAACGTAATGCTAACGTACATCATAATATTGTTGTGAGGATTACATAAAATCACGAAGAAAGGGTTTAGCAGAGTGCCAAGCAGAGTAAGTAATAATTACATTTATTACTGCAATTACCTACACTATTATTATTATATGACTTGACAATCCTTGAAATGTCTTCCACTGTGTATCTACAGCACCTCTCTCTGCAGAGGTGAGCTTTCCTAGGTCGGACCACCGGTCCTACCAATCCCTCCCTAGATGAATCAGTGGCGTGGAGAGCCAGTCTTCACCTGAGACACGTTGCAGAGAACTTTCCAATCTCTCTAGTGAAGGGTCCGGCGGCCAGATCTCTACGTTTCTAGTGTAAGCTATTCTTTCCTTCAGCCTTTTTATGGGCTTGGGTACAAGTCAAGTTCTTCATTCTCCCGTAACCCCTTCCTCACTCTTTGGAAGTGAGATGCCATAAAGACGCAGTCCCCAGGGTGCACTGAATCACGAAAGCAAAGAAAGGCATTTCACAGCCCTGGAGAACATCCTTTGATTTTTTCCAGGACCACATTTTTTTCTCCAGTTTGCTTTGTCTCTTGATTGAAGGATTACCAAAAACATCACACAAAAGGCTCCGTGTATCTTTTGAAAGGTGAAATGGAACCAGCTGAGCCTAATCAACTCACAGAGGTGTCATAAATACCCGCCAGGCTATAAAAGCACAATCTCTCTGATAGGGCAAAGAAGAAGTGAGAGCTACAAGGGGAATATGGCCCCCAACCTCAGGATAAACACTTCTCCAACTTGCTTTGTGCTCACGCCTGTCAGAGTTTAGTGGCCAGGCTGAGGATTAGAAAGAGAATCTTATGTGAGGATTCCCAGAGCCCAAGCATTGGCCCAGGTGCTCCCTGAGGACCGGAGCTGCCCACTACTCGTGATGGAGACACATGGACAGGCGAGGGCGGGCAGGCAGCCGAGTGCAGGGGCGCTGAGATGATGATGTCGTGGGAGAGAACGCCTTTTTCTGTTTGGACAATAAAGCTCTTAACTACATGTCTAGTTCCATTTTCACCGATTTCAGTCAACTGAGATGATGCATAAGTCTCCGTTTGTGCCTTCAAGCTTTGGCAGGCTTTCCCATTCTTTGGAATGCCTTTTCCAGTAAAGCCCAGTTGCCGCTGAGACGTCAGTAGATAACTAATGGAAAACACTGGACACATAGTAACTTTCCAATAAAGTTGGTGTCCTCCCTTTCCCTTCAGAGAGAATTTCTGCCCTTGTCTACCTGGCAGAAAGACCCATGACTTTCTTGGTTGTCCTTCCACTTTGATTTCCTCATCTGCTTTGTCTTCTTTAAAAGTGTATCTCCTTCTGCTTGGTCGCTGTGTATCACTGATACTGAGCGGCTGAGGAGCATCAGAACACTGAGGAAGTTGGGTGAAAGTTGGTCTGATGGCTTGGATTCCCTGAAGGAGGCAGACCAACCTGAGACAAACCTTTGGGGTCAGGGAAGGCTTTATTTCCCCAGGGGTAGAACAGAGCTAAAAGGGCCCTGTTATGAGCCTTAGGACAGCCCATGCCATATATGTTGTCAGTTCTTGCCAGAAAACAAAAAGGCATTTCTCTTTTGGGCTCTAAGTGTCCCCCATTTTAGCTTAAATTGATTGTCTTGCTCCACTGATGAGTTCTTCTCCTTGGATGGACCCACATGCAACTTGTTATTCAGATTGTCCTGAGATTCAGCCCAGCAAAAGCTCTAGCTAACTGCAGTCCCGAGGGAAGGGACTCCTCCAGATCCATGTCTCAGTCCTGGCTATGTCACTTGTCCACTGTGTCACCTGGGGCTGGAAACCAGTGTGTCAAAGCAGCTGTTGTCACAACTTTGATTGGTATCCAACTAAAACAGGAACACAGTGACATACCAGGAGACAGACTAGGAAAGAGATAATAGATAACTTCCTTCATCCTGAGTAGTTTCTCATCTAGAATCAGGGTCATTGTCTCAGTTACAGAGACTGGTCTACTAAACCAAAGGCTAGAGAAACATGTCTGGATGGGAGCTGTGAGTGTGTGTGTGTGTGTGTGTGTGTGTGTGTGCGTGCGCATGGGTGTGTGTGTGCACACATGTGTGTGTACATACATCCCTGCTTGTGAAGGGGAACACAGGGTCCTGAGCTATCTTTTCATTCCTTTGCTGAAAATAGCCCTGTACTCATTTTCGTTGAAAGTGGTCTAGTATTCAACAACAATAATGGACAGAAACAGCAAAAATAACAGGCCTGGCAAAGAGACAAAGGATCCTAACCTCTTTCCGGAGTGACTCTGGAGCTCCCGTCACGCTTTTAATCTGCTGCCCTTGCTAACATTCCCATTCTCATGGATTTCTGTCCTCTCCGTGGGTCAGGCCTCTGTACCCGGAATCACAGAAAATGGAATGATAGAAGGCACTGCTTGCCTTGAGGGCTCTCTTTCCTTTGGGGGCCCTTGATGCCAGGCACTGTCCATCTCTCTGAGGCCCAGTGGCTTCCCAAGGCTCCCTCCCAGGAGTCCTTCCCTCACACCTTCATGCCGTCCTGCTCTGTCCCAGAGGCAGGGCTTCCCCCCTCACACAACTCCTCAGAGCGCTTGACTGGGAAGCAGGATTTAGAAGCAAGAGGGAGAAACTGGCTGGAGGCCAGCAAGAGGGGGGTTTCCACAAAGTAGGGTTGGATTCTGAGCAGCAGAGGGGAGAGTGCTCACAGCTTCATTGTCTGAAGTGAGGGGACACCTCATCTGGGTCCAGGCTCCCTCAGGGTCAGGGCTGACAACCATACACGTCTTCACCACAGTCACAGCAACAATGGCCCCTCGAGTGGGAAGCACTCTCTCTCGTTTCACGTCTCCCTTATCTCACCAGTCAGTACCTCAGCTTCTTGATCTGTAAGATGGGCAGAATAATGCGTGTTCAAATTGTGGCCCCATGCTCCATATCCCAGGACTGGGCTTGTGGTTAATTCCTTCAGCCCTGAAGATAGGGTTACTGAGCATAGCATGGAAATGTGGGTGTCAAGGGGCGCCTGGGTGGCTCAGTCAGTTAAGTGGCTGGCTCGTAATTTCGGCTCGGGTCATGATCTCAGGGTCCTGGGATTGAGTCCCGCATCAGGCTCTGCACTCATTGGGGAGTCTGCTTGAGATTACCTCTCCCTCTCCTTCTGCCCCTCCCCTTGCTCATGTGCTCACTTTCTCTTTTTCAAATGAATAAATAAATCTTTTAAAAAAAAGGAAACGTGGGTGTCATGGGGCCCTGTCACACCATAATAGTATTGCCATGTCTCATCTTGTACAGAATATTAGTAATAACATCTCTAATGATAGGATAGCTAATACTTTTGCGAGTTTACCATATGTCCGTCATGGGTGTTGAGCTTTATAGGCACTATCTTATTTTGTCCTTACAACAATTCAATGAGGGGTAATATTATTACTTTAATCATTTTACAGATGAGAAAATTGACCATTCCAATGACTGGGCATAATGAACAGAAGCTATTAATTTCACCATCATCGTTGTCGTCATCATCATTGTCATCATCACTGCCATTATTTCTTCCTCTACCCTCCTTCTTCTCCTTCCCTTCCATCTTTCCCTTCTTCTTCCTATTTCCTTTTTTTATCAGCGTACTCTGAAAACATCCAAGCTAATGGTTGGATATCAGATATTAAAGCCAAAAGAAGTTGCTGATATTCTGGAAGCTATAGTTAAGTCAATAAGGGAGGGACAATTGAAGCTGGCAGCTTTTAGCAGCTAGAGAATCACAGATTCATATTTGATAAATCCAGATTTATCAAACTGGAAAACATAAAGAAAATTTGTGAGGCGCAGTCCCAGACAACCATCGATTCTTCCTGGGATGGCCCACCTTGGTTGCTACCTGCTTTGACCTAATATAGTTCATCCATATGCCTGCATGGTTCTTTGGGCTCCACCTGCCAATGGATGTTTAGGGTTGACTCTCACCACGGTCTGAGAGGTCCTGACCTACTCCAAGGATTCTGTGGGCATTACTGGAAGAGATTCAAATCTTGGAGTTGAGCATCCCTGGGTCTGCCACCAACTGTGTGATTTGGGCCCATCATCTAACCTCCAGATGGGAACATAAGAAGTTTGTTTTAAATCAGAAGAGCAAATAAGTAGGGCAGGTGCTACCTTTGCTCTCTTATGTCTGAGGCTGTTGTCACTAAACAGTCACATTTTCTTTTTCTTTCTGGGCAGTAGGGGTCCTCCTCAATGCAGTCAATCATCCGCAGTTGAGTGAAGTTGACAAATGAGATGAAACCTCTCTGTTATGCAGGCCTTCTTTAACTGTCCTAATTTATTAGTCCCAGAATCCTCAGGGCATTCTTCTACTCACTGGTTTCCATGGAAAAGTCCCTAGGGAGTCTGAGGGGGTTGTGGAGAATCTGCACAAACAGTGACTAAGCGCTGAATGCCTGCCATGTCAGGAAGGTCCAGTGTGGGCCACAGCCACAGCATTATGATTTGTGCCATGGCCAAGAAGGATGAATTTGAAGCTATTAAGGAATCGGGACTCATGTTTTTTATTTAGTCTTGGAAATAGGGGACAGAGTTTAAGTTGTGTTTGTGTGGGTGGGCATGGTTCACAAACTCTTCTCTTTATGGCACAGTGGAGCTCCATCCTGCTTTAAGAAACCCAGTGTATCAACAGAATTTGTAAAGGACCCACTGACCTAGATTTCCAGTGAGGTCCCGTGAACACTACCTATTCACGTAACTCATCATCCAAGCCACAGATGTGGATTGCCAGCCTTCTTTACTGTCACCTCCTCCCCCCCGCTCCCACCACCAGTGTTTCTGGGAATGTCTGGAATATGTTTCCAATAAGCTCATGGCCAAGCTCCCTCTCTGTCTGGGTGTGGCTGTGCTCTTCCTGACTCCTCAGTTCTCAGCCACCATTCTTCCTTGTACCAAGCAGCTTCTGCCTGGGGGAGAGAGAGAACTATGACTCCTCTGTTTATTATTTTCTGGGACACTCCTAAATCCCCCACTCCTTGGGTTACCACAGTTCTCCCCAACCTGCTCTATGTGATATACTTTCCTTGCAGGGGTTGCTAAGACTATTCCAGGAATCATCAAGTTGTGGCTATCTGTACTAAAAAGGTGCATTTGTGTGTGTGTATACAGGTATGGTGGGTGTTGGGCTATGATATTCCAGTCATAGCTACCCTGTTCCATATAGCATAGCCTCCTCCCCTCAGCTTGAGGAGGAGCTGCTGACCTGCTCCTAAGGCAAGCTTGAGACAAATTCCCTTCCAAGATTCTTTCACAGAAAAGGACTTCGGTTAAGACATCCCAGTGTATGTAAGACGTGTTGCACCTTCATAATCAATATGGATTCCATTATAGTTCAAGGATATTCCTTTGCCTCTAAGCAAACCGACTTTGGTTGACCCTCACTTTAGTTTGCTGGGCACAGCAGATATGTCTAAGACTTAAAGTCAAGGAGAAAGATCCCAAATCAATAACCTGATTTTCTACCTTAAGAAATTAGAAAAATAAAAGCAAATTAAACCTGAAGCAAGCAAAAGAAGGGACACACAAAGATAAGAGCAGAAATAAATGAAATAGAGAATAGAAAAATAATAAAGAAAACCAATAAGATCAAAAAAGTTTCTCTGAAAAAAAAAATCAGGAGAATTGACAATTTTTTAGCTAAGCTGGCCAAGAAATAAAGACTCAGTTCTTAAAATCAGGACTAAAGAGAGGCATTACTACTGAACTTATGAAAATGAAGATGATGAGAGACTACTATGAACGTTTGTGTGCCAACAAGTTAGATGACCTGGATGAAATAAGTTCTTAGAAAGACACCCACTCTGAGTAACGTTCACGATGCTGGTCCTCAAAGCACAAGTGCCTTCTCAATCAGCAAAGAAAGGTTTCATTTTATACCATCACTTTCTTTGGAAATTACTGTTCTCTGTGTTAATTGCACCAGTTGTGACTGAGTAAGTAAAGAGGTTGACCCCAAGAGAGCAAAGCATGGAGATCCATAGGTAGGGTGACCAATTATCCTAGTTTACTGGGAGCTGTCCTGGTGTGAGCACTGAGAGTCCCTCATCCCAGGTGAACTGGGAAGGTCACAGGCCATCCCTCACTCTTACCCAAAGCCATCCCCTGGAGAGACTGTCCTTGACAGACAGGTTAATTCTGCTTCTCTACTTCCCAGCTGAGGGCTGTAAGACTGCATTGTTACCTCTCTGAGCCTTAGATTTAAAACCTTTACAGTGGGACAAGAATAACCACATCACAGGGTCATTATGGAAAAATATGTACATATCCTGTTTTCCCACAGCTCTAGGTTCTTAATACACATTACCCTCCCACATGCCTACCTAATTCTTAGGGTTCTTGGTCCTCTAATTCCACCTTTAAACCCAGAACACTTACAAATCCTGACCTGGAAATGCCAACGCTACCGTGTGAGTCAGATTTGGGTTTGATGTGGCTCCTGGAGTCCTGACTCTGAATCTGCTCCTGGATCCATCTCATGGAGATGAGATGTCATCCCTGCTCTGGGCCCCAAGATTTCTGACCATTTCTGACATATGTATCTGGGCTCAGTGCCTACCCACCCAGTGGGTGTTTGGTTAAAGGCCTTCGCCAGACCTCCCGTCCCACTGCCCAGGCCACGGCCCTTCCCACCCATCAGAACTCACCAGTCTCAGGGATGATCCTGTAATCTCTATAATTTAAAGTAATTGTTGCTCTGTGGCCTGGCTTCACCTGCTATTGCTTCTTTTGTCACAGGAGCAGGAAAATAGTTCCCTCTTTGCCAAGCAACCTGTGTTTTAGAAATCACGAGAAATATACAGGTCCTTTCCCCCTTCGGGCACTAGGTAATCTTTCCTTTCTATTATGCATAGGTGTATCCAGCCTGACTTTCCCACCCAAGCACATAGAAGGCAACACATGTGCTCTTCAACCCAGGGGTCTGGGGATCTAATTCAATGGATCAGCTGGGACTTGCAGAGCATCTCTCACTGATGCTTGCTTGGAGGTGGCATCCCAGCATTGGGATGTCCTTGCCCAACAAGAGGAATCTTTTAGGGGCCCAGTGGAGGGATGGAAGTAGACCACACTCCCAAAAAGCAAATGCATCAGAAGAGGACAGAATAAGGTCTCGATGGGGCTTACCAAGGGCAAATGCACATGTCTCTGGCTGGTGCAGGGAGCTACACTCAGAGAAGTGGAGGAAGGAGAGGAGCAGGAATAGGATCTCAGGGAGGAGTGTGAAGGTAGCTCAGCTAGTTCCAAGGATGTGGCAGCCTGCAGGCAGCCCAGCTCCTCTCCACACTCCCTTTGGCCTCCTGTCCTGGGGCTGGCCCTGCAAAGGGCCCTGGTTCTTCCAGGACACCAGCATGAGCTCAAATGGAGCTCCTTCTGTCTTTAATTCCAGGCAGACGTGTCTATTTGTTGGCTTTTCTCAAGTGAGGCCATATCCTTAGGTAGTACTGGGAAACGATGCGCCTTTCCTAGAGGCAGCTGATGCAAACTAGCTCAGGATGGGGAATGGGAATGCACCAGACCTTCTCGGGTACTGAGCACAGTTAGGGCAGCCCCGCCATTCAGGACCTTCCTTCAGGTCAGGGTTTCTCAACCTTGGCAGAATTGACATTTGAGACTTGGTAATCTCTTGTTGCAGGAGGACTATCCTGTGCATTGTAGGATTGTGGAATATTGAGCAGCATCCCTGGCCTCTATCCACTATTTTCCAGTAGCATCCAGCCTCTCCATTTGTGACAACCAAAAATGTCTCCAGGCATTAACATGGTTCCCTGGGTGGGGGTGGGTGGGGGGGACAAGATTCTCCCAGTTGAGGACCAGTGGGGACTTTAGAGTCAGACCAGTGCAGATTCAAGTCTCTCAGCATCCTTCACCAGTGGCATGGCCCTGAGCCCCAGTCTGCTCCTCTGTAGGATAAGTAAGAATGATATTCCTTCACTCCCTGTGCTGTCTAGGGATGAAGTGAGTGAATACACAAGAAGCATCCCTTTCAAGAGGACATTCAGGGTTTGTCCCCACTCTCTGCCTCTTGCCCACCCTATGCCACCACTACCACTTCCCCTGACCCAGTCCCCCCAGAGCATGTTCTAGAAATCTCTGGACATTGGTGGTAGACTCTCGGAGCCATGGAATGTATGAGCTGGAAGGAGTTACTTAGGGTTCATTTGCTACAGCTCCTTCATTGTTCAGGTGGAGAAACAGAAATCTGAGGAGGGGGCGACTAACCCAAACCTATGGGACAGTTAAGGACCTAAAAAGGATTCTCCACAGCTTCCTTCCTTCTGAACTAGAGTCTCCCTGCTTTACCCTTCTCCTCTTTTTTTCCACCCATTATCACATTGGCTTCTCTAATACCTAGCTGTAAGGAGGCAGAGCAGGGATGAATAGTCCCATTTTACAGGGGAGGAAACTAAGGCCCAGAGACCTCAGGCAATCTTTTAAATCACACGACTAGTTAGTGACAGAACTCGAACAAATGTCAGCTATCCTGGCCCCTAACTCTGTGCTCCTTCTTGTGTGCTTGCACTTTGAAAGAAGGAAATGCCATCGTGAAGCCTGAGGCAGAGCCTGTAGGAGAAACCTGTTGGATCAGACAGGCATTACTGTAAACTAACAGCTCTGCAGGAACGGCTCACTAGAATCACCAAGATAGCTTCAAACAAACAAACAAAATACCATGGACTTACTCCAGACCTGGGTCATCCACATCCTAGAAAGTTCCACTGTGGGGATCCAAGGGGACAGCCAAGCTGGGGACCGCTGTTGAAGACACCTCCACCTGTACTTGGAGCTAGCCCTCAGTGTGGTGTAGTGAGGATGACCCTCTGCAGGGCTCCCTGTGCCAGGGAAGGAAGTCAGTGCCCAGGTGCTCACCTGCTCCTGTGGATTCATCTTTCCCAGCAGGTGGGATTGGCAGTGACAGTGGTGCCGATGGTCCTGGGAACTTCCCTCTAACACAGTTATTGGACATATGACCTGTTACAAGTTCAGAAAAAATACTTTTCTTTCTATTGAAAACACTCCTTGTAATAAAGTGAGTCATTATACAATCAATAAATTATATATTTTTTTTATTTGTTGACTTTTTCTTTTTTTCTTTTTGGACGCAATAGTCTTAACTAGTGGAACAGTGAAAATTAATTTTCCTCCCCTCCCCACAGGGCATTCAGTGGAATTTTATGTTTCAGGACTTGGGCTCCTCTCCCAAGTCTGTGTTAGTAGCTTTTGCATTTGGAAGTTTTGGGAGCATGGAGCCACATTGACTCAAGAACACTATCAGCTGCCACTGAGAGTTGGATGCCTCCCCAACTAGCCACCTCCTCCTTGGTTCAGTCTTAGCTCTGTCACCTACCAGCTGTGTACTTCTGAGCAAGCTTTTTAAATTCTCAAAGCTTCCATTCCCTCAGCTGTAACATGATTGTCATTCTCACAAATCTGTGGTAAAGATTATAAACAATGATTTCATAACAGTGGGGACACAATGGACACTCACAGAAAGTAGGTGTTTTGCAACCTGAAGCAGGAGCAAGAATAATTTTCTGATTTCATTTGTCCCAGAAAGAGGTGGAGCTCTTCACTGTCAGTCGGTTGACTGTGGAACTCAGCCATTGAGTGTAGTCAAAGAAGAGAAGCCTGGGGATGCATGCGGGGCTCTGGGTCTCTGTCAGCCCACAAAAGGGGATTTTAAATGAACCTGGGGGCTGTTAACATTGACACATGTTGAAGAACATTCTCTGTGGGGAGCAAACCCATTAGAATGATGAAGCCCAAAAAACTTTGCTTCACCCGCAGTGGTTGCTTATGAACAAAACATGACGACTTCATTTGAATGGGGGCTAATGGTGAACAGATGGGCTGGCAAGGCAAAGACCACAAAATGCTGTCTCCAAAAATGTAGTTATGTTCTGTAAACCCAGACTCCTGTTCTCACTTTTCAGTCCCTGTAGAAGCTAGCTGAGAGTGAGGAAGATGGCTGACAGGAAACAGGGCATGGCCAGAGAAAGTGTTCATGCATCTGCGACTCTGAGCTGTGGTTACTGGCTGCCCCAGCAGGATGACAATGAGGTGCAAGAAAAGAGAAAGGGGGCCAGAACATGGCCCTTGAAACTTATCGAAGAGGCATCTACATGGGGATGGATTCTTAAAATTGATTCTCAATAAGGAAGAAGAATGTGAATATTTACCAAACTAGTGTCTAGACATTACACTAGTACTAGATTTTACACACACACAATAGCATATACATACACTATTTTATAACTACCACCTTCCAAGGTGATTTTCATTTTATTTGTTGTTTGATTTTGCCTTTTATTGTTTGTTGGTTTCGTTTGTTTGGCACCAAAATACTGTTGAGTTTTTGGGTTGTTCCCAGTGGTATGGAGTTTGGAGCAGAATTTAGAGTCCAGAGAATCCGTAGAAATTGCAGAAGACAATGAACTCTGAGAGCTTCCAAAATGTTTGTGAAATTAATCGTGACTCAATTGCATGGAAATTCATAAATAATTGCAATTTCATGTCTGAGTTGATGTGGGGACAAAACAGAGACAATAGAATAGGAAGAGAACACAGGAGATGCATACAAGTTTAAATTAAGGCATTAGCAGACATTGTGGGGAGAAATTTGATTTCCAGGGGCATGGAATTGGGGGTTTAATGTAAAACCAAACTGACTGTAATTTACATTATTTTATCTTGTAAAACTGACAAAAATTCTAGAGTTGGGGGATATTGGCCCCATGTTATTAGGAAATTGAACATCAAAAGAATAAAGGAAAAATAGTGAGTGGGAGAAATCAACATTTGAATACAATGTTTCCTAATTAGAAAAATTCTGATTTATCAGGACCACAAATACCAACCCAGTTGGCCTGGAAACACTGCCACATTGCAAGAGACTTGACCACATGTGCCTATCCTACCCCCCATCAAAGTCACTGGTCCTAATTTAATCTACCTCCTATGCAGCTTTCTTCTTAACGTATTCAAAAAATCATAACTATTTTTTCAAGTAAAAATCAACCCTACTCATTATAAAGATAAGGGAAAAACAAACTTAAAAATACAGAAATAAATTTTTAAAAACACGTCAGCCAAAATGCCATACAGGGACACTTAGTTATTAAAAGTTTGTGATCATCATTACTGGCATCTTCCTATACAGACACCAGCTAGAGAGAGAGAATTCTATAAAACTGATATCAAAGTTTAAATCAACATATGTTATTATGAAAATATAAATTTTCCCAAGATTAATCTGTAGATAAATTACATTAGAAAAAGTCCAACAAGATTTATTACAGCTTTGGCAAACTGCTTCTGAAGTTACAAGTAAAAGCATCTAACTAAAAATAGCCAAGTAGAAGAGAAAAAGGCAGAGAATGTATTCTAGCAGTTATCAAGGCTTCTGAAGATTTTAGCAAAATAGAGACCATAATGATTTGGTCCAGAGATATGCAAATATACAATAACGCCTCCATAAGGGAAAAAAAAATAAAATTACAACCTATATAGTGCCATGCTATGCATGATGGTCAATTCCAAGAAAATTAAAACTTAAAGTAGTAAAGTGTATAATTGTAGAAGAGATATGGGTGGTTATACTTAACACCTAAAGGAGGGAGGGAAAAGTTGTTTTTTTAAGAATCCACAAAATGAGAAACGATACAGGAAAATTTAGTAAATTTACATATATTATAATTGAAAGCAAGTAGGACTTCTGGCTAGGGTAAAGGGGATGACAAGCCTTCTCTCCCATAAAACCAAGTTTAAAGTTAAACAAAAATCCCCAAATAAGTATTTCTGGCCTCTGGAGTGTGCCCAAAAGCAAATGGTATTGACTCATGAAGAGCTGCTGGAACTTTGGATAAAAACGGAGGGAGTCTGAAGCTACTTGCCTCGGGCTTCTTCCATCCCTCTTACCTCCCAATCAGCTGTAGTAGTTTTCCCCAGGAAGCACTGGGCATGAAAACCAGTAACTTTGCTGCTGGGGATAGCTACCTTGATTTGGAGTGGAGGGTAAAAATCCATGGCTGATGGTGTCAGTAAAAGTAAACAACTAAGTGGGGAAGAAAATGGAAAAAACCCTAGTTCTGCTAGCTTAAGTGGTAGTCCTGGTTGCAATGAGGCAGACCAGCCAAAAATTTAAGGAGAATACCTTGAAAATTGGACAGTCATAGAAAAGTCGATAAGCTCTATGCACATCCTTGGAAGACAGGGAAACTAAGCACACGCATGGAAGACCTGAGAAGGTCCAGGGGAAGGAAAAGCCAGGACAGACCTGAGAACTGTCTAAACATTGAAGGAATCTCTCTTCCCACACATGGATCCGTTACAGAGGGTGGAAATTTATATTTTGAGCATAGACTTACATTTGACCACACACTCTTTTCCACTGTTGGCTTATCCCTAAGCTATTCAGGCACTGAGACAGCCCAGAAGAAGCCATCAGTGGCCAAACATAGTCAGGGAGGCAGAGTCTACATATAAGGCTAGGCAAGTTCATAAGCAAGCAAACAAATAAAACTCTCTCGAGACAAAGAAGTTCCAGAAATCAGAGTTATTACATATAACTTGAGATACTTTACTTTTGAGATACTATATAGTATCCCAAAGCTCCCTTTTTTTTTTTAACAACAAAAATTATGACATGCAAAGAAACAAGAAAGTGTTACCCATATGCCGAGGGGAGAAAAGAAGTCAATAGAAACTGACTCCAGGTGGTCCCAGATGTTGCTTTGAGCAGGCAAGGACTTCCATTTTAGTATATGTGTTGCCAAAGTGAGCACAAAGACTTCCATTTTAACGCTGTTAAATGTTAAAAGGAAGTTGGTGTCAAAAAGTTAAAGAAAGATATAATAATAGCAATTCCATAATTAAAATATCTCTATAAAGACATATAAATTATAAAAAAGAAGAAAATGAAAATTTGAATAGCAGATATGAAAAAATCATTAAATGATTCCAAAATAATATTTGAAATAGAATAACCAGTGAACTTGGTGGTTGGTTTGTAGATTACCTGATGTAAAAAATAAAGAGAAAAATATTGAGGAAAAACGACAGAGCCCCTTGTGGGACAACATGAAACACTCCATCTGAGCATCTGTAAGACCTTCTCAACACTCAGGAAAACGTTCCTCTCTCCTTTCTGATGTCAATGATCACCCATCAGGCATGGCCAGTGATTCCCAGATGCCTTCTCCTACGATTCCTTCCTCTTTCTGTGTTTTGTATGTGTGTAATAAATTTTTTAAAAATTTAATGCATTATTTTATATGCACCCCTATGTTTATTGCAGCATTATTTACAATAGCCAAGATATGAAAAAGACATGTGGACATCAGTAGATGAATGGATAAAGACGTGCATATACACAATGGAATATTAGCCATAAAAAGGAATAAAATTTTGCCATTCATGACAAGATGGATGGACTAGAGCATATGCTAAGTGAAGTAAGTCAGACAAAGAAAGACAGATACTATATAATTTCACTTATATGTGGAATCTAAAAAAATAAAACAAATGAACAAACAAAAAACAGCAACAGCAACAAAAGAAAGACAGACTCATAAATACAGAGAACAGAGTAGTGGTTACTGAAGGAGGGGGGCATTAGGGGGATGGGCGAAACAGGTGAAGAGTATTAAGAGGTACGAAGTTCCAGTTACAAACTAAGTAAGTCATGGGGATGAAAAGTACAACATAGGCAATATAGTCAGTAATGTTATAATAACTTTGTATGATGACAGATGGTAACCACTTATTGTGGTGAGAATTTTGCAAGATATGTAATTATTGAATCACTATGCTGTACACCTGAAACTAAAATTATATTATGTATCAACTGTATTCAGTTAAAAATGCAATTTAAAAAAAAGATGTTGGCCACTTGCAAGCAGTATTTCCACTTTAAAAAATAATGTATTGTTTTATTGATGCATTATCTTTCCTTTTTAATAAATATTGTCTCACCACATGTCTTTTGACACACACTGTTACCACTGAGCACATTTACAGTGTTTTTGCTTCACTTTGTTTTTTTAGATTTTATTTCTTTTAGAGCAGTTTTAGGTTCATAGCAAAATTGAGAGGAGGATCACAGATTTCCCATACACCCCTGCTGCCACATATGCACAGCCTCCCCGATTATCAACAACCCCCCCACCAGAGTGATATATTTATTATAATCAATGATCCTACATTGACAATCATGATCACTCAAAGTCCAGAGTTGACATTATGGTTCTTGAATGTTCTGGTATTGAATGATCTAAGAGTTTGGACAAATGGATAATGATATGTATTCAACATGATGGTGTAATGAAGAGTATTTTTTTTAAGGATTTTTTTAATTTATTTGACAGAGAGACATCTAGAGAGGGAACACAAGCAGGGGGAGTGGGAGAGGGAGAAACAGGCTTCTGGCGGAGCAGGGAGCCTGATGCGGGGCTCCATCCCAGGTCCCTGGGATCATGACCTGAGCGGAAGGCAGATGCTTAACGACTGAGCCACCCAGGCGCCCCAGCGAAAAGTATTTTAATTGTCCTAAAAGTCCTCTGTGCTTTACCTGTTTTCTCCCATCCAAACTTCTGGCAACCACTGATTTTGCCTCTTCCAGAGTGTCATATATTTGGATTCATACAGAATGCATGCAGCCTTTTCAGACTGGCTTCTTTCACTTAGTAATGTACGTTTAAGTTTCTTCCATGTCTTTTCATGGCTCAATAGATCATTTCTTTTTAAACACTGCATTTTCTGGATGTACTATAGTTTGTTTATCCATTCACCCATGGAAGGAAATATGGTGCTTCTGAGTTTTGGTAATTATGAATAAAGCTGCTATAGATATTCATGGGCAAGTTTTGGTTTGGGCATAAGTTTTCAACTCCTTTGGTTAAATACTGGGGAGTGTGATTGTGGGATCATATGGTAAGAGTATGTTTAGTTTTGTTAAAAAAACTACAAATAATAATAAATAATAAATAAAAGAAACTTTCACCAATGATGAATGAGAGTTCCTGTTGCTCCACAACCTCATCATCATTTGCTGTTGTTAGTGTTTCAGATTTTAGCCATTCGGATGCAAGTACAGTGGTATCTCATTGCTGTTTTAATTTGCAATTCTTTGATGACATATAATGTGGAACACCTTTCCTGTGCTTATTTGTCATCTGTATATCTTCTTTGGTGTCCTGTCTATTGAAGTCTTTAGCCTATTTTAAGTGAGGTTGTTTGTTTTCTTCTTGCTGAGTTTGAAGAGTTCTCTGTATATTTGGAATAACAGTCCCTTCTCAGATATGTCTTTGCAAATATTTTCTTTCAGTCTGTGATGTCTTCTCATTTCTTGACATTGTCTTTCACAGAGCAGAAGTTTTAAGTTTTAATGAAGTCCAGCTTATCAATTATTTCTCTTATGTAGTACGTTTTGGTGTCTAAAAAGTCATTATTGTACCCAACATCATCTATGCTTTCTCTTATGTTATCTTCCAGGAGTTTTAAATTTTTGTATTTTACATTTAGGTCTGTGATACATTTTGAGTTAATTTTTGTGAAGGGTGAAAGGTGAGTGTCTAGATTTATCTTTTTAGCACAAATTGGTGTTGGATTTTATAAAATGCTTTTTCTGCATCTATTGATATGATCCTGTGATCTTTCTATTTTAGCTTGTTGATGCGATGGATTACATCAGCTGATTTTCCAATTTTGAACCAGCCTTACATGTCTGGGATAGACCCCATTTAGTTGTGGTGTATACTTCTTTTTATATCTTGTTGCATTTCATTTACTAGCATTTTGTTGAGGATTTTCGAATCTATGTTCACGAGAGTTATTGGTCTGATGTTTTCTTTTCTCATAACGTCTTTGCCTGGTTTTGGTATTAGGATAATACTGACTTCATAGAATGAGTTAGGAAATATTCCTTTTGTTTCTGTCCTCTGAAAGAGAGTATAAAGAATTTGTATAATTTCTTCCTTAAATGTTTGGTAGAATTAACCAGTGAAATTTTGTAGGTTTTTTTGAGTGCTTTCTCATGAAGCACAAACTGGAGAATGGAATTTCATACTAAAGAAACATTCTGTGGGAATCCTTTTAAAATGACTATCTGCCTACTTTTATTCCCTTTCCTTTGTTCTAGATTTTTCAAGATTGAGGCATACTGAGGCATTAGTGTGGGGTTTTTTTGGGGGGGGGTTGTCATTGCTTACGCTTTCCTGTTGCCTTAAGAAAGGAGAGTGGGCAGAAGGGGCTAGCTAACTAAAAGGCCATCCAAAGGTAGATTTGAAATGGCTGTGGTTGGGGAAGAACTGCACAAAGGAAGGGGAAATGGTTTTTTAAAAATAAAATTTTCTAATACTCATATAGATTTTCTATTTTACTGTGAATTTTGCCTTTCTAAGCTTTTAAATTACCTGGAGGGATGAAAATACCTAGAGAATCAAAATATTTAAACCATATACAAATTCTATTACTGTTTGTGTGTGTGTGTGTGTAGAAGGTTTTGAATTAGTGTGCAAATAGCATTATAACATTATTTTTAAAAAATAGAGAAGATTATTTTGCATCGCATTACGTAAAGAAGCACTAAACTAACTTTATCAAAAAGTATGTTGTGGTTAAACTTGTGTTTAGCCTCCAGAAGTTTCACTTGAATGTAAATAATAAACATTAAGTTTTTTCTTTAAAAAAAAATTTCATACCTGTAAGATTAACAAAAACATTTAAAGTCTGACAGTGCCAAGTATGTTTTTGGCATTTCAATATACAAATATTGAAATGGGAGCACTCATATCTTACTGTAGGAATATAGACTATTATAAACACTTGGAAAGTGATATGGCACTAATGAGAAGACCCACTTAAATCTAATTAATGAGAAGACCCACTTAAAGCTCTCTATAACCCAGCACTTCCTCTCCCGGTTGTGTAACTTGGAAAAACACCTGTGTACATACTCAATAAAAACAAAGTACTAGCACCAGCATGTCTGAGAGCCTGGAATTGGAGCCAGCTGAAACGCCCATCATGAAAGAAATGATAACTACATTTTGATGGGCTCTTTTTAATATACATTTTCCAGCCATGAAAACAAATGAGTTCGATTTACAATTATCAACAATGACAGATCTCATAAGCATAATAGTAAAAAAGCAGGTTTCAGAAATGTATGTACCTAATGATTCCATTCACAAAATGTTTAAAAATGTGCAAAGCAAGATTATATCTTCTGGAAATATATGCACACGTGGGGTAAACATAAAGGAACAAAAGGAATGACCACATATTCAGAAAAGTGTTTACCTCTGAGAGAAGGGAAGGAATGATAACCAGGTTGGGTACACAAAAGGCTTCAAACAATATCTTCAGTGTTTTATTTATTCATGAGAATAGTTAATACACAAATGTTCATTTTATTGTTCTTTACACCTTTTGTAGACCTGAAATACTTTATAAAATTTTAATGAAAGAGAAATTTTTTTATTTAGTCCAATCCCAATAGGCCAGTTGGAGACAGAGCTACTTGAAAATATTAATAAAGTTTCAGTTTATGTACGAAATTGAAAGTATTGAGAAACCCAAAGTTTTAATGAAAGTCAAAAATTAAATACTTTCTAATCTAGAGGGCGCCAAACACATGGCAAATTGTTTTTACTTTATTTATTTATTTTTAAAGCAGCATTATTTTAGCTGACAAACAGAAGTTCCCACCATTCTTTTTCAGGACATTACCTCCCAGAACTTCTATAAGAAATTGTAGTGATATTGGTGTTTTTATTAAACATTCAGTGTTGTTAGAATATGACCTGTTTTGTATATAGCAATATCATTTGTGACTTCATTAACTGATGACTGCTACTGGAGTCTCCAAAACAACGTACTAAAAATAAGTGACTTTGGAACAGAATCTAGATGTAATAAAAGATTTAAAAGGAGACCAGGAATTGCTGTGATTATATTAAGATAGGTATGTTCCAAAATATTAGAGAAAATGAGAAAATAAAAAGTAGTATTTAATCTGTATGCCATCCAGTTTACTAAAAATATCATATAGAAATAGAATAGCACAGTATCATTAACCTCTCAGTTACACTATGCACTGTAATTCGGGTAGCCACTCCCTCTTCCGCTCCCACTAATGACATTCGAGCCATAGGAGGAGCTGATATCACCGGACCTTGATTCCAATAAGGCAATAAATGGTTGGAGCCAGCTTGAGGCTGCCCCTGAAAATGGGGTGTGCTTTCTCCACTCATCACATTTTTTACCAATCACTACTGCTTAAATCAGGGGTGCTCAAATTTTTGCTTTAGTCAGAATTACCTCAGGCCTTGTTAAAGCATAGATTGCAGGATCCCACCCCAGAGTTCTGATTTAATAAGCCAGGGTGGACCCTGAGAATTTGCATTTCTAACAAGTTCCCAGGTGATGCGGATGCTGTTGGTCCTTATAACTAATGACCCATAGCAGTCTGTTCCATTCATCTACTTTTTCTACACAGTCCCTGTTCCCATTTAAGTTTGTGGCTTCCCTAGTCCCAATTATACAGTTTACAAATAATTTACCTTTTCAATGTATTAGAACAGTTAGCCCTACAATAATGCTATTTCTTTTTTTTAAATTTTCTTATTGTTCTGTTAATCACCATACATTACATCATTAGTTCCTGATGTAGTGTTCCATGATTCGTTGTTTGTGCATAACACTCAGTGCTCCACGCAGGACATGCCCTCCTTAATACCCATCACCAGGCTAACCCATCCCCCCACCCTCCTCCCCTCTAGAACCCTCAGTTTGTTTTTCAGAGTCCATCGTCTCTCATGGTTCGTCTTCCCCTCCGACTTACTCCCCTTCATTCTTCCCTTCCTGCTATCAGTAATGCTATTTCTACTCTTAATGTCTCAATACACTTTCCTGAGTGGTAGGAGAAAAAGCCAAGCTATTCTCTACATTTCTGAGTAACCACCTGGGAGCAGGTCTCAATTATTGTACATTACCCATATGGGCACTGAGGAGGGGAAAGGAGGAAGAACCCTTGACTTTTCAATGCTAATCCTCTATATGCTCTAAGGGCTGGGGTATATTCGGGAATCTGTACAAGTAATTCAAGTTTGTCTCATCATAGGAAATTGAGGATAACATTATGTTCTCAAATATACCACTGAAGAGATTAAAAGAGATCATGTGTGCCCCTATTGGGGAACTCAATACACGTTAGTTCCAATCTCCCATCTCTCCTCTCCTCTAATTCAAGTGGAGTGAATTTAGGGAAATATCAAAGAGGATATAACAGTTGAATGGTACTTTGCCTTAGAGGACAGGGAGGATTGGGATTTGCCAGTGTAACTTATTTCCAAAGTTTGTACTATACGGTCCTCTCTGCTGTCCCCTCCCCACTTCGGTTCTGATATGAGTAATGAAATTTGGAGACGGATGGTGACTCTCTAAGTTGCATCGGCCTCTAAGACAGGGAGGAGACTGCACTTCAGGGCTGCCTGTCAAAAATGCTTGTGATAATAGAGAGGTTCTCTGCCTGTGCTGTTAACATAGGCGCCACTAGCTACCTGTGGCTTTTGAGAACTTTGAAATGTGGCTGGTGGGACTGGGGAGCTGCCTTCTTTAGTTAAATTTATTTTATTTTTTATTTATTTATTGAGAGAGAGAGAGAATGGTAGAGAGAGCATGAGAGGGAAGAAGGTCAGAGGGAGAGGCAGACTCCCTGCTGAGCAGGGAGACTGATGCGGGACTCGATCCCGGGACTCCAGGATCATGACCTGAGCCGAAGGCAGTCGCTTAACCGACTGAGCCACCCAGGCACCCTTTAGTTAAATTTAAATGTAAACAGCTATGTGGGGTTAGTAGTTACTGTATTGAGCAGTACAGGTCTAGAATTTATGGTTAATGGGATAGGCCCAAATTCAAATCCTGACTCTTCTAGCTCTAGGATCTCATGCAAATTACTCCCTGAGTGTAACTCGCCCCCAGGTAATTAACAAGAGGAAGAAATGAGGTTATTAATGTAAAGTATTGAGCACCGTGTCCAGCATACAAGAAATGCTCAATAAATATCAACTGCCATTCTAATACTAATTGCTGGCTTGAAAATTGATAAACTTTCTTCAGAGCTGTTCACGAAAGAAGAGTAAATGAATTTCATGGAAATATTACCCAATAAATTCGTTAAATAATAGGCAGTAGATTATGTGTAAAGATTTGTGGACTCTATCGCAGAACTTTGTCATTACTCGATATTCGACAGGTAGCTGGGGTGTCTTTAAGCAATTGGATCTTGCACTTTGTGATGGTTTAAAAAAAAAACACACTTATTTTGTGTGGGTTTATGGCAGGAGTTAATGCATGCAATAACACTGTTTATGCAAGAACTAATTTGAAGACATGCTCATTCACTCATAACTGCTGAGCCAGGGCCCTGTTAGAAAACTTAGAGATTGATTAAATAGCAGGAACCCGTGTTCTCTAGCTTTTGATTGTAGGTGCATGTGATTATATTTGACATTGAAGTGGATGGAGTGATGGCCCTGAGAGCAGGAGAGCATACTATAGGAGTTTTACCTCTGATCCCTTGAATCTTGTTGGAAGAGGTAATTGTTAATGTGTATGTCTCGGTTTCCTTATCTATTTAATGGAGAGAGAAAATATGCCATGGTGCTGTCTGCTTTTGAGAAATACAGAGGCCATTCAATAAATCACGAGAATGAGAAATATGGAGCCTTAATGAAAATAGAGTGTATAATAGGAAAAGAAGGTGCAATATATTTTATTCAAGTCTCCCATGTGGCCCCGTGGATGGATTCTTCCTAAGAGACAGCGTAATAGTAGAGCATTTTAGTTGCAGATGTGAAATGAATGTTGCTTCTAGCTGAATATTTTCACTGGCTGGCTTTGTCCATAAGAAGCACAGATGTTTTACAAATCATCTTTATATTAAGTCTGAGATAACCCAACTAGGCTTAAAAAATGATCACGTTTTTCGAATTAGGCTATTTCCTGAGCAGTGTACTCTAGGAAGAGAACTGGCTTCAGAAGCTGATTCCTGACATGGTCCCCGGGTTCTCCAATCCAGTGGCTTCTGGGAACCCCAGTGTGGCACAGTCCATCCTCTGATGTAGAGGAAGCAGGGAGTGCAGGTCCCACACCTCTGCCAGAGTCTCCTAAGGGGCATCGGCTCCTTTCACACGGGGAAAATGAGGACACTTAGCCATGGACAGCTTCGGAAAAAGACGTGGTAAGATGAAACCTGGATGAGCAAGTTGTAGACCCCGCTCTCATGAGTTAGAAATCTGGCAAGGCCTGAGTCTTGAAGGGCTTGCATGGGGCCAGCACCACGTGGGCCTCTTGTTTTTCTGCTAGTGTGCAGGAGTTGGGAGAAGACAAGTTGCCCATTGCTTTATCTGGCGGTATCTTTACCTGCCACGAAAGTCCTCTGCTGTTGGCAGGAAGCAGAGCCACAGACAGCGAGGTCTAGGGTGCATTCCTTGGGACCAGCGGACTCAGAGGGTGTGGCCCCTTCTCAAGCACCTTCCTCCTGGGCCTTCAGTGTCTCAGTCTAAAGTCTCTTCCTTTAAACAAGCCACCTCTTCGCCCTTGACAATGGGGCCCAAACTGGCTAAAGTGGTTGGCACTGGAAATATCTATTCTTTGGAAGAGAAACTTTTTCCCTTGATGACAGGGATGTGATCTTGTATATGTTATACTGAGAGCATAATAGTCCCCGAACAGTATATTTGGAATTACTCTGTTTTAAATACCTTTACCTGAAGACTGATAATCATCCAGTCTGCAGTGGAGTAGAGCCAGCCGGGTACATTTGCTTTCAGGCTGACCTCTGGCCAGAGTCAACGTGGTGCCCAGGCCTGCACATCTGGGACCCACTGCGTGAATGCAAATATGTAATCCCTCAAGCGCAAATATACAGACACACACATGCCTACTTTCAAAGAAATAAGTAGTTAAGTGGCAGCATCGAGATCCGTAGAAAAAGGAATTTTTCCCCCAAAAGCCAAAGGTCTTCAGAAATGCAGCCCTTGGCCTGTTCTGCCAAACAAGAGCCTGAGCAGGAACCGGATTTCAACATCCTCCTTCAGGCTAATGATGAGTCTAGGTTTACCCCAAACCAAGGGTTTTCCCAAACAAAAGAGCAAACTCCCTTATAGGCATTCTGGAAGCTGGAAACAACCTCAAATTCTTAAAGGCATTCCCAGTTTCTGCACATTAAGATTTCAGATCTTGTAGTTAGTTTCCCACATTCACATACCCTCATGTACATGTTTGAACTGATCTGCCAAATACACCCAAACATTTGCTCAAGGTCATCTAGTCTTGGCCAGAAACAAGTGATTTTGACTCCAAATCCAGTGGGGTTTTCTCTCCACTTTGCAACATACCTTATAGATTGTGTCTCTTCACTCTTGTGATTTCTTCGTTGCTGGAGATTCATGATCTCATGATGTCAAGGCTGGAAGGTCCTGACAGCAGCTCCTCCCAGCTGCCCTCGTTTTATAGAGAGGACTAGAGTCTCAAGGGATCCTGTGGTTTGGGCAAGTTCACAGAGAAAATAAGCAACAGAAAAAGGACCAGAACACAGGCCCAGGAATCCAGAGTCTGGTTCTCTTGACTTGTTTTAGGCGTCTCAACTCATATTCATCTTAACATTTTCTTCGTGGAAAAAATATAATGGGGTCAAAGCTGCCAAAAGTCTATTCCTTTAGGGGAACTTTTGTTTCTGAAAAGTGATAAGAATATCAGTTTGCAACAGGCATTTGACATTCAGGGGCCTTGAAGATCCAGTGAGATTATTAAAGAGAACACTAAATTTTGTTTCTTTTAATAAAATCTTTTTTATTTTCCCAACAGGAAATTAAATTTTGCTGACCAGTTCAGGGTTCCAAACCAGGCCAACTTTGTTAATAAGAGGAATGTGAGTGAACAGTGGCTCCAATGGTAAAGCCCAGGGTCTCCCCGAATTTTAAGATGCAATAGGTATTATTTTGGGAGGGGGTTGGCAATAGGTATTGTTAAAAATATATGTTAAAATCACACTGCTTTCCTTCTTTCATTTATTTAATTAGTGCCTTCTTCCTTCTTCTTCTGTATGCAAAGTTGAAATTTCCTACAGGCTTTGGTGAGGAGAACAGGGCTGGAACAGAGGTCTAGACTCTTCTTGGTCTGGCTGGACTTGTGGCAGTTCTGTGCTCTGGAAGTATCCGGCAAGCTACAAAAAAATACCCATGCCCAGGTGCCACCCCATAGGTGAGGGCCTGACATGGATATCTTCAAAAGGTGACCACAGTGAAGTTCATGTACAACTAGTGTGGACAATCTATAGACCAGAGAGGCACAGCATCTCTTTTGACTTCTTAAATTTGCTAAGGACCCTGCCATGCACTGGGACCTGTGGAGCTTCCCGAAGACGGAGATGTGAACCCCACAAGGTTCCTGCAGGTCGTCATGATCGAACAAATGGTGTAGCTCACGGGAAAGAAAGGGATGGTTGTGGCAGCCTTTCAAATCCAAATTCGGGGTCTGAGGAGTCATCGATTACTTTCAGTTCCTTCTAGAACCAACGTCGTTCGGTGTCTCTCTCTCCACTCCACCACCCAGAAGGTGCCCTAGCATCAGCCAGGTCTGTGTCCAGCCTTAGTTTCTTCGTCTGAAAATTATGGCTCCCCTGATATCTGCCTTGGCTTCTTGGGAGGATTAAGCGCTCAGCCCAGTGCCAGTGCATGAAAAAGCTTTTGGTAAACATCAGCTCATTTTAATCAAGTGGCCTCTTGCATTGAAATGGTCTCATTCTCCTCACTGCTCAGAAGAATCCAGAATAGACTGACTCATTTTTCCTTTCTATATTTTGACCTTCTCTTCTTTAAGGAGTGTGGGATCCATCAGGGGTTCTCCTTCAGTGTGTGGATGAGAACATCGTCTGGTTTCTGCAAAGCCCCATGAGTCTAGAGACCCTTCTGTTTGAAGTCCAGAGGCTGGCACCCCTGTGGGTGGGATTATAGGAGTTCCATTTCCTTCTTTTTAATCATAAGTTCTGTCATCTGGAAGAGGCCCTAATGGCCGTGTTTCAATGCCCCACCCCCATAGGATTCCCTCCAACAAACGGTTGAACAGCCTCTCCTTGAAAACTTCAAGTGCTAGGAGACTCTTCACTTCACAGAGGAAACTCACTCTGTTGTTGGGCGATTCTAATTGTTCTTGTTTTTGAACTGTTCTTTGTATTGAGCAAAATCCGTCTCCCCACGGAACCTCTCCTTTGATGCTCATTCTCTCTTACTTTCAAAGCTAATACTGACATCGGAATGACAGATTCCCTCCATCTCAGCTTCTGGGGGGTCAGTGGTGACTGGACTGCAGTGGGGAAGGCAAAAGCTACCTCGTGGCCCCTC
The DNA here is from genome assembly GCF_037043125.1 of Eumetopias jubatus. Taxonomy (NCBI): domain Eukaryota; kingdom Metazoa; phylum Chordata; class Mammalia; order Carnivora; family Otariidae; genus Eumetopias; species Eumetopias jubatus. Next base: position 39,885,399 of record NW_028274823.1, on the reverse strand, counting down.
GGGGAAGAGAAATGGGGCCGCTCAGCCAGGTCTGATGGGAGTCTAACCCGCTTTTCCACGAAGCCATCCTTCAGCTATCCGAGTTCATGTTTTCTGAGTATTTCATCTGCAAAATTAAACATCTAAATTTTCTTCATGACCCCTTTCTGTGCTCTTTTCTTTCTTTCTTTCTTTCTTTTTTTTTTTGGTGTTTGTAACAATGTCACTCTCAGCCTCTGTCTGACTAGCACAGGTGAAAAGCAGCTGATTTATCCTCCTTTTCTCCTACCTCAGGATAGCCCTCACCTGTAACATCTGACACCCATCTCAGTTTTGAGGGAGTCGCTCCACCTTGTTGAATTTCATCATCTTATAGTCAATTTCTCTGTCTGTGCCTCAGACACCATTTACATCCAGTTCTGGCCTCCGCTGTCTTCTCCCTGCTCTCCCGACTTTGATGTGTCTGCAAATGTGATCAGCCTGGTGTCAACTGAGAAGGTGTGGGTTTGTCTTCCGGGCTCTCCACCAGCACCCTTTCTTCACATGGTGCATTTTACAAAATTCTTATGCTCTTAACTAGCTCGAACGTAAGATTTCAGCCAATGTCTTTGTGAATTATAACCCTTCCTGTGGGGTTTGCATTTTAATAAAGGGCTCTGGAGGCCCCCATGTTGTTATTTCAGGTGGCAGCGCAAGAATTGAAAGGCACTGAGACCAGCGAGAAGACTGGTCAGGTGGATCCCATAGCCAGTTAGGAACAGAGCCAGGAGAGCTTATGTGCAAAGTTCCAAGTCCCAACAGGGCTCTGAAATGTGTCTGGGAGCAGTGGGTGAACTTTGCAGGTTCACAAGATGAGTCACGGTGGCCTAAATTGTCTCCATCTCTATCCAGCTCAGCTGGATGCTCCCCACTACAGTGGTCCTGTCAAGGCTGCACTGACAGCTCCCAATTCCTCTGTGTGTGCATGGGTCAGAGTTGGCCGTGGCATCTCTGAGCACCCCTCAGCTCCACCTGCTGGAGATCTGGCCTAGGTGGGCTTTTGTTGTTTGGCACGAGGATGTTATTGTCATGGGCCTACCCATACCCTATTTGTGACTGCAAGGTGATCAAACTTGACTCCATGTCCTCCCACCGGCCCCGCTGGAGCTCGGGTCCCAGGTATTGCAGGATTCCTACCCTTTCCTGAGCAGTTCCTTTACTGGGGACTATCCATCTTCCTCTTCTTCAATCCAAAGCAAACTTTCCTGATAGTATATAAATATTTTCATCGTAGTTTCAGATACAAGAGGAAAGAACCCCCTAGATTAGCAATCAGGGGAGACTTTTTAAATTAGTTGTAACTCATAAAGCTCCAACCTTTGGAAAGCCACATCCCCGAGGTCCAAGTCTATAACCCGTTTTATTGGAGATAGGAATGTGGTAGGAAGCAGATAACTGGGCTCTGAAAATTAGGAAGCCTGGGTCTAATCTCAGCACCGAAACTGAGCAACAGTCTAGAGCCCAGGTCCCCAGCCCCGAGAGGTCCAAGCCACTGGTAGCTTTCAGAGATTACAGATTAAGGTGAACACCATGCCAAGAGGGAGGAAAGGAGCTGAGAAAAGGAAGCTGGGACACTGGTAAGCACCAGGGAGACCACACCATCCTGGAGACGTCATACCCATGGGAAAGTGGGAGCAAACAAAAACAAGGGTAACATTCAAGCCTGGCAAAGACAGAAAAATAGGGAAGCTGCTCCAGGGCTCGGTCTATGTTTACCTCACGACTGTGGTGGCCATTGGTTCCTGTCATCAGTGACTTGCAAAGGCCCTGCCCCATGAATGGTAGAGACTCTCGATGTCACAGAGTCAGGCGTGCCACTCATGGTGTGGCTCTGGGAAGTCACTTAACCTCTCCGAGCCACGGTCAACTCATTGGAAAAATGAGAAGGATAGGCCAGAAGTTGTATTCCCCCTGCATCCCTAAAATTACTCTAATTCTATGAAAAGACCATTCAAGTATGCTAATGCATGCCAAAAACATATATGCAAGTAAAACAATTAGAACACTAACTCACCATGGAGTTTATTCTGGATGCACAATCCTGTTGTTTTTTTGGATCACCTCGTCTCAGCAGCGCATTAAAGTAATCCCAGCAATCCACATGGCAGAGTGTAGCCAAGGATTGATACCATGAAGCCATTCAGTTCAACTCATAATGAAATCATTGCTTATTTGGGGGATGCTTCCCAGGGCCGGAACGAAAAGAACACATACTGATGCTGATGGCAAAGTAGGTGTGTTTAGGGGCTATGAAGCATTTTTCCCAGAAATCAGAATAAGCTATCTTGGAACACTCCTCTGAAGGAAATTTGGGATGATCAGAGTAAAAGCCTGTTTTGGCCAATGTGTACAGTCAGAATCCCTCTGCCGCCAAATGTGAAACTGTCATGGGATCTGGGCAGAAGTAGAGACTCCCCGTTCCTGGCTGCTCATTCGTTCTCTTCTTTTAACCCCTCTGTGTCCTAATGAAATGCAGAGATTCTCTTGGAACAGCACACAGTGTCTGGCCTGAATGCAGTAGGTTTGGCTGTGATGGGCTCATGCACACAGAACTAAGGCTATCTGAGAGTTCAAAGAGTTCTTAGGGAACAGAGCACCGAACCCTCTTGGATTGGGGAAAGGGAGTAAAAACTCCAGGAAGGCCACAAAACAACAGCAGAGTCCAGGGGCCAGAGCCATGAGGGAAAATATGCCTTGCACACCTAGGCGAGCTTTCTGGGGATGGTGGGGGCACTGTGGCTTGGACATGAGCAGCATCACAGACCAGAAGTCCATAACTCATGGGGTAGCCGGGGGATGGGTATTAAGGAGGGCACGTGTGGTGATGAGCACTGGGTGTTATATGCAACTAATGAATCTTCAAACACTGCATCAAAAACTAATGATATACTACCATACGGTGGCTAACTGAACATAATAATGATAAAAAAGTCCAGGGGCGCCTGGGTGGCTCGGTCATTAAGCGTCTGCCTTCGGCTCAGGTCATGATCCCAGGGTCCTGGGATCGAGCCCCGCATCAGGCTCCCTGCTCAGTGGGAAGCCTGTTTCTTCCTTTCCTACTCCCCCTGCTTGTGTTCCCTCTCTCACTGTGTCTCTCTGTCAAATAAATAAATAAAATCCTAAAAAAAAAAAGTCCATAACTCAGCCAGGTCAGAAGCTATATTTTCCCCAAGACTTTTTTATATTACCTTGAAATTAGTTATCATTCTAAACTCTTCTTTATTATTTTGTATATTTTTTTCTGACAACAAATATATCTTCAGTAAAGAAAAATTAAAAAACATATGTAAAAAGCCTTAGCAGTCAGCCATAATCCTAATATTCAGAGAAAATTTCAGGATCAGTATTAGGGATATGTTTTGAGGAAATTTGAAAATTCTGTGCTATTTCACTTGCTTACCTAGAATTCAGCATGTTTCTCAATATATTCTATTTTTCTTTTGTGTCACTCAATAATGTTTTAAAAATTTCAAATATCGGGCGCCTGGGTGGCTCAGTTGGTTAAGCGACTGCCTTCGGCTCAGGTCATGATCCTGGAGTCCCGGGATCGAGTCCCGCATCAGGCTCCCTGCTCAGCAGGGAGTCTGCTTCTCCCTCTGACCCTCTTCCCTCCCGTGCTTTCTATCTCTCAGTCTCTCTCTCTCTCAAATAAATAAATAAAATCTTTAAAAAAAAATTTCAAATATCAATCCTAATTTGCTTCTCTCTGTTCATCTCAAGCCCATTCTCTCTTCTTTATTTCTTCCCTTTCTATTTTAAGGTGAATCTTCATTATAGGATTTTTTTTTTCTCATTGATCATTTCTGAGGCATAAAAAAAAGCCTCAGGAATTTTGTATATTTGTTTTGTATTTGGCCACCACACTGAATTTTTTATTAACTCAGATTCATCAGTTAATTACTATAGGTTTTCAGAATGATGTATTTGTCTCCTTCTTTCCAATAATTATAAGTTTTAACCTTCTTGCCATATGTAATGGCTAGAAGTTTCTTTAGTAATTATTTTGTCTCTAATTGAAATATCTCTAAAATCATACCATTGTGTTGTATAGTTGGTTTGAATGTGACTTTCAAGTGAGTATGTGCTACCAATTTAAAGAATGTATCTATTTATTCATAGTTTCTCTAAGTTATGAAAAATGGCTTTAAATCAGTAATGGATATTGAATCTTATCAAATGTTTCTTTACATCTATTGAAATAATTATATGTTTTTATCTTCCCCTTTAATTTCCTGTTGTGATATGTTATATTCATTTTTCCCCATATATTAAGTCATCCTTAAAATGGTGAGATAATACTTTTATTAGTGTAGACTATTTTCTGGAACAAAAATTCCAAATCCTCAGTGGCTTCATGCAATAAAGTCTTATTCCCTGCTCTTGCCTTAGTCCAGTGCTGTTGGTGAGGGGTTCTGCTCTACTGTCACTCAGGAGCCCAGGCTCCTTAGTTAGTGGTGCCAGAATCTTCTGGGGAGCCTAGAGTCCCTTCCAGATCCCCTGACTCTGGCCAGTGGGCAAAGAAAGAGAGCATAGGGGCACCTGGGTGGCTCAGTCAGTTAAGCGGCTGCCTTCGGCTCAGGTCATGATCCCAGGGTCCTGGGATCTAGCCCCGCATGGGGCTCCCTGCTCAGCAGGGAGCCTGCTTCTCCCTCTGCCTCTGCCTGCCTCTCTGCCTATTTGTGCCCTCTCTCTATCTCTCTGTGAAATAAATAAATAAAATCTTAAAAAAAAAAGGGGGGGGGAGCATAGAAGATAGGACACCCAGTCCAGTGGTTGGTAACACTCCTTACCACACTCACATTCTATTGGTGAAAACTAGTCATGTGGTTCCATCTAAGAAGCAAGGGAGACTGGGAAATGCAGCCTAGCTGTGTGCACAGGTGAAAAAGAAGATGGGACTCCATGAACACATGACATGGTCTCTTGTACAACTTGCAAAGTGTGTATTATTCTTTGAATTATCAGCTGGATTCTATTTCTAGTAAGTCCAGCTAGAACATTGCATACTGCTTGGCTAGTCATTTTTCTCTGTCTGTGATAATTTTGTAAGATTTTGCTGTTAGTCATGATTTCCAATGTTTCTCCCCTCCTCCCTCAATTTAGTTTTCTATGCTCTGAAACACTGTATGAAGTATCCAGCTGATTTGTTTCAGAAATCTTCAATTGTTTTTCTATGTTGAAACTTTATATCCAGATTGTGATTATTATGCAGATGTTATTATTTTACATAATCAGTATTTAATAAATTTTCAAAATAACCAATTACTTAAACTGAGCTCTAGTTAAACAAGTGAGTTTCATCCTTTTCCACCAATGTTTATTTTGAAGTTACTGTGCAAATTGCAGGACATGGATTCGTCTTCCAGTCGGCTGGTGTCTTCTGCTTTGGTTACTTTCGTTATTTGGGGGGCTTTTCAAAAATGAAAGTGTAGGTTTTTTGCACAAGGAAGCAACATTGCTAGGCATAGATTCTTTTAATCCTTTCATCACAATTTTTCCCTTTCAAGCTAGATTCTTTTCAAATGTCTTTTGTCAGAATTGCAAGAAATTTGAAGCCAGCCTCTTTGTTCCATTAGAGTTTTTTTCTTCCATGTTTCTTCTCCTCCCCTCCCTTTCTCCCCTCTTTTCCTTCCTCTTCTGCTTCTTCATTTTTCTTTCTTGGATGCTTCTGGGATTCTTTATCCTTGAAATTAAAAAAAAAAATCCTAAGTAAATGCTCAGGCACAGGATTAATTTTGCTAATACTTACTGAACTTTTTTAGATTAAGCTTTCTTTATTTTAGCTCAGTTGTCTTTGTTTCTTATATTATCACATTAACTGCATCTGTTCCGTTTTCTTTTTATAGGTTCCCTGTTAAATATATATATTCAATTTTCTGGATCTTTCTTCCAGTTCTGTATTAATTGAATATGACAGAAAGCCCGACTTAAACTAGCTTAAACAGTAAATAAGATACCTTGGTTCTGTTTCGGAACATCCAGAGGGAGTTCATGCTTCAGGAAAGAATGAGAAGAGTCCCTGACAGGATTTCTGTCAATTTCCTTGGCTCTAGAATCTTCCTTGTGTTGTCTTCATCTCCAGGCTGGTTTCTTGGATGGTACCAAGATGCTTCCAGTAGCGTTCAGGGTTATAGCCCTCCCTGTTCACATCTAAGCCTACTTCTTCCCACAGTTACTGAACAGAAATCCTGATCTCCCTGGTCAAGTAACCTTGAATCACACATTCTGCCCAGAAAAAATCACTGTGGAATGAGTGATGTGGTCAGTGATGGGTCCACACCACCCACACCCATGGCTGCCTCATGAGAGACAACTGCACTGCTCCCCTCAAAACTCCCTCATCTTTAGTTTTATTTTCATGTATTTATTCCTCTCTAATTTCTGGATAAATTTCTCAAGTTAATTCCTTCTTGGACTCAGTAAGTTTTCTGTGATTGTGGAGGTTGAGGCAGTAGGTTATATTTCTCATTTCCATTTAAATTTAAAAGATATATCTTAGAGTATTACTCTGTCAGGAATACTGGTATTTGATATATAGATTCAATATTCTTTCAGATCTTAGTAAGATCTGACTCAGAAATTTATTTTTTTTCCCTCATTGGAGAAGCAGTTTTTCTTACTCTTCAGAGAGGGGATTATTTTTTTTAATTTCAGTTCAGGTATCTCAGTGATTTTTCTCTTAAATTTAACCAAACAACCTTACACAAATTTCAAAGAAACTTTATATTATTTTCAGTAAATTCTCTAATCTAATATTTCTCGTAACCCCCTGCCATGGTGAGTATTAAGGATGTTGGAGAAGGTTACTTAAATCTGTCAATTAGCCACATCTAAATCTTTTCTTTTTCAAAATAGTTTATTTAGGGCAACATTTTTTTTTTCCCTATTTCATCCCCTTGTCACTACTTCTCACTATGTGATGTTTGGGTTTTTGTGAGAGTGTAGCTATGTGTCTCTGGGGCCCTGAGGGGAGCCCAGGGTGGGGGTGGGGTGGGGAATAGGGCTCCATGCCTGTACACTGGTGTCTGAATAATGTGTACACGCGCCTCTGTACTGGCCAAATCCCTGGTCTTGCCACCAGTGCCACCTGGCCTTCAAGCCTGCAATAACATTCAATGTCACTGACCCCAAACCCTGATTACGATCTCTGCTGGGTGACAACCTGACCCTTGGCATCCTCCTTTTCCTAATTCCAGGACTTTGCTGGTCCATCTATTTCACACCTCCCCTCCCCAGGAATTGCAGGAGCTCTGGACCCCTGCCTGCTGCGTAGCAGCTACAGGAAGCCAAGCACCTCCCTCTGCTAGTGCCGTGCCATCTCTCCCACCTCACTTTGGACATGCCCGCAAGCAATGGAAGAGTCTTCCTTAGTATGGCGCCGTTCCCTGCATCATGCTACAGTCAGGGTGATGGCACAATGCTCTCTTGTTCCCACGTCTCCTCAAATTCATCTAAACTGTTATTGCTCCTTTCTGCCAGTTCGGGTGATGCTACCTCCTGGTGCATGCTTGAAACGCATCTGCCTCCCACCCCTTCCGGGGGAGGAGTGGGGAGGATTTCCACATCTTGTTACTTGAACACCGTGCATCCTTGTTGAGATCTTTCCACTCTGTGCTTATAATTGCTGATTATTCTACCAGGTCTGACTTTTGGTAAAGAGTCACAAAATAACCATGAAATATGTATTGGGTTCACATCCCCCAAACTGCTTATTGCAAAAGAGGAGGCTTTGCTTTCTGGATTTCTACTTTGGTATGCCATTTGGTCTGGAAGTAATCTTCACCTAGTAGATTCTCTGTCCCTCTCATTCTAGCCAATCCTTAACCCCCCTGAGATGAGGAGATTAGGAGTCCATCCCTGATATCTCCTTTAGAGGAGGAAAATTGTGAGTCAGTCCTCTGCCTTTCTCAATCCAGATCCATCTGCTCTATTTCCAGCACAAATCTCTGTGTAGACGGTACTCCCATTTCATTGTCAGTGGAGACACCTCTCTATTTTTATATTCTGCTAGTTCTTTCTACAAAATTGAAAATATTGGCTTTAGTTTATTATACACACATCAACATATGTGTATAATAAATTATAAAGCCATGGGGAAAAAATGTGACAAATTACCATTTGCTCTGTCAAATGGCTGTGCCCTTTATCTATAAAGATGTCATTCTCCCATACTGTCAAAAAAGTTGCTTTTCTGGTAGTGTGTTTGTTGAGTACTTCTTTGTCTGGTTTCTCTCATGACCAACAGTGTCATGTATTTAGTGAGTGGCAGAAAAAGGCATAGGTGAGGAGTATGGGGCAGAATGTGGTTTTAGTGCCTGATGCTTAGAACTCACACCCATAGCTCTGGGCCCCTCAAGGTGTGTCTGGGACAGCTGTGTCTGGAGGGAGTGTGACAGAACAGTCAACCCTGTAGTATGTACAGTGAATAGCTTTGATCCAAACTTTAGCCCTCCCCCTCTTGCTAGCTGTCTGACTCCTGTTAAGTTATTTAACTTCTCTAAACTTCAGGTTCCTCTGTGTAAGTGGCAAATGATAAGAACACCTTCTGTCTCCTTGTGGTAAAAGCCAGAGGACTTGGCACACGGTAGGTGACCTGCAATGGTAATTGTTCTTATTATTATGGTTATAGTGATAGTAACAGCACTAAGAGTCAAACACCATGGAAACTCCTCTTGTCTTGCCAAAATTAAATTTACTGCCCAGGACGCTGAACATAATTGCATTCCAAACTGCATTCAGGGATTGGCAAGGACTTCCTGAACATAGGCCTTCTTGAGAATTAGGAAGATGGAGTTTCCCAAAGAAAGCTCTCACCATCATCGGCTCAGTGGGAAGTCATTAGCTGGGGATTGGAGTGGTTCTTAGGAGGACAGTTGACCCTCAACGTGCACTGAAATAACAGGACCCATTTATGGCTGACAATTGGCTCTTACCCAAGTGGCCCATGAAGTGTATGGGCCAAGCATTCATTTTACAGTCCTTTTAAAAGAGGGCTCCAAATGTTGCTGGATATCTTAAAGTCTAAATTGTTACATGTGGAGGGGACCACCCATGCGTGCTTAGGTTTTCCCTTTTGGAGGCATGAGCACATTCCAAAAGCTGTGCTTGGTATGTCTTACCCGCCCAGCTTTTCCAAGCTGTTAATATAAACTATTTCTTGGACATTGGACTTCACACTCATGTGCTTCAGCTGGATTTTTTTTTTTTCATTTTCCTATAAATGGAAGACCTTAAATCAAAAATCAGATACTGGATTGGTGGTGTTTTGAACCAGACTCCGAGCCAGAGGACAGGACTTGAACATGACCGTTATTGTGAAGAGCAACACCTGGGCACCTGCTCGCAGAACTTGATTGTACAGTCAGTTCTAGTGGAATGAGGAAGTAATCAGGACTGATCACTATGACGACCCCAAAGCTACGATGATTAAAGATAGTCTGCTCTTGCTTGGTGGGCTCGTGACTGAGTTTGCTAGGAGATATACCATATAAAACAACAGTCATTACAGAAATCAGTCCTACCCAGTGGTCTGGACAAAGTGCTATGGAACAGTGAGAAGGCAGCCAGTCCTGGATAGTAACCTTGGGAGGATTTCCTAAAGATGGTGCTAGTGTGCCAGGCTTTGATGGATAAGTGGCCCATCTCCAAGAACAACAAAACTTTATGAAGAGATTAGCATCATTTTAAGGAAGCAAGTGTGTGTTACAATAACAAAGCTAAGATGATGCTAACAATACAATTGCCTACTATAATTGCTCTATGTTATTATTAATAATAGACATAGGAAGGGAGTAGTTGAATTCTCCTATATGTACTCAAAAGGGCATTGCTTGCTAGGAATGAAAATGAAAATCTCTCCAAAGTGCCTCCCAGAGGGTGAGAGCAGAAAGAAGTAGGTGCTCCTCGTTGGCTTTCCAGGGCATGTGGATGGCAATTCCCAGCCAAGAGGATAGTCACACTTTCCTCTATAGCTCTCCCCAGACAAGGATGAGGCATATGGGGGGTAGCCTGGTCTGATGGTTTCCTGCAACACTCACAAAGGCCCTTGCCACATTGTGTCCCAGGGATGGCAAGAAAGGCAGGGATGGCTTGCCTAAACACAGCGGGTTTAGGGCACGAGTTGGAGAACTGGGAGCAAGACCCAGCTCCTCAGCTATTACCAGACTGCCTGTTGCCAAGATGGTGGACTTCTCTGTCTAACCTTCACTTAACTCCCACTTGAACAACTGTGAATGTTGCTACTTTTAAACTGAGTAGCCTGTCCTTTGAGCCGGACATTCCATCTAGATTTTTAAATGCCATGCCTTCGATTCAGTGTCAATCCTCCAAAACCATATATGTGTGACCCCCCGGGAGGTAAGAACTGAGGGCGTTTCTGAAAACAATGTCCACAGTGTTGCAAGAGACAGCACTTTACTCGCACTGTCATGCTAGCCTTTATTTTATTTAAAGGTTTTATTTATTTATTTGTCAGAGAGAGAGAGCGCGCACTAGTAGGGGAAGCAGCAAGCAGAGGGAGAGGAAGGCTCCCCACTGAGCTGGGAGCCGGATGGGGGGCTCCATCCCGGGACCCCGGGATCATGACCTGAGCCAAAGGCAGATGCTTAACCAACTGAGCCACCCAGGCGTCCTGCTAGTCTTCATTTTAAAAAGCCCCTTGTGCTAACAGAAGTTGATACCTCTTTCCTTCTCCAAGGCCCACATCACAGAGGAAGGGCATTAACTCAAAGCCGCTCTGCACATATTTGGCAAACAGCTGTTTCAGAGGCCTCTCCTTTGGGATATTTTCTGTGACTTCTCTCGCCCCAGCACTGTCTTATGTTCCTGGAGCCCAGTGGTGATGCCATGCAGACAGTAGGCCGCTCATGGACAGCAGGAAAGGCATCACTCACAGACGGGGCTACCCCATATACCGGGCTGCTGGTGGGGGGTAGGAAGTGTGGGATCTGAGTGGTTCTTAAACCAACCTCTAGCTTTCTCGGGACTTTGAAGAGATAGTTGTGACCACACATCTTTTAACCATGGTGAAGTCACATAAGTAGTGGATCACTTCCTGTCACATACCACACCCCCGGGAGAAGACTGAGAGAATTGTGAAGCCACAGTTACGCGCCACGGCCTGCACCTGCGGCTTTACATGAGTGGTCTTGTCTAATCTGCACAGTATCATGAAGAAGTGCTATCATGGCCATTTCATGGATGAGAAGCCTGGCCCCGAGAGACAGAGTGATCTGATCCAGCTAGTAATTGGCAGAGCCCAAGGTGGGGATTGTGCTGCATCTCTGGAGAATGGCCGGGCTTCTGTGTAGTCAGTGCTGCAAATATCCAGGCTCTGAAGGCCTCGCAGACTCCCTTGCATGCGTCATCCTGGGTGAACAGGCACCTCTGCTTGACTGTCCAAGGCTGAATTAACAATCATCTCCTTGGCTTGCATCCCCTCCTACCAGGTCCATCTCTAACCAAATGCCCGGGGAGCAGCTAAGCTCTGGCTTCTGGAGCCAACCACATGGGTCTGAATCCTGGATCAAACAGTGGATCACCACTCAGTGGGTGAGCTTGGGAAAGTTAGTTAATCTCTCTGTGCGTCAGTTTCCTCATTTGTAAAATGGTAATAAGCCTAGTCCCTACTTATAGGCTTCGGGAGCCTTGAGTGACTTCCCAGGAGTGAAGTACTGGGCAGATACGCTATGTCAATGCTCTGTGCATTGGCCACCATCGTCCCAAGGCAGCCTGGTAAGATATTGTTGGGTCCCCCCTGTTCCTCCTTCTCCATCTTTCTGGGCCTGGGCATCTTTACCCCTATGTGGTTTTTAAAACCATTTCTTTCCTCAGAGCCTGTTGCTGTTACCTTCCCTGCCTCCGCCCACATGCCTGCAACCACTTCCTGCCCTCTGTGACCAGGATCTTGCCTTCCTTCCCATTCATCACCTGCCATCCTGTCTTTCGACAAGCAAGTCTGAATGTGACATCTGCTTAAAAACCTAGTCTGTCTGCCCAGTTGCCCAGAGGATCAGCCCCTAGCACCTTAGTCTGGAATTTTCATTGCTCCTTAATTTGCCTTGTTCACTGGGGCGTCTGTCTCTCTTCCTGCCTGACCTGTCATCTGTCCATCTCCACCTGTTCCTCTCTTTCTGAGGACACGTGCCATTTCACACATCCCACCTTGTCTGCCTTGTTCCCTCTCTCAGATGTCATTCTCTTTCTTTACTTGGCAAACCCCTACTCCTTTGCTTTTTTTTTCTTTGAGAGACATTGTGAGCACTTTTGGGAGCCTTGTGACTTATACTCTGGCTCCCGCCCGCCCCGGAAGAACTTGCAGTGAGGCGCTCTCAACCTTTCCCTCCAAGCTTCCGGCTCTGTTCCCCCTCATTCTCTGAGTTTCTTATGTATTTCTGTATCCCTAGCATCTCACAGAGGGCCTCACCCAGGGAATGTGCTTGGTAAGGGTTTGTTGACTGAAAGCTTCTATACCATTTGGGGCTGGGAAGGAGCACAAGCTCCCTAACCTTTTAGTTTTTGAAAAAGACAAAAGTAAAGAATGCATCAGGCTCAGTGTATTTGTGGCTTTGGATCCCACAAACGTTTCAAAAATAGGTCTTAAAAGTTTTTCTGGATGGGTTCTAACTACACTTTCCTTTTTATCCTATTTGCTTTCAAGTTTAAGCCCAAGTGTGCATGCTTATAGGGAAACTGACTCTGAGCTTCGAGCTTTTTTAAAATCAATGTGTCCTATCTTTGTGGGAGCCCATCAGAAATCCAGGATGCCTGGATTAAACATTCCAAAGAACAGGAAGTCTCTATTAAAAAAGAAAAGCAAACAAATACAAATAAATGGGCTTAAGTGCTAAGGATTTTAACATGACTGAAGAAAATCTAGGCCCAAGGGACTGTGGTTTATCCCCATAGGAGAGAGAGCCCTTTTCCACCTGCCTCTGCTAACACAGACTACTGGAACGTAAGTGAATTTGGTTTGGATTTGCCTTCCAGTTCATTAAAAAAAAAAAAAAAAAGAGGAATCTTAAAATAAGTGGGTCAGGATAAAAATGATCTCAGCTTCACATTTGGATATTTAATTGTTTGCATTAAAATTTGAGAATTTCAGATTGCAGCTCTGTTCTTTTGCAGATGATAAACCTGGAGTCCAGGGGAGTCCAACAGGTTGCCTGAGGGTCCCCTTCCCACAATCCTCCTTTCCACACCTTCTCTGTGTCCACCTGCCCCCCAGCCCCCCAGCCCCCTCGTGCCTGAGCTGGGACTGGACTCAGGTTCTTTGCTCTTCAGCCGGGGGTCTCTCTAGAACTCAAGAGAACAATTTCCTCTATTTTCTCTGGAGCCAAAACCCCTTGCCTTCCTGTCCCGGTGGCTCCATCTGTGGTCACATTTCGTGTCACTCAATGTGAAGCACAGTCAGATGCTCTTTAAGAGGAAGGGCTTGTGGGAAGGAGCCTGGTAGCCTTAGAGGGGCCTCGAGCAAGGCGTTGGGCCCGGAGCTGTAGGCTCTGCAACCATGGCAGCCGGGGCGGGCCGTCAGAAAGAATCTATGGCTAGATGCAGGGGGAGAGGCCTGACAGCTGATTTGTTCCAGCACTATCTCTATGCGAAGGGAGCACTGCTCCTGAACCACTTCCCAGGCCGCGGCGTTGAGTAAGAATGATCCAATTCAGCAAATATTCATCAATGACCACTGCAAGCTGGGTCCTGCATATATGCTGGGAAAAAGACGTGGTGTGATTCCTGCACTTGGCGAGCTCTGAGTGTGGTTGGGGAGACCGATGAGCAAACCGGGCACCACTCCATAACATGTTGGGTCTTAGCCTTGCATGATGAACATGGTGTGACACGGATGAAAATGAGGGAGGGTCAACTTACAGAGATGAGGTCTGAGAAGGCTGGAGGCTCGGGTAGGACTGAGGAGAGAGGTGTAAGAAGGCAGCTGAGAGAGGGAGTGGGAGCAGAGGTAAGGAATACAGGTCAGCATGGGGAAGGGAAGTGAGTGGGCTCCCTGGGCTGGGACATGACATCCATGGAAGTTGGGGAAGGAGAGCTGGTGATAATATAAAAAGGGACCTGGGAGAGTAAGGGCCTTGACCATTCAGGAATCTGGAAATTTCCCTCTAAGTTAAACCACACAGTGCCAAAAAAGAAAGCAATGCCCCAGTTGCCTGTGACCTTGGTCCTAAATCTTTAGGTAAGAGCATGCGATGTTTGATTCCTGGAATCAATTAACAAAGAGCAGTAGCTACTTTGCTTTTGTTGCAGGCTAATGATACCTGGTCACAGTGTTGTTTGTTTTAACTTGCACTGTGGTGTTTTAACCAGGGGATTGATGGTGAAGACCCTGGAAACCGAGAGACAAGGCCAGCCCTGGATGTGCTTTCATAGGCCCCCAGGGGGAGGGTCTCTTGACCCCTTCCCTTGTTTGACTCCTTCAGCCTGGCTCCAGTCTGTCCCTCAGCTTAGTAAGTTTTACCCAGGGGTCTTCCTTCATTTCCCACTGCCCAAAAGGGCAAATATGTGGCAGATTTCTGTCAACACCTGATTCATCCTATATTTCTAGAAAAGAAGGAGGTGCCACAGGGGGCTTTGGGAATGTAGACACAGAGGAGACCCTTAGACGTAGGGCAAGGGGCTAGGATGAAGGCCTGCACTGAGACAGTGGCGGTCCCCATCCCTGCAAGCTGCCGTGTGCATGGCATTGCTTTCCAGCCAGTGGAAGGAGCTCCTTGCAAAAGCTGCTGGGACTGAGAATGGCCCTCGAGCTCCCTTGGTCTGAACCTCCCGTGTGATAAGTAGGAAAACCGAGGCCTGAAGAGGTACAGAGTCAAATGTGTTTAGTTAATCTAAATGTTTGGGGGAAAGGTATGGTGAAGTTGAGGGGAAGGTACAAAGAGGTGAGACAAAGAGGCTTGGAGAAGAATCCCATCTCCCAGAACAGACTCTTTAACAAGGTCACAAGAGACTAATGGGCAGACCAGGACAATGAGAAATTGAGATGCTAACATCCTCTGTGTACATTAATCTGTGTAGGCGTGAGATATGGAAGAAAGTCATCTGCGCTTTGAGAGTGCTATACAATTTGGGCAGAATGCTATCTGCTACTCACCTACCTCCCTCTGGTTCCTTCCAACACATCTGTTGCAGCTCAATTTAAGTGGTATTCTAGAGGAAGTCTTCTGGAATGCTCCTACCTAGGTCAACTTACTCGATTATTGGTCTTAATAGCACCAAGTCCCTCCCCTTCAGAGCACTTAAAATAATTGTAATATTCACCTAAACATTTGATTAAAATTTGTCTCCCCCATTAAATGATAAGCCCCATAAGGGTTTGAATCATGTCCACTTTAGCCCACCATTAGGGCCCCAATGCCAAACATAGTTCCTGGTACCTGGTACGTTGAATTAATAAATAAAATAATGAATAGATAAGATAGCTTGAGAATGAGAGATTGGTAAGAGATTTAATTGAAAACTGAAAGTTTCAAGTAACTACTGAAAGAAACAAGAGAAGAAGTACATCAAAAACAAATAAAAAATAAGTTACAGATGTGAGGCACTGGCTAGAATGGAGCCCATGTCTTTGTGGTGGTTTTCGTCCACAGTTGTGAACTTGTCTCAATCACTCAACAGATATTTTTTGAGCATCCATGATGCGTCCAGCTTCATGCTTGTTACTGAGGATAACTGGGTAGATATGTCTCTCATGGAATTTCCAGTCGAACCATGATCGATGGCCCTAGTGTAAGGGAAGTAGTGGGATTGATCCAGAAATTATACTGGGTGGGTTCATCGATGCAACAGTAATATGAGAATCTTGGGAATACTGGTGATTGAAAAAAAAAAAAGCAGGTGATCAATCCTGAAGATTCAGGCTGAAAAAGGAAAAAAACTAAAGCCAGTTGGAAAGAATGTAATTGAGAGCAAGGGTAGAACGAAGGAAGAAAGTTGGTGGTGGAGCGTGCGGAGAACAAGAAAGAGAGAGAGAGAGAGAGAGAGAGAGAGAGGCTGGCCATATAATAAAAGACACACACAGTGAAACAGTATGATACATGAAATAAATATGACACATATATCCTTTACAAGTGTAAACTGGCATAGCATTAAAAGTAAAAATATTTTTCGATTGGCTAACAGAGCTAGAGCCAATGTTATGTTGCATATACAACAGTCATACCCAAACCAAAATGATTCTGGAGTAGTAAAAAAACAGCAGCAGCAACAACAAATGATAGGCTGAGATAGATCAGGCAAGGCAAAGAAAAAGAAAGTAGGAGTCACAGTTCTGATTTCCAATAAAGTAAAATTCCATGAAAAGTATCCCGGGGCGCCTGGGGGGTTCAGATCATGATCTCAGAGTCCTGGGATTAAGCCCCACATCGGGCTCCCTGCTCGGCGGGGAGCCTGCTTCTCCCTCTCCCTCTACTGTGCCCCCTGCTTGTGTTCTCTCATTCTGTCAAATAAATAGATAAAACCTTTTTAAAAAGTATTAAAAGAAATAACAGGATTTTTTTTGACCTTATAATTCACAACGGTATTTAATGGTTATTAATATTCTTTTTTTTTTTAAAGATTTTATTTATTAGAGAGAGAAAGAGAGAGAAACAACATGAGAGGGATGAAGGTCAGAGGGAGTAGCAGGCTCCCTGCTGAGCTCGGAGCCCGATGTGGGACTTGATCCCAGGACTCCGGGATCATGACCTGAGCCGAAGGCAGTCACTTAGCCAACTGAGCCACCCAGGTGCTGCCGGTTATTAATATTCTTGAACACAGCAACATAGCTGTGTCTCTAAAACAGAAATTCCAGGAGATGCAAGAGAAGATAGAATTATACAACTAATAAAATATTTTAACTTACTTTGTCACTTCAAGACAGATAAAATGGACAAAATATTTAAAAGATATAGAGGACCTAATCAATGGAATTAGAACTTACTGCTCTATCATAGACTCTGAACCCTGATAATAGACAATATCCCAAATTTTCAAGTACATATGAAAAATTCATGAAAATTAACCATACCCTGCCCCTTCCTTGGTCTGTTGGTGCAAGGAAAATTAAAAATACACATTTAAACAGGCTTTTATGTTGCACTCTTTATCATAGCAAAAGGCAGGAAATAACCCAGTGAATAAACTATGGTATAGCCACTTCTAAAACGGAATGAGAAATATTTCTATATAATGCTGCAAAATGATCTCTGGTAATTATTGCTAAGTGGGAAAAAGCACAATAAAATGCACTCAGTATGTTATTGTATATTAAAGAAAGGGGAAGACAAATACATATACACAGCTGCTTATATATTTTTAATAGAAATATAAATCCCCAAAGGGTAAAAAAGTTATTAGTTATCTGCTTCTGGGTTATTGGACACTGCAGTTGCAACAAGTAGAAAAGAAATAGATAAACAATAACAAATAATGTTAGAAAGCTGTCAGAGAACTATGGAGGCAAAAACAATTCTGTAAGCTAAAATTCCAGATAGGAGAAAACTTCTGGGGTAAGCTGACAATCACCTCGTGATGAGAGAAATAAAAGATCTAAAGAAATCAAGAGATATTTAATGTTCATGGATTGGAAGACTCGATATTATTAAGGTATCAATACTTCCCAATTTCAAGTATGGATTAATTGCAATCCAAATCCAAATCCCAGCAAGCTACTTTGTGGATGTTGACAAGCTGATCCTAAAGCTTATATGGAAAGGCAAAATCCCTGGGACAGCCAACACAGTACAGGAGAAGGAGCTAGAGAAGGAGGAGGAGGGAAGAAAGGAGGGGGCGATCAGCGTGAGAGGACTGGCACTGTCTGATCTCAAAACTTACTCTAAAGCCTCAGTCAT
Organism: Eumetopias jubatus; assembly: GCF_037043125.1. Taxonomy (NCBI): domain Eukaryota; kingdom Metazoa; phylum Chordata; class Mammalia; order Carnivora; family Otariidae; genus Eumetopias; species Eumetopias jubatus. The sequence continues at coordinate 39,867,541 of NW_028274823.1, read as the reverse complement.
CAAGACAGCACAGGACTGGTGAAAGAATAGACATATTGGTCAGCGGAACAGAATAGAAAATCCAGAAAAAGACCCATACAAATATCATCAAACCTCGACAAAGGAGCAAAAGGAATCCCATGGGGAAGGGATAGCTTTCTCAACAAATGATTTGGACAATTGGACATCCATGTGCAAAAAAGTGAACCTAGATACAAACTTTATACCCTTCACAAATTAACTCAAAATGAATCACAGACCTAAATGTAAAATGCAAAATCATAAAACTTTTAGAATTAACATGGGAGAAAGTGAGGTGACCTTGGTTTGGTTTGGTGTTCAGTTTTTCGATTTGATCCCCAAAGCATAATTCATGGAAGAAAAAAATGATTAGTTGGACTTTATTAAAATTCAAAACTCCTGTTCTGTCAAAGAAATTATTAATAGAATGAAAAAACCATGCCACATCCTGGAAAAAAATTGTAGGACACATATGTGATAAAGGACTAGTATTCAAAATATAGAAATAAGTCTTAAAATTCAACAATAAGAAAACAAACAACTCAAATGGGAAATGGGCAAAAATACTGAATAGACACCTTACTGAAGAAGATAAACAGATGGCAAAAAAAAAAACAAAAAACATGTGAAAACAGGCTCAACATCATTTGTCATTAGGGAGATGCAAATGAAAACAGCGATGAGATACCAATATACAATATACCTGGATAGAAATTGACAATAAGATTGGGGGTGAAAATTACATACAAATTTATAGGCAGAACTAACACTGTGGAACTAAAGAGGGCCATATTTTATGTGGCTATCCACTCCGTGAACTGACAAAAGGTTGAAATTATTCATAGTATGTTTTCTGATCACAATGGAACTAAGCTAGAAATTATTAGTAGAAAGATAACTACAAACACCCCAACTATGTGGAAGTTAACTCGTATGCTTCTAAGTAGTCTATGGATCAAAAAAAAAAAAAAAAAAAACCTCAAAACGGAAATTAGAAAATGTTTCAAACTAAATTATAATAAAGTCAACTTATCAAAATTTGTGGAATGAAAATAAACAGTGCTTATGGAGAAATTTAAAGCATTAAATGCTTATTTTAGGAAAGAAAAAAGGCTGAAAACCAATTATTAACATTCTACTTCAAAAAGCAAGAAAGTGCATCAAAGCAAGCTTTAGGAAAAGAGAAGAAAGAAATAACAAACATAAAAGCAAATATCAATAAAATTGAAAACAAGCACACTGTAGAAAAAAAATCAAGAAAACTAAAGCTATTTAAGATTAACAAAATGGATTAAACTTTGCAAAACTAACAGACCTAAAAAGAGAGAAACGCAAACTAACAATGTGCCGAGTAAAAAGGGAGAATTATTACAGATGTTGTAGAGATAATCTGAGTATTTTGATATACATAAAATTGAATCCATATTTTCACAATGAATATCCTAGCTTCGTTAATGAATTCTTCCAGACACTGAAGAAAGAAACATCCCAATCTTGCACAACACTCTTCCACAGGATATGGAAGGAAAGGAACAGATGGAAATACATCCTAATTCTTTTCATGGGTCAACATAATATAATACTGATCTGAAACCTGACAAGGACATTTTTAAGATAAGAAAACCTCAGACCGATCACTCTCATGAGCATAGATGGCAAATGTCCTTTCTTAAATATTAGCAAGTCAAATCCAACAATATATAATAATTTTAATACCCTATGACTAAGTGAACTATTTTGAGTATGTAAGCTTGGTTTCTCATTATAAATACAATCAATGTAATCATCACTTTAACAGAAAAATAGAAAATTATATGATCACCTTGATAGTCGCAGAAAAGGCATTTGTCAAAAGTCAGTGTCAATTAATGATAAAAAAAAAACCCTCTAAGCAAGTTAGAGATCTATGAAAATTTACTTAACCTGATAATCAATCTAAAAACTCCTAGTTCATATACTCAGCAAAATATTAAAAATATTAGAAAATATTAGAAAACTTAGTCCCACATTAGGAACAAGACAGAGGTACCTGCTACACCACTCTTATTCTACATTTTCCTGGAGGCAGTGAAATGAAACAAGAAAAAGAAATAAAAATTGTAAGCATAGGAAAGGAAGAAACAAAGCTTTTATTATTTGCAGACAATATGATACTGTTTACATAGAAAATGCAAGAGAATTTAGAGGAAAACTATTAACATTTGTAAGTGAATTTAGTAAGATCTTTGGAGATAAGGTTAGTTTACAGAAGAGAACTGTCTCTTCGTACTTCAATCACAAAAAAAATACCAAATTAAAATTAGAAAATTTACACTAACATCAAAAATATTAAATAAGAACGAATCTAACAAAGACTGCATAGGACTTCTACACTAAAACTAAAAATGTACTAAAGAAACTAAAGAAGACCTAAATGAATGAATTACATATCCTGTATTGTTGAATGAATATTGCCAAGATGTCAATTTCCTCCAAATTCATATGTATATTCAATGAGATCCCGATCAAAATCACAAGAGGGATTTTTTTAAAGGGAGGAGAGTAAACTGGCAAGCTGATTCTAATATTCACACAAAAAAGCAAAAATTATGGAATACTCTCAGCAATCTTGAAGAAGAAAAGTAAAGTGGGAAAACTTTACTAGCAGGTATAACATGAGCTACGATAAATGTATTACTGGTTCAAAGGAAGACAAACTAAACGGTAGAATGGAACAGAGAGTCCAGAATCAAGTTCAGGTATATTTATAACAAGGTGAATGTCTTTTCCAGGAAAAGGTGCTGGGTCAATAGGTTGTCTATGGGTAAAAAATAATGGCACTAGGCCACTTCTCCTACCAAACACAAAATAAATTCCAGAGGGATTGTGGATCTAAATGAAATATAAAACAATAAAGTTACTTGAGAAAAACATAATAATATACATTTGAGAACTTAGGGTAAAGAAAACTTTTTTTTTCCCTAAAAAGGACACAAACACCATACCACAAAAGAAAGCAAGTGATACATCAATCTGTATTAAAGTTTAAGAAATTATGTTCATTAAAGGCAACTTTAGGAGGTGTTTGCAACACATTTGCTTACCAGCAAAGGATTTGTACCCAAAATATGTTTTAAAAAACCTTACAGATTAATAACAATCTACATTTTTACTATAACTTTCAAATATTAGCACTCAGAAGTCCACTTGGCTTATAAATTGATTCTTTTAATTGGACCCCAGTTGCACAGGATTGGATAAATTCTGGTTCATAACACACTGTCATAATTGATAAATACATGATTTTCCTTTATTCCATCAGTTCTTTAAGTATCTTGTAATGTAATACAGCTATGAACTAACCACACTTTAGGAAGAACAAGAACTTTGAGTTTAACCTACCACTCACCAGATTTTTCTCCCCTCTCCCTGTCTCCCTGCTTCCTCCAACGCAAGTTAACCATCACCCTGGATATCATGTCCTTCTTGCTTCGTTTCCTGTTCATTTGGTTTTGTTCCACTAATATATATATATTCCCAAAAATGCCTGTAAATTTTTGTTTTAATTACTTTTAACTTTATAAGAATTCGGTAAACAATTTTGGAAGTCACTTTTTCATTTAATATTATATTCTTGAGATTCATCCAGACTTTTGTTGTCGCTGTTGCTTACTTTGACTGCTATGTAATATTCCATTCTGTGGATATGACATATTTTATTTATCCTCTTTCCTACTTATGGACATTGGGTTGGTTCCAGTTGCTACTCTAAATATTCTGGTATGTGCTTCCTATCGTATCTATATAAGAATTCCTGTTCCATATATGCCCAGAGGTTTAGTTGCTAGATCCCAGTGCAGGCAAATAGTCAACTGTATATTCGTTTTGCATCTCACAATTGTCTCTTCTTCATAGAGTTTTTCCAAATTATTTAACTTACCATATTTTATTAATTCTAACATGCACTTTTCCCTCATATTTTAATTTTTTTAAAAATAGGAATATGCTTACAATCAATGATGTACCGTGGTTTGATTGTCGGTATTTTGTTCTTTCTAAATGAGACATAAAATAGTGACTTGCCTTCAAATCAATAGTGTTTTAGATGTGATAAATATGATCATTTTCACAAAAACAAGTTTTTTCACACATGTATTTTATCGCCCCCCTATTTCAGCCGTTTACAAAATGTTAAATCCTATAATTAAAATCACAAGTGCAACTGGCACATATAAGTGTAGGGGAAAAGGCAGCTGACTCTTGGAAAGCTCACACACAGAGCTGGTGGCAGGAGCAGAGCCAGGCAGGGAAGAGGGGCGCTGCCAGGCAGTACTTAGCTGCCGTGGGCACGAGAGGAGAGAAGGTGTCAGGTGCACGACGGGGAGAAGGCAGAGAATGTCCATCGTGAGTCGGTGGAGGGAGATTCCTGGGGAGAGTTTGTAAGGTAACCCTTCAGTGCGGCTTTCCCCAGTGCAAAGCTGTGAACCATCCCTTTTTGCAAGTCGGCCTGAGAAACTACCAGACCAGCTGGTGCGGCAGGCAGCTCAGCAGGGGCAGCTCTCCTTGCATGGGGAAGGCTGGCCCTCCCTGGCCTGTTTCAATGCGCTTGGACCATTAATAAATCCCCTTCTCAGCACAACACTTTCACTTCCGAGTCCAGACCTTCAGAAACTAGGAAGAGTAATATTAAAGAGAGGGATACTACTGGATATTTCAGCAAAACCTTATTTTTCTTCCTTGAAAACAAGACGTTCAGAGGGGTTTTCATTATTTGCAGTAGCTTCCTGTTCTTAAATATTGTGATCCCCAAAGAGCTGGGGCAATTGGAGTAAGCAGGAAGGACCCACGGGTCTCCCCGAGGCTTCAGTTCCAGGTCTTTGTGGTTCTGTGATGAGCGTTTCAAACTTCCACTATGAGGATTTAAACCTATTTTGTAGTTCCTAAATCAGGAAGGCAACATCATGCTTCAGAAGGTGTGCCCAGGAAGGAGAGAAGTATCCTTCGTTTCCTGGCTTACTCCCACTTACACGCAGGGGCTGGGGCTGGGTGTCCTCACTTTGTGCTGACCTTAGAGTAATGTTGCAGGATTAACCATGTTCATTCTGGGTTTGCATGGTGCCCCATGCATTAAGCACCTGATAAATGTCACCATAATTACTTTTCTTCATTGTCTAAAGACAGCATTAGCCTGTCCCGCTCCAAAAAAGAAATTTGCCTGTTGCAGTGATTAGGGGCAAAACAAGAAAGCCTGGTATATTGCCAACACTCTCCCTGCAGTTTTCAATTTCTCCTTTCTAGGAATAGAAGCAGAAGGAATAGGGAAAACGTCATTTGGCAGATAACCTTCCCTCCTCCAGTTTTGCTTTATTATTATTTTCCTTGAGGCATCACATAAAAAAATGGGGGAAATTATTTTGTGAAATTTCTTAGCGCAAAAAATTAAAACCACATTTCTCCGTCTGTGGCCTCTGACTTCTCGGAGCAGATGGCTCTGGCAAAGCTCCGCGCCTGCACACCAGGATCCGTGCGCCCCCCTTCCATCGATCGCTGTGACACCCCAGCCGTGCAGAGAGCCCAGGCGGGGTAGGGCGGCGGGCGCTAGTGGGTACACACACAGTCACTCAAGCTGGAAAAAAAATATTACAGTCACAGTGGCCCTTTTCAACTACGTTTCTGCAAATTGCTTTAAATTAGGGGATTCGAGAACAGGCATTTGAATGAATTATAAGAATCAATTAAGTCGTAAGCACGGAGTAGTTTAAAATACACTTGCACATATATTGTATGATTCAGCCCTTACAGTGAGAATATAAGGGCCATTAGTAAAATGTCTTGCTTAACAAATGAAGGAACTGAGGCTTAGAAAAGCTGAATGATTTGTCCAAAACTACCGATCAATCAAGGTGCAGAGCTGGAGCTTGAAACAACTGGTTCCCGGTGTCCGGTCTTCCAAGAGCCTGAGGCTCGTGCTAGAAGGGATCTCAGTTACATTACTCACTTCCAGCTCCCACGAATTCTTTCTCAAGACTGTAAAAGAAATAGTTGTTCTGTTTGAAACTGCAAGGGAAGAAGGAAGGAGGGGAGGGGAGTGGAGAGGAGGGGAGGGGAGGGGAGGAGATGAGGAGGGAGGGGACGGGAGGGGTAGGGAAGGGAGGGGGCTGGAAGGGGAGGGGAGGGAAGAAGGGAAGGAGTAGCACCATGGCATCTGGTGTCTCCACGAAAGGAACATCTGTGTATTCCCCCAAGCCATGGGAAAGAACCGAGCTCTTGATCAGAATTATCTGGGAGAGATAGCACTGGCTTCAGACAGCACAACACACCAAAAACCTTCCCTAAAATCCTTTCTAGATAGCTCTTATTCTCTGCTAAACAAGTCCCCTTCACCTTTCTGTAGAGACCTGTGATGCCGCTTTGCCCTTCGCTCGCTGTCACAACAGGGGGCTCACGCACCCTGGCCTCCTCAGAAGCCTGGGCTCCCCACCTATGATTCTCCAGCCAGAAACTGGAAGGAACAAAATCCTCCATCATCTTACAGATGAGGGCCATCGCTCCCTTACAAAGGGAGAATAAATAAGAGGAGCTTCCTGAGAGAGGAGGTATACATGGTCTTAGGAAAAAAAAAAATGGAATTGCAAGTAGAAACTACGAAAGGAGATAAGGCACCGGAAGAGCTTGGGGCTGCCGGGAGGATTTTAGATCCGTAATTGAGGTAAGTGAGACAAGACATGGGTGAAGCGCACCTGAGTTGAGGAACAAAGAGGGGCTACCATGGCCGTGGCCAGGAGGAGACGAAAACACCTTGCACCTAGGGAGATGCCTGAGAGAGGACGAGAAATGAACCATCTACTTCTAGATCTTGTATTTAATCAGTGGATAGAGGTGGGTCATATCTGGTAAATGCATTTGAATTTTGAAGAACATGATATTGAGTAATAGTCCTGCTCAGCATTTGGAGTGGCCCTTTTCTATGGTGATCAGGGGAGATCATGGGAGTTTGGGGGCACTGTGGGGGGATCATAGCAGTTAGGAAGCTCAGTAACACCCCATGTTCTGATGCCAAGTCAAGGGCCCACCCCACTGTACCACGGCTGTCTCTCACATTAGCTGGATAATTCTAACATCTCAATCGTTGATGACATGAAAAACTCTAGGAGGTAAGCCACATACTTGTGGGTTTTTAACATTTTGATAGTTTGGCTGTTGTACAGACTTTTATTAAACCCAGATACACAACACACACGCACACGCACATGCACGCACACACGCACACAAATAGCTCTGAAAAGAACTTTTCTGAGCATCAGAAGTTATTTTGACCTGGCACCTCCTGCCCCTTAGTATCCTGCTTGAGGGAGACGGAGGATGGCAAGTGATTAGACCCTCCCTGAACTCTCTCTGAATGTAGGAACTCGGTGTTATGGAACTCGAGTGCCGGGCGGTGGTATCTCTGCCCCGAATCACTCTGATCACACGATTTCGAAGAGTTTAGTATCAGGAGAATCCCTGGTGCCTTCAGTGGCTGCCATGAGAATTGAATAGGTTTACCACTTCTTAGTTTGATGAGTTAGAGATGGTGAGGCTGTATTACGACAGGATTCTGCCATTTGCCAGATTTGGAACACAGCCTGTGGTAAGACTCAATAAGTGTCCTATGACATGACCGTGGAGTGAATCCTGGTGAATGAATGAATGGACTACTACAGGGGGGTCCAGCTTCCATTATGGTTCCCACACTGTGGTGTCGGTTGTGGCTGGAGCTTCACACTTCCGCAAGGAGCATCTGTAAGGTGAGCTCAGTCCATGGTCCTTGCTGGGAGGCTAGAGATGAGCCTCCAGTCCAGCAGTGATGGTGCTTATGTTCTGACCAGTGCTACAGCAGCACTTCCTGGGCGGGGTGCTGGATAAGCTGCAGGGAGGACCCACCTGGGGAAACTTGATGGGGACCTTCTGCCTGGATCCATAGCTTGCTAGGCAAGGCTATATGTAAGAATATGTTTTCTAGCAAATGGGGATGTTTGACCTTAACACTAGGACCTTGCTGTGCATTCAAGGTCTAGCAATAAATACTCTAGAACAGCTAGGGCTCATCTGCCATCTCTGGGTTTTTGAGTTGACCTGTGACCAAACTGCTGAATCTATCACTTGGATGTGTTAAGAAATAACATATATTATATACCTTTTAAATAATTAGTAATGAATCTTATGTTAGACTATCCATCCACCTCCAGGGGCACCTGGGTAGGGCCGTCGGTTAAGCATCCAACTCTTGGTTTTGGCACAGGTCCTGATCTTGGCGTCATGAGCTCTTTATTTTTCTATATTTTGTGGCAGTACCATGCTGTTTTAGTTATTATGAGATTAGTATTGGGCTAGATGTTTCTTCTCTCTGCTCTTCTGTCAAAATATCCTGGTTATTCTTGGAAGTTTTAGTCTTCTGCACAAATTTTACTATCAATTTACCAAATTTTAAGAAAAACCCTGTTGGGATTTGGATTGGAGTTACACTGAATCTATAGATGAACTTTAACACCATTTGACACCTGAAAGACTTGTTTCATTTCTATGATCACAGTAGATTTCTCCATTTACTTAGGCAGTCGTTACCATCTCTTACTACCATTTGGGATCTTCCTGTAGAAGTTTACACACTCATTGGAATTATTAGGTTCTGACACTCTCATATACTACCTTAAGCGGCACTATCTTTTCAGTTATGCTTTCTATTATTTTTTGGTGGTTAATCGGTATTTAAAATTTAAATACAAAACAAAAAATGAAGTAAATGAATTTTGTGTATCATTTCTAATAATCTATGTGTTCTTTAGATTTTTCCACGTAAAGGATCCCATGACTGGTTTATTTCCTCCTTCCTAATCCTTCTACACTTAATTGATTATTCTTCTGCCCTTATTGCAATATTGTGGAAACCCAATACAATGGCTAGTGGAACTAGGAATAGTGGGAAGACTTCTAGTGTTTCCTCATTTAGTGTGGCATGTGCTGTAGTATTTTTATAGATACCCTTTATTAGATTATAAAAGTGATCTCACACTCCTAGTTTACTGAAAGTTTATAGTCATGAATGGATAATATTGAATGTTATCTCAAGGTTTTTCTCAACCTATTGAAATGGTTATATAATTTTTAATCCATTAATATAGTAAAATATGTATTTTATACCCAAGTGGTATTAAGCCAGGTTTATCTTGATTGATTGTCTTTTTATAAGGTTTGATTCAATTTGCCAATATTTTATTTAATGTTCTTTAATCCATTTTAATGAGGAAAGTGATGTTTTAACTTTATTTCCTCAACATGTCAGTGTAATTTTGGGTGTCAGGGTTATGATAGACTTAAAAATGAGCAGAGAAGGAGTCCTTCTTTCTGTTTGTTAGCACGGTGATAAAAGATTGACATGATGTATACCTGAAATGTTTGGTAGAACTTACTGGTAAAATTATTTAAGTCCATTTTTTTCTTCTTCAGAAGATTTATAACCATTGCCTCAATATTGTTATCCCTTATTTCTTCTGTCAGTTTTGGTAAGTTGTTTTTTTACTGTTTTTCCCCCAATTTTCTCTGTTTCTAAGGTTGTTGGCATCTGTCATGTTAATTTTAATTCTCTATTTAAAATGATTTATGTCTTCTTTTACATTCAAAATACTCTTTTAGTATTTTCCCCCTTAACCTCACCAGAGAAATGTATATTTTAGTTTTTGTTAGTTTTGTTTTAACCATGAAACAACTCTGGGCCATATTCATCTTCTCTGTACTACTTTTCTTTGGGATCCTTCTATTGTTCTTTCCCAAATCTTATAATTTTCAGCCTTTAATTTTTAGCCATTCTCCTTCTCTTTTGTAAGTGCCGAAAAGTATAAATTTTCCTCATAGTACCACTCCTGTTACATCTCTAAATGCTGATAGGTAGTGTATTTATTATTGTATAATTCTAAGAATTTTAAATTTCCATTATAATTTATTATTTAAACCATAAGTTATTCGTTTTTTTTCAAGTTCCAAATACACAAGGTTTTAAATTTAGATATTTGTTTTGAGCTTTAATTTAGTTATTAAAATGAGCAAACACAAACTCGTAATACATACGCCATGAATTTTATTGAGACTTGCTTTGTGACCAAGCGCCGACCAAATTTTGTAATGTTCGTTGCGTGCTTGAGAGTAGTCTATATTTTCTATGTGTTGGATATAAATTTAATTGAGTTGTTTGCATCTTTAATATACTTGATAATTTTTGTCTTCCTGATATATCTATAATCAAGTGAAGTATTTTGAAATTCCTAATCCGTTGATGATTTTCAAACCTCCCTGGAATTCTACCAAATTGGCTTTGCATATTCAGAGAGTATTTCACTAAGGGTACACATGTTTAAAATTCTTATATCACCTTGACTCTCGAATATTTCATCACGGGTAGTGACTCTCTTGATGACTAATAATTTTTTATTACCCAAAGCCCATTTTTCTGCACCAGCTTAGAATTTTCTTGACATATCTTTTGCATCCATTGCATGGAATCCAGAAAATGGTTGTCTAATCCAGAGAGTAAAAATTTTCTTAGGCACTTCTGAGGATGGAATTTTAAAACAGAGAATTGGCTTTAAATATGGTGAAGGAAATAGAGTAGCGAAAGGAGAAAAATGAAGGGAACCCAGATAGTAGAAACGGGTATGAGGCCATTTCCAATCACAGCACAGGAGAAGCAAATGGAAAATGGACTTTCCCAGAGCCCCCAGTGGCTGCTGGCCCCACTGCTGTGGGAACCTGGCAGGGCAGGAAGCAAGTGTCTGCCCTCCCTGGTTCCTGCTGCCGCCGCCACTGAGGCCTCATTGTTTCTGCCACTTCCCTTTTATAGAGTTTTATTGCATCCCTATGTGTTCCTTAACATTACATTTTGTATTTAGTTTTTTTTTAACTTTATAAAAATGGTATGATGCTGTATATAATCTCCTGGGTTTATTTTCACATTTAATTGTCTGTAGCTCGGGTTTATTCATTTTGTGTCACGCCTCTCGAGTTAGTTTACATTTCATTGTGTAAACACACCCGAGTTTATTCATGTACTCTCCTGTTGATAAGCATTTGGATTGTTTTCAGAATCTCTGTGAATAGTGCTACTGTGACCTCCTTGTGTGAAAGTTTTGCCCAAGGATATATAAACAAGTGAAATTGTGGGTCAGAAGGTAGATGAATATTTAACTTTATTGGTTAATGAGGAACTGTTTTCGAAAGTGGTTTCACCAATTGACATGCCATCATGATTCCATAGATGGATGGATAGGTAGGTAGGTAGGTAGGTAGATAGGACAGATAATATTGACAAGTGCTCTGAATACTAGTAACAAGGTAAAAGCAAAAGTTCTAAATGCACAGAGTAGGGAGCGTATGGACTTGCCTAGGATCACAATCACACTTGCCACGTGGGAAATTTCGCCCTTCATCCTCCAAAGTGAGAGTGGAAAGTCTAAAGCTGGAACTCTTGCTTTTATGTGGTAGGACTTTCAGGTCAACTGTGTAATGACTTTTTAACAAGTCAGGTTTATTGAGGTATAATTTACATGCAGTAAAAATCACTCTTCTTAGATGTACAGTTCTATGAGTTTTGACAAATATTTGCAGTCATGTAACCACTACCACAATCAAAGTATAGAACACTCCATCATTCCAGAAAGTGACCTCATGGCTCATTGTAACTGATCCCCACCCACCCATCACCCCTGGAAACCGTTATTCTAATTTCAGTCCCTATCCTTTGAACTTTTCCAGAAAGCCATGCAAATGAAATCATGCAGGTTGTAGCCCCTGCATCTGGCTTCTTCCAGTTAGTATAATGTTTTTGATATTCATCTGTGCTATTGCATGTGTCAATAGTTCATTCCCTTTTATTGATGAGAAGTATTCTGCGTATGAATGTACCTCAAGTTCATTTTTCCATTCACCAGTAGAAGGACATTAGTGTTGTTTATAGTTTTTGGTGATTGTGAATTAAGTCGCTATGAATGTTTGCCCACAGGTCTTTGAGTGGGATTTGTTTTCATTAATCTTGGGTAAATATCAAAGATCAGAATGACTGGATTGTATGGCAAGTATATATTTAACTTTATAAGAAACTTCCAGTTTTCTAATGTAATTTTACAATTTTGTACTCCACCAACAATATTTGAAAGTTCTAGTTGCCCTGTGTCTTTACTAGCACTTGATATTGCCAGTCTTTTTAATTTTGGCTACTCAAGTAGGTATGTAGGGGTATCTCATTATGGTTTTATATTGCATTTCCCTAATATCTAACATTGTGGAGGAGCATCTCATCAAATGCTTATTTGCCATCTGTATCTCTTCTTTGGGGAAATGTCTATATAAATCATTCCCCCATTTTTTAATTGAACTGTTTGTCTTCTTACTGAGTTTTATGAACTCTTTGTATAATCTGGTTACAAGTCCTTTATCATATGTGTGCTTAGCCAGTATTTTCTCCCAGTCTCTGAATTGTCTTTTCATTTTCTTAATAGTGTATTTTTAAAGAGCTAGGTTGGAAGACACACCTCTTAATTTCAAGACTTACTGTAAAACTATAGTAATCTAGACAATGTGGAATTGGTGCAAGATGAATAAATAGATCAATGGAACAGAATAAAAAGTTAGTTGATGTTCAAAAAAATACAAGACAATTAACTGACAAGTATTTTCAACAAACAATGCTAGAACAAATGGCCAACCTTGTAAAACAAACAAAACAAAATAAAACCTTTCAGTCTTCCCGTGAACCACGTGCAGAAATCAATTTGAAATAAATCATAGACTTAAAGATAAAATATAACACTGCAAAATTCTATACAGAAAGTCTTTTTGATTGTAGGTGAGGCAAAGATTCCTTAGATACTAGAACACAAAAATACAAACCATAAAAGAAAAATATGATAAATCAGACTTCATTAAAATTCTAATTTTCCACTTGATGACTTTTAACTTTCAAAGCACAATATGAATTAGATAGGATAGGTATTATTATACTCATTTGACAGATAAAGAAATCAAAACAGAGAAGTTTAGGTCGCAAAGCTGGAAGTGTTAAAGCAAGCAATCAGATGTTGGTGTTGGCTTCCAAATGTAGCCTCTCCATAAACACAGAAGTTGATCTAATACAATCTAAATGCAAACACAAATAACTTTTATTAGCTGTGCCACAACTCTGCCAAAGAAAATTGAGAATTGGATGCATGCTTATACAACAGCATCCTTATCTCTTATGTACATGTGGACAGATATCTGTGTAACTCTTTAGTCCCACAGGCATTTGGCATGACAGCTATGAGGTCAGCTCAATATGGACTTTTCCCAACTAATCTCCGAATTGATCTGATAGGAAACAGCAACTGTCAACTAATCTGTGGCTTTCAAGGAGTATAAAACCTGACATTAGCAAGGACTTGGCATTGCTGGCTTTGGCGACCACACTAAAAAGAACACAGCACCATAATTCACCCACCTCATGTGCTCTCAGATATCAATGTGCAAGATTACCTAGGTTACATGGACTTGCATTCTCTAGGAGTTCCTCTCTTCCCTGCTGCCTGGTGTTCTACTTGATTCTGACAGCAGTATCTGACAAAATTCCATCAAGGAAGATCATGGTGGAGTGGACTAAAAACCATCCCCAATTCCTAATGCAACTTTATATCAAACTGTATCAGACTGTCCACTGAAAACCAAGTGAGGCGGGGGTGGTGCAGCTGAAACTATTGTGGAGGCTCTCAGGGAGTTGAGAACAAGGGTAAAAATCCACCCTAGAAATCATCCATCATTTGCAAAAAGATTGGATCTCTTCCATGCATTCTTTCCATTTTTTTTTACAGATTTTTTTTTGAAGTGCAAAGCTCAGTGTAGATTTTGAGTCAAATAGTGGATGTCTGATGAAAAAATAAATTTACCTGTGTCCAATGCAAATACACATCAAATAATATCCCCTTCTTCCCATTCCAGGCCAAAATTTCTGTTTAAGTTCTGTGATCAAAAAAGAAAATATAAGTCAGAGGGGGAGATGAACCAGGAGAGATGATGGACTCTGAAAAACAAACTGAGGTTTCTAGAGGGGAGGAGGGTAGGGGGATGGGTTAGCCTGGTGATGGGTATTAAAGAGGGCACATTCTGCATGGAGCACTGGGTGTTATGAACAAACAATGAATCATGGAACACTACACCAAAACAAATTATGTAATATATGGTGATTAACATAACAATAAAAAAATTAAAAGTTAAAAGGGAAAAAAAAAAGAAAATATTGTATAAAGTCTACCAACGGATAGATTCCTGTAGTTGTCATATTAAAGTAACATTGATTAAAACAGCCATTTTAATTCCAAAGGCTATTTCATACTGGCTCCAGGACCTAAAGCCTCTCCTTTATTACAAAAACAAACCAAATCAACCAAACAAGAACACTTTCTCTCAGCCTGGTTTGATTTGAATCAAGCATCTGCTCCTGGATCAGTTGGGTAAAAAAGGGGAGCAGGATCTCACTCACTGGCCGAGGTCCCAGTGTGTTAAGATGCCATTCAGACGAGGAAAATTCAGTTCCTTCTAAGCAGTCACTTTGTTAGGTGTCCACTTTATCTCACTGTCCACCCTCCACCTGCCTCTTCTATCCTCCAAGTCTTCCAGATTCTCCATGGTGCATGGGCTAAAAGCCAGACTCCTTAGAGTGCTGTATGAGGCTGCTCCTGAGGTCTGGCAACCACGCAGCTTACAACCTTGTGGTTCTCTTTGCACTCACTCTTAGCCTGAACCTTAAGCTTCTACCACACTAAACTTCCTGTCCATCCTGGTCATGCCTGATTCCTTTACATCATCAGTCTTTTGAATATACTTTTACCCTGAGTGAGTCTGCCTGGGAAATGCCTATTCATCGTTTTAGAGCTACCTTAACCATCATCTTCTTCTCTGCAAAGGCTTCCCTGATTCTCTCTATTGTGCTCTCATCTAGGAAGGAATCAAGCTCCTTTCCATTGGACATCCTAAGCTTCATTTACTTACTTTTCTTGTGGTGCCACATTATGTCGTATTGTGATAGTTGGGACTGTGCTCTGCTCATCTATGCCTTTCCAACCTCTTGGAGGGATCAGTAGGCAAAAGCAAATATTTTTTGAAAGAATGAATAATCAATTCAACCAACAAATCAATTAATTAATTTAGCCTTGGCATCAAGGTTAACCTGCTTCTTGTTGATTATGACCTAATCTTAGTGCCCTAAGTGGTAATTTGCTTGGTTTTTCTTTCTAGTTGTTACTCAAAAACTTTGCAATAAAATGTAGCTACACACAGAAAGTATTTAATGAAGGATAAAAAATGAAATCAGAAATCTTTTCAAAGAAAGATATCATTTTAGGGGTGCCTGGGTGGCTCAGTCGTTAAGCGTCTGCCTTTGGCTCAGGTCATGATCCCAGGGTCCTGGGATCAAGTCCCACATCAGGCTCTCTGCTCAGTGGGGAGCCTGCTTCTCCTTCTCCTACTACCCCTCCTTGTGTTCCCTCTCTCGCTGTGTCTCTCTCTGTCAAATAAATAAATAAAAAGTCTTAAAAAAAAAGAAAGATATCACTTTAATACCCCAAAATTTATAGAGCATTCTATACCCTTGGCACAGTCCTAAGTATGTTACTTTTATTAAATCATTAAATCTTTCTAAGAACCCAATGATGTGGGTGTTATTATTATCCCAACTTTACCTATGAGGGGAATCTGAGCTACAGAGTAAGTAACTTGCTAAGAACTGGTGCAATCAAGATTAGATGCACACAATATTGTCCCTGGGGTTGTGCCTCTAATCAAGAGGATCATCTGCCTCTGTCAGAGATATCAGGAGCTTTAGGTAATATAGTTTACATATGTAAGCACTGCATTTAGCTATTTAACTCACATTTCTTAGAATTCCCCAAGGAATAAAGTCAAATATATCAAGGAAGGATCAGGGCTGGATTCATGGGCAAGCAACCCATACAGTTACATAAAACGCTGAGCTCAGGAGTTGTAATGCTCTGCTGTTGCCGTCTCAAGACTCTTAATAATTTTTGAACAAGGAGACTCACATTTTAATTTTGCAGTAGATCCTGCAAATTATGTAAGTGTTCTTGGAAAAGATGTAACATTTCCAAGGAGGCATTTGTGAAATATATAGGTATTTATTTTATGATTTGTGAGCAATGATGGCTATGCTTTTTCCCCAGAGAATGAAAACAAAAAATAAACTCTTTCATTTATTTAACCATCTTACAGATCCAAATTGTAATACTGGATTAGGTAATCAGGATGACTCCTTTTCAAATGCAAGCATCCCATGAGGAACTCGTTTCTTTCTTTCTTTCTTTTTTTTAGAGAGAGATGGAGCATGCACAGGAGAGGGGCAGAGGGAGAAGAAGAGAGAAAATCTCAAGCAGACTGTGCTGAGTACAGAACTCAATGCCGAGCCAGATCTCATGACCCTGAAATCATGACCTGTGTTGAAATTAAGAGTCAGACACCCAACCAACTGAGCCACCCACATGCCCCAGGACTAGTTTCTTAAAACGACTTTTTTTTTTTTTCTCTAAAGATGTCTAAAGGAGTAATCAACATTTCCTTCTCTGGCAATGTTGGTGGAGGAGAGAGGGGGCAGATACAAGTTAAAGGAATGCAAGATGAGCAACAAGGGGATGTGGGAAAGCATGAAACATCAAGTTGAAAAGGAAAACTGGACAGGGCAGCGAGGGGAACTTGGAAGTTGCATAAGGATTTTAGATCATGTCTTGTACACCCTTGGGAGTGGTAGCCTTGAGGCTTTCTATTGAGAGGAAGAACACGGTAAAAGTGTTGAGTCATACAGATTCACCAAGAGGTAGCGTGAAGGGGACTTGCTGAAGAGCAGGGAGCCTGAATCTAAAGAGAAAGTTCACTGGATTGATGAGGTCCTCTAAAGAAGTGTTTGGGAAGAAAAGATCTCAGGCTTCCTGAGGATGCCATGGTGACAATCAGCTGTATCCAGTGGCTGACTGGCTACGAGACCGGAGGAGAGTTGGATAACTCTGAGATCTTGGGCCACAGCAACCTGAAAATGTGGTGGTACCTTGAAAAGTGATGGGGTCATTCTATTGTAGTCAGCCTCCCATGTCTTTCCTCTTTGGTCAAATTGTAGGTCCCCAAGAGGCTGGTTCTGTTTGGTCTTTGCAGCTCCCATGTGCCTAGCACAGTGCACCAAACAGAGTGTCACTGTCCTGTCCCCTGTCATAGCTCACAAAGTGTTATGATGGCCCCATTCGTCGATCAGTGAGCAACTGTGATCAGTGGCATGCAGAAGGCCCAAGAAACGCAATATGGATAGGATCGTGTCAACTGTATGGCTGAATCAAAACTGTGTTGGAGACTCTTCTATCTTGTGGCAATCCTGTCAATTTTATCGAACAATGGTCATTTATTGCTGAAGGATAAATACTTCACATGTGTATTGGTTAACAGATATTTGAGAAGGCAAGACACAGGAAAAGACTAAATTCTTCAAAAGAATTTTTGTATCTCTGCTCCTTCATTTCTCTCTGGTGTTGTTTTTATAAATCCAGAGTAGACACTGTGCCCACAACTACAGATTTGTCATGGGTTGATGCTCCCTGTAGCAGTGTTTTGGAACCTCAGATGTGCATAAATAAGTAAATGATACCCATCAGTTCATAGCATGAATGCCCACCTGCTCTTTTCTTATCTGCTTTGAGATGTTGGGACTGGAACCCTGTAACTCCCTTTCTCTTTGGCCCAGCCACTCTCTGCCAGTCTCTACCAACAGGTGGAGCTAGAGGAAGACCCCAAGGCTAAAAGAGAAGGGACTTCCTTTTTCTTGTTTGCTTCCTTTCCTATGGGGTCACCCGAGCCTCACTGCAACAATACACTCCAAATTAAGTTTTTAGTGGGCACATATGGAACACAGTACACAATAATTATAGAATAAACATTCTTCTCAGGAACATATGGTACACTTTTTTTTTTTAATTGACCCAGTATCGAGCTTTAAAGGAAGTCCCAACAAATTCCAAAGAATCTGTAACATGCAGGAAAAAAAATTTCCTTCTCCATGATGTAAAGTAACTAAAAACAGCCTCATACGTTTTGGAATAATAATAACAATAAAGAAACCACTCCAAAACAAAAATAAAACAAAAAATAAAACAGAACAAAAACATCTTTCTGGCCATTTCATGGATTAAAGATAACATGGAACTTTAAAAAATACTGAAAATTTAGTAAAATTTTGCATGAATTTGTATGAAAATACAACATATCTAAACTCACAATATTTAGCTAAAGCATTACATCAAAGGAGATTTAAATATTTTTATTTATATTAGAGAGGAAAAAAGGCTTTACATTATTGAGCTAAGTTAAAAGAAAAAGAAGTTAATACAAAGTCAACAGAATAAACCCAAAGCTGGCAGAAGAAAGGATGTAATAAAGTAAGAGCAGACATTAATGACAGAGAAAGCAAATATACAATAGAGATCCTCAGTAAGGTCAAAGTCATTTTTCTGAAAGAAACTAATGAAATAAGCAAACCTCTGGTGAGACTGATTAATAAGACATAAGTAAGAGAGAATGAAAAGGCACAAATGAAAACTATTAAGAACAAGAAGTGGGACATTAGAGATTAAAAAGATAATATTATATATTACTTTATGCCTTTTTTAAAATTAAAAATCTCAACTTGGCATTGATGAAGTTTCCCAATCCCTCAATCTACTTAATATATAATTTTTGAACACCTACTCTATCCAAGGCACTGTTCTATACTCTGGAGATTCAGTGGTAAATAAACCAGTAAGGTCCCTGTTCTTAGGAACTGTGTATGTCAAGAATGGCGGAAGACAGAGAAACCTGATTCTTTTGTAAAGTGGTAGGATTATGAAGAAGATAGAACAGGGTGATGTCATTGTGGGTGGGGGTGGGCGTACTTTAAACTGAGTATTCAGAAAAGCCACACACTGGAGATGTGTGTGCCAGGATATGATCGGTAAAAGGAAGCCAGATGTGAAAATATCTGGGGGAAGAATATTCTAAACCAGTGCTGTCCAATAGAACTTTCTGTGATGATAAAATATTCTGTTTGTGCTGTCCAGTATGGTAACCACTAACCACGTGTAGCTTTTGAGTATTTGAAAGGTGGCTAGTGTGACTGAGGAACTGAATATTTAATTGAATTTTGATTTTAATGAACTTTAATTAAAATAATTACAGGCATGTGTCAATAAATACAAAACTCTTAATTAAAAAATAAACTTCATAGAGAAACATGTTTACAAAGCAACTCATGAATAAAAGATAAAGGTTTAAATTAAATCTTTACTAAAAAGATCTTCCCTTGAAGAAAACAAAAAAGCAAATTTCAATTCCAATCTTATATAAAATGCTCAAGAAAAGTAGATAAAGAGGAAATACTTCTCAAATTCCTTTGATAGCAAAGGCAGACAAGACCCACATAAGAAGAAGAGATTTTATAGGCCATTTTCCCTCATAAGCACAGAAACAAAAATTCTTAAATAAAATATTAGCAAACTTAATCCAGCAAGAACTATCAATGAGATGATGACTGAGGCGCACTAATCCCTGGAAAGCAAGTTCAACAAATTTTTACTGAACACAGCTATGAGTTAACACTCTTCTGGGTGCCAAGAAATGTAGCAGCAGTGAACAAAAGAAACAGAACAGATATGGTAGTCCTCATGGAGCTAAGAGACTACGAACCAATAAATGCAATCCATAGTCAGATTCAGCGCGATGAAAGCCATGGAAAAAATAAAGCAGAGAATTGAAGGGGAGGATGGGCAAGGGAAGTGCTGAGACAAGAAGGCCTCACTAAGGAAGTGACATTTCAGCAAATACCTTAAGGTGTGAGGGAAAGAGCTGTGTGGATGGCAGAGGAAAGGGTCTTCCCAGCAGAGGATTTGGGGTATATATGGAATGTTGGACCCACCACCGGAAGGCCATTGTGACTGGCGCTGAGTAGGAGGACAGGTAGAGAAAGACTTCTGGGAGCTGGCAAGGGACCAGACCAGACGAGGCCTTGCAGGCCACTGCAGAGAGTGTGCACATTCGATGGGAAGCCACTCAACAGTTGAGACTAAAAAGGGCCATAATGCAATCAAAAAATGGCCTCTGCAGCTGTGTTGAGAATGATCTGAACAGAAATAGAGAGAAAAACAAGAGATGAGTGTGATAGTCCAAGGGAGAGGTGAGGAGGTGTGGGAAGAGGGATGCAGTGGTATGTGGGTGTGCCCTGGGTATGGGAGCCAGAGGACTGGGCAGGCAGTGCCCATGGATGCATGTCAATGTGAGGAAGATGGGCTAAGGAGCGCTCCGAGGTTAATGGTTTGAAAAACTAGAAAGATGGAGCCGACATTTCCAGAATGAGGAGACTCCAGAGGAGCAAGTGTGAGGAGAAGTTCGGGCGCTCAGTTTTTAGACTTGCTGAGTTTGCTGAGTTTGTCACACACCTGGAGGCGGGGAGGGGTGGAGGGGATGTTGAAAAGACAGCTGGACAGATGGGTCTGGAGTGGAGAGCAGAAGTGTGGGCTGGAGGTAAACATTTGGGAGGGTCGGTTTATAGACGGCATCTAAAACTAGAACATAAAGATATCTATCCCCAAACCTGAACAAGACTGAATGGAAATAGAAAACCAAAGACAATCTCACTTAGGAATGGTGAGGCAGAAATTGTAAATGAGTGAAAGCAAACAGAATTTAATAGCACATTTCACAAATCATTATAGCAAAGACAGACATGTTCTAGAAATATAAGAGTTGCTCACTATTGGAAAAAGCATTCACATAATCCATTCATACTAGTAAAATTAGGAAGAAAAAAGCTCAACCCATAAATATCTCTAAGATGTAGAAAAGGCTTCTGAAAAATTGTGACATCCATTCTTTATAAAAATTAAATAAATGCTAGCATTCTAGCAAAAAAATGCTCAAATGTGCCTGCATAACGATCTTCACTGCAGCATCATTTGTGCAATAAAAAAAAATAAAATAGAAAGCAAATATCTACTAGCAGGTCATTGATTGAATAAGCAATGGTACATACAAACTCTGCAGTTGGAAAAAGTATAAACATATGCCTATATACAGAGCAAACTGCAATGTATCCAGTAAGATTGATAAAGTTCAATAAGATCCTGTAGTTGCATTTTGAATGGGAATTTTCAATTCCCATTTGAATCATGATGTATTTTATCTTAAAAAAAACTTATTTCCTAATTATTTGCCTTGAAAAAGCCTAGAAATGATCACTGAGTTGTAAAGAGCATCACTATCATCTAGATTATAAATCTAAATATTTTCAATTAAATGGAACTAGGACTTCCTGGAGAAATTGCGTTTCTAAATCTAGAACGAGATGGGCACCATGTGAATCTGGAGCATTGTGAAATACCAGAAAGCAAAGATGTTACCAAGAGTTACTGAAGTTATGTCCAAAGGCTCAGAGACCATCTTGAAAAGACTCCCACTGGCCAAAAATGCAACAATTTAAGCATCAGTGAGAATTATATTTGTGATAGATTGAAAAGCATAAATCTTTTTTTTTTTTTTAAGATTCATCCATTCACTTTAGAGAGAGAGAGAGCAGAGGGAGGGGCAAAGGCAGAGGGAGAGAGAGAGAGAGAAAGAATCCTCAAGCAGACTCCCTGCCTAGAACAGAGCCCAAAGCGGGGCTCAATCCCAGGACCTCGAGATCATGACCTGACCCGAAACCAAGAGCCAGCTGCCCAACCGACTGAACCGCCCAGGCACCCTGAAAAGCATAAATCTTATTTAAATCTCAAAGTTTAGAAAAATTTTAAGAAAAACATCTCCAATTCATCACTTTTTGAGAATGCAATGAAATCAATTCATTATTTTAAAAACTGATAAAGGGGAATAATCAAGCATATCTAGCTTTTCTTATATGAATTTCACCTCAGGATAATAAAGTTGTCCTTGGGGGAAAGTTTCTCTTTATAGGAGATTTCCAGATAATAAACAGAGAAAGAATGATGGAATTAGATTATCCAGTAAGTCTTAATGAAATAATGGTTCTCAAAGAATGGAAACCAGAAGGGGTGTGTCTCTTGATAGAAGCACACAGCACTACATGTGAGGTGTTCTTTTAAAAAAAAAAAAAACCTGATTATGATCAATCCTTTAAACTTAATTACCAAGGAAATACAGGAAACCCCAATATTTTAAAAGCACCACTGGAATTAAATTAGCAACATCTAGATTATTCTAGAATGTAGAAATACCTGTAAGAAGGTGACTCAGTTTCTTCAACTAATGAATTACAAGGAGAGAGAAAATATAGATTATAAGACATTAACCAATGTCAGTGTATGAACTTTACTTGAATCTTGAAGAAACAGACTGCTAAGATAAAATAAAACAATTGAAGAAATTTGAGCACTGACTGACTATTCCATTGTATTAAAGCAGTCCTGATCCTGTCACATGTGATAATGGTATTGTAGTTATATTTTAAAAGAGCCGTTATCATTTATAGAACATACTAAAACGTGTTTTGGATTTCAGGATATGAGGTTTGAAATTTATTTAAAATAGTCTGGAAGCCAGGGGGAGTGAGAAAGGGTTAAGATGAAACAAGGTTGACCACAAGCTGATAATTGTTGATGATGGATATTCACAATTTTGTCTGTTTTGTATTTTTTTTTTTTAAATCCCCACACTAAAATGTCAAATAATCAAGAAACTCATTTTGGCTAGGGAGCTTAAAGAAATTAGTCACAAACTTAGAGAATATATTTGCAACATGTAAGTTAGAAAACTCTTGCATTTTGTACAAGAATGTTCAAGTGTCATTTGCAATAACAAAATATTAGAAAACAAGCTAAATTTCCATCAAGAGAGAATTAATAAAGGATGATTTTTTATACAATGGAATGCTGTATAGCAATGTTAAAGAGCAATATACAGAAGCTATAAAAATCTAAAAATCTAAAAGAAAAAGAAATTCCCAATGTAAAAATGGATAAAACACAGACCTTTTACAGTAGAATACAAATAATAAAAATAAATATATATTCAATCGCAGTAATCAAATATATAAAAATTCAATATGCAACATACTCTTTTCTACACTCCATATTGTCATAAATTAAAATATCTCCTAATACCAAGCATTGGTGAGGATGTGGAGCAGTAGGAGTTCAGTGAAGCTTAAAAGACACCTAACCTACAGTTCACCAATCCCCTCCCAATGTTTCAGAAACTTCTACAAATATTTCCTAAGCATGTACGAGATTGTTCATAGCAGTGCTGTTTGTGCTAACAAAACACTAGGGGAAAAAAAAATCAATATTCATCAAGAAGAAATGAATGAAAGCTGATCTATATCACACAATGGCAGACAATATGTCTGACTCTCCTAAATGAAATATTAAGTGAAAAAAATCTGTTTTAGGAAAACGTGCAAGAAAATACTTAATTTTCCATAAAGTGAAAAACATGTACAATTACACAGTGTGCCCCTTAGAGTTACATTATATAGTTATGAAGAAAGACAGAAGAATGGTAATTTTCAGAATTTTGCTTACCTCCGGTGGGAGACATAAAACATGATTGAAGAAGGGACCTGCATACATGGATGTTCATTGTATTATTATTATTCTTCAAACTGCTCTATATGTGTCCAGATTCTTTTATCTTTGTGAGGGTGCTCATAGGAACAATTAAATCAAATGAGATAACAGCAGTAGTTTATTACAGGACTCCAGTTAATAATAGGAGAGCAAAGAGGTTTGAGTGCAGTGGATCTGGTGAAGGCTTACTCTGGTGGGGCCAGGTGGGGAGCCCCCAGGCTAGGCAGCAATGCAGAGGCAGTGTAGAAACACGCCCACTCACTGGCACCTGATCTGGAGACAGCCCAAGGAGTGCCTGATCTGCCCTATGGCCTGGGGCAGGGAAGCCAGGCATTTAGGCTATAAAGATCTGCTTCCTGAGGAGCCGGGACAGATGAGTGCCGCAGGTAAGACACAGGATCTCTGCCTGAACCAGAGGACTAATAAAAGTTTTAAGAGGGCCTGAGTCTCTTTCACAGCAAATCTTCGTGAATGAATTCAACTGAAAGAAGCCAATAGGCTAATGTGGAAAATCTTTCTACTCCTTCCCCTCTGCTGGGCACAGATGGGTTAGCTGGCCTTCAGTTATGTCTGCTTCTTTTCCCAAATGTCATTGAATCTAAGCAAAAGTGTTGTCCATTCAGCAAACATGAGTTGATTTCCTATTGTGTGCCTCTGCTGAGAGATGGGCGGGGGGCACAAAGATGAATGAGGCCCAGGTCCATCTGCGAAGTAACTCAGCAGAGACTGCGGGTGTGAGGAAAAGCCCGGAGGGAAAAAGCAGTGCTAAGTTAGGTAATCACTCACCCATTCATGCATTCATCTAGCAGACTTTCGTGTGTCAATCTTCGTGTTGGACCCTGGGCATAACATGATAAATATGACATTGCCAATGTCTTCAAAGACTCAAAATCCAGTTAAGGAGACAGACACTCAAACAGAAAGTTACAACACAACTGGTAAATCCAGTGATAAGATTCTTCAAAAATGTTATGGAAATAGAGAACAGTATCTGATAGGGCTAAGGGAAGAGCTGAGAGTAGACTTCAGAGGATGATTTTGAGTGAAACATTAAACAATACTAATTAAACAGATGAAGAATACAGAAACTGGATCCCAGACAGCAGGGGTGGTGTGAAAAATACACTGAGGCAAACAAACAAAACACCACCGCTGCTACTTTGTGTGATGGAAATTGGGGGTGGGGCAGGTCACAGCAGAGCTTGGCTTTCTGGAAGGAAGTTGGATTTTTATTTTTCATTTTCTAATTTTTTTTAAGTTGAAATATAATTAAGATACAGTGTTGTACTAGTTTCAGGTGTGGGATATTTATTGTTGTAATAGGGAAACCACCGAAAGAGTTGGGGATGGAGAATGACATAATGTGATCTGAATTTTCCAATTAATACTCCAGAGATTAGTGTGGAGAATAGTTCTGAGGAGACCAGAGTGAAATCAGCGGAGCTAACAGAAGGCAGAGAAGAATGAGTTGGGGTAAAATGGAGTTCCGTTCTGGCTACTTTGTGTTGGAGGGACCTGAGAGACAAAACCCAGGAGAAGTCAGATGGGCAGCAAGTACAGAGTCAGGTCTGAGGATGGATACAGTCACAGGGAGATTCTAACCTGGTGGGAGGGGCCTGAAGGGAAACACTGTCTCCCTGCTGTGGACTATGTGTGACCCGCTCCAGAACGCTCCACTGAGGGACGGAGAGGGCAAAAGAAACACAGTGGTTGGGGCAACACATGGTCAGTGTGGGTCCCGCATGCCTTCCTCAAGCTGGGCAAATCTGGTGGAAGGCATTTCTAACGTGTCACAGTTCCTATTTTCTTGCTCCCCCAACAGAACATGATTAGGAAAGAAGACCACATGTCTGAACTGGATGTAAATTAGATGGAAGGTGGTTCACAGGAGATTTCAGTCCAAATAATAGGTCAGATCTTTTCAGGCTCCATAAAAAAAGTCATAAAGATCAGTATCTACAAAAACCTGAATTCCATTTTCTACTAAAGGAAAATTGAAATCACCCGGGGCCCTTGTCAACTTCATTTTATTGGTGGACAGATGGGGAGAGAAGTGGATCATATCTCATTCCTTCAGTAGGGTATAGAATACAAGAATCATAGAATCTTATGGCTAAAGGGTATTTAGAGGTCAATTTACCTGATCTCCTTTAAGAAACTTGTCATAAATCTTCACCAGGAACACGTCAAGAAAGAATTCCTTTCAGTGGCCCTGGTAGGGATCAGGACAAGCTAATGTTCTGCAGCCACTTCAGAGACGTGGAGGAGACGGAGGGGGCCTGTGGAGTAGTAACAAAAAATAATGCGTTGCATGATGTCAATGACAAAAAAATTTTTCTTGGCAATAAGTCCTTTCCAATGTAAGCTGGGTTACGTGTGGGCTTGGCAAGAAGAAAAGAAAGAAAGATTGCAAATTAGGAAAAAGTTTAAAATAGGAAAAACAGGAAGTAAAGGGAGATTATCATAATATTCCACCCTTCCCACCTGCAATAGTTAGGATCATCTGCACAGACAATATATCATATATATTAATGAAAATCTGTTAAATATTTGCACACTTAGTCCTCTACCGATCATCACTGGGGCTCCTGGGTGGCTCAGTTGGTTAAGTGTCTGACTCTTGGTTTTGGCTCAGGTCAGGATCTCAGGGTCGTGAGATCAAGCATCAGGCTCCACGCTCAGCACAGAGTCTGCTTGACATTCTCTCTCTCTCCCTCTTCTTCCTCCTCTGCCCCGCCCCTGCTCATGCTCTCTCTCTCGCTTTCTCAAATAAATAAATAAATAAATAAATAAATAAATAAATAATATTTTAAAAAAATCCTCTACAAATCATCATCAAACCCACATCGTGTCTGATAAAACTAAGACCCAGAAGAGGTAAGTGACTTGCCCAAGTTCACCCAGTTAGTAAGCAGGAGGGTATAGAAGTAAAACATGGTTTTCCTTGTGATATAATTTCTTCCAGAAAAGGGACCCACTTTTTATTGAGAACGTATCTTTGGAATTATTTATTACTGTGGTAAAATATATGTAATCTAAAATTTGCCATTTCATCCATTTGTAAGTATATGATTTGATGATATTAATTATATTCCTAATGTTTTACAGTTAGTAGCACCTGTATCTTTCCAAAATTTTCATCTCCCCGGAACAACAACTCTCTATCCATTGAACAATAACCTCCACTCCTCTTTCTCTCCTGATTTTGCTTATTCTAGATATTTCAGACAATGGGAATCAGACAATATTTGTGGGTTTTTTGTCTGGCTTATTTCAACTAGCATGATGTTTCAAAATTCATCCATTTTTCAGCATGTATCAGTACTTCATTCAGTTTTAATGGCCGAATAATATTCCACTGAGTACATATATCACATTATGCTTACCGATTTTTCTCTCGATGGACAGCTGGGTAGCTTCCACCTTTTGGATATTGTGCATAATGTAGCAGCGAACACTGGTAGACAAGCGTCTGTTGGAATTCCAGTTTTCATTCTTTTGGTTCTACTCCTCGGAGTGGATTTGCTGGGTCTTATATTCTGTGTTTAGCTTTCTGAAGAACCACCAAACTGTTTCCCGGGGTGGCTGTGCCATTTTGTAGTCTCAGCAACAATTATGTAGGGGTTCAAATTTCTCCACATCTACTCGTTTTGGGTTTTTGTTTGTGTGTTGCCCTCCTGGTAGGTGTGGTGTGGCCCCTCATGGTGTTTTGATTTGCATTTCCCTCAGTCCTTTGCCATTTTTAAACTCGATTGTTTATTTGTTGTTGAATTATAGGAGTTCTTTTAGATATTCTAAATATTAAGCCCTTATCAGATATGATTGCAAACAGTTTCTCCCATTCCCTGGGTTGCCTTTTCACTCTGTTGACAGTGTCCTTTGATGCACAAAAGTTTTTAATTTTGATGAAGTCCTATTATTTATTTTTTTCTTTATTTATTTTTGCTATCTGTGCTTTTGGTGTCATGTACAAGAAATCATTGCTAAACCCAATGTCCTGAGGCTTTTCCCCTGTTGTTTTTTTTTTTTTTCCCTAAGAGTGTTATAGTTATAGCTCCTATGTTTAGGTTTTTGATCCATTTTGAGTTAATTGTTTTTATATCATAAGGTAAAGATTTTTAGCATGCTCTGGCACTAGGAAAACTAATATTATGTGCCAGGTAAGACATTTTCAAATATATTATCTCTCTTCCAGAATGGTGGTGCAAAGAGCTTTACAAACATGCTTCCTAGAGATATAATCACAGCTGTTTAAAAATGATGTAAAAACACCATTTCAAGTCTCGGGAAATGGTTGTTAGGGCATACAGCAAATGAAGAAACATTTATTCCAGCGAACATATTTAATCACAGAACAGTGAGAGTCTAGTTAAGCCACCACAACCCACTCCCCCTTGGTTCTCTATGGGCGGCTGTGGCCAAGAAGATGGGACTCCTTCTGCCTCCATCTCCCAGCCAAAAGTTACAGTATTTCCCTGGTAGGTGGTAGAGCAGGTCGCCATCATTTCTTATCACCACCACTACCACCCGGGGTTGGTGCTGCAGAGGATAAATTCCGGCGAGTGTGGCTGAGGGGTCGGAGGCTCCCTTCCTCCACCAAGATGCCACTCTTCACCTACACAATGGGGGAGAGAGGTAGAAAAGTCTAATCATACCAGCTGATCTGTCTTTCTCCCATCTCTAATAAATAAATTACTTCCTTGATGGAAACTTCTTTCCAACTCTCAGCTCCACTTCTGTCTACCCCCTGCCAATTTCTTTCCAAAGAAAGCTTTAAATTCCCAAGTTCCAATACATAAGGACGAGGAAGTCTTAAATTTTTGGCTAATTTCTGAGGTGAAAGGATAAGATATATCCTAATTATCGCCTGTCATTCTTCCCACATTTCTAATGACCAACCCTTCCTCCTAGGACAGTATCTGAGGATATCTTACTTTAACACACTTTTGCAGAGGGAGTTGGTGTTTTTCCACAGTCAACTGAGGACAAAACTCAGCCAGGCAATTGAGTATGTGACTCAGTCAGATGGAGGCAAGGCTGACAATGTAAGGCAGCTTCACTGTCACCCAGTCACAGATGGCCAGACTGAAGGAAAGGAGCAGCTGTGTTATGAGGTGAGCAGAGACGAGTAAGCATCCCAACACATCCATCCCACGGTGCGTGTGCACATCTGGGACTGATTCCCCACTTCCCTTCCAGGGAGGCATGAGTGCGTGTGTGCGCATGAGTGTGTGCACAGGCGCATGCGTGCGTGAGCATGTGAGTAAGAGCAGTCTAAGCACGTGTGGAGTTCCAGCAAGCAGGCCTCGGAGGAGACATGTAGGCAACTGGGACGGGGTGCAGTGGTACGGTTAAGAGGAGGTGGCTACTAGAAGTGCCCTCCCGAGGCCGCAGCTGGAAGAAGAAGACACATCACACCTTTCCTCGTGGCCTTTCACAAGCCAAAAATGTTTACGTTTTAAGAGTTTTGGGGAATGAACTTCTGACCCAAATTTGTGCAGTTAGGTGAATCTGCCTCCAATTAGAGCTCAATCGCCTCCTCCAGATGGTGGAGTTTTGCCTCTTCCTCCTGGTCCTTTTTGAGATCCGATTATCTGTAATACTTCGCCTCTGAATTGTTCTAGGGCAAGCCTCCCCCCCCCCCTCCACCGGGCTTCCTGCAGTGTGTACAGCCTCCCACCTCCCTCACTCTGCTTTTCTCCCCCTTCACCCTTCATCCCTCATCTCCCCTCAGGTCCCCAACTCTGCTGGCTGCAAGTCCTGGAGCCCAGGGTCTCAGACAGACCTCCCTTCCCTATCCTCTCCCCCACTCACCATTCTCATAGCTGTCTCAGGGTTTTGTGCTCCGTGGTCAGCTAAAGGCACGCTTGGGGCTTAAAGAGGAGAAGGATGTTGTGTTACTTACTGGTTCTGGTTCTGTTTTCCAGACAATCCTGCTAACTTGTGTGCTGCTCACTGGCAGAGGCCTGAGCGTGCACCGCCCTCTTGAATTTCACAGACAGGCATTGCTAGGCTTTGGGACAGAGTACGAACATTTCTTGGTTTCAGTTATAAGACCATCTAAACTCATCAAAGTATCACTGATTCCTAATGGGAATAACATCTGTTAGTGTGAGGTCACCCTTTATTGAGTGTGAAAGGAAGAAGCAAGGAAAGCCTGGCACCGAGTAACAGTCAGGCGCCCCCCAGGCCACCCTGTGCTTCTACTCCATCTTTCAACACCCACCATGGCTTCTATGCCACTGCCTTTGAAGTTTCATCCGTCTAGGATCATGGCCCTTACTAGAATATGAGCATTGCATGCATTATGATTCTAGGAATAATCAGCATTATTCCTAATGTCAGAAGACACAGGACTGAGTGGTGACCTGGACATGCAGTACCCATGTTAACCATGGACATGCCACTTTCAGTCTGTTGGCCTCATTTTCTACACCTGCAAAAATGTGAATATTAGAAGGATCTTGGAAGTTCATGAATGTTCCTTAAGTACCTATCTTTCTATGAATCAAAGTTTAGGATGTAATCATAAACATCTTTATTTTTTCTCTTGAACATCTTCCCAGAGTTTTATGGTGCTGACACAATATATGCCTGCTCTTTTGTTAAAGAAAGGACAATCTTTAAGCAAGTAACACATTCATATAGCTGCATTGAAGATGCAATAAAAAACAGTCCCAGGGAGAAGTAACCCATTGTTCTCAGGGTTTCCAGGCCCAAAGGAAGAGCACACAACCGACTGGTGCAGAGGTTCTATCTTCACCCCACAACAAAGCCTGGAGATGCTGCATCAGGATGCCACCCAGGCACATCCAGCACCTTCTCTGGCTTTAAGTCCTAGGAAAGTCAGAAAAGAAGAAAATCTATGTGAGGGGTAGGAAGCAAGAATGTACTTTCACAAATATCGCTTGAATTTTTTGAAAATGTTTCAGTATATTTCTTATATAACTAAATCTATATGAATAAGGTAAAAGAAGATCAAAGGCATCTCAGGTCTTCCTCCTCTGTGTCTCTCCCTCCCTCTTTCCACCTTTCTCTGTCTTTCCAAGGTAGCACCTCCACTGGAACTTGTTCTAGTAAGATCTAATTAGGTCTCTTAACTGGGATAGGGGTAATAAGGGTAAAGAGATGCTAAGATTGGGAAACGCAGTCCTCACCCCCAGGGAGGTACAACAGGACCCTTGGCTCTCTGCTGTCACCTGTCACCCTCCAATGGAGCCCCTGCAAGATCTGACCCAGCCTCTAATCCAGTCTCCCCTGTAAGGTGACCCTGAAACGAGTCTCCCGGCTGCCTTCTCACTTACCCCCAGGGCCACACTTCCAGTCCAAACTGAATCTGCCTTCTCCTTCCTCATCTCTGATGTGTGTGAGATCCGGCTCTGTCATCTTTCCTTAGAAGCATCTTCAGTGTTTGCCAGGGTCACATAATGGGAGAAGGAGCTCAAGGCCATCTGGCCTCATCCCCTGCCACCACACCTCACAGGTGATCCAGCAGCGCCAAGAGCAGGGAAGGTGTGTTCCGCTGCTGAAAGCTCAGGGTGTGCGTGTTAGCTGGAGTCACCACCTGCCTTCGTGGTTTTCACACCATCCACCTTCTGGGTCCCATTGAAAAAAATCAGATCTTTCCACCACAGGACAGCCCTGAAGAAATTTAAAGCACAATTGTCATCTCTGGGAAGTCCGTCCCTTCCCAGCACCACTGAAGCCTGCATATCACATTGTTTACTCCTTCTTTCCTGGGTCAACTTGCTCTGCACACACTTTCCATGTGAAGGTGGTGATTCAGGTGTGGCCTGTGGCACAAGGCCTTGGGAAGTGGTCCCCTCCCTGCACATTCCAAGGCCTCCTTCCCAGAGGCCTGAGGGCTGCAGCTACAAGGCTGGTCCCTCTGTGAAGCAGGTACATATCCAAAAAATGCTCTCAATAGCATTCAGTAGCAACTTAGATGACTACTGATTAGGCCCAGTAATTTTTTTCTCATTTTTATAATTTTAAATCTTTCTGTGGAGAAGAATTGCCTGAGAATTCCATAGTATAGCTGGGGTTTCTTTTTTAAGTAGAGTGATCCCATACCACCCACGATGGTTAATGTTATGTGCTAACTTGGCGAGGCCACAGTATCCTAATATTTAGTCAAGCACCAGTCTGGTTGTTGCTGTGAAGGCACTCTTTAGACGAGATTCACATGTAAATCAGTGGGCTTTGAGGAAAGCAGATTACCTCCATAATGTGGGTGGGCCCCATCCAATCAGTTGAAGGCCTTAAGATTAAAAAATGGACTTTTCCAGGGAAGAGTGAATTCTGCCTCAAGACAGCCTTTAGAGCAGAGCTTCAACACCAGCTCTTCCCTGGGTCTCCAGCCTGCAGCCTGCCCTGCAGATTCTGAACTTGCCATCCTTCACAATTGCATGAGCCAATTCCTTAAAATAAATCTCTCCATTTCTCTCTGTCGGTCTCTTTTCATACCTAGATATAGATGCAGATACAGATATGCAAATGATTGCTTCTGTTTCTCTGGAGAATCCCAATATACTACCCTTTAGAAAGCACTTGAATTATACTTAAAAAGTATATGCTTATCTTTTCCTTTATAACTGGATGCATTATAAAATACCCTTCTCTTTGGATTAATTGTATATTGTTCTTCACTCCTAGCACTCTCACCCGCTGGTCTTCTTTGTTCCCTTCAACCCTGTAAAAGACCTGAAACTCAAGTAGGAACACTAGCAGGGACTTATTACACACGCCCAAGGGTTCCACAGTCTCCCACCTTTCTACCTGGCTTTCCTCAATTCTACCAGATCTTTGCAAGGCTGGCTCCTTCTCTCCCTTCGACTCTTAGCTTGAAGTTCATCTCCTCTGGACTTCCCCGACCACTGTCTTTAAAGGAGCCATCACATCACCTCCTATAAGTATAGTTCTCTGCTTAGCAGGCTAATCATTGGATGCTTGTCTGATTGATGGATCGACTGCGGTGGTTCCCATGCCCATCTTGTTTCTGCTTCCATATGCAGAACTTTCCTGGGGCCCATGTGCAGGAGGAAACTATGGACACATTTATCAAACAGACATTTATGGAACACCAAGTGTGTTTCTGGTGTCATTTTCAGTTCACAGAATTTGCAGACACCGTGGTGCCCAGATAAGCAAGTTCTCTGTCCACATACCCTGCGTTCGAGGGATGCGGGAAAAGTGTTTAATAAAGTTCAAAACCCATTCATGTTGCACTCGGCCAGCAATCCCAGGTGGAAAAGAAGAGCTTCATTCTGACAGAGTAGCCACAAAACTCTACAGAAAACATCGTCCTTCGGGTCAATCATTGGAAGCCTTTTTTCTGACGTTGGGGATAAGACAAAGGTTCTGTCTGTCACCACTTCAGTTGAACCTTATGATAGAAGCTGGCATGTTGGGGACAAGAAGTCGGCGTGCTGGGCACTCGGAGGAGAGGGAGACGTGCCTGGAAGGACATATTCTTGCAGAGTTCTATAAAGGCTGTTTCTTGATCTGATTTGATTAAAAGCATCCCTTTGTGGAAATTCTTTGAAATATACACTTAGGATTTGTGCCCATTTTCATATGAACATTGTACCTCAGTAAAGTATTGACTTAAAAATAATGGAAGCAGTTTGAATGTCCATCAACAGGCAAATGGATACGTGAGATTAATACATATCGCAATCATTTATCCCACAGTTTAAAAAGAAAGGAGATCTGTAAGTACTGACTTGAAAAAAAAATCCTCCAAGACCTATTAGCAAATGAAGAAGGTGAACTGAAGAACAATATATACCTCATGATCCCATTTCATGATACGTGCAAATATTAAAATAAGGGAAAAGATTTAGAAAGGAAGTAGGCTGTGGTGGGCCAAAGGAAAATTTTACTTTTTACTCTATTCTTATATTATTCAGTGTGTTTATAACCAAACTACATTCATGTTTTACTTACATAAAATAAATGCCATTATTTTCGAAATGGATGCAGAGGAGAGCCTACGCTGATTTCACAGATTTGCATGGGGCAGCAAGCCTGGGGAGCCAGGCCTGCCTTTGCTGGAAGGGCACTGCAGCAGCTGGGGGAGGGGCTGGGAAATAGGGGCGTCAGGGTTCCAGCTCCAGCATGACCTTCCAGTAGCCAGGGGACTTGGCAGGTGGCTTAAACACTGATTTGGTGTCCTTGTCAGGAAGGAGGAAGTAGAAGGCAATGATCTTAATGACCCAGTTTTGCAGTATAGAATCTGGCTTTATCCACCTTTTCACTGCCTCCTGCCCCCACAGCTCCCATCTGTGTGGGACCCTGTACAGGTGTTTGTGGGAGAATCAGACTGTTGAGCTCAACTTTGACTTTCAGTCCATTTTTATGCTATCCTAAAGCCAAGAGAAAGCTCTGATCTTGAGGACCCTGGCTTTAAGAGGCGTTGACTGCGAACTCTTGGTGGGATGGGGAGCTGGTCCCTGCACACCGTTCTGGGGGCAGGGTACCCCCAGGTCTCCATTTTGCTGACAGTGTTTCGAGACTCAGTTACTGTTTGTGCTTAGGTGCCTGAATGGAGAGACAAAGTCTGGCACCTTTACTTTAACAGGGAGGAACTACAAATAAACAGCAAGGAATAAATCCACGTTTAAAAATAAACAGTCTAAACAGCCAGCCCTTCAGGGCTACCTCTTGGTGAGTTAGCTGAGTGACAGATCAGCCAGCCGCCTGCAGCCGGCAGAACACCTATCGGTCAGGCTCACTAATTGCTCAGACGGAGATAGAACGCATCTCCCTCCAGAATGGATCTGCTCAGCCGACGTTCGAGCTTCCTTTGTCATCTAGCTTATGTTTAGCTAATCTTTTCCCTCCCCGCTCTCTTGGCAGACAGTTCCAAGCCCGCCCTCCCCTCCAGCACCCAGGACGGCATTAGCCTCTCTTCCCGCGGCTGCTGGGGGCTGCGTGCGCCCCATCAAAGACTGCCTGAGCAGCGTTAGCTACAGACGACATAAATGTTGTCTTGGGGAGCAGAAGCCCCTGCAGAAGTCAGCAGGGGCCATAAAGGAGCAGATGCCTTCCCGAAAAGCCACACACCGTGCGTTCAGGCCAAGCCTCCGGTAAATTGTCAAAAGGGATCACTACATCTCATTCCGACGGGTCCTCGTTAATCCTTTATTGGGGACTTAATTGGCACCACCTTGGGAGCGACTTGTGTTTATAAAATGATATACAGCCCCAGACATTCATTAGCACTGTCAGTGCCTTTGGAATGATGAATAGCGGGAAGGCTTGGTCAAAATGCTTCTGGAGCCAATCCCAAATTAACTTTTCTATACCCTGCCAAAAAGAAATATGAGAGTAATGAAGGTTTTATGATAGCCCATAATCTCACGATTAAACAATCGACTGAAAAAAAAAATGGGACAATGCATTATGTTTTAATTGCGACATAGGAACCAAAATAGACACCAGAGTCTCAGAGCCCTTTCGGTGATGGGGGCGAAGGCGCCCACACTTGA
The DNA here is from genome assembly GCF_037043125.1 of Eumetopias jubatus. Classification (NCBI taxonomy): domain Eukaryota; kingdom Metazoa; phylum Chordata; class Mammalia; order Carnivora; family Otariidae; genus Eumetopias; species Eumetopias jubatus. The sequence goes on along the minus strand of NW_028274823.1, from coordinate 39,832,410 downwards.
ACGCTACCCCGAGCGCCACACACAATGTGCTGTGTGTTGCATCCGTCACTGGGGCGCGCTCGGCCCGGTGTGGGGTTGGCTTCTGTGCATTTATTTCTGGGTCAGTCTAAATGGGCTTTCTCCAAGGCTGTTTTCACAGGTCCTCTTCACTCCAACAGGTCCCCCGAATGAAACCATTGGAATTCTACAGGTAACTGGGTTAAGGTTGAATCTTGCCTACAAGAAAGTAACTCCGTTCTGCTAGGAGGACACCCCCCAGGCTGGAGAAAATGTGAAAAGGAACTGGAGGGCCCTTCGCTGAAGGGCCATGGAGGAGGGGGAGGAAAGGTAGGAAAGGCTCTTGTTTGCACTCTGGAGAGTTATGTAAACTAGAGCTTAACTTCTCCCCCAGACCACCCAGTTTTATCTCTTTAGAAAAACATTAGCACATTTGAAATGCCTGCCATGGCCGTGTAGATCACTTTGGAGTGAGCCAGCCGAGGCTCCCATCTTCAGCTTCCATTAACAGAAGGAGGCAGAGGGGACTTGCCATGCACCGAAGCGATTGCCCCAAACAGTTCACATAAATATTTAAAAATTGAATCCTCAGGGCAAATCACTCTTTTCCTTTTACTTCTTTTTAAATTCAAGTAACCCATGTCGACAGCCTGAGTCTGTTAAGAAGTTTGGAATCCATTTCACCTGGCTGTGAAATATCTCTTGCCCTTTGCTGTCTTTATCAATATTTGAGTTTTTAAAACATGGGTTTTTTTTCTCTGAAAAAGAAGTCTAGGGGATGGGTTTGCTTTTGACCACCAGGGCAGTGATGTGAGAAGGCCACAGTTGGCCCGTCCGTGGCACCGGCAACTGCCGTGGGCCCCACGTGTGACATCACAGACACAGATAGTCCTGAGACCACGGCCATCCTGTCCATGCTAGCTCTTGCATCTATCTGGATGGGGAGGGGGGGGCGGTCAGCCACACAGGCAGCTCCGTTTCCCTGGAGACCTGCAGACTCTCCATCTGGAAAGATCTAAGTCTGCCCCTATGCCTCTAGGCCTTCCTGTGTTTGTGGTCTGAGGTTCCGGAGGCTTTTCCCTCCCGATCGCTTCACCACGCGGCGGTCCTTCCCCCTCGGGTCCCCCGGCAGCTCTTTATGGGGTATAGACTGAACCTTTCCCATCCTGACCCACTTCGGGGGTCACTTCATATATTCAAACCCAGACCTCTGCCACAGCACTTAGCGTGTTTTTCTAAGATGATAAACTCTATCTCCCCTCCTTTCCTTCTTATTTTTGGACATGTTCTTACAACAGGTGATTAGTTGCCTGCTGATCTCCAGCCTGCCAGCCAACTCTGTCTGTCCTGAGGAGAGGAAGAGCCGCCCAGAGCGGCAGCGTCAGAAAAATGTTCGCCCAGGGATGACCGGACATCGCAAGGGCTTGAAGAAGCCCGCCCACTCTGCATTGAGAGCTTCCTAAGGAAACAACCCCCAAAGGATGCCTGGACAGCGTCTGCCCCCCTCTGCCTTGACAGCAGCCCTCCCTGCAAGAGCCATCTTTTGTGGATGGCCCGTTCTGCTCCGGGCTCCGTCTGCACGTTGGGATGTGTCTCCACCTGCGCTCCTCATACCTAGAGCTCCTATTCTGGGGAGGGCCCCGGGAGCTCTGCCCCTCATCTGGTGGGAACACAGACCAGTGGATGGTTTCAGTCCTGCATGCCTGTGCCTCAGAGTGCAGGGCATGGGAACCATGTGAGCTGGGCCTCCAAGGCCTGAGCAAGAATGGATGGATGGTAGGAAAGGACAGAGCATGGCAGTGAGGGGGTGGGGGACGCAGAAGGGACCCTTGGTACAAGTTTATCCCCTCTCCTCACACAGAGTTAAAACAGAATCATGGACATTGTGGAGGATATGTGTTATGTGGCGAGTGCTGTGTATTGTGTAAGACTGATGAATCATAGTCCTGTACCCCTGAAACAAATAATACATTATATGTTAATAATAAAAAAATCTAGAAAATAATTTAAAAAAAAAACCAGAATGAACTATCACCATAGAGCCAATGCTAGACTGCACCAGCAGAAGTAGGGGTGGGGAGCTGAGAGATAGGGAGGCTGTGTATAAGATGGTCACCACACTCCCCCCGCCTCGCTATACTAGGAAGCTTGACCATGAATCTAGAGACAAGGGACACCTCCTCAGGACTGTCTCCGCCCCTCCTAACCGTCCTGAGAAGGGGAGTGGTCCATGCTGACAGCACACCTGGGTAGTCACATAGTGATGGTCACCATGTCTCCAACTGTCCTCTCCCCTGGAAATGACCCAGCCCTCCAGGCCCCTTCCTGACTCTGGCTACTCAAAGTGCTAATGATGTGTGGGCAGGGGGCACAGCAGAGAAGAGAGAGAGAGAGAGACAGAGGAGTAGAACTTAAATTCACCCAGAATTCTCCCATCGAAATATCTATCAGTAAATTAGTTCAGGTTTAGCATCTATGAGAATGATTTTGGAGAAAAAAAAGTATCTTTGCAATCCCACAGTGGGACGGGGAAAGAGAATAGCGTCTTTGCCACCTTAGCTCAGCCTGATCTGAGCAGCGAGTATTGTGGGGGGTGCAGCTAGGCTGTGGGAACTAGGCTGGGGCAGGGGACCCAGCTGACCCTTAAGTGCCCCTGTGAGAATTGGGGTCTGTTGGCAGGAATGCGGGTCTAGCTCTACACTTCCTCCCTAGCTGTGACATCTTGGGTAGCTGCTTAGCTTCCAGGGACTCCAGGGGGGATAATGACACCTTCGTGGAAATTTGCATTGACAACTAAGAAGATGTATATGAGCCGTGTTTGGTGAATCCCAAACAGCAGCACCTGGAAGGAGGTAAGGAGAAGGTTGGAAAGGGCACCTGGTGGCAGGACTGATCATAACGTCTAGTGGGCCGCGTGGCAGGGCTTCCATCGGTGCTGGTGAGAGTCACGGAGCACCCCTCAACAGTGGTGCTCAAACGTTAGCATTCATTTAAATCACCCAGGGGGCTTGTTAAAGGACTCACGGCTAGGACCCACCCCCAGGGATTCTGACTCAGTAGGTCTGGGTGAGCATCTGACAACGTGCATTTCCAACAAGTTCTCTGGAGACTTCGAGAACCTAAAGTACTTGCCTGCCTGCCTGATAAGGCAGATGACCTGTGCCCTTCCACTGCATTTCCTAATCAAGCACCACTTTTGTGTGGAAAAGCTATAATTTTCAACAATGGTTTAATAAAAATAATATTCTCAGAGATTTGACGGTCTTGAGCTGAGCTCCATGCTGCCTTCAAATAATAAGTATTTGAGTGCTCTATTCCAAGATGATCCTTTTATTTATAATTCATATCCTATTTGATTGACTTCCAAGAAAACGTAAAATCATAGTGGTGATAGGTACCTCTCCTAGTCTCTTTCCTTATTTTTGTTTTAAGAACTATATAATAATTCACTCGTAAAAATGTAATGTTTACTAGAGTGAATGACCAAAAAATTACTTCCTTCCTACCTTTCTAGGATTTTTTTTTCTAGGACTTTTTTTTTTTTAGAATGAAAAATGTTTGTAGGTTTTCATCATATTATTTCAGCATCTCTTTGTTTATTTACATTAAGTTTTTTACATCTTGATATTAACCTTTTGTTCTTGGGATACATCATGCTTGGTCCTGGTGAATGATAAATGTCATATACTGTAGGATTCAAGTTATTTTATTTTTTTGTTAAGATTGTTTGCATCTCTAGTAGACACATGAAAATCATGAACTATGTCTGAAACTACCATAGATCCCCATACTGTCTGTACAAAGTACAGCAAAAAGATACTAATGGACTTTTATCATTTATTTCTCGGTAATGTTAGTATGACTTCTTGGCTTATGAGTCATATATGAATTTTATAGGGTTTGTTTGTTAGGGGCACATTCTCATAATACAGACATGGTCACTGTCCTTATTTGAACTCCTGAAAGCAGACCCTGAGTTGAGGATTTGGCTGTAGGTAAGGTGTCGTCGGAGGCAGTGCCTGGGTGGCTCAGTCAGTGAAGCAGCCTACTCTTGGTTTTGGCTAAGGTCATGATCTCATGGGTTGTGAGATCCCCCAAAGCAGGCTCTGCGCTGCGCTTGAAAGAATCTCTCCCTCAGCCCCTCACCCTGTGCTCTCTCTCTCTATCTCTCAGATAAATAATAAATCTTTAAAAAAAAAAAAAGGTATCTGAGACATCACCCCAGGTAGCAGAGGCAGGACTCAGAGATTGGGCGATAGGGAAAGCAAAAAAACCAGGGAAGGGGGGGGAACTAAGGCTTCGGATATTGGTGTGGACAACCAGGGCACTTCATCCGGCTGGGAGCCCTCTCAGAAACATGTAGAACATTCCTGGGAAGGGTCCTGCAGAGAGATGGAGAAGCAGGTTGGGTGCTCACTGCTTGAGGCTGCTCTAGGGGCATGAAATCCAGCTTCTTCATTCTGTATGTGCTACCGACAGGCAGGTGGAGTGCCCAGGACCTTGGCACCAGAGGCTCTCCAGGGAAAGCCGCACCATTATGTGGGAGTCACTTCATGAATGGGAGCCATTGCCAGAGATGAACCCAGGAGATGCATAGCAGCAACGAAATCAAATCGTCTGCTACAACCGGCATTCCCAGGGTGGCTTTTTCAAAAGTTTAATTCCCCATTTTATGAGAGATCTTTGCGTCAGCAAAAGCACTCATTAAACATTCCCCAACCAACTTCTGCCAAATTGTCTACAGACTATACGGTGAAGTGGTTCAGGTCAATGATGCAAAAGAAAAGAAAATTTAATGGAGAAAGTAGCCAGTTCCTGGCATGCCTTCATTCTTAACATCCTGAGGTTCTGCACATGCCCACAGGTCTCTTTAAAATAGCTCCCGTTTCCCCCAGAGCCAGCCCTCCCCACGTGCTGTGGTCCTAAGGTCGCCTATCCCAGACTCTCAGCCAGCGCAGAGCCCCACTTGGCGATGCTGCTTTCCACCCACCCTGCCCCCCTCCCCAGCTCATCGCTGACCTTGCCGAGTCCCTGAGCTTCACCTCCCAGGTAGGGTGAGGGACAGAAAAATATCAGGAAAGAAAATGAGCTTTGGTAACATACATCACCTGATAATGAAACTGGCCACAGATTTAACAGTTGAGCCTTGGGAGTCCTGCCGGGATATCCCCAGAGTGTCAGGGATACATTCTCCCTGTCCCAGAAGCCCTTTGTAGCTCTGGAAACTTAGAAGATGCTGCCCAAACATCAACTCTGGGTATTGATCAGCCCTGCTGTGGGTGCCCAGTGTGGCACAAGATCACATGGGGCCTTTGTATGCTCACAAAGCACAGGCTCCAGATCATTCCTCTCGGTCCCATTTTTATAGAGTAATGTCCAACACAGACAGCATCATTAAAAAAGCCCCTGGAATACCAGCAAATTAGCCCGCCTGCATAACCTGCATGGCTTGTCCCTCACCGCTGGAGTGCTCAGTATCAACCTCTCAGGAAAGGCTTCACTGACCCTCTTCCCTAAAATAGCAAACCCTACTCCAGACACTCCCTTACCCCTTTCTCTGCTGTATTTCTTCAATAGCATTCATCACTGTAGCATACTCTACATATTTTGCTTACCTGTGGTCTGTCTGTCCTCTCTGGGAAGTGAGCTCTACTTGGCTGGATATTTCTTTGCCAGTTAGTGTCATTGTTGAAGCTCCAGTGCCTAAGGCAGGGTTTGGAACATACAAACACTGTCTAGTTTTTGTAGAATAAAGAAAAGAGTAAATAAATGAATGAGTAAAAACTTACTCTCATCCGTGCCCTAGACTATGACCACATTTTTCTCAGCTGATGCTCAGAGACATTGATACTGAAAATGCCAGAAAACCCTTGTGGGGTTAAAGCAGCAAGTTGTATATAAGTTATAACGGGGTTCAAGACAAATTAAATAATTACAGAGTGTTAAACTATAATCTTGATCCAAGACAAAGTCTAGACAAGATAAAACAGTCAACTCTCCTCAAAGAGATGTCACCTGGCGGACGGCGTCAAGAAACCTAGACCTCCAGTGCTTTGCTCAGTGCTCATGATGGGAAACCCCACCTAAGAAGTCAAGGGGGCTCCTTCCTTCCCCAGAACACAGCAAGGGGGTTAAGTTGACATGGTGCAGCTGAACCACAAGATTTAACTCAAGAAGATTCTGGCAGGGCCTTCCAGGCTCTTTGGGACTTTGGGCAAAGGCTTTTTGCCAGGTCCTTGTCTATATACCAAAGGTGCAGAGAGAGGTCTAGATTTGCCCCCCCTTTCCCACAACTCTTTTTCTGAGAACGTCACACCTGAATCTGCTTGACAACCCCACACTTCCATCAGCTGCCCTGTTGACCAGAATAGCTCCTGTGGAGCTCACAGCTCCCCGGCTCCTCATAAGCTGCTTGGAGTCGGATGTGCTCAAGATGTCTGCACGGCAGCAGGTTCCTGCAGTTATAGCCCACATAGTTCCCCGAAGCCGGGGAACCGAAACCAAGTTAGCAAATTGATAATCACTGTCGGAATGAAATCTAAAAAGATTGAATTTGCTGAACAGGATAAGTATAGGCGCAATCCATATTCATGTTCAGAACCGACAGGGCGCCTGCAGATCTCCAGCAGGCGCTCACAAATCAGGAGGTGGACGTGTTCTCTCCACTTTTTTTTGTTATTCCTTCACTTAAACAAAAATTGTGCTTCCATCTGTGTCAAAGTGAAATTTTAGAAAGAGAGTTCCAGAATTTAGGGTTGAGGCCAAACCTCACCATTTCATAGCTGTGTTGCCATGTCCTAGGAATGACTAACATTTGCAGAGCTCCGCCTGGTGCAGGAAAGCATCCGGCTGTGCATCATTTTTTTCTCTCACAATACTGGGAGGACCTAGGGCAGAGATTCATATTATTAGGTGAAGGAATCCCTTTTTACAAGGAAAAGGAAACCCAAATCTTGGAGTGATAAGTGACTGGCCTGGAGCCACCCAGCACAAACCCTCTCGTTCATTACCTCCAAGTGACCCCGTGGATAGGGCCCACCCCAGCCCCAGCACTTGTGTGTGCCCCACCTGGCCCTTCTCAAGCTGTCCCTGGACCTCTTGTTGATTCTCTGTCTCCTTGCAACTACATCTGAGACGAAGCCAGGGTGCACGTGCAAACCAGAAAAGTGGGGGTCCATGGAGAGCACCTCCCTGTGCAGTCACCAAATGAGGGTGTGGACTCCAGATGCTGCTGGCTTTGGGGCTCCAGAAGGGTCTTGGTGGGTGCTGGGGTGCCCTGCTGAGACACCCCTTCAAGAATGAGGTGCCCGCTCCTCAGCTGCCTGGATGCTGCTGGCCCAAACTCACAGCTCCACGTGACGAAAGCAACTGTCTGTCCCAAGGTGATGCACTCGCCTTTACTGCCTGGTTACCCAGTCAGAGGTACTGAGACCCAATCTCTGTGCTCAAGGTGGGGCAACTTTCAAAGGCCATACTGGTTCCAGGGCTCCCTGTGGGCTCAGCAAGTCCCCTGCTGCTTCGCAATTTATACCTCTGCCCAGTCTAGCTTCTCTCACTCCCAAGCTATCCCCCAAAGCCTCCTGCCCAGGTCTGTGTCCAGACCCTGATGCCATGAGGCATGTTAGAACTCCAGAACTTAGCATCCTATAACTGAAAGTTTGTGCCCTTTGACCAGTATCTCCACAAGGCCTGGTCCAGGACAAACATCTTTTCATTAGTTTGTCTAGAACCACAAGAGAGAACAGAGTTCCTGATCCAGAGGAAAGGAAACTAAGGGACAGAATGAGAAAGAAGTCTTGTCTTCTCTCTATTCCCAAAATGTTGAGCATCGTACTCAAGAGCTTACTGACTCCCCTCCAGCCCTGGCCTTGGAGCAGACATCAGGCTCCTTCGGGGCCAGTCTCTCCACCTGGACAGTTCTGGGAGGAGCCTCGGCACCAGTGGTCCTGCTATTCTCCTCCGCCAATCTCTAGCATGACGCCCCTAGATGGCTGAAGGAGAACCACCCGGTGCTGTGTGTTCTCCCCATCCTGGGGACCTGAGAGAGCATCAAAGCTGCTTGCACCCATCCTCCTGGAGTCAGAATGATAAACGGGACATGACGTTTCTGCAGAAAGATGTATCTCTGTGAACTTAGGAGCCACCTTGCAGAGCTTGTCTTGCACAACCCAACGGAAACCCGGGGATGGCTTCAACGGAAACCCGGGGCTGGTTTCAATGGAAACCCGGGGATGGCTTCAGTGGAAACCCGGGGGTAGCTTCAGTGGAAACCCGGGGGTAGCTTCAGTGGAAACTCGGGGATGGTTTCTCTATGTGGTACAGCTCTTTAGGGCCTCTAGGCCCCCTTTCCTGATGTCCATGGCAAGACAGCCACCAAAGCTGGTAACCAGAGTGGGTCAGATAGCACAGCAGGGCAGGAGCAACAGAAAAGCATGTGGTCGGGGGTGCTGGATCCTCTGAGATGGAGCAGCAGGCCCAGCGTTGGGAGCAGAGGCACCCGGAGGCCAGGTGGTGAAGGCCGTGCTCAGAATGTGAGCTCTGTTCTGTTGGCCAAGCACCAGAGACTTTTAAAAAGAGAAGCTGCCTGATCACATCTCCTATTTGGAAAGACCGTCTGGAGCAAAGGTCTATGGCAGTGATGAGCTGGGGGTGAGGGAAAAGGGAGACCAGAGCAGATTCGTTTATGAGTCTCGTGCAACAGTTCAGGGGACACACACTAGAGACCACTGATACTTCCTGCTCATTTAGACAGAGCCACACATCCAAACCACCCTTCGACAGGGCACTACCTTGAGAATGTTGGCACCTCCTCTCCTTTCCACTTTGGAGGCTGCTTGGTGGAGATGTGGGTTATGTGAAAATTCCATATTTGCTGAACATCTCAGAGGACAATACGATGTGTCTCTTGGTGGAATGACCAGAGTCTCCACATAGAAACCAGACCTGGAGAATATTCTTTTTCCAGGTAGCAATGGTTTCTTTGAGACCAGAAAGAAATGCTGCTTGAGAGACCACATTTCTGCCAAACTTCCCAGCACAGGGACTTGCCACTGTGATGTTTCTTCTCTTTCTTGAGTTGGAGCTGGTGCCCTTAGTCAGGATTCTTTTACTGACAAGTGTCAGAATCTTAAATCAAAATGGCTGAATCACAAAAGGAATGTAGTGTCCCCTCTAACATGAAAAATTAGACTTTAGGCATAGCTGGATCCAGGCACTCAAACAATGTCATCATGAATCTCCCTCTCAATTCTGCTTTCACTCTCTATGTTTCCAGAATCAAGGACTTCGGACTTATCTCTAACTGATTTAGCAACAATAGCTAATAAGAACTTCTCTTCTAAGAATTCTCATAAAAGTGCCATGTTGAATCTCATTCCATCAATATAACCATGACTCCATTCCTAAATAAGTCAGTGTGATCAGAGGCGTGAACTATACTGATTAGTTACTACTGGAGCTGGGGGACAAGTAGAAGGGGAGGGGAGGGAGGCAAGAAGCCCATGTGGATAGAGATTAAGAAAGAAAGTACTTCTTCGGGGCGCCTGGGTGGCTCAGTCATTAAGCGTCTGCCTTCGGCTCAGGTCATGATCCCTGGGTCCTGGGATCGAGCCCCGCATCGGGCTCCCTGCTCAGCAGGAAGCCTGCTTCTCCCTCCCCCACTCCCCCTGCTTGTGTTCCCTCTCTGGCTGCGTCTCTCTGTCAAATAAATAAATAAAATCTTTAAAAAAAAAAAAAAAAGAAAGAAAGTACTTCTTCAAAGGAAAACTAAGATGCTATTCCCAAAAGGGAAGATAATGAGCTCTAGGCAAATGAAACAAATGGCCACCATATGCATCCTGGGAATTCCCATCCCTTCACAGACCAAGGGAGCTTTGAATCCTTGACTACTTTAATACCCTGCTCTTTCCACTGAGCCAAAGCTTAATCTCTTTCTTCCTGATCTCTTTGCTTTCAGCTCCTAATGGCATTTATAAACTTTGGGCTTATTTTAGGCAAATCAAATACACGGGACCATGAACTATTTTGCAGCTAGAATCACATCTTATTTGCTGCTCCATCCCCATTAACCAGGATACTATAGCCTTTCACACAGATATACTGGATTAAATATGTTAGATTTGTAAAGTTTTTCTGGTACCAATATGCCTTATTTTGATAAATAGAGGGGGAAAAAAGAACCTTCTTTCCTGTGTCCACACCCATTCTCCTGCCTCAATCCATGTAGGTGCATAAGCAGGGAAGGCATGCTAGTCAATCAAGCCCTCAAAAGACAGTTGGATCTTAATAGCCACTCACATTTGGGATGGCAGACATATATGTAGAGGCTTCCGACATGATCCCAAAAGTCACATCCTTCATGGGCCCTGTGGTTTCTACTGTCCAGGCAAAGCTTCTGCCTCAATCCATGTAGGTGCATAAGCAGGGAAGGCATGCTAGTCAATCAAGCCCTCAAAAGACAGTTGGATCTTAATAGCCACTCACATTTGGGATGGCAGACATATATGTAGAGGCTTCCGACATGATCCCAAAAGTCACATCCTTCATGGGCCCTGTGGTTTCTACTGTCCAGGCAAAGCTTTATGTCTCACCAGGAGACCTTCCGCCTCTTCCCTGTGATGGTAAGTCAGAGCCCAGAGAGGAGCTGGTGCGTTGATGAACCCCCATCCAGGCCATTTACTATTTACATTTCTTGCTCCCATGGGATAGCATCTCCACACACAAGACTTGAAATGACAAAACTATTATGTACCATGGAATTTGGGGGTCTCTTGGGAATAGTAGAACAGATGTTAAATTCACTCATGCCAGGGTGTACAGAACCAAGAGCCCGGAGGGGTTGCCTGTGGACCCTTCTAGTCATGACTCAGAGCTGTTTGGAGGAAGCCTTAAAAGGAAGGATAGCCATCCTTAACAAGAATACCCTCTTCACTGGCAACCTGAGGAGGTGTGTGTGTGTGTGTGTGTGTGTGTGTGTGTGTGTGTGTGTGTGTGTTAGCTTCTTCCAGCAGGAACGCCAGACTCAGATGCCCTGAGCCACAGAGTTGGGAAGAGGACTCCCAAATCTCACATGTGAAAGGGCTCTAGGGCTGGGGCCTGACTAGAAAGAACTGGAACCAACTATCCTCTCTTCAGGAAACATTTACATGGCTACCAGGGGCACTTTTCAAGTACCAAGGGCACACAAAGCAGCCATGCAGTCTTTGCCCCTCCAACTGATAGTAACCAATGGAGAAACCGTTTGTGCAGTGTTCAGAGCAGAACCCTGTGGGAGTGCAAAAGAGGGACTTAATCCCATGGTGGTGGGAGGAGGGGGTGTGATCAGTGAATGGTTCCTGCAGAGGGAAGACAAGCACATACACAGAGTGCTTGTGGGAGCCTGTGGAGTTGGAGTCACCACCCTGGGGGAGGGGCGCAGGCTCAGGGGTGGGGTCCACAAATGAGCCAGAAGACAACACCATCTTCCCCACTCCTCTCCTCTCCCTGGTCCCTCTCCCCTTGGCCTCTCAGTGTAGATCGAAGATAACCTGGGGTCCATGGTTCACTTTAGGGCAGGCTTGCAGTCAGCTGTAGTGGGGCCCTCTGTCTGGAGGCCTCTGTGTGTCCCAGTGAGGCCACTACTTTGAAAAAAGGACCTTGGTGTTGGAGTCAGGAAGGCAGCCCCAGCTCTGGCCTGTGCTCATGGCCTTGAACAAGTCACTTTGCTTCTCTAGCCTTATGTCCTCTCCTCTGCAGGGAGGAGGCTGAGCATCCTTCCCTCCTTATTCTGCGGTTCCACAATCGACTCTTTCAGTACCAGAGGCCTAGGCTTTGTGCCAAATTAGATGTTACCAATCACCTGCTGCCACAGAACTGGAAAGCAGGAGCATCAAGGAGACAGGCTACCCCCTGCCTCAAGCATGAATAAGCACTTGTTATTCAGAGGTCATGTGCAACCAGAACACTTGCTCTGAGCAAAAGAATTTTCCTTCCCTTGCTCAAACCAGTCATAATTATTCTAACCACATAGCAAACCTCAGCCACTCTGGTTTTCTGTAAGACCCCTTATTTTTTTTTAAGATTTTATTTATTTATTTGAGAGAGAGAGAATGAGAGAGAGAGAGCACATGAGAGGGGGGAGGGTCAGAGGGAGAAGCAGACTCCCTGCTGAGCAGGGAGCCTGATGTGGGACTCGATCCAGGGACTCCAGGATCATGACCTGCGCCAAAGGCAGTCGCTTAACCAACTGAGCCACCCAGGTGCCCAAGACCCCTTATCTTTACAGAATATGTCAGATGATCTTTTGGTGTCTCTGGTCCCCATGGATAGCTTTGCCAGTGATCTCCAGGAATTAAAAAACACTCCTGGAGCTCAGGCCAAATGTTTTTCCCTGGAGAGCACAGTTGCTCGGTACATTTGTAACCCTCTTGGCCACCTCATATGCTAAAGGAAGAAGCCAGTGGAGCACCAAGGAAATGGACATTTATTACTCTGTGTCAGGTGCTATGCTAGACATGGTATTCTCGATCATGCATGTGGTCCCCACACTGAGGAGGAAACTGAGGAGCCCTAAGTGATTTGTCCCAAGACAGATAGCTAGAATGTGATAGAATATGGATTTGAATTCAGATCTACTCCAAAATCCATATTCTTCCTACTGCCCCAAAGGTCTATGTCTACCACACCACCTACATGCTTTGGAAAAGAAAACATCACTGTATCCAAATCTTTGGGGACTCACTGCTTTGGTAAAGTTACTTTGGGCGCAGGATCCACACCTGCTCTACTCTATTCCTTTTCTCTTTACCAAACTGGAGATCAAGTTTCTCCAGCAAAGATGAACCAAAGCAGGTGTTCCTTCAACTGTCCAACTTCTGAGCACATTCATTTACCCAGGTACATGTGTGCATGTGCACGCACACACCCCCACACATAGAAGGAGGGAGAGAGCCAATACACACACGGAGTGTGTAGCGCCTTTCAGCTTACAGAACGCTTTCACATCTGTTATCACATCTAATCCTCACATCAATTATTAAGGGAATGCCATCGCTTTAAAAAAAATTTTAAGCTTTTATTTTGAGACAATTATAGAGTCATAGGAAGTTTCAAGGATAGTACAGAGAGGTCCCCTGTACCCTTCACCCAGTTTCCCCTACTGGTTACAACTTATGTAACTATAGGACAATATCAAAACTAGGAAACTGACAACTGACATTAGCATAAAGTGTGCCTGTGTAGTCCTGTGGCAATTTGTCACCTGTGTAGAATCATGTAACCAGCATGGCAGAAAGGCCAGTATAGTAAGATCATATACTACACGATTTCATTGACATAGTATTCCCGATTCAAAGATGAAAAGTTAATGTTCAGGGAGATGATGGGACTTGCTCCAGGTCACACAGGTAATGAGTGGCATGTGAAGGTGGGCCATGGCTCCAATTGAATGTACTAGATTGCTCCGAGGATTGCTCCCCTTTAGGGACAGGAAGCAATTCAGCAGAGAGATCTCAGAAGTGCAATGAAAATTCTCAAAGAAGTTGATTTCTCTGAAAGCAACACAACTGCCATTGTGAGGCCATGCTGTCCTGTCTTTAGTCCTCCTCTGGGGAGGGTCCGCCCCTTGCCCAGCAGCCCCTGGGGGGGCTCCACCAAGCAGGAGAGGGGAGCAAGGGCTGACTTTCAACAGCAAGTTCTCCTGTCCCGTCTGGGACAACCGTGGCCTCACGGTGTGGGCACTTCTGTGGTTGTAGTTTCAAGAAGGCCTCACGGAGGTCTCAATTCTGGATTCCAGCTCAGCCACCCCCGCAGAGATCCTAGAGAGGCTTGTCATAAAATAGTAAGCAATCAGGCATTTCCTGAGCATTTGTCCCAAGTGCTGTGCTTTTTTGCAAGGGAGGAATGTGTGCTCAGAGCTCTTGATTGCCTAAGAATCCTGCAAATGTGATTTGACCAAACCAGTATTCTTGGCATATGACCTTTAAGGGAGGAAATTTCCTGCCATCATTGGCCCCATTCAGGCATTCATCATTTCTGCTTAGATGATTAGAGATTTTCCTAGTAGTTTTTCTGTTCTAAATCTTATCCTGCTCCAATCTTTCTTGCCCACATCTTTCTGGAATCATGATTGTATTAACAATAACTGTTGTGTCAAGCACTGCAGTGAGCACTTTAGACCTATGATCTCATTTATTCCCCACAAAGATCCTACAAGGTAAATAGTCCTATTCTCCCTATTTTACAGATAAGAAACACTCTTAGAGTGGTTTCCACAATAGCATGGGTGACGTTGAGTGAGCAGAAAGGCTGGTGTAGAATGCAAACCCAACTGACTCCCGACCACTGCCTCTCATTTCCAAAATTCAAATCAAACCTTGTTATTGCCCTGCTTCAAGGATGGGGTAGACTCATCTCTCTCTGCTTTTCCCTGCCAAATGCAACTATAAGCCCTAGAAATCAACACAAAATGAAAAGATGTTCAACTTCGGTAGCCATTAGAAAAATGCAAAGAGAAACAGAAATGAGATGTGACTACATACCTATCATAATGGTAAAATAAAAAGTAACGGTGTTACCTAACGTTGGTAAAAGCATAGAGAAACTAGTTCACTCTTTCCTTGTTGGCAGGAATGTAAAACACACAGCCGCTCAGGAAAGAAGTATGAAAGTTTCTTACAAAACTAAGCATGCAACTACCATACAACCCAGCAACTGAACCCTTGAACATTTATCCCAGAAAAATGAAAAGCTAAGTGCATGCAAAAACCTACACATGAGTGTTCATAGCAGCTTTTTTCATAATAGTCAAAAGTTCAAAACAGCCCAGATGACCCCCTTCAATGGGTGAATGGTCAAACAAATCGCAGTACACCCATACTGTGTGTATTAGGCAGGGGTCTCCAGAGAAATAATAGTATATAGACAATAACATACAATAATACAATACAATATGATAATATATATAACATATAGTATATACATATATATTTTTATAATATATATAATGTATGATATATAATAATACATGCTATATAATATATACATGAAAAGACAGAGAGAGAGAAATTATTCTAAGGAATTGTCCCATGTGATTATAGAGGTTGACAAGTCCCAAGATCTGTAGGTACCTTCGGCAAGCTGGAAACCCAGGAGAGCTGATGGTTGAACTCCAAGTCTGAAGGCCTCAAACTCAGGGGATCTGATGTTGCAGTCCCAGTTCAAAAATCAGCAGTCTCTAAACCCAGCAAGAGCTGATGTTTCTCTGTTTAAGTCCAAAAGCAGGAAAAAAGCCATTGTCCCAGTTTGAAGACCATCAGGCAGAAGGATTTCCCTCTTACTTGGGGAAGTGTCAGGCTTTTCATTCTATTCAGATCTTCAACTGATTGGATGGGGCACACCCACACTATGGAGGGCAGTCTGCTTTACTGAGTCTACCAATTTTAATGTTAATCTCATCTAAAAACACCCTCACAGACACACCCTGAATAATGTTTGACCAAATATTTGGGTGCCCCAGGGCACAGTCAAGTTGACACAGAAAGGTAACCATCACACCATGGAAAACTCCTCAGCAAGGAAAAGAACTATTCATACATAACAGCTTGGGTGAAGCTCAAGGGAATTATGCCGAGTGAAACAAAACACAGTCACAAAACATTACATACTATATGATTCCATTCATTCAACATTCTTGAAGTGACAAAATTCTACAGATGTAGAACAGATGAGTGGTTGCCAGGGGTTAAGATCAGTTGGTGCTGGGGACAAGAGAGAACGGGTGTAGTTATAAATGAGTAATTCAAAAGATGTCTGTCTCCGATCAGACTGTTTTGGATCTTGACTGTCATGATGGATACAGGAACCTACATCTGTGATAAAATTGCATTGAACTAAATACTCCCTCCCCAGACACACATGGGTACAAGTAAAATAGCAATCTGAGTAGGACTGGTGTATTGTGTCAATGCTAAAATCATAATTTTGATATCACACTATGATTTTGCAAGATGTGAATCATTGGAGGAAACTGGGTGAAGAGTATACAGCATCTTTCTGTATTATTTCTTACAACTGCATGTGGATCTATAATTATCTCAAAATAAAATGTTAATTAAAAATTAGTCAGTAGCAAAAAGAATGAATCTGTAATAATTGGCTGAGTATTCAGGATTTGGCCCTGAGCTAAGATTCAATCTCCTCCCATGAGAACATGGTCACGCAAAACAAGGGCTCCAAAATCAAGGAAGAAGAGAGGGTGGATATGGGGTGCGCAACCAAAGGTATCTGCTTAACTTAGTTCTATTCCTTCTTCCCAGGCTTATCCCCTCTTTCCTCAGACTAGGTGAATCCAGTAGTCAACTGGATATTCCCATCTGAAAAGACAAACATTTCAAGTTTATGATGTTAGTAACGGAACTCCTCTTCTTCCACAAATTTTCCTTTACAACTGTTTTTCTCTAAATTAACTGGGGGTGTCACCTTGCCTTTGTCACTACTCTAGGAAAAGTTTCCTTCCATATGCGTCCTCCTATGCTCTAATCAATCATCTCCCCGTGCCTCACATTTGTCCTTACACCTCTAAACCCATCTCTCACTCCCTAATCACATATTTCATCTCTGTAACTCCTACTTCCCTCTCGGATCTCCACCTAGCTGTCTTTTCTGCCTGCCACATTTGAGTCCCTTTTGTCACCATGTGCTACCAGCTACACTATACATCCTGGCAAAGGTGCTATCCCATTTCATTTCACACATCTCTTTGTTCTCTAGAATGTAAATCCTAAAGCCAAGAGTCTCAGCCTTGGCTACACATAGGAATCACCTGGAGAGCTTTAAAAAATAGTAATGTCTTGTCCTGCCACCAGATTTTTTTCTGGTTTAAGTGGTCCCATGAGTAGCCTGGGCATTGGAATATTTAAAAGCTCCCCCAGGTGATTCCTTTGTGTAGCCAATTTTGAGAAGCACTGTTCTAAAGTTTCCAAGTCTATCTGTCCACCATTGTATCCCCATTTCCAAAACAGAATCTCACACGTAGTAAGTCCGCAGATCATAGTAACCTCACTCATCAACTGAATGGGGCAAGTGAAATAGATCACTGTCTTCCTGGAAATCCTTAGGTCACAGGGTCTGTGAACCTCCTGAGATAGAGAATGACTCACGTCTGAAGGGGAGTGGAGCTCGCTACCCCTGTGGCAGCAGCAAGGCCCCTCTGGGAGCTGGGCCACACTCCCCTGCTCCCCACATCTTGGCGCGAGTAACCTGCATCCCCAGGCAGAGGCCCTAGAATGCTGGGCTGGCTGGCACCCCTTTCTTTTATGCCTTGAAGTGCTGCAGACCAAGCCACCAGAGCTTGGGCTTGGCAAAGTTAAAATTTTTTTTTCGGGGCATGAGCCAGGATGTCCGATTCGGTGATTTGTGAATGGAATCTACATTCTACAGATGCTAGTGCATGTGCTTACACTGTGTTTCTACCAGCTGTGCGTACCAGGCAGCAGAACAAAAGCCTTGCTGCTGAAGACAATCAAGTCACAATTAACTGGAAACGCATGCACGGCTTCTTTTTGCCCAAGTCTTGCTTACTCCAGGCAGATGTTCTTATTGTCTCAAGTCATTCAGAAAAATCGTTCAAAGATGCAGACAAGAAGGTCAGGTTATTTCCTCCCACAGAAATTAGCTGAAATGTACTTTGTGGATGGACAGAGTTGAGATCATTTGACAGGGAGCCCAGAAGAGCAGATTTTTAGGACTCCAAAACATGACTTAGCTCAGTGACTTCATTCTACATCTAAGGATCCTTAGGCATGAACGGAGAGGAGTTAAATGTTCAAGGTTGAGGGTTAAATGCCTATTTCCTGGCAGAAGCAGGAATAGAAGCCATCATGCTTGGAATAGCACTAAAGAAACTGTTGCAAGCTCTTAGCACTTTCAACAAGTAAATAACCACCACTCATGTATCTGTGCATTCAACAGCTTTCACTGAACACCTACTATAAACTAAATATAACACAAGGCACCAGGAATTCAGAGATGCAAAGTGGAATCCTGCCTTTAAGGAGGAGGAAAAGAAAAAAATAAACTGGAAATAAAACAGAGTAGTAATGGAGTGATAGTGGCAAGTGGGGCACAGTGGAGAGACCCCCTGAGGCAGGCATGGGGGCTGGGCAGGGGAAGCCAGGAAACCTGACCGACTTGATATGAGGAGTACACGGGAATTGAGGAAAGGGAAAGAGTGTGAATGGTTAGTGTTTGGGAGAGGTAAAGCCATGACACAAGTACTAAAAAAAGCATAGGTAAATCACTTTGTCACTTTTAAGTGGAGAGAACATTTCTAAATACGTATGGTTCAAAATCCTGAAGCAATAACAAGAAAGATGGATAAGTCTAATGCTAATCTTTACCAAGATGAGGGACAACATCATAAGCAAAGGTAAAAAGACAAGATACCCAGGGGTGAGTATGACTGGGGCTGCACAAGTAATATGCCCTGGGCCTGGTGAAAAGTTTGAATTTATTCTCAAAACAGTGAGAAGCCAATGAAGGTCCATAGGCACTGAAGCAACCACAACCAAAGCTAGGTTTCCTGACTCTTCTGCATTTTACAGGTGTCTCCCTGAGCAGCACCAGCTACACATTAGAGTCACTTAACAGCATTTATAGGTAAACGATTCTTATGCCTGGGCCCTACTCCCAGAAACTCTGGCCTCATTGGTCTGGACTGGGCCCCAGGATGCATGTTTTTGGCTGTTGTTTCGGTTGTTGTTGGCTAGGTGATTTTAACATGTTCCCAAGATGAAAACCTCTCACCAACTGAGCTTCCAGCAGCCTGACAAGTGCTCTTTGTCTTTGGGGATTTTTCAGATCACTTGATTGTCTTTGTTTTTTTTTTTAACCTTCTTTATTGCATTCTGGCAAAGAGGGGATCAAGATCAAAGAGGGGATCCGCACTCCCAGCTACCTGCCCACCAGGGGAGCAATTGTAATGCGAAGTCCCTGCTTTCTTTTTTTTTTTTTACTTTTTTATTGTTATGTTAATCACCATACATTACATCATTAGTTTTTGATGTAGTGTCCCATGATTCATTGTTTGTGCATAACACCCAGTGCTCCAGGCAGAACGTGCCCTCTTTAATACCCATCACCAGGCTAACCCATCCCCCCACCCCCCTCCCCTCTAGAACCCTCAGTTTGTTTCTCAGAGTCCATAGTCACTCATGGTTCGTCTCCCCCTCCGACTTACTCCCCTTCATTCTTCCCCTCCTGCTATCTTCTTCTTTTTCTTTTTTCTTAACATATGTTGCATTATTTGTTTCAGAAGTACAGATTTGTGATTCAACAGTCTTGCACAATTCACAGAGCTCACCATAACACATACCCTCCCCAATGCCTATCACCCAGCCACCCCATCCCTCCCACCCCCACCACTCCAACAACCCTCAGTATGTTTCCTGAGATTAAGAATTCCTCCTATCAGTGAGGTCATATGATACATGTCTTTCTCTGATTGACTTATTTCACTCAGCATAACACCCTCCAGTTCCATCCACATTGTTGCAGATGGCAAGATCTCATTCCTTTTGATGGCTGCATAAAATTCCATTGTGTATATATACCACCTCTTCTTTATCCATTCATCTGTCGATGGACATCTTGGCTCTTTCCACAGTTTGGTTATTGTGGACATTGCTGCTATAAACATTGGGGTACACGTACCCCTTCGGGTCTCTACATTTGTATCTTTGGGGTAAATACCCAGGAGTGCAATTGCTGGATCGTAGGGTATCTCTATTTTCAACTGTTTGAGGAACCTCCATACAGTTTTCCAGAGTGGTTGCACCAGCTTGCATTCCCACCAACAGTGTAGGAGGGTTCCCCTTTCTCCACATCCCCGCCAACATCTGTCGTTTCCTGACTTGATAATTTTAGCCATTCTGACTGGTATGAGGTGGTATCTCATTGAGGTTTTGATTTGGATTTCCCTGATGCCGAGCGATGTTGAGCACTTTTTCATGTGTATGTTGGCCATTTAGATGTCTTCTTTGGAAAAATGTCTGTTCATGTCTTCTGCCCATTTCTTGATTGGATTATTTGTTCTTTGGGTGTTGAGTTTGATAAGTTCTTTATAGATTTTGGATACTAGCTCTTTATCTGATATGTCATTTGCCAATATCTTCTCCCATTCTGTCGGTTGTCTTTTGGTTTTGTGGACTGTTTCTTTTGCTGTGCAAAGGCTTTTTATCTTGATGAAATCCCAGTAGTTCATTTTTGCCCTGGCTTCCCGTGCCTTTGGCCATGTTTCTAGGAAGAAGTTGCTGCGGTTGAGGTCGAAGAGGTTGCTGCCTGTGCTCTCCTTTAGGATTTTGATGGACTCCTGTCTCACGCTTAGGTCTTGCAACCATTTGGAGTCTATTTTTGTGTGTGGTGTAAGGAAATGGTCCAGTTTCATTCTTCTGCATGTGGCTGTCCAATTTTCCCAACACCATTTGTTGAAGAGACTGTCTTTTTTCCATTGGATATTCTTTCCTGCTTTGTCAAAGATGAGTTGACCATAGAGTTGAGGTTCCATTTCTGGGCTCTCGATTCTGTTCCATTGATCTATGTGTCTGTTTTTGTGCCAGTACCATACGGTCTTGATGATGACAGCTTTGTAATAGAGCTGGAAGTCCGGAATTGTAATGCCGCCAGCTTTGCTTTTCTTTTTCAATATTCCTCTGGCTATTCGGGGTCTCTTCTGGTTCCATACAAATTTTAGGATTACTTATTCCATTTCTTTGAAAAAAGTGGTTGGTATTTGGTTGGGGATTGCATTGAATGTGTAGATTGTTCTAGGTAGCATTGACATCTTCACAGTGTTTGTTCTTCCAATCCATGAGCATGGAACATTTTTCCATTTCTTTGTGTCTTCTTCAATTTCTTTCATGAGTATTTTATAGTTTTCTGAGTACAGATCCTTTGCCTCTTTGGTTAAATTTATTCCTAGGTATCTTAGGGTTTTGGGTGCAATTGTAAATGGGATCAAGTCCTTGATTTGTCTCTCTTCTGTCTTGTTGTTGGTGTATAGGAATGCCACTGATTTCTGTGCATTGATTTTATATCCTGCTACTTTACTGAATTCCTGTATGAGTTCTAGCAGTTTTGGGGTGGAGTCTTTTGGGTTTTCCACATACAGTATCATATCATCTGCAAAGAGTGCAAGTTTGACTTCCTCTTTGCTGATTTGGATGCCTTTGATTTCTTTTTGTTGTCTGATTGCTGTGGCTAGGACGTCTAATACTATGTTGAATAACACTGGTGATAGTGGACATCCCTGCAGCGTTCCTGACCTTAGGGGAAAAGCTCTCAGCTTTTCCCCATTGAGAATGATATTCGCTGTAGGTTTTTCATAGATGGCTTTTATGATATTGAGGTATGTACCTTCTATCCCTATACTCTGAAGAGTTTTGATCAAGAAAGGATGCTGTACTTTGTCAAATGCTTTTTCTGCATCTATTGAGAGGATCATATGATTCTTGTTCTTTCTTTTGTTAATGTATTGTATCACATTGATTGATTTGCAGATGTTGAACCAACCTTGTAGCACAGGGATAAATCCCACTTGGTCATGGTGAATAATTCTTTTAATGTACTGTTGGATCATGTTGGCTAGTATTTTGGTGACAATTTTTGCATCCATGTTCACAAGGATATTGGTCTGTAATTCTCCTTTTTGATGGGGTCTTTGTCTGGTTTTGGGATCAGGGTACTGGTGGCCTCATAAAATGAGTTTGGAAGTTTCCTTCCATTTTTATTTTTTGGATCAGTTTCAGGAGAATAGGTATTAATTCTTCTTGAAATGTCTGATAGAATTCCCCTGGGAAGCTATCTGGCCCTGGGCTTTTGTTTGTTGGGAGATTTTTGATGACTGCTTCAATTTCCTTAGTGGTTATAGGTCTGTTCAGGTTTTCTATTTCTTCCTGGTTCAATTTTGGTAGTTGATACATCTCTAGGAATGCATCCATTACTTCCAGGTTATCTAATTTGCTGGCATAGAGTTGCTCATAATATGTTCTTATAATTGTATTTCTTTGGTGTTGGTTGTGATCTCTCCTCTTTCATTCATGATTTTGTTGATTTGGGTCATTTCTCTTTTCTTTTTGATAAGTCTCGCCAGGGGTTTATCAATCTTGTTAATTCATTCAAAGAACCAGCTCTTAGTTTCGTTGATCTGTTCTATTGTTCTTTTGGTTTCTATTTCATTGATTTCTGCTCTGAACTTTATTATTTCTCTTCTCCTGCTGGGTTTAGGCTTTATTTGCTGTTCTTTCTCCAGCTCCTTTAGGTGTAGGGATAGGTTGTGTATTTGAGATCTTTCTTGTTTCTTGAGAAAGGCTTGTATTGTATTGCTATATACTTTCCTCTTAGGACTGCCTTTGCTCTATCCCAAAGATTTTGAACAGTTGGGTTTTCATTTTCATTGGTTTCCATGAATTTTTTTAATTCTTCTTTAATTTCTTGGTTGACCCATTCATTCTTTAGTAGGATGCTCTTTAGCCTCCATGTATTTGAGTTCTTTCCAACTTTCCTCTTGTGATTGAGTTCTAGTTTCAAAGCACTGTGGTCTGAAAGTATGCAGGGAATAATCCCAATATTTTGCAACCGGTTGAGACCTGATTTGTGACCTAGGATGTGATCAATTCTGGAGAATGTTCCATGGGCACTAGAGAAGAATGTGTATTCCGTTGCTTTGGGATGGAATGTTCTGAATATGTCTGTGAAGTCCATTTTGTCCAGTGTGTCATTTAAAGTCTTTATTTCCTTGTTGATCTTTTGCTTAGATGATCTGTCCATTTCAGTGAGGGGGGTGTTAAAGTCCCCCACTATTACTGTATTGTTGTCAATGTGTTTCTTTGCTTTTGTTATTAATTGCCTTATATAATTGGCTGCTCCCATGTTAGGGGCATAGATATTTACAATTGTTAGATCTTCTTGTTGGATAGACCCTTTAAGTAGGATATAGTGTCCTTCTTCATCTCTTATACAGTCTTTGTTTTAAAATCTAATTTGTCTGATATAAGAATTGCCACCTCAGGTTTCTTTTGGTGTCCATTAGAATGGCAAATGGTTTTCCACCCCCTCACTTTCAATCTGGGGGTGCCTTTAGGTTTAAAATGAGTCTCTTACAGACAGCATATTGATGGATCTTGTTTTTTAATCCAATCTGATAGCCTGTGTCTTTTGATTGGGGCATTTAGCCCATTTACATTCAGGGTAACTATTGAAAGATATGAATTTAGTGCCATTGTATTGCCTGTCAGGTGACTGTGACTGTATATTGTCTGTGTTCCTTTCTGGTCTATGCTGCCTTTAGGCTCTCTCTTTGCTTAGAGGACTCCTTTCAATATTTCTTTAGGGCTGGTTTCGTGTTTGCAAATTCCTTTAGTTTTTGTTTGTCCTGGAAGCTTTTAATCTCTCCTTCTATTTTCAATGACAGCCTAGCTGGATATAGTATTATTGGCTGCATATTTTTCTCGTTTAGTGCTCTGAATATCTCATGCCAGTCCTTTCTGGCCTGCCAGGTCTCTGTGGATAGGTCGCTTGCCAATCTAATATTTCTACCATTGTAGGTTATATATCTCTTCTCCTGAGCTGCTTTCAGGATTTTCTCTTTGTCTCTGAGACTAGTAAGTTTTCCTGTTAGATGTCGGGGTGTTGACCTATTTTATTGATTTTGAGAGGGGTTCTCTGTGCCTCCTGGATTTTGATGCCTGTTTCCTTCCTCACATTAGGGAAGTTCTCTGCTATTAGTTGCTCCAATATACCTTCTGCCCCTCTCTCTCTTTCTTCTTCTTCTGGGATTCCAATTATTCTAATGTTGTTTTGTCTTATCGTATCGCTTATCTCTCAAATTCTGCCCTCGTGATCCTGTAGTTGTTTCTCTCTTTTTCTTAGCCTCTTTATTTTCCATCATTTGGTCTTCTATATTGCTGATTCTCTCTTCTGCCTCATTTATCCTAGCAGTTAGTGCCCCCATTTTTTATTGCACCTCATTAATAGCCTTTTTGATTTCGACTTGGTTAGATTTATTTCTTTTATTTCTCCAGAAAGGGTTTCTCTAATAACTTCCACCCTTTTCTCAAGCCCAGCTAGCATCTTTAAAGTCATGATTCTGAACTCTAGGTCCGACATCGAACTAATGGCCGTATTGAGTAGGTCCCTGGCTGACGGTACTACCTCTTGTTCTTTTTGCTGAGGTGATTTTTTCATCTTGTCATTTTGTCCAGAGGAGAATAGATGAATGAGAGAACAAAATGTTAACAGGTTAACAACGTCCCCAGCAAATATACTCTATACAAATCAGAAAAGACCTGAAACCAGGAGAAAAGAAAGGGAAAGAAAGAAAAAAGAAAGAGAAAAAAAAAAAAGAAAAAGATAAAAATAAAAACAGAACAATACAAAAAAAAACAGAATATGATCAAATATGATCAGGCTAGTGCATAGATCAGTGCCACACACAAGATTTTGGGCATATTTTGGTCTGTTAGAAGAAAGTGCCTCCTAAAATTTTAAAGGAAGAAAGACTTATATATGTACAAAATAAGGGTTGATACAATGAAGGGATGGAAGATGACTGTAAAGATCAAAATTATAAAAGATTTTATAAGAGGAATTGATAAGATAAGAAGTTGTTTGGAAAAAGAAAGAAGATTTAAAAAAAAAGAGAGAGAGAAAAAAAGGGAGAGAATGTGATCAGGCAGGAGACTAGAACAAAGCCATACACTAGTGATTTAGGGTATATTTTGATTTGTTAAAGAAACTGTATCTCAAAATTTTAAAGAGAGAACAACTTATGTATATATGCCAAAAATAAGGGTAACTACTATGAAGGGATAAAATATGACTCTAAAAATGAAAAATAAAAAATGTTTTTTTAAAAAGGGATTGATAAGATGTTGGTTGAAAAGGGAAAAAGAAAAATTAAAAAAAAACAGTTAAAAAATTAACTTTGAAAAACTAATGAATCATGGTAAAAAAAAGCCATGAATTCTATGTGCCGTATTCCCCTAGCGCTGGAGTTCTCCCGTTCTCCTTGATCGGTAAACTTGGTCTTGGCTTGCTGGCTGTTCGTGCTGATCTTCTGGGGGAGGGGCCTGTTGCCCTGATTTCCAAATGTCTTTGCCAGAGACGGAATTGCCCCGCCCTTGTCGGTCTGGGCTAAGAAAGCTGCTCGGGTTTGCTCTCAGGAGTTTTTGTTCCCTGCAAGCTCTCAGTACAGCTTTGGAGGACGTCAGTGAAAATGGTAGCCTCCCAATCTCCACCCCAGAGGAGCCGAGAACTCAGGGCCCTGATCCTCAGTGCGCCCCCAGAGAAAAGCAGTCAGTCACTCCTGTGTCCCGGTCTCCGGCCGCACTCCGTGCTCACCCAGCCTGTGACCAAGCATTTCTATCTCTGGCACCTGACCCCGTATGGAGTCTCCAAACCCAGCAGATCCCTGCGGTGTGCTCCTGCGCCGCTCCTCCCCGGGGAGGAAGGGGAGTCTCCCCGGCTCTGCTGCTTGTTGGGTCCCTGCTGGGAGCTCTGCTGCACTCAGGCACCCCCGGTTTTTCTGTAACACCAAGGGTCCTGAGACCACACTGTCCCGGGAGGATTCCCCCCCCCCCCCCCCGCTTAGCCACCGGAGCGACGTCCCTCAGCGGAGCCGACTTCTAAAAGTTCTGATTTTGTGCTCCGCGGCTCTAGCCCTTACCAGGAGCGGCCAACGGAGGCCCCCTCCCCAACTGTCTATCCTCCCGAATATCGCCTCAGATTCACTTCTCCGCACGTCCTACCTTCCAGTAAGTGGTCGCTTCTCTGTTCAGAGAGTTGTTGCTACTCTCTTCTTCGATCTCCTGTTGAGTTCGTAGGTGTTCAGAATGGTTTGATCCCTATTCAGCTGAATTCCTGAGACCAGAGGAAATCCAGTTCTCCTACTTCTCCATCTTGCTCCGGGCCTCAAAGTCCCTGCTTTCTTAGGCATCCAGTATTCTCTAGTAGGTCCACTTGGCCTAGAGGCTCAGATGGGTGGTGTTGGCTGATAACAGAGAGGGGTTAACATGTCAACAGCAGAAATAATAAGGTCGGGGCGACTTCCCACATGCACTGGAGGAAGAAGAGGTACCTTCTTTTTGTCTTAAGAATCCCATATTTCATCTTGAGGGATAGGATTTTCTTGAATGATGCTTTTAAAACTTTCTCTATGAAGGTAAAGTATCTTCAGGTTTTACTCTGAAGGAAGGGAGAAATCAGAATGTTCTCTAATGTATCTTCCAATCTCTGTGTCCCGAAGAGTTCGAGGACCAGGAAGTGATGGGAGAAGGAGCTCCCAGGCCCTGGACCTCTCTTCCTCTCCTGAGCCACTCCTGTGGGTACCCTCCTGGCTCTGCACCCTGCCCCCCAAATCTGTGGCATGCCCCATCTTCTCTGAGTTCCAGTGTGTGAATGTGAGGTGCCTTGAGGATGCACGAGAACTCCTGTGCTCAGCAATCCTGCCTTCCCTTGCAGATCTGGTCCTTCCCTTTCAGGGATGGTCCCGAGGGATGGCCTCACCACAGAGAGCTTGAAGTTATCCTGAGACAGTTGAACACATCCAGGTGGTTCTTGGCAAGTGGTCCACATTCAACAAGAGTTACGTTTCCTTTCTTCCCCCTCTACCACTGCCCACTCTCAGTCATGACCAAATCCTGTACAATCTAGCCCCCAAGTGGCTCCCCAAACCATCCCACTCCCTCTGCACCCCTACCCTCAAGCCCAGTGGTGGAAGTGGTCGGCCTGGTGCAGGCTATAAGACAGCCTGATGAATTTAAAAACAAGAATAAAACAAGCTTAGGGGCGCCTGGGTGGCTCAGTCGTTAAGCGTCTGCCTTTGACTCAGGTCATGATCCCAGGGTCCTGGGATAGAGCCCGGCATAGGACCCCCTGCTCCATGAGAAGCCTGCTTCTCCCTCTCCCACTCCCCCTGCTTGTGGCCCCTCTCTTGTTGTGTCTCTCTGTGTCAAATAAATAAATAAAATCTTTTTTTAAAAAAAGAATAAAACAAGCTTATAGTCACCAGCAATTCTAGAGGTCAGTGATAAAACACTCCTCTCCCCACAAAATCTTTCATTAGTTTATGTTCTAAAAACTTGGGGCCGTCACTTTTGATTTTAACAATATATTTGCAGGTTTCAAAATAGCAATTTTATTACATATGTTTTTATAGCTATCATATTTTCTATGGAACTTAGTTTGGAAACTTCCAGTTATACAGTTGGTCTTTGACCAGCTAGACTCAGTTGGCCACATGGGTCCATTTCAAGAGAAGGCTTGTAACAATTTAAAACCATCTGAACTGACTTCCTGTCTGTTTCTCAAATGTCGTTTCAATACATACTCCTGAACCTGAATGATAGGTTCAAAGCACATGATGATAGCCCAGTGATGTTAGGCCAGAGGAAACAGAACTTGAGCTATTTCATTTCTGTCATTTGTGTCCTTGATGTGGTCACTGGGAATGTTTACTTGTTCATAAAATTTAAAACAATGAAGCAGGAGTATGAAGTGCGAGGCTTAACATTTTTGTTTGATAAGTGCAAATTTTAGTTCATCAAGTATTTTATTGCATTTGGGAAAACGTATTTAAAATGGACAGATATTATTTTTAAATTGTTAATTGTTTGAAAACTAAAGACTAGAGTAAGAAAAGAATGAGTATCACTAATTATCACATGATTATTGCTAAAAACAGGTTTTTTCCTGCAGAGGAAGGGGGGTGCTCAAACTCGCCCCACGCTGGGCCTCAAAGGCCGGAGTCCACCCCAGAACCGACCTTCCCTGTGTTTCCTCTCCCAGAAAAAGCAACTGCCTCCTCGCTGACCCTCACGCCCCTTGAATGCGTCCTTCATGTCACCCCTAGGATAATAGTCCTGAAAATCTAATTTTACTTCCTACATGCAAATTCTATCCTCTTTAGTTTGAGGGCCCTCACAATGTGACCTGACATCCTATAAAAAAGAGAAGAAACAATCAATCTGCCACAGGGTTGAGGGAGGCAGTTGGGGAACAGATGTGGAGAGGGGCATGGAGCAGGGAGGACTCGGTCATGGCTGGCGTGAGCAGTGACAGGCAGGGAGGCCCTGGGGGGGCCCCGTGCCTGGCCAGCTGTGCATTTAAGGGGAAAGAAGGTGGGGGCTCAGGTGCGAGACAGCCTGAGGTGGCATCTCAGCTCCAGATTAACCAACCAGCAGGACTCGAGCACTTGCACTCCTTCTCCTTATTTCGTACCTGCTCTTAGGGGTGTTGCCATGATTAAATACTGAACACATGTGGTGCTGGAGCACATGCTCCTTACCAGTGGTTGTGAGCAGTCACTGCTGGCCTGGGCAAGGATGGGATGTAAAGTTCCTAAGACCACCATCCTTACTTGAGGAACTTGAGTGTGGACGGGTCAGGTCTTGGTAGCGCGGGTAACTGAAAGGGCGGGAAAGCCCAGTGGGCGTGGCGGAGCTGGGCTGGAGTTCTGGTTGTGCTGCCTACTGATCTAATGGCAGGCAAGGGCCTTGTCCTTTCTGGGCATCGGATTTCTCCCCTCTGTGGGAAAACAATCCAGACCGAATGTCACATCCACTTCTGAGAGACCAGGTATAACGTCCAGAACCCCTAGCCACACACTCTATGTTCCAGCACGGCAGTGTTCATGGTTCTCTGTCACACCAGACAGTCAGTCCTCCTGACTTTGCCATAAGAAAGTCCTTCCCTCCTTGTGCTCTATTATTTTTGTAATCATTTGGGTACATGTCAACGTCCCCTTGGGATGAGTGAGCCCCTCAGGAAGGGATGTTCCTTATTTACTGGTATACCAGCTGGTGTAGCCTAGAACCCTGTTGGTGGTGTGCACTTTGGTAAATGGTGGAATCAATGGTCCATTGTAATATAATATTCCACAGTATTATGAGAGTAGCTTCGCATGAAATTCCCTTCAGTCAATATTTAAGTTTATTGAGTTTGTGATAAGGTGCTCCTAAAGTAACTGTCTTTGATATTTCAAAGGACTCTAATCACTTCATTGTGCCACTCCAAGAGTCAACTCCCAAGATAAGATAAACATTGACTCCACTTCTTGTGTTTTAGTGGTTCTTTTGGGAGGGCACTAAGTCCGTTTCTGTAAAGGGATTGAGCAGAAGCTGGACAAGGAGTGAGGAACGGCAACCCCTGAATATGTGAATGCAGAGGAGGAAGGGTAGTAAAGGTTTTCAAGGTCACTTCCTTCCAACCCTGAGATCCATTAACTTGACACTACCTTGTCCTCATAGTGTCTTCATGAAGATTGAACCCAGATTCACGGGCGGGTGACTTCAAAAGCAGGAGCTCCCATTTGCTACAAAATCCAGAGCAGGGAGTCTCAGGCCATGATATTCCTGTGAATTCACCTGTTCTCACCTCAGTTCCAGCACTGGCCTGATACTATCCATCTGTGTCAGGCCATCCAAGTGACTATAACATGGGCAAAGACCTTCAGAGTTGGCTCTCCTTCCCACCTTCCTCCTTCCAGTAGAAGGCTCTACCACCTGGCAGTGCTCCTCAACCTTTGTTCACTGGGTTTCTCAATGCAGAGAGCACTCAGGAACCTCGTCTAGAGCTCATTGCCATCTTCATAGCAGAAATTGAGGTAGGCTTGTTAAAGACAAACCCAAACAAGTCCTAGATTCCTCACATCCCCTCATGGAGGATGAGTTGCAAAAGCACAGTGAACTCCGTCCAGCTGTGGGAGCTGAAAGACCTCACTCACTCCGACCTGCACCCTCCACTGCACCAAGGCTCCGTGTATTGAGGCTGGCCCAGGTCAGGGCCTCCCCTGTAATGTTCTTGCCTCCTGACCGCAGACAGGATCCACCTGTCCTGTACTTATCAGTCTGGCCGCCTAGATGACACTCATCATCCCCTTCCTCTCCATTCAGCCCACCGCCATCAGCTTTGAGCCACCAGTCCCTAGAAGTTCTGCCCACCAAAATCACCAGTGACTAGTGATGTCCTCATGACCAAATTCACAGCCTACTCTCGCTTTCTACTCAGACCTCATACCCAGTTGCTCTTCTCCCTGAGTCCACAACTATACTGTATTTCTGTGGTCATGAGATGGTTCTGGCTGATGAAATGCAAGCATCATTTCCAGATTGGCACATGAAGACCCCCTCATGTGCCCTCCTAAAGCTCTTCCTTCTGCTGGCTTGCTACAGACTAAGGTGATGTCCTTGGAAACCAGGTGTTGAATGGGGGTAGGGGGCAAGAGGATTGCACATGATCAAAGGAGACTGAGTCCCCAAATGGTCCCCTGAGGTGTGAGCCAAATGCCCACATTTTGGACTTTATATGAACAAGAAATGAAGTTTGTGTTCAGGTACTGAAATTTGGGGGTTTATCCACTAGATCACTTGCTGTTAAAGTTGCATTCCCCATGGGCTTCTGTGCCATCTGATATTTTCAATTCAAATCACTGTGCTTGGCTCCCTGAGCCTGAATTTTACCTTCTCGGCCAGGATCAGTTACCCCTGGCCACTGTCCTTCCCTAGCACTAGGCAGAATTGGTCCCCAGATAGGGGCTGGGGGCCCCCTAGGTGAGCGGCGTAACATCGTGGCTAACCTGGCTTAGTGTGAGTCCCACCTAAGGTCCACTGGCCATACCTCTGGCCATAAGCTCAGCTGCCTTGGATATTTGAAATAAATGGAAAACCTCAAGTCCTGTGAGGGGAATCTGGAGGCATATTTACTTGGCTATTCTAGTATCATTTTCTAGGGCCAGAAAGTGACTGGGTGCTGGGCCCCTGATAATCGGTAATTGAAACTTTGGGTGTGGTTAATGTAACTATCAGTGGTTTCTCTTTGATGAGGCAATTGGGTTCTGACAGGAATAAATGTTTATAGAGGAATAAGGACCATGTCCCTTCTGCATTGTTTCATCCTTGTTCTGAGCATGTGCTTTGAAGAGGAAGGGTTCCTGGGATAGTAGAACTCTGAGTTATGGCTCAGATGTGGTACAGCTTCTCCCAGAGACCGCGGACAGGTGCCACTCGAATTGCGCCAGTGGGGAGCATGCCAGACAAGCCTGACGTAGCCTGGAGCTGGTCCGGGAATGTCATGGTCCTGGGTTGCATCCACTCTCTAAGGAGGGTTGGCCACACTCTTAGTTCCAGGCATCCTGTAGCCAGCCTTTCACAAACATGGCACACCCAACAGCACCAACAGAGACTGGCAAGGCCCCCTGGGGCCAGGCTGAATGCTCTGTGCTGAGGGAACCCAGGCCTGCATGAACCACGGGGCCAGCTGTATGGGGCTCACCCAGGCTGTAGAATTTGCCCTAGAGTACACTGGTACAATTAGTGGGGGAGGTGGTTAGGACAAAGAAAACCTCCATCAGCAACAGGCTGGTGAACAGAGCACGAGACACTCAAGAGTAAGCCTCGGAGTACACCCACAGAGCCTCGGTGAGGGGTGCCTCACCCACCCCGGAGCTCTGAGCCCACACTGCGTGCTGCACACTGGCCTGGAGGGGGGCATTTAAACAAGACCGCAGGTGCCCCTTGGGCACATCCTGGATAAGACATGCTCTGCTCAGGGGCACCTGGGTGGGTCAGTCGGTTAAGCGTCTGCCTTCGGCTGGGATCATGATCCCAGCGTCCTGGGATCGAGCTCCCCATCGGGATCCCTGCTCAGCGGGGAGCCTGTTTCTCCCTCTGCCTGTAGACATCTGGAAAAAATTGCGATCTGGGCTGGAAACCGTGCTGAGAATGACATTTTCCTGTAATATCCCCGTTTCTAAATAGGCACATCATGGCCATTCTGAGTCTGATTTCAAGGTCTAAAATTTGTTTAAATTCACACTTGGGAAGAAGGGGAAAAAAATACATTGTGGGAGGGAGCAAACCGCGCGGGGCGCGGGTCGGTCCAGCCTGTCCCCAGGTACTGTCAGCAGGCACAGCGGACGCCCGGGGCCTCCCGGGAAAGAGGACCGGACTTAGGCCGCGCTCCTGAAGGGGGCGCTCGCACCGGCCCAGCCCTGGCCAAATCACAAACCCAGGGCTGAGTCTCCTCTCCCTCCTTCGCGGAAGGGCTTGCTCGGGTTTCCTTTCCCATTCCAAGCGGAAGCACAAAGACTACAGCTCCGTAATCAGAGAAGCCTGCATCCCTAAGGGATGGATGTTACCAGAAAGAAAGCCCTACTGAGGAAAGACCATACATTCATGGGAGGCTCAGAAGACAAAGCTGAGTGAGAGTTCTCACTTTGCCCAATAAATTGCCTCTTGTTCTGGAGAGTCTCCCAGAATGGACAGCTGGGAATCACTTCTCTCTGGTCCTTCTCTTTGTTTATGTCCCAGGTCCCCTCCCTCAATAAGGAAGAAAGTTCTCTGAGCATCCCCTCTCCCTGTAGATCAGGGCCAGGCTAGTGCTCCTTCCCACCAAACGGTAGGTGAGGATGAATTCAGAGGGAATCCTCTACAGGAAGGAAAGCAAGGCTTGTGTGTTCACTATCAGCTCTCCCTTTGTACCTTGTGGACATGGTTTCAGTCTCTAATCTCCATATTGCCAAAGAGCAGCCACGGGGAGGGGAGAAGCAGACACTGCCACAGTGTCCCCCAGGGAAGCACTGTTTCCTCACCCCTAGCCTAGGGGAGAAGGGGTGGCTGCCCCAAGGCCCACCATACAGAGACTTCTCCTCTACTCCATGTCAGCTCTGATCTGGAGCAGGCTGTCTAGAGCTCTCTGATTTTCTTGTCCAGATGTTGAGATTGTAACCCCGACCCCCACCTCACACGTGCATGTCCACACATGCACACACACTGGTGGTAGGTATCACTGCTCCTTTCTCAGTTCTGCAGTTCTATGTTCATTTTGAATATATGTCTGGCTCCCAGACTTGGGCTGCTAAGATCTACTGAAGGAAATAGAACACTCTGTGCCTGTGCGGTTGTGAATACCACCTTGGGCTCCACGTCGCTCGATCCTTACTTTCCAGAGGTCTTACCTTCTTCCTGCTCATTTTGTATCTCCTGGGAGGGGAGTGCAGACACCCTTTCGGCCCCAGCTGATGCGTTTCTAGATTATCCAGGCACGGTTATGGACGTTGGCACTCGGGGGGGAGAGGGGTGCCCTCAGTCACCTTCTTTGGCAGTTCTCAGATGCCTGAGGTTAGCTCGCATGTGTTGTCCTCATGGCTCCAATTGTGGCCTCCAGCTGCACCCAACACACTGTTGAGGAGTCTGACAGGGCTGTGATAAAACATGATGCCTTTTCACACGGACTGTGTCCAACTGGTACTTCTCACTTTTGTAGTAATCCCATGTCAGGCCCCAGCGCTTGCCACTGTAGCCCAATGTCGAGGTGGTAGGCTTGAATGGGAGAAGTCATTGAAGCCACCCCACACCCTACACTATATATTTTTTTCCTTCTGATTTTCAATAGCAGTGATGTTCTCCTTTTCTACCAAATTAACTGAAATAAAATATGGAAACCAGGTGTCCTTAGGGCCCTCCAGCCAACTAACATTTGCTATGGAGATTGCCTGAAAGCATTTCCCACCAGCAAGTAGGATTCTTGTCTCTCTTTCTCACCCATTACTCCATTCTCTCCCCACTGGTTTAAGTAAAGAGGTCTTTAATCACCTCACAAAATGGGGAGTCTTTTTATTCTCATCCTCTCTCAGGCTCAAGGATAAAAACTTAGCAGGTGTTTTCTTAGTAAGTCTACCCTGCCAAAGAGTTAAAGAAAAGCCAGCAGTCAGACATATCCTCCAGGCCCCTATGCCTTCCCATCCTGCCTGCAGCTCTGCCCATGTCCCTTCAACCCTGCATGTTTCTCTAACCCATGGTTAAATACTTTCTCCCCTGGCATGTGTTCTCTCTCGGCTTTCTCTACCCTGTTCTGGTGCCCTTCATGGGCTGCCAAGCTTAGGTCTTTGTAGCTTTACATATTTCTTATGGATCATCCTTCCTTCTACGGGGTCAACCCAACCTTATCTTTTCAAAGTCTTAATTAGAACACACCATTGCTTAGGGCTCCCACACTCAGTATCACCTTCAAAGAAGTCTGTTTTGTAAATTCCTATGGTCAAGTGTAACTCCACCTTTCTGTCCAAACCAGGCACTCTCAGTATAACTCCACGCCAGGAAAGAGGTCATAGTCTTCTCCACCAAGGTCCCTCCCACTAAAAGTCATTGCTTTTGCTGGAGCTATTCGGTCATGGTAGAAAATCACTCAACTCCATTAAGCTCTAAGAAATACTGAGAAATGGCCATTCAACAGCCCAGGTAACATCACCACAAATATCTCTGCTTAATGCCTTGAAGATCATTGGCAGCAGAGAGAAAGCATCACTGTTGGACAGTCACAAATACACAGAGACCCCAGATGATAAACTATCTTCTTCCCATCAGACCACAGAGCTCTTTGTGGGCAGCCATGAGATATGTTTTCTCTGTGGTTTCCATTCCTATTTCTCCCCATCACAAACCCCAGAATATGTGTACCTGTCTGCCTCCCCCTAGGGTTGGATAGTCTACTTCTTCCAATTTTTTCCTTGGTGAAACTAGATGCAGAGAGTTTGGTCTTCTGGATCTTCTATAGAAAATGCTCTCTACAGTCACGGAAACTTTCCTTTGACAGTATGGAAAGCTTATTCAACCTACTTTGGGACATTCTTTGCTATTTTTGTGTCTTTTATCTCCCACTTTTCTCTCTATGAAGGACTGATGGAGAGAGGAAAACCTCACCCTGCTCATAAGTACAGATTTGAATCTGAGCTCCACCACTTACTAGGTCAATGACTTTGGGAAAAACCAATCAATTTCTCTGGTTGTCAGTTTACCCATCTATAAAATGGAGTTAAGACTCACCTCACAGGCGTTTCTGAGAATTAGACAAAACAGGTGACAGGAACATTCAGCTTTCACAGACCCCTCAGTGAAAATTAGGTCATTGTTGTTGATGCCACAAATTTCGAGAGCTCTGAGATACCTCCAGTTCTTATAGAACCGCAGTTCCCCTAAGGCTCTCACCTTGATGTCTTTGGAGTGGGCTCAGGGCTGTTCATCTCTGCTCAACAGACCTCGCCTCCAGCCTCCTTGAAGTTGTGTGCTCCTTACCTCCTCCAGCAGTCCCCAGAGCAGACCCTGCCCTCCCTCTAATTCTCCATTCCTAGTATTCTCTACAGCAACTTGGCAAATGTTTTTGGTGAGTTTGACAAAATTGGGCTCAAGATTCATGAGTAGAAGGAAGCTCATGTGCAAGGAGTGACTTTGTATGTGCCCTTCCTGGTACCAACCTCCCCAGGCTCACTGTCCCTAGGTCCTGTCTAGCATTCACTGTCCACCTGCCATCCAGCTTGCCTCCCTGTACCAGGGATCATATGCATTGGGACGTCTTAGATTATTCCAAGTGCTACCTGCAAAGGCACTCTTCAAATTCACATTTGCCCTCCTAGGCCATTCCTTGTTTACAGTGTTCCTTCCACATGATCTGAACTTCAGGCCACCATGCCCTTCCTGCAGTCTCTTGAACTGAGTGTCCACATCTTGTCCACATCTGGCAAAATCTGAAAAATACTTCCAGGTTTAAAGTGGCATTTTCCCCCAGATCCTATCTGTTCTATACTCATTAAAGAAAAACAAAATGAACAATAAGAACCAAAGAAAGATAAACAAAACAAAAGCCATAGGCAGCTCAGTCAAGGCATCCTGCTTCATATATATGGGAGTAAACAATGTTAGGAAAATATAATCAATCCTTAATTGACTGTGCAGGGGGCTGAGTGCCTGTTTAAAAATAATAATAGACCATGTATTTATAGAAAAACGCAAATTTCCATCCATCTGAGGAAACTTCTGGAACTACACAAAAGGCACCATCTTGAGTGTCTTCTGCTCCATCAGCATGTCATGGGAACAAGGCAGGAACAGGAGAAAGGAGGAAATGTTAAACACTTATCAATAAAACATGGTGTTTCATCTCTGTGAGTTAGAACTGCAGATTCCTGAACCCAACCCAGACTGAGTCAGTCACCCCTCCAATGGGCAAGGTCCAGGAAATCTGGAAGGGGGGACAGAAAGGCTACAGTTAGAAAAAATAAAATAATTAATTTACTTATTTTACAATCTTTTCAACAACAACAAAATTAAGTCTTTCAGCAGAAAAGGAGCCAATGAGGAGGCGGGAAGTCACAAGGCAAGGGTATGACAAGCCATCCTCTTACTCACCAGGCCATCTGCAAGCCTGTTGTAGGATGAGGAGGACAGGCCACCGAGTGCCAAACTCATGCTGTGGAGGTTTCATTTTTCACATTTTTAAAATAAAAGGCTTAGCTGAACAACAGAAAACAATAGCAGATTGTTTTAATTGAGTCTAACCTTTTGCCATTTTTTCATCGTCAACTTGTAACAATTTTTCTGCTTAAATTGTTGTGCTTTTTGTTTCCCTTACACTTGAAAATGACATCTGGAGCACAATCATTATATTCTAAATAATTAATGTAGAGCTAATAATAAAATTAGATTTTAATCATGCTTTGACAAGATTTACTTTATCTCCAATACCAATAATCTTTTCCCCTCATTGTCAGATTGAGAGTGGATACAAATAGGTACTTGATGTACCATTGCCAAAGAATGAGCAAAGACCAGAAAACCCCCAAGAGCTTGGGAGCCCCTCCCAATCCTAATTCACATCAGTTTGATAGTCAGCACTGTCGCCCTCACCCATAGTCTCTCCCTTTCCCTTGAGCACCCTTGAACTTCACCCACATTGCTCTGGCTCCCTGGAAATGTGTGTGTTGGCAGGGGAAGGGTCTCAGACACATGCAAGTCAGACTGACCTGAGAAGACCTCTAAGGAGATAGTGCTGCACAGGGAACTTCTGTCAGGACACAGGGTTTGCATAGTGAATGGGGACAATGTCCTCAGAGGAATGAAACGTGTTGAGAGGACCACCTCTAAAAAGGAAGTGAGGCATGGAGTTGCCGTGAAATAAGTGACTTTAACCACCCACACAAGAGATTGTCCTAAACGAAAGTTACTAAATACCATGATGAAAATAGACATTGGTTTCCATGAAATCTCCCCAAGGAAAGTAAAATGACTGTAAAAATGGATGTGTACTTTACAAGTCATGCTTTAAAAATGCTTTATAGCTATTATCTCATTTGATCCTTGCAACACTCTGAAACATAGGCAGTAGTTCTTTACTTTTTTACACAGAAGGCAGGAATAAAAGGAAAATCTTGAGTTTCTCCTACATCCTTCCAAGTCACTGATTATGAAATGAAAGTTTTGATAATGACTTCACTGAACTGTTGTGAAGTAAGTGAAGCAATTGAAACAATGTCCAAAACTTAATGGGACACACACACAAGAAAAACCCTGCACAGGGTTGCTATTATTACAATAGATTTGAGAAAACTGGAGTCTAGAGGGATAGTTTAGCTTGGTCGAAAATATACTGAAAATAAGTTGCTGGTACAAGCAGTGTCTTTATTAAGGCTGAAGTCCAAAACTTCCTCAGTATGTCAGTTTCAACTATTAAAAAAATATTATGAAGAGGTATCAAACTTACATATGCTTTGATAATCCATCCCAAAGATGGTAAAAATATGATAAGATGTAGGTGTAGGTACAAAGTAATTCATTATGGGACTATTTTTCATAATAGTATAAAAAAGATTAGAACAAACACCCATGGCTATCAATAAGGAGCTGGTAGAATAAACTTTAGTTCAGTCACACAAAGGATTAATCTGAGGAAATAAAAAGAAATAAGGAATAGCTCTACATATTCCCTTGAGTGCTCTTCAGGATACAGTTTGAAGTAAACAAAGCAAGATGGGCAAGAAAGTATGTATATTATGCTACCATATACTTATGAACAAAAGGAATAAACATGTATGTAGATATTTTCCATATTAAACAAGTACAAGAGACTTCCACTTTTGGAAAAATGGAGTAGATGTACTTTTTTCTTATTCTTCTTGCTAAGTACAACTAAAATACTCGACAGTACATATAGAGCAAACATTAGATGGACTATAAAGTAGAGAGAAGGAAGACCACCAAAGAACTTTGGGAACGAAGGCCCACATTTTGGTTAGTTCTGTGGGTCTTCTTTTTCCTCATATTTTCCAAACATGGAGCTGAAGAAGACAGCTACCTAGAAGTACCAATGGTTATGGATAAAACAAAACAAAAGACCACTAAACAAGAGCCTACTCTCCTAAGCCAGAGGACTATGAAATAAGCAGCCCAGCAAGACAAAATAATGACTCTACTCCAATCAAACACCCCAGATAAAAAAAGTGACCCCACCTACTTCCATGGCAGCAAAAGCTGAGTGACGATCCTAGACTTCATCACTCTGTCAGGAGGTAGCCCAACACTCTTGTTGATGCAGTATCAGAGAAGCCTGAGTGGGGAGCCAGGACTTTCATCTCTACCAAATTATAGAGCCTCTCTCTATGCACAGTGTCATGGACACCATATGCGGAGCCTGGACTTCCATTTTTACCGTGAAGTAATAAGGCACCTTCCCTTCCCCACTGGGGTGGTGACAAAGGAGGTGATAGAGGAAAGTCGGGACCCTCACCACCACTCAGTAATAATGAGGTCACACTATCTGTGACATCAGTGGATCCATGTGGAGAGAAGTTACAAGGTATATCTATCATTCCCAGAGAGAGAGGTACCAGTGGAGGCTTGGTGGGGAGATAGAAATCCTGTCCCTGCCCAGCAGTAATGAGAAGCTCCTCCCATCTTGGGTACCAATGGAAGCCAAGTGGGAAAACTGGATTCTTAAATCCATCTGGCCATAATGACACAACAAATCTCCCTTTCCTTGGTGGAGCACTATCAGAAAAAGCCAGCTAAAACAGATGGTTTAGATAAGATGCAAAATCTCAAAACATAATACGCAAAGTGACAAGAATTCAATAAAAAAATCACTCATCATACTGAAAACCAGGAGGATCTTAAACTGAATGGAAAAAGGTAATCAAAAGATGCCAAAACTGAGATGACAGAAATATTAGAGTTATCTAAAAAAGATTTTTAAATCAGTCATCACAGAAATGCTTCAATGAGCAATTATGAATGTGCTTAAAACAAATGAAAAAAGAAAACGTTTAGCAAAGAAACGGAAGACATAAAGAAAAACCAAACAGAATGGATGTTTTCTAACTAAAAAATACAATAACCAAAATTAAAAACAAGCAAACAAACTCAATGGAATGGGCTCAACAGCAGAATGGAGAATCACAGGCAAGAATCAGTGAATGGACAAATAGAAATTATCCAGTCTTTACAACGGAAATAACATAGGCTGACAAAGATTAATAGAGCCTAGCCTCAGGGCCTATAACAAAAATTCTAACATTTGTGTCATTGGAGTCCTAGAAGGAGAGGAGGAAAAGGATATGGCTACAAAAGTCCTCAAGAGAATAGTGGCTGAAACATCCCAAGCTTGCGGGGGAAAGGTATAAATCTAGAGATTCAAGAATCAGAGCAAACCCCAAACAAGATAAGCCCTCAGAATATACACTGTGACACTTCATAGTTAAACTTTTAGAAACTAAAGACAAAGAAAATATCACGAAAAAAAACAAGAGTATTACATTACTTATAGGGAAAAGCAATTCAGGTGACAGTGGATTTCTCATCAAAAACCATGGCGGTCAGAAGGAAGTGGAACATTTTTTAAATGCTGAAAGAAAAGAACTGTCAACCCAGAATCCTATACCCAGTGAACATATCTTTCAGGAATGAGGGGAAAGCAAGATATTCTCAGACAGAGGAAAACTAAGGGTTTATCACCAGCAGACCTAACCTAAAAGAATGGCTAAAGGAAGTCTCAAAAGAGAAAGGAAGAAGGAACCTCAGAACATTAGGAAGGAAAAATGAATGCATAAGAGAAACTATTGGTAAATTAAATAGTGATACTCTAGAGTACCATAGTACTGTAATATTCTGTAATACTCTTGGCTTTCCTAAATGACGACTGATGGTTGAAAAAAAATTTAACACTACCTGATAATGGTTTTAAGTGTATAAATGGGGAAGAGTAGAGGAACATAAAGAAATTACATTTCACTTGAATTGGTAAATATGACACCAGGAGACTGTGATTTATATATTATGTAGATCAACCATTAAAACAGTTATATAAAGATATGTACTCACAAACACTATAAACAAATCAAAATAAAAGTCTAAAAACATATTCAAAGAACCCACAGGAAGGTAGAAAACACACACACACACACACACACACACACACACACACAAAGACAATAAACAAAATAAAAAATAAAATTGCAGGTTTAATCCCTAACACATCAATAACTCTATTAAGTGGTCTAAATGTACCATTTAAAAGACAGAGATTAGCAAAGAAAATTGCTACAGATGGAAAGAGACATATAATGATTAAAGAGTCAATCCATCAAGAAGATATAACAATCATAACATGTATGGAACAAACAATAAATCTGCAAGTTATGTGAAGCAAATCTGATAGAACTGAAAGGAGAAATAT
Organism: Eumetopias jubatus; assembly: GCF_037043125.1. Taxonomy (NCBI): domain Eukaryota; kingdom Metazoa; phylum Chordata; class Mammalia; order Carnivora; family Otariidae; genus Eumetopias; species Eumetopias jubatus. Next base: position 39,791,886 of record NW_028274823.1, on the reverse strand, counting down.
GCAAATCCATAATTACAGTTGGAGTTTTCGACATCTCTCTCACAATTGCTAGAAAAGCTAGACAGAAAATCAGAGGAATACTGAAAACCTTGGTGACAATATTAACCAACAGGTTATACTGGACATGTATAAAACATTTCACTCAAGAGCAGCAGAATACATGTTTTTTCAAGGATTCACAGAACATAGACCAAGGGCGGCCATAACCTGGGCAATAAAACAAAACCAACAAGAACTAAAAGAACTGAAATTGCAGCAATTGTTCTCTGACTCCAGTGGAATCAAATTAAAAATCAACAAAAGAAGATTTGGAAAATTTTCAAGTAGTTGAAAACTAAACAAAGCACTTTAAAATAATGCATGGGTCAAAAATAATATTAAGGAAAATTTTTTTTATTGATTCATCAGTTTTATTAGTTGTTCAAAAGGCAGCCGTTGAAAGATTTAATGTGTATTTGACAGAAGTAAATCCTTACTATTTTCATTCTCTCTTCAAAATGGAAAATTTCCCACAGATCTTAAAAGTATTACATCATATTAAAAAGAACCAGAAAATACTGAAATGTCTTAAATGAAAAACACAAACACACTGTAATTCCATCACCTAGAGCTAACCACTATGTGTATCTGATGTATCGTCCTAAAAATATATATATGCTAAAATATATAGAGATAAATCTAATCTATGATGATCTTTTAGGAAAATAACGCAAACTACTTAGTATATACATACTAAATCCTTGCTTAAAAATAGCCATAGTTGAAGGGCGCCTGGGTGGCTCAGTCCGTTAATCATCTGCCTTCCGGTCAGGTCATGCTCCCAGGGTCCTGGGATCAAGCCCCATATCGAGCCCCACATCAGGCTCCCTGCTGAGTGGGGAGTCTACCTCTCCCTCTGGCTCTTTCCCCTGGCTTGTGTTCTCTCTCTCTCAAATAAATAAATAAAATCTAAAAAAAAAAAAAAGAGCTATAGTTGAACGGGTATGACTACCACTTTAATTCTAGCTATGTTTCATGAAGATTTCACCACCATTTTAGCCACTAGTTGATCATATTTTTAAAATGGTTGTCGTTTAGATATTTCAAAAAAAATATATTGATTATAAAAACAAATGAAGTCAAGAAAACTTTTTCTCTTTCTCTCTATAATACGCACTCACTTTGAATTTTTACTTTAGATGGTATTATAAAGGGGCCTGAATCATGTTACACTTCAAGAGTCCAAAATGTTAAAATATATGAAGTGGACACACATGATTTATACATAATTGCAGCTTGAGAATGATGAAACAAAAATAATTTACAGATTTAAAGACTACACAGTTAAGTAAAAATGTAAACATTCAATGCTATCACATATGCATATAAGAATTGTATAAGTTCCTATAGAAACTTACATCACAATATTTACTATTATTTTGCTCAAATTTAACATCAACCAAACCATAGGTAACATTCTCTTTAAACTAAATTTCAATATAAATTTTGCATACAGAATCAGCAGAAAATCTTACGTAACCTGACAGAAAAAAGCAAGTATTATTTGTTAGAGATTCTAAATATTTTAAGGCAGATAGGTATTTGTTTTAAAAGTTAAAAACTCAACAGGGGCTGTTTTTGATACACTTTTATATATATTTCGTTTTTAAACAAGAAGGGGCTATCTCTTTTGGATTTTCACTGCTTTGACAGGGCCTATAATACATAGCAGACAATTATTTATAAAATGAATAGCATCTGGGAACTTATTCAATTTTTAGGATCCAAATTTATGAAATTTCCTGTAAATTATACCATTTAGAAAATGAACATATAGCTATTAAAAATATATGTGAAAATTGTTTAATGATTTTAGAGCAGTCAAAATACAATATAAGATTGGTATCTTGGTGTTTGAAAGCAATCATTTTACCATATGCATTTTAATCTTTTATATCATTCATTTTAAGTTGATGGTTAATTTAGTAAGTTTTAATCAAAGTTGTTTTCAAACATTGTCATAATGTCACTTTGAAGAGTCATATCAATGGTACCAGCCATTGCTTCTCTCCTCCTCCGCTCTTGCTCTTTCTCCCTTGCTAAATTACGGTCTTTGAGAAGCCAGAGTTTGCATTTATCTTGAGCTTCCGAAGACTGCTGATGTTCTTTCTGTTCTTCTCCAAGGTACTGGTTTTGCGTCTTATTTGAAAAAGATTCTTGAGTGAAGCCAAGTTCCCTCTGATTTTCTTGAAATATTTTTGGTTCCTTTGTATTCTGTTCCAGATGTTTCCGTATTAGTTCCTGTGTTCGAGCTTTTACTTCTTTTTCTATTGCTGCTTTTCTAAATTGGTTGAAGAGCTCATCTGAGGATTTCAGTACACCAGATGTTTTGACTGGTTTGCCTAAGCTTTTCCAAGAGTCTGCATTCTTGATCTTATATCCTTCTGCACAGGTACTTGACGTTCAGATTCTAACACCGCTGTGTCATTATCACCAGACTGATGAGTCACAGTTAGGCCATTCAAACGTTGTTCAGAATCACCTGAGGGAGGCAGAATTTGTAAAGGTGAAATGTTTTTCACACTCTAAATGTTCTACTTCTTGATGATTAAATGGTAACTGGTGGTGATTTGGTGGTGTTTCACATGAATATGAAGTCTGACAAACAAGGGTGGTTTTTGCAGATGCTTTATCTTGCACAGAAGACTGTATCTTTACTTGTTCTTTAGGAGAATCATTCTGTTTTACTCCAGTAAATTTAGGAAACATTTCTGATTCAGAATCACTGCTGTCGGACGAGCCTGAATCGCTGCTACTGCTCTCGATCTCTGATGAGCTGCCGCTGCTGCTGCTGCTGCTCTCGCTCAGCTGGGAACCACTTCCAACAGCCGGGGGCGGGGCGCTGAGCTTTCTCAGGTTTTGTTTGACATTTTCTAGAATTTAATTGATTATTGACATCTAGTAACCACTTTTCCAACTCCTGTTTTTTCTGTGAATGAAATTCTTCTTTGGACTTCGTTATTTTCTTACCATGAGGTTTTAGCAGTCTTTTTTGTAGACGTGTGGCAACATACTTTTCTAGTTCTCTCAGTGTTGATGCTTTCAGTGTTTCAAAGTCTATCTCTAGCTCGTCATGGTTGGAATTTCTCAGAGAAGTCTCTCTTGATTGTATTATATGAACGACTCGCCCAAGTTTTTCTCCAGGGAGTTTGTTTATATCCAAGCTTAGCTGCCTTTTCTCATCATAGTTCATAGGCTTAGCACTAGCCTCAGCTTCAGGTTTCAGAGCAAACACCTGTTGTTTCCTCTTCTTTGGCTGATTGTTTTTGGACTTTCCCTTTAATTTCACTTGCTTAAACTTTTTTCTTGGATTTTCATCTCTGTTATTAGCCTTTTCTTTCTTCTTTTCCCTTCTAGACTTATTCTTTTTCTTTAGCTTACAGAGAGGGACTTGGGAGAGAACCTGTAGCTGTTGATTGAACAGCTTTCAGCTGCTCCTGAAGCTTTGCAAGACGTTGAACTCGTTCATCTTCAGAATCACCAGAAGAGTTATCTTCAGAGGAAGCTTCACTACTGCTTTCTCTACCAAGGATTTTTGTGGTATCTGTTTTGACGGAGCAGACAGGCATACTCTCAACAGGTTCATCTGGGATTTTCGCAAAATGCATTTCAAAAACATCCTGGAGCATTCTTGCCATTGTCACTATTTCATGATCTGGAGGATTGTATTTGTAGCAATTCATGAACATTAATCTAACATCTGCAGCAAATTCATATGCATCTTTATATTCTTGGTTGTCCATTTTTCCCTTAATTCCCCAAGATCCATTGGATTTTTCACAATATCATAGTAGTTATGGAGCCCCAAAGCATTAACATCAACAAGGTTATAAGAGGGCCATGCATAGGATAAGTGTTTCTTTGCAAGCATTTCTTTAAGAATCTCACTACAGTGCCTTAACTGTTCGGTCACTTTAACATTCTTTACAACTTTACATTGTTGCTGAGAATCTGGCAAAACAGTCTTCAGCACATTTATAGGTGGCATTTTCACTGATTTTTTTTCTGCAAGTGTTGGGGAAGATTCACCACTTGCTTTAACTACTAAAGTTGTAGGAGTTGTGGTATTTGCTTTCCTCTTCACACCTCTTGTAACTTGGGCCACTGTTTGTGAGGTAGAGTCGAGTGGAGTACCTTGTGCCATGTTTGAAGGAGAAATTGATGTCTCAGGAAATACAGAGGGAATCACTTGCGGCTTAAATACTTTTTCCAGTGCTTTGGGGGATTGTTTTTCTTTAACAGAAGGAACTGCTACATTATGTTGAATGCCTTTCTTTATTCTTTCCTTATCACCCACAATTTGTTCTTCTTGTGGCATGTGAGATAATCTCTGCCTAAACAACTTCTCTAGAGCTTGTGCCATAAGAACAATGTCATCTCCAGGCTTGTTTTATAAATCACATTTTGAGAACATTATGTTGAAGTCTGCTATACATTCTGAAGCCTTCACATAATACTTATGTTCTAAGCGCTTCTTAATTGTATTTAAATCCATTGGGGTCTTTATAATGGTGTAATAATCTGGCAACTTTAGTTTCACAGCATCCACAGGCTGCTGAAAAGGCCAGGAAAAACTATGCTTCCATAAAGCCTTCAGGACAACGTTTTGTAGATACTGCAGTTGATTTGTCAATCGCCCATTCTACTTAGTATTTATATATTCTGGTGGTGGAGGGTTAACAATAGCTGTTTGCCGACTTGACAGAGACATTGTCAACAGGGTCAAATCCTGATATTATAATGTTGCCTATAAGTACATGTCCTGGGCAGCAGGGCACGCACGGGGATGGCCTCCCCAACGGCCTCGCCGGTTGCACAGTGTTGATGGGGGAGGGAAGAAGAGGAAAAAACGGTTCTTTCCCGCTCAGCGTCGCACCGAAGGCCCGGACCCCAAAGCAGTAGTCCACGCAGAGGCTGTGTCACGTTGTGTGAAAAAGGCCTTATCTGATCGTTCCCGCCAGCTTGCACAAGATGAAGCGGTGCGAGGCAGCCATTCTTCACCGACCGTCGCAGCCAGCTCTCGTCCTAATGGCGGCAACCTAAGGAAAAATTTTTAAAATGTGTCAAATTGAATGAAAATTAGGATGTAACATTATTAAAATTCAGGGGGCGCCATTGACACAGTACTGTGTTGGAAATATATAGCACTATAACACATTAGAAAAGAGGAAAAACCTCAAGTCAATAAACTAAGGTTCCACTTCAAGGATCTAGAAATACAAGACAAATATAAGCCAAAAACAATTAGAAGGGGACAAATCATAAGGATCAGAATAGAAATTTTAGGAAAAGAAAACAGAAAATAAATAAAATCAGTAACTCAAAACGCTTGTTGTTCGAAAAGATCAGTGAAATTAACAAACTTCTAATAAGACCGGCAAAGTAAAAAGACACATGGTACAAAGTAGCAGTATTAAGAATTAGTCAAGGAATATGACTTGACACTGCATACAAAAGAAAAAGTAATGTGAAAATGTTAGGAGGAACCCTATATATATGAACTGAAAAACATAGATGAATTACACCAACTCCTTGGAAAGGAAGAACTACTACAACTCATCAAATGGGAAATCAATCATTTAATAGCTCTAAAATTATTAAGGAAATTAAATTCATAATTAATACTCCCCTAAAGAGAAATTGCCAGACTCAGATGGTTTCCCTGGAGGATTCTATCAAATTTCTAAAGAATTGACACCAATTCTACACAATTTGTTCCAGAAATGTTAGATGAAGGACACTTCCCAATTTATTTTATGAAGCTGCATTATCTAGATACCCAAATCAGACATATACAATATAAAAAATAAAATTACAGACCAATATCGCTCATTAATATAGATGTGAAAAGATCATTAACAAAATATTAGCAAATAAAATCCAGCAATATATGAAGAAAAATTATACACCACAGCCAAACAAGGCTTATATCAAAGATGCCTGGTTGGTTCAATATTAAAAATCAATAAATGTGATCTACCATATCATTAGGCTGAAGTAGAAAAAAAATCACATGATTATGTTAATGTAGAAAAATTATTTGCAAATATGTAGCATTTGTTAATCTAAAAGTTCTCAAAAAACTAGGAATACTGAACTTCTTCAACTTGATGAAGAGTGTCTACAAAAACCCCACTGCTAATTTCATATTAATGATGAAAGACTAAATACTGTCCTGTAAGTGTGGAGATGAGGCAAGGATGTTGCATATATAGAAGTTCTGGCTAGTGGAATAGAAAGAAAGTAAGAAAAGAAAGTAAAAGGAATGCTGATTTTAACAGAATAAACAGGATTTGCAGATAGCATGATTACCTAAATGAAATGTTTTTAAAAGAAGAAAATTCCTAGAATTAATAAATGAGTTCAGCAAGTTCACAGGGTATGAGAGAAACATACAAAAATCAATTATATTTCTATATCCTACCAGTTAACATGTGAATGCCAAAATTAAAAATACAATACCACTTACAATTGCTCAAAAAATACATAGGGATAAATTCAGTGAAATATGTAAGGAGCTTATACTCTGAAAACCACAAAACTCTGGTGAAAGAAATCAAAGTTTTAAGTAAATAGAGAGCCATATAATGTTCCTGGATTGAAGATTTTCATAGTAAAAATGTCAATCCCCCTCAAACCAATATATAGTTTTACAACCATTCTTCGGCACCTGGGTGGCTCTGTCCGTTAAACGTCTGCCTTTGGCTCAGGTCATGATTCCAGGGTCCTGGGATCAAGCCCCGCATCGGGCTCCCCGCTGAGCAGGGAGCCTGATTCTCCCTCTGCCTCTGCCCGACCCCCTGCTCATGCACTCTCTTTCTCTCTCACTGACTCTCTTGCTTGCTCTCAAATAAATAAATAAAAACTTTAAAAAATAAAAAAATAAAATAAAACCATTCTTATCAAAACCACAAGAATTTTAGATATAAGAAAGCTTATCATAGAATTTATTTGGAAAGGCAAGGAAACTAGAAGAGCTGAAATAATTTTGAAAAAAAAAAGAATAAAGTGGGAGGAATCTGCCTACCTACTTACTCTTTAAGACTTATATAGCTGACAGCGATCAAGACTCTGGTAATATCCGAGAAACAGGTACATCTGATCGATGGACCAGAAGAGGTAAGTCAGAAATATGTCCACACAAATATGCCCAATTGATTTTTGACAAAGGTGCAAAAGCAATTACATGGAGAAAAGATAGCCTTTTTAACAAACGGTGTTGGAAGAGGTGACATATAGGTAAAAAATGAACCTTAATGTAAACCTCATACCTTATAAAAAGATTAACTCAACATGGATCACAGACTTCAATTTAAAATGTACAACTATAACATTTCCCCCCAAAATTGAAAAGATTTAAAATCTACTACTAGGCAAAGATTTGACACCAAAAGCACAATTCATAAAAGGAATAATTAATAAACTGGACCTCATAAAAATTTTAAAAAAAGTTTGCTCTGTGAAAAAGTCTTTTACAATATAAAAAGACAAGCTATAGAATGGAATAACATATTTGAAAATCACATATCTGACAAAGGACTAATATCTGGACTCTAAAATTCAACATTAAAAAAATCTAATTAGAAGACGAGCAAAAAAAATGAACATTTTACTAAAGAGAATAAACAGATGGAAAATAAGCACATGAAAATATATTCAACATCATTAGCCATTAAAATATGCAAATTAAAATCTCAATGAGATATCACCACACTCTTATCAGATTAGCTGAAATAAAAAATAATGACAACACCATATGTCCGTGAGAATGCAGAGAAATTGGACTACTCATACATTGCTTCTAGAATAAAAGATTACACAGTTCTTTTGGAAAACATGTTGTTAGTTTCTTATAAAACAAAACATGCAATACCATACAATGCAGAAATCATTCTCTTGGGCATTTATCCCAGAGAAACAGAAATTTATGTGCATTCAAAACTGGTATATAGATTTTCATTGCAGTATAACAGCCAAAAAAACTGGAAATGCCCAGATACCTTTCAGTAAGTAAATGGTTGAAAAAAATAGTGGTATATCCATGCCATGGAGTACTACTCAGCAATTAAAACAAACAAACACAGAAAACTACCACTGATACATACAACAATTTGAATGAATCTCAAAGTTGTTATGCTGAACTAGAGAAGTCAATCCCAAAAGCTTATATGCAGTTGAATTCCATTTATGTAATATCTTGAAATGACAAGATTATAGGGATGGAAAGGAAATTAGGAGATTCCTACATTAGGAATATAGGCAAAATTAGATCTCTATATTAGGAATATAGGCAAAATAAAGACAAAATTATAGGGATGGAAAGGAGATAGGCAATTGTTATATTAAGAATATAGGAGGGGTGGGCCCAAGAGAGTATCTTGACTCAATCGGTGTCAGTATCTAGTTTGTGATACTGTATGTAGAATACTGCATTTTACCTGCTATATTATATTTTACATTATAGTACAACATAGTGTCTATTGGACTGTAGTGGATCCTGGTTTTGATTTATGAGATGTTCCCTCTGGAAAAACCTGAAGAAAGAGTACCCAGGATTTCTTAGAACTACATGGGAATCTGCAACTATCTTAAACAGAAAGTTTAATATTCACAACAGCAGAAGAATGAAACAATACAAATGTCCATTGGTGGATGAATGGATAAACAAAATGTGGTATACTCATACAATGAAATATTATTCAGCGTGAAAAAAGGAATGAAATCCTTATGTCTGCTCTCACATGCCTGAAACTTGAAGACATTCCACAAAGTAAAATAAGCCACACACAAAAAGACAGACACTGCATGATCCCACTTACATAAGGGCATCAAGTAGTCAAATTCATAGAGACTAAAAGGAAAACAATGATTACCAGATGTGGGGGAGGGGGCAATGAGGAATTTAGGCTTAACAGGTATACTTCCAGTGCAGGATGATGAAGTGCTGCTGGAGATGGGTCACGGTGATGGTTGCAAAACAGGGTTTATGTAATTAATGTCAATGAACTGTGCATTTAAAAATGGTTAAAGTGATCAAGTTTATGTTGTATCCGTTTTACCAATAAAAGGGAAGAACTTCTAACAGAGAAAAGCAGCAACAATGACAAAATTACATTTGGGGAGGAAGAGAACATGATGGAAGGAACAGCGATAAACCTGGACTTTGCACAGTAGGCTTTCTTTTGGCGGGTGCAACCTTGTAAATCTTTTATAGAATTATAACACAATTAAATTTAAAATATGAAATCCTTAAAAAACAAAAGCCAGTTGAAAGAAATAATACACCTAACTCTATTGACTTATGGCATAAGCACACATAAAAACTGTGAAAATAGAAATACTTTCAATGAGTATATTGTTGGAGATAGTTTTGGGATTGTTGTTGAGACTGTTTTTTATGTCTTTAATTGTAAGATAAAGCACATAAGTAATTTTTTTGGAGTTGCAAGGAACTGAGAATTTTAGCATGACAAAAGAAGATACAAATGTTAAGATTAATGAAGTTAAGGGGTGCCTGGGTAGCTCAGTCGGTTAAGTTGTCTGACCCTTGATTTCAGCTCAGGTCATGATCGCACGGTCCTCAGATCTTGCTGTGTCAGGCGCCCCCCTCAGCAAGGAGTATGCTTGAGAATCTCTCCCTTTCCCTCTGCCCCTCCCCCTGTACTTGCGCACGCTCTCTCTCTCTCTCTTTCTCAAATAAATAAATAAATCTTAAAAAAAAAAAAGAATAACGAAATTAAGTAAAAGGTGGATCAACACCACCTCCATGCAGCCCACAGCAGCAGCACTCTGGGTGGAGAATCCCCTCCCTGACCGCCCAGCAGCAGTAGGCTGCTCTCTCTGCTGGAAATGGTGTCAGGTGAAGGCCCTACTTCAGTCATAAAACCGGAGCTGCTTGGAGCAAGACCTATGTCAGATTAGATAATGGAGGCACTACAGGACAGTGGGAAAGAGTACAGGCTTTGAGATGAGCGGGGTCAGACTTGGATTCTCCCATTTCCCAGGTATGGAACTTGGGCAAGTCTTTTCACTTCTCTGTACAGAAGTTTCTTCATCTGTACAATAGTTATTGCAAGAATGAAAATGAGTCCGTATATGTAAAGTACTTAGATCAGTGCCTGGCATATAATAAACACTTGGTATATATTAGTATTATCGTAATTTTCCCTTATCATCCAGTTCAGCATCTGATATATTGTAAGGACTCAATAAATCCTGAATGAATAAATAAATAGTCGGTGGGAAGGTGGGTGCATTAGGTTCAGGATGCCCGCGAGTTCTCTGACATCCCTCCTTCGGAAAGGGAGCTCTCTGTCCCCTCCCGTTGAAGTGGGCTAGCCTGTGACCCCTTTGACCAACAGAGTATGGTGTAAGTGACACACACCAGCTCTGGGAGCCCTGAACCACCGTGTGAGAAATCCATCTACACTGTTGGAGAGGGAGAGGGTCCCAGCTGGACTTACCCTTCCCTCCGTCCCCTTCAAGGCACAAGGCATGTGAGTAAAGACATTTGGAGCCCTTCAGACAATCTAGCCATCTGCTGATGACCACCAAGTAAATCCAGTCCACACCACATGAGGTAAAATTGTCAGTTACGCTCTGACCAAATTCCAACTTGCAACATCATGAGATATTATAAAGTGGTTGTTATCTTAAGCCCAAGTTTTGGGGAAGCTTGTTATGGAACAACGGGTCTTCTTGGACTTATTGCTTCTTTCTTCAGCACCCTCAAGGAGCCTGCCCTGAGGAATCCCCATCAGGGCAAGGAGCCGAGTGAATGTGGGTGCACTCATGTCTTCCTCCAGGGGGCACCACCAATGTTTGATGATGACCTTCTCATCTTTCTGCAGCTCAGGGACTACTGATAAAAAACTAGTCCTCCAGTGAGTGTAGAGCCTGTGACCAGTCCATCCACGGGGCACTACAGAAACCCCTTGCCCCTGGGGTCCAGGCCACTTTCCCTCCAGGCAAGTCTGAGGGGCACCCCCATCAAAGCCATCATGACCTGTAGGACATGAGGCCAACAGTCCTCAGGGCTGGTCTGCAGCCTCTGACCCGCTCTCTCTACCTTCACTGGAGCTGGTCACCCCATAAATCCTGCTACCTGTGCCATAGACTCTGAAGGACCCTCTGCCCAGAGGTTATCTGTGTTCTCCCTCCATCACTATGCTGCCTGAAGGACTGGACTTGGGGAGGGGGCACAGAAGTGATAAGAACACTGGCTAACAGAGATTGCCCAGCACACTTAAATCAATCACAGTTCCCAGTGAGCTGCCTCTGAAGGCTGATTTTCTTGCTTCACTCAGACAGGCTTTTGGGTCTGAAATAATAAATCTCCACGAGCCTTTCAGAGTCCTGCTCTGTGTTTCATTCACACGTCCTGACAGTTCCTATTCAAGTGAGGAGCTCTGCACAGAGGCTGGTCACAGCCTGGCCCATCCCCCTGAGCTCCGAGGGATAAATCAGTCAGTATCCTGGCAGGACAGTGCCCCTTCCCCGAGCTTCACGATGTGCGTACGGGGTTAGGGCCTGGGAGGTTCAAAAGTCTGGGAATGTTTAATGACACCAATGCTTTCAAAAAGCATGAGAAGAGGAGCATGTTCCAGGCTCTTACATCTTGAAGATAAACATTGGTTGCAGGGAGGATGGTAAAGCCAATCTACATTTTCTTGGCTCTCGTACAAAGTCTGGTCTTAATACGAGCTGGCCCAGGACAAGACCAATCTTGAAATATCGTTAGACTGGCCCTGGGAGCTAGGAGCAAGCTGAGGCCCAGGATGCAGCTGTAGGAGGGAACTCCTACTATGCGCTGCCCTCCCTGGAGACACACCAGCTCACTGGTCTGTCCTACCGCGCCAGGTGCCTCCTGCAGAAGTCCCTGAGGCATGGCTGCTATCTGTTTTCTCCCGTGGACATGGGGTCAGAGGATGAGCACCTGCCATACCCCTGCACCTGTCTGTGTAGGATTTGCAAGGACCGGCCCAATGGAAGAGGACTAGATGCAAACAGACAGGCTTGAGGTGGGAAGCACTCCCCAGCAGGCTCTCTAGTACCCCGGAGCATTTGGAAGTTGTCCTGAGACAGACAGTGCATTATCTCCTGACTGCCCCTTCTGATGACCAGGATAAGGCCCATGGAACCCCTGGTGAGCTTTCAATAAAGCACGCTCTGACTCTCTCTTTGTGTTGAGCAATATGGCATGATGACCTTTCTTTCATGTGACTATCCAACTTTCACTTGAATACTTTCAGGGCCATGGGACCTGCACCGTAAAAGGCTAATGACGCCATCCACAGAAGGACTGTTCTTCACCGTGAGCGGCCTCTCTTGGTGATCCTAAATCTTCACAAAGATTCCCCATAGAAGATGTTCCCCCTCCCTTCTACCTTCATGTAGCTTTCCAGACCCCTCACACCTTGACCAAAACCAGATTATAAATAGACTCTTATGATCTTTTTGTTCGTGGATGTCCAGCTGGGAGGTTAGGGTGTTAGCTGGTTGGCGCACTTTGTTGATTTGTCACTCAGAACTCATTGGACACGATTTTTAGTCTCCTTTACCATTCTGGTCGCTCTCCTCGCAATGCATTCCAATTTATCTATGTGCTCCTCAAGTGTGACGTTTTGAACTATCACCTCCTCTGTCCCAAACACCATATTGTATTAACCCAATATTAAGGCCATATTTGCATTTATAACAGCAGCTGCTATATCACATACTATGGTCAAACCAAGCTCTCTACAGCTGTATGAAACCCCAGGTCACAGGGAAAGCTGCGAGGCTGGCTCTTCTCCGTTCTGCATTTCTAGTGGATGGGCACACCACAAGCCCATGGCTTTGGGTTAAGTTCCACTTTCTTCTCCAATGTATAGTATAACTGACTGACCAAATCAGAAAAACAAATACAAAGAAGAATTGCATAAATATGTTCCCATGTACAGAAAAAAATAGAGATGTAAATACACACACATATGCATATGCCTTTACATCTCTGTATTTGCTGGTACATGAAAATTTCTGGAAGGATACACAAGAAACTATTAATAATTGCTGCCCTGGGCAAGCGTGATTAGAGGATCTGGAATGAGATATTAAATACCTTTAATATTGTTTGAATATTACCATGTACGTATATTTCTTCTTTGGTAAAAAGAGTACTAACCTATATAGAAATAATCCGTTTCCTCTGAGTCATCCCATTAATCTCGCCTATAAACTGCTTCCTTCCCATAAACAAACTTGAGGAACTTGGCTTCTCAACTTTCATCCAACCTCCTTTTCCTATTTAAAATGAAGGACAAAAGAGGGGCACACTCCCTTAGGCCCTCCCTCAACAGGAATGTCCTGCAGGACTTGCATTAGAATATCCTGCTAGTTTGGTTTCCCCTGAAACCTCTTTGAGACAGACTATATTTCTGGGTCTTTCTCTTGATAAACTTCCTCTCTTCAAGTACAAGAGTTGCAGGGGTGCCTGGGTGGCTCCATCGTTGAAGCATCTCCTTTGGCCCAGGTCATGATCCCAGGGTCCTGGGACCAAGCCCCAGAGCAGGCTCCCTGCTCAGTGAGGAGTCTGCTTCTCCCTCTCCCTCTGCCTGCCGCTCCCCCCGCTCATGCTCTCTCTCTCTCTCACTCTCAAATAAATGAATAAAATCTTTAAAAAAATAGTTTAAAGAACAAAAGTTGCAGCAAGAATTCAGGATGGAAGTGAGAGTGTGAATGTATGCATGCAGATGGCTGGGGAGGTCTCAAGTGTACACTGCAGGGAAACATGCTCTCTCCATATGTTCCGCGCTGACAGCACACATAACCTCATGGAGACCAGGACCCAATGAGCAGACTACTTTATCTTCTAACTTGCATTTCACTCAGGATCTGCTCAGTCCAGGAAACCTTAAAGAACAACTCCAACCAGAGGCCCGTTGGGTGAGAAAATATCTTTTTTACTTGTCCAAACAGAGCAGACGGACGCTATGGTCACAAGGGAGGAGCATTCGAGAAGAAGTCTTCCTGATGTTTCCCACAGACCCCTCTGTGGGGGTGCTTGGGTGTAACTCTCAGGAGTATGTGATGGCTGGGCAAGGCCAGGGCAGAGTGGAGCATACAGTTCCAAGCTTTCCTCTCCAGACTTGTCCCATGCCTTTGATCTCCCACACTGCCCTGCATTCTATAATATATTCATCTTCTTATTCTCAGCGAGTGGCATTGAGCCCAATGGCCACAAGTCCACGAGCACTGAGGGCTTCAGTGTGTATTTTCTTCTGTGGATCACTCTATAGTCTCTCTGCCTTGGAGATGATCCACAATTGGCTCCCAAATCCAGCCCGATTAGGCTCATCCATTCCACAGCTTCGATGTAATAATCTCCAAGGGAACTCCCCAGAGATAGGCTTGCTCCGCATTCACTCCTAATTACCCTCAGCATCACAGGACATATTATCCAGGATAACATGAAATCCTGCACTGGAAACACTCATCACTTGGACAAAATTTATACAAAATATTGCTCTAACTGTGGTGTTATTTGAAAGTGGAGGGCGACTTGCTAGAATTTAGTGAGAGGCAAGCTATATATAACTCATTTGGATAGAGTTAACCTCTGTGTGGACTTCCTTGGGGACCTACTGCATTTATCACACACCGAAACTATTAATGCCACGGCAGATTGCTGTAATATAACACACACGTGCTGTCATCATCTCGCAATAATGCAAAACCCAAGACATTCACTTGGGCCCTTCATTTTGACAGTTCCAGCTCAGTGCCCACTGAACTTGCCGTGCAAATCCACATATTATTTCCTGACTTTGATTCACATTTGCAGCTACATGAGGCCAAATATCCACAAGAAAACCGAAAAGCTCCATTAAAAGTCTTGCTTTTTAAATATCCAGATGTACAACTTTGCCTAGCACAAACATCTAGAATTTTTCCTGCTCTGTTTCTCCGTGTTTAACCTGTGTTTGGAAATCTGTAGACCTTTTTAAGACATCTGGCCACTCAAAACTCAGGCCTGAGGCTTAAACTTGAAAACGACCGATAAACAACTCCAAGGCATGTGAAACTGCTCCTTTCTTTCCCAGGCCGCTCAGAGCAGTCGTCATGAGCCCAGCGAGGAACGGGACACAGCTGCCTGGACAGTTGGCGCTAAGCGGTCCCAGGACATGGGGGTCAGGCTCACGGTGAGAGCTCAGCAACACGTGTCCGATGCATATTGAATGTCCTGTGGCAAAGTCTTGCTCTCCTATGATTTTTAATGTTAATCCTGTGTCTTACAAAGAGAAGGACATGTCGGAAAATTACAGGAGGCTAGAGCTGGACAGCTGGCCAGTCTAACACCAACAATAAAGAAAGAGGAAGTGCTGCTTTCAAATTCTGTTTCTAGGATGTGAACTCCCTACCCAGGAGTCCCTAGGGAATCCCTTTCCTAAGAGGTGTTCCATATCACCCACCTAACATTCCAAACCCACTGTCTCTCCAAACACATGTCACCACTCAGTGCCGCCTCATCTCCTTACCACCATCCACCTGATGCTCTCATCTACTGGGTGTCTATGCCACCCTCCCTGGAATTCTATCTCCACTCTGAGCCTTAGTTTCCCCATCTGTAAAATGGGGGGACATCTTCCTAGGATTTTTTAGGGATTCAGTATGACCACCTATGTAAGGGGCTCAGCCTTGCACCTGGTAAGGTCTCCGTAAATACACCATCAGCATCTTTTATGGACCCATACAGAACAAAGGTTTGAAAGTCAGACTGGGTCTCTAGCTTGAGCAAGTTAGGAGCTCACCACGGAGGATGGATAGAGCAAAGGAGTTAGTCGTGTAAAGCACCTTGAGTAATGTTTGGCACCCAGAAAATCATTGATAAATGTTAGCCATTTGGATTAGTGTTCTCTCCAAGGAAGACCTGTTCTCTCTCCTTTGTCATGGCCCCTCAAGAGAGATGTTAATCTTACATACTGAGTATTTCGGGGATGACATCATTTGGCTGTTCCTTGTATCTTGGGTGTGTTTTGTTCACTTCGGGAAAACTCACCCTTGTCTCTCCAGTAGGTGCCCGAATATATGTGAAGGACGATGTGAATGGTGATGGACCATTACCTGGCGCCATGTATGCTTTCAGACCCCTATGCACCCTCAGGGCTGAAGTGAACTCCCGCTTTGAGTGACCAGGCCTGGTGACGAGGATTTCCTGTGGCTGCTGGGGGAGGCCAGGGGCCTCAGAACAGCTGCTGGAGGGGAAAGGGAGAGGCCGGGCTCAGGGCACGTTCCGGGTCTGATGCCACCTCTCCACTCACCAGCTGGTGTCCCACTGCAGTTGCTGTCTGTGGAGGGACCGTTCTGGGGGTCTGTTCTCACAGCCCCGAAAAGCCGATGGGTAAGCAGATGCCCTCGAAGCTGCCTGTAAACTGTGAACCCACTTGCTCTGTCCCCAGGTCTTCT
This sequence comes from Eumetopias jubatus, assembly GCF_037043125.1. Taxonomy (NCBI): domain Eukaryota; kingdom Metazoa; phylum Chordata; class Mammalia; order Carnivora; family Otariidae; genus Eumetopias; species Eumetopias jubatus. The sequence continues at coordinate 39,775,404 of NW_028274823.1, read as the reverse complement.
TATTCCTGTCTTTCCATTTTGGGGGTAATAAGTGATTTTTTGGTTAAGATAGAGACCATTTCCTAAGTTACCAGGGAAAACAGTCTCGCTTATTTGCACTAACTGAGACATAATGACATATTCACATAGTATCAGGTCCACCCTTGCAGGTCTCGGTGACAGGTCCTGCAGGACCCAGGGAACTGAGGCTCATGGGGCGCAGACCGCCTGCCCCTCAGAGGAGGCCGTGCGTCCACAGGAACAGGAGGTACTGGCCAGTCGCTGAGGCTAAGCCCTGTTTTCTTGACCAATTCCTCTGTCTCTGTGGGAAGGGGAGCGCATGCCTCCTTCTCCCTCCATGGGGACCTCTTCCCACCTTGCCCGAGGGAGTCCTGGCTGGCTCCTGGGACATCCGCACCTTCGAGGAACCACCTCAGCCAGACTCTGAGCTTCCTGGGTGGATACCAGCCGTCCATCACTTTCTAGTCACCGGCTTTCTCCTGCTTAGCCCTGATCCCATTGTCTTTTAAATTAAAAAGAAGAAATTGAAAAGAGAAAGAAGAAACTCTAGAAGGCTCCAAGTTATTCCGGTGGAGCTCCAGCAGGGCAGAGCTGCTGTCGGGCAGCTAACAAGGCAAGGGTTTCCTGGGGGGTGGCCCTGTGGACCCCGGCTGGGTGATGCCCACCACGCTCCGTCATCCCTGATGGCAGCTGCAGCAGAGGGTCCAGCCACCGACCCCGCACTCCACCCCACCCCTTGCTCTCTTTCCCCTTCTCTCCCCTAATCCCAGCTTCACATCAGCCCCTAACCACCCCCACCCCCACGTGCCAGGGGCAGCATTTCTCTCTCACTTCTGGCTCCTACTGCCCAGACCAGACCTCATCAGCTCCTCTTCTCCATCTGTGACAACAGCCTCGGATTACAGCTCTGGGTGTTCGAGAAGGGTCTTCCCTAATTAAGGCCAAACACCCAAGGTGACAGAGCCCCAAGTTCCTGCTGGGGGGCGATGTCTCTGTCCACCCCCACATGCAGCCTCAGCACCTGCTCATCTGACTTCCTTCACTCACACTGTCTCCATTCCCACAGCACCACCCACAGACTCCCCTCCATCCCCCAGGGCTGCCCACATACCACCTCCTCCATGAAGCCTACCCAACCTCCCCACCGAGTGTGTGTCCTCCCTCTGTTAGCCTATCAAGCTCACTTTGTGGCTCACAGATCCCATCTTCACTGGCGTAGCGATGATTTGGGATATCTGTCTTCTGTTCCTCACAGCATGCTTTCTGAGGCGGTTGACTGAGGCTTTTCCAGATTGGCACCTGCAGGTAGGATGTGAAATGTCCATTCTCCTGTGGGATCTGCAGTACTGAGGAGCAATCACAATAGAGGAAAACCACAGCTGGTGGCAACACCAGGTGTTGGGCCCGAGTAGGGCGTCTCAGGGGACACACGTGTACGCAGTCGCCAAGGGACTCAAGTGGCCCAAGAAGGCAACCCAGTCCCTGGAGGAGACCCATGCCACCTGGAGGAGCCATGGAGCCAGATCAACAGACTCTTGATGGGCTTCAGCCAGCGGACTCTTCTGGTGTCTGCCCCCGATCCTGGGCCTGCCTCAACCGGGCCCCATGCTCAGCTCTAAGGAGGCTCTGAGGGCCCCGTGACCTGGGCCTGGGCCGCTTTCTGGCCACGGTCTGTTCGTCTGTTATGTGTCTTTACTGGGGAGCCACAGCCTGTTTATTATAAAGCTGTTGGAAGTTGCCTGGGGAAAAAAAAAAACAACAGAAGAAAACCAAAAAGAGCCATATTTCTATAGGATACCACTTCTCATCAAGTAGCTTATCCCAAAAGTCCTGCCCAAATCCTTGCTAACCGGAGAGCCTCTAGCTCATCGGGGTCACAGAGGCCCTGAGCTTCCTCTTGGTCCCAGACAACAGCATCCCATCCAACTATGATTTCCCCTACACCTGGGCCAAGCATGTCACAATTTTTGGCTAAGTGAGCCTAGAGCTCGTGAGGGTCACCAGACGTCTTGTAACAGGTAACTCTGATAACAGCAAATCCTTCACCCAGGTTTCTGCAGTTTTTATGCCGACCCTGTCTTTCATTCTGACAGACAATATCCTCTGTTCCTCTCTTGCTTATATCCGGATCAGACAGATAAATCTCCAGCCATGATTCTCTGGTCCCGGTCTGGTCAGCGCTGACCTCACAGGAACGTTGTGGGGAGGGTTCCGACCCTCCTGGAGGAGAGGAGGCAGAGTGCCAGAGAAGGAAGCCAGAGGGCAGGCCTGATGGATGAGCCTGAGAGGAGAGACCGGGGGAGGTTCGGGAACACTGCCCGTGCTGGGGAGGGGGACGGAGCCCTGCAGATCTCCAACCAGCTAGATCTCTAGTTTTCCAGAGGACAACTAGAAAACAGATGGCGTCCCATCCACCTCTTTCTCTTTACTCCCTTCTTGCTTTTTCTGGAAAGCGCATTCAGCTGTCAATTTCCACTGGTTCACCTCACTGCCTCCCTGACTTCTCCTTCAAGAGTCAGCCCCAGGCTCACCTCCTCCAGGCAGCCTTCTCTGAGTTTGCCTTGTCTGTACTGGGGCTTCTCCCCGCACGGAGTGTCAGTGATGCTGTTCAGTGGCTATCAGCTCCCATTTCCCTCGCTCAGGGGACTGTGAGCTCACGGAGGCCATTCATCTCTGTGTCCTCAGTGCTTGGTGCTCGGTCCGACTCAAGTGCGCCGCTGCAGGAGGCTGGCCCTCATACATTCTGTGTCTGTCTCCAGCCCCCTTGCACCCCTCCACTGGTGTTGTCCTAGCCACATTCACATCATCTCCTGTCCACGCAGCTCCCATGATCCTCCATTCCTCCAACTCTTCTCCCTGCCTCCACCCAGGCAGTATGTGCTTACCTATCACCAAAGGGCCATCTCAGAGGAAGCAGAAAGCCCTGGACTCACATCCTAGCCCCACCGCTCTCTAGCTGTGTGATCTTGATGAAATATTTTAATGTTTCTAAAATTCACATTCCCCATGTCCATAATTGATGCAAAGACATCTTTGATGACAAAAATAGGATCATGTGTCAGAAGACAACCAAGTACTGAGTCCTCCTCTCCAAAACATGGAAAGTTAAGCAAGACAATAAGCCCTCTCTCCTGTCTCAGAAGGAAGTAGAACAGAGCAATCCAGAGCTGCAAGCCCCTCGTTTCTCCTCTGCCAGATGGCAGGCGTTTCTGGGCAGAAACACTACAGCTTTTCCTTTCCCAGAGGCCAGCACAGTCCGCAGCTGATAGGGGTCACCGGGTTGGCATTTGTAAATCAACCACAGGGTGTTTCCTTTGTGTTCTGGATACAAGCTGGATCATGCCTCTGCTTTATGTGGGTTTGCCCCTTTGGTTATCACCTCACATGTCCTCCTGGCACACCCCCTCCAGGCCTGACTCCTGGCACGGAAACAATGCCTCACGGGGATTAGAGATCAGGGAGAGGTGCCCCAGCACCCAGCCCTCTGCCGGCACACAGTGGGAGCTCACCCACCACCGCGAGGGCTTGTGGAAACGCTCTCACATGCATCCTTAACTGAGCAGCTGCTGTAATGAGGGAAGTTCCCTTACGGGGACCCCGTGACCATGTGGGGGCAAAAGGGGAAGACTAGAAGGAGACGTACAGAGAAGCAGAGTACTGGGTGAGGGTGGTGAAGGAAGCACCGCGGAGGACAACTCTGGGGGAAGGTAAAAGAGGGACAAGTCAGACGATTCTGGGGGGCTAGGAATGGCCTCCCATCTGAGCCCCAGAAGCTGGAGGAGAGCAGAAAGAGATGGGAGCAAGTGGGCCATGCTGAAAATAAGCCTTAGCCCAAGAAACTACATTTACCAGCAGATTTGGGTGTCATCACAAGTGATTTAGGAAGTCATGCTTGTGGGCCTGGGCATCCTGAGCCCAGGGTCCTGTGTCCGTCCGCTGTCAGTCTGGCTGGAGGCTGCCTTTCCACAGAACTAACCTTAGGGTCCAGCTGCCTCCTTGATCCTGTCCTCCTTCAGGGAGCACAAGTGAATTATTAAGTAATTACCCACCGACCCCCACCCCCGAAGCTTACCCAGGCTCTGATACATGATAAGCATTGTCCTTCCCATCTCACAGGTCAAGTCACACTGTGAGTGAGAGTCCAGGCTCCAGCTGAGCTGGGCAGATTCCAGAACTGTGAGCTTATCTCTTCACTATGCTGTCTACCCCAAGCCTGGAAACCTCTCCCATGTCCCCTTCTAACCCCTTACCTGTTAACTTGTCTGGAACTAGTAAACAGAACTAACTCAACCCCACTACTAAAGTCATTCCCAAAAGGGACAGAAAATCAGAACATGTCTTCTAACCCCCAACCCCTGCCACTCTCATGGGCTATATGGACACCCAAGACTCAGACTTTGGACCCTAGGATCCCAAATAGTGCAGGTGGGCAATCATGCTCTCCTTCCCAAGTTCTTTGGAGAGAAAGGAGGCTCAGGAACACCATTCTGCTCCATTGAAAATCTAGGCTTGACTCCTAATATCCAGAAGAAGATCAACCTTGGTGGTAACTCACCTAAAACTGGGCATCCTAAGAAAGCAAGATGGAAGGTAATAATGGAAATCAGTTACTGAATTTGGTAAGTATAGGAAATGAATTGTCCCCAAGTTTGGCCCCATTTCTAGGTAGCAACTTTCTCTCCCAACTTTGCAGGGGGCCCTTGGGCCCTGGAAAGCTCCATAGTCAAATGATAGTTGCTAGGTGTGGGTGTGCTTCTCTGGGTAGTATGGGGCCCATGGGGGGGGGGCCCATGCAGAGGCATGTGGGACTGAGCTCAGAGTAAATGGAAGTAGGAAGCATGGCCTACAACCTTTTTTTCCTGGAATAATGTACTTGAAATATATTTTATTTTGTCCTTTTCATCAAAACCTCTTGACTTCCTCATCTTTTAATTATTATTCTCTGGATTCTTCCCCTATAATTTCCACCTTTCCTTGGTCTTTTTTGTTGTTGTTTGTTTGTTTGTTCGCTTCTTTTGGGCAGTTTTATACCTGTATTTGACGATCAGTGATTAGTTCTCATCCACATTAACTGCCTGTAGATTTTTGAAAGTGGTGACAGGTACATAGATAGCCAATGTATAGAGCTTGTTTGGTGAAACTTCATCCTCGTTATGTTTTCTGGACAACCACACATGGATACAGTTTAGAACATTCCTTATTCCTTTGGCCCAGACAGATTTGTTGAACCTGGTATCAATGCACACATCTGGAGTTCCCATCTCCTTCATGGCAAATTTCCAGATCTCTTTGAGTGCCCAACGGGCACGCTTCTTGAAGTTCCCTCCATGGATGTGCCTCTGAATGTCAATTGTGTATTCTCTGGTCATTACCTGGTTGATGGCAGAACAGCACTTCATCTTGCCACCCTTCTTTGTGGGTGCCATTCTGCTGGGCCCTGGTTGGAAAGGAAGCTGTTGTTTTTAATATAAACTTTTACTGAGTTAACTATACATTTACATGGAGTGATAAGAAATAATACAGCGAGGTCCCAAATACTATTTATACAATTTCTCCCAATGCTAGCATTCTGCAAAACGACAGTATAATGTCATAAACACAATTTTGACATTGCTACAAGCCCCAAATCTTATTCGGTTTCACTAGTTTTTTTGTTTGTTTGTTTGTTTTTTACTCATTTGCGTGTGTATTTAGTTTCATACAATTTTATCACATGTAGGTTTGTTTATTCATGACCAGAGTCAAAATACAGAACAGTTCCATCTTTATGACCACATTCACCTCCCTTCTCCATTCCCTGTCTCTGACTCCCCGTGACCACCAGTTTGTTCTCCATCCCTATAATTTTATCATTGTAAGCATGTTATATAAATGGAATCATGCAGTATGCAATTTTTGGAGATTGGCTTTTTTCATTCAGCAAATGCTCTTGAGATCCATCCAAGCTATTGCATGTGTCAATAGTTGTTTCCTTCTTATTGCTGAGTAATATATTCACGGTGTGGATAAACCACAGTTTGTTTAATCATTCATCCATTGAAGGGTATCTGGGCTCTTTCCAGTTTTTGACCATTATGAATAAAGCCACTTTGTACATTTGGATATGGATTTTTACATGCACATAAGTTTCCACTTCTGTGAATAAATGCCCAAGAATGCAATTTCTGGGTTGTACGTTAATTGTATGGTTAATTTTATGTGAAACTGCCAAAATGTTTTTCAGAGTGCCTACAACATTTTACATTTCTACAAGCAATATAAGAGTGAGGCAATTTCTCCACAACCTCACCAGCATATGGTGTTATCATCATCACTGTTTTTAATTTTCACCATTCTGATAGATACATAGTAATTATCCCATTATGGGTTTTAATTTGTATTTCCCTAATATCTAATGATGTTGAACATATTTTCATGTGATTATTTGTCATCTGTATATGGTCTTCAGTGAAATGTCTGTTCATACCCTTTGCCCATTTTCTAATTAGATTGTGGTTTTTTTACTGGTAGGTTTTGAGAGCTTTCTTCTAGATATTAGTTCTTTATAAGATATGTGGTTTGCAAACATTTTTCCTCCAGTATGTAGTTTGTCTTCTCATCCACACAGAGCAAAAGATTTTGTTTTGGATGTGGTTCAGTGTGTCGATTTCTCCTTTTATGAGTCACATCTTTGGTGTCAAATCTAAGAACTATTCCTCTATTCTTAGATCCTGAAGATTTTCTCCTATGTTTTATTTTATTTCAGAGAGTTTTCTAGTTTTACATTTTACATTTAACTCAGATTCATTTTGAGTTAATTTTTGTATAAAATGTGAGGTTTAGCTCAAGTTTCATCTTGTAATTTTGTTCATTTGGATTTCTCTTTTTTTTTTCAGTTTAATCAGTTTTCCCTTATGTATTTCAAGGCTCTATTGTTTGGTATGTACATATTTAGTTTCATTATATCTTTCTAGTAGATTGCTATGTTTATCACCATGTAACATTCATCTTATCTCTAGTACTTTCTTTGTGCTAAAGACTACTTTATCAGAAATTAATATAGTCACTCTTTTTTATTAATATTTGCATAGCATATTTTTCTATCATTTAACTTTCAATCTGCCCATGTCATTGCAATTTAAGTCCATTTCTTAGAAACAGCATTTACTTGAGTTATTATTTTATTCACTCTGCCAATCTGTCTCTTTTGATTGGTAGGTTTATACTATTTATATTGAAGGTAAGTATTGATAAATTAGCAATTAAATCCTCTATCATTTTATTATTTATTTTCTCTTTGTTTCTTATGGTTTTGGTGTTTCTGTTAGGTGTTTTAGGATGAGATTTACATTTAAATTGGTGGACTTAGAATAAAACAATTGTGCTCCATAATGTGGGTTGCCCTCATCCAGTTAGTTGAAGGCCTTAATAGAACAAAAAGCTGACCTCCCTAAAAGCAAGAGGGAATTCTGCAGCAGGCCTTCAGACTTGAACTGCAATATTGGCTCTTCCTGTGTCTCCAGCCTGCCAGCCTACCCTGCAGATTTTGAACTTAAGTAGATATACTACCTGTTTACATTCATCACTTGATGGTTGTTTAAGCTGTTCAAACTTGTTTTTTCAAATTTCTCATGTGATTCCTTTTTGACTTATTGATTATTTAGGAATATGTTGGTTAATTTAGACAAACTTGGGGATTTCTCAAATTTTTTTCTGTTGTTCATTTCTAATTTCATTCCTTTGAAGTGGCGAAAATAAATGTATGGTTGCAATCCTTTTAAATTTATGAAGACATATTTTGCGGACTGGCATATGGAGAATAATTCATATGCAATTACATAGTTTATAGTGTTTTTTTCAAGATGGATTTATTTGGTTTATAGAGTTATTCAAGTGTTCTATTTTGTTGTTGAACTTCTGCCCAGTTGTTTTATTCTTTACTGATATTAGGGTATTGAAGTCTCCAAATATTATTGTTGATTGTCTCTATTTCTCTCTTCAATTCTGTCATTTTTTGCATCGCGTATTTTGAGTCTTTGTGATTACATGCATAAATGTTTACAATCATTATATTTTCTGAATGGATTAACCCTGATATTATTACAAGGTCTTTCTTTGTATCTAGTAATGATTTTTGTCTTAAAGTTCTCTTTTGTATGCTCTTTGTGTGGTATATCTTTTTCTATTCTTTATTTATGTCTTTAAATATAAAATGTGTCTCTCTTAGCATACAGTTGGATAATTTTTAATACATTCTTCCAATCTCTGTCTTTTGATTGGGGCATTTAATCCATTTATAAATAATGTAATTGATTATAATGTGAGATTCTTGTTTGCTATTTTGCCATTTCTTTTATATATGTCCTATATCTTTTGCTATTGTTTCTCTATTGCTTGATATCTCACTCTTCGTGGTGTTAAATAGACAGTTCCTAGTGTAGCATTTTAATTCCTTTGTTATTTCTTTTACCAGACTTTTCCAAGTTATTTTCTCAGTCATTGGCCTGGGATTGCAAATAGCATTTTAAGAGTATATAAAACTTTGCTCCACTATTACTTCATTCCTTCCCTCATCCTTGGTGCTATTATTTTCATAAAAATTATATTTTATATGTTTATATAGGTTTATATTTATATGTTTTATGTTTATATATAAAATTATATTTTTATATGTATATGATACAGTTTCATATTTATTTTAATGCAGTATTTTAAGACAGAGGAGTAAAGATTTACAAACAAAAACATGTTTATATTGTCTTTCATAATACATGGTTATTTTTACTGCTGCTTTTTCCTTTGTGTAGCCTTGAATTATTGTCTAGTGTCCCTTCATTTTAGCCTAAAGAATTCTGGTTAGTTTTTTGGTTTTGTTTTGTTTTGTTTTGTGTTTTGTTTTTTGTTTTCAGGTCTGCTAGCAACAAATTCTTAGTTTTCATTTATCTGGAAATGCTTTAACTTTCCTTTCAATCTGAAGGAGAGTTTAGCTAGATAAAGAATTTTTGCTTAATAGGCTTTTTCTTCCAATACTTTGAAGATGTCATCCCATTGTTTTCTGACCTCTGGTTTCTGATGAGAAGCCAGCTGTTAATATTATTGAGTATTCCTTGTACTTAATAAACTGCTTCTCTTTTACTGTTTTTAATATTTTCTCTTTGTCTTTGAATTTCATTAATTTGACTGTGATATGTCTATGGTGGATCTTTTGGATTTTGTTCTATTTGGATGTGTAGATTAATGTTTTTCATCAAATTTGAAAGCTTTCAGATACTTTATTAAATTATTCTCTGTCTCTTTGTTTCCTCATCTCTGTCTGGGACTCCTATTTTGCATATGTTGGTATGCTTGCTTGTGTCCCATAGACCTCTGAGGTTCTATTCATTTTTCTTCATTATTTGTTCTTTCTGCTTCTCAGACTGGATAATCTTTAAGCTTACTGAATCTTTCTTTTTCCAGCTCAAATATGTTCTTGAGTTCCTCCAGTGACTTTTTCACTTCAATTTCAAAACTTCTATTTATGTATATATACAATTTCTCTCTTCATTGACATTCTGTATTTGGTGAGGCATCATTGTCATACTTTTATTTTAATACTCTGTGCATGCTTTCTTTTCATTATTTGAACATATTTATAATAACTGATTTAAATTCTCTGCATAGTAAGTACAAAATCTGTGCCCTCTCAAGGACATTTTCTGTTGCCAGCTTTTTTCTTTTCTTTTTTTCTGTGTATGTGGCATATTTTCTTGCTTCTTTACATGTCTCATAATTTTTTGTTGTAAACTAGACGGGTGACTTCTCCTTGCCTCAGCCTTTGTGCACGTATGCTGGCTTTTAGATCTCCAGGAATATGTCAGAGTTTTTCAAAATTCCCTATGGTGGTCTAGTTTGCCAGAATTTCTTTTTAAATTCCCAATCAGGGTCTAGTTTTCCTTAAATGAAATCACAGCCTTAGGTAGCTGAGATGTTGCCAGCAGTTTGGTATTGGTTCAATACTGTCCTGAGAGTAGGTTTCCTTTTTGTCTTCCCCATTTTTCACCCCCAGCTGAGCTTAGACGAGCTCTGAGTCAGATCAAATAGCCACCACATTCTATAAATAGAGATTTACCAGGGAGCTAAAAATTCTGACAAAATATTGACTGTTCTCTGGCAGACTACTCCTTCTCTGCCTCCCTTGAGGATGTTTCCTTCCCAACCCATCTGCTAGCAGTAGGTGTGCCTTTGGCCCTGTCCTAAAATAACTATCATCTCACTGGACCTAGTCTCTCTGAATGCACTCATCCATTCATGGGTCATGTATACTCTGATGACTTTGAAATATAAATCTCCCTCCCAGCACTCTGAGGATTTAAGATCTCAATTGGAAAGTTTCTCTTAAACATTACTCTGGCAACAACAACAACAACAAAAACAGTATTTTAAAAACTAAACTTATTCTCTTCCATGCCGATTCCTGAAATGGTTCATCTTCCTATTTTTATAGTCAAGATAGGAATCTCTTTATAAGGCAGTCCAAACGGGTCTCCCTGTGCTTTTTCTTCCCACATCTCTGCCACTCCACATCCACATAGTTGAGGTTCCAAGCAGTTCTGCCCCCTACACTTTGTCCCAGGCTTCCTTTCTCCTCTATTTACACTCTCATCACCCCAGCCTAGGCCACTGGCCTCAATTTTCCAGGCTGGAGTAGAGACATCCTTGGCACATACTCCTGTGGTGCTCTGTAATTAATCCATTCAGAGCTCTTACCACTCTGAATTTTAGTTGTCTTTTGCTGATCTATCTTCTGCCACAGAACATAATCTTCAGGAAAAGATCAGGTCTCATTTGTCCTCATTACCTTGGCTATGGAGCTTGGTAGGCATTCAAAAATATATGTTGAGTAAGTGAATATTTGCCACAGTGACTGAAACTAATGACACTCAGTCAGATTGTAAGTTTGGGTTATCCAGGTGGGGAAAATGGGTGATAGTTAATAAAGGCAATGAGTGACACTGAAAATGTTTCTGATATTAATCAGATGTGCACTCTTGAGGTGTTTTCACCAAATACTTATGAAAGAAAAGGCTGTGAGAACACCATGAAAAGCTTGGCAATCATCCTCCACTCCACAGAGTAACTTTGTGGTTCAGAAGTAATTTAAAGAAAGATATGACTAGACAGCTCAGGACCACCATCTTTTTGGATTTCAAATCCTTGTTACTTGGCTAGAAAACCCACAGAGATTTGACTTCAGGTTTCTTAAGAGTAAAAATGTGTTTCTTCCAGTTAATGGCAGGTCAAAGTATTTCTTTGTGAGATTTGAGCACACTCTGCCTTAACAGTACACAGAAAAACAGATAACCTTGACCACTGGGAACTTTAAATTTGAATTTGAAATGAGGTCACTGGAAAATAAAACATTCAAAATGCAAGCACCTTTAAAAGGCATCTATCTGCACAATCTAGGATTTGCGACAGACAGACTCTCCCACAGCTTGCATCTAAGGCTTGCTTTCTAGTGAGGCCTGGGAGTAATATATTTATTTATCCCACTGACTGAGTTGGATAGTGTCCTACTAAAATTCACATTTAGCTTAAGAAATAGAACATCATCCTTACTTTTGAAGATCCCAAGTGTCTCTCCTCTACAACCATAAGAAAAATTTTAAAGGAAGAAATTTCAACAGAAATGCTAGCTGTGGGCAGGGTCTCTCCTCCCTGCCACCCCCTAAGGAATCCAAAAGACCAGCTATTCCTCCCTGCTTTCTTTCTCCTAGAGTTCAGGTAGATGGCCTCGATTTGGCCAATCTGTTGCTTCCATTTAGTACACTGAATCTTGAGAGAGTGACCCAAACACTCAGGGACACTTGAGAAAATATTCAGGACAGCCAAAGGCCCACGGGTGTCAATGAAAAAAAAAAAATGGCTCCCATGGCTGATATGTTTCCTATTACTTAGCTTCCCTTGGTTCCAGTCAATTCTCCAAATCTGCTCACCAGCCTTCCCATGAATTCTGGGAGTGTCTCTATATACATCCAACAAATTCTTTTGCTGCTTATGCTAGCCAGAATCAGTGTCTGTTGCTTGTAACTAAACCTTTTCTCCTGTGCCCTCTCATAGTGGAAAATCCATTTCAACATGGCAGCTTCTGTTTGACACATCTCTGAGTTCCAGCCTCCAGTCCAGCCCTGGACCAACCCCAGAATCAGTATCAAGAAATAGCTATTGGCTAAATGAAGCCTTAGGGTTAAAAGAAAAAAAGATCTTGGGACATAGACTGAAGGGATTTGGGAGAAAACTGCCCAGCTCCAAGAGCCCTGCCTGTCACAAGAGACGCCATTGTGTCTATTGAGTTGGATTCTCTGGCTTGGAACAAGGAGCACAAGTCACTCGTCTTTCTCCTTGGTAATACCAAACAGCTGCTCTGAAGTGCACACCAGATGAAGTGCTTATAACCCCCTTCTCTAAATAAATGCAATAAAGATGACTTTCCCTTTCATAAACCATGGTTAGGAAACATGCCAAAATATCGTTGTCTTCTCTCTGCTCTAGCAACCCTCTGGTATCCTAGGCAGCAAAGCAAGGGCACATGTTCCCTGGGTAGTACCAGCCCCGCTCCAGGCAGCTGCTGTTTCTCTACCTCTAGAGCTGCAAGGTCAGGTGCTGTCAGGTTTGAAGACCTCTGCCCAAGGGTGTTTGGATGGCCCAGTGGTTAGAGAACATGAAGCCTTCTGCCCCTCTGCAGAGTCAGGCCAGTCCCATCCTACCAATTAATCCTTCCAAGGAGCATTTACTGAGGGCTGAGGTCAGGCTGGGGATCTGTAGTCTAATGAGTAGAACAGATCCAAGAACACATTTCCCCAACAGATGGCCAAGGCTTTTGTTTGATGCTTTCTTACACCAAGTGCAAGGAGTACAGGGGAGTACAGTGGAGGTGCCGGAAGGGGTCAGAGAAGATCCACTGAAAAAGTGTACCTGGAAGTGGGTCTTGACATCAGATTAGGGTTTTCCAATGGGAAATGCAGGGTGGATGTTTCAGATTGAAACACAACCTCCAAAGGCACATAGGCCTTAAGGTATAAGCAGGAGTCAGGATGGGAGGGCAGAATTGCAAATTGTCTGCAATTGCAGCAAGGTTTCTCCTGGGTGGGCCAGGAGTGGGCCCTCCTTTCTGGGAGACCTGGGGGGCGAAGACTGAGTCACACTCCATTTGGAAACATTGGGGTGAAAGGGCCTTTTGCCCAGGAGAGAATCTTTAACATGGGAGCCATGACTCCAGCTGGTACCTGAAGATTTCCCACAAGCTGGGAAACAGGCCCTTTCTTCCTTTACAGGGCTGGGCTGGAACATATGAAATGCCCAGTGAAGAGACTCATCAGGCACTGTGGCCCTCAGCCTGGCCACAGAGCTCTATCAATTCATTCATCCAACATTTATTGAGCACCTATGGTATACTGTGCCAAGGGTAGATGGTCCAAAAGTAACTGATATACATTCTTCACAGAAATGTCACTAAATAGGGGGCAAGATGGTGGAGGAGTAGGAGACCTGGATTTCCTCTGGTCTCAGGAATTCAGCTGAATAGGGATCAAACCATTCTGAACACCTACGAACTCAACAGGAGATTGAAGAAGACAGTAGCAACAACTCTCTGAACAGAGAAGCGACCACTTACTGGAAGGTAGGACGTGCGGAGAAGTGAATCCGAGGTGATATTCGGGAGGAGAGACGGCGGGGGAGGGGGCCTCCGTCGGCCGCTTCTGGCAAGTGATAGAGCCGTGGAGCACAAAATCGGACCTTTTAAAAGTTGGCTCGGCTGAGGGACGTCGCTCCAGTGGCTAAGCTGGGGGTGGAACCCTCGCGGGACAGTGTGGTCTCAGGACCCTCGGGGTCACAGAAGGACGGGGGATGCCTGAGTGCGGCAGAGCTCCCAGGTAGTGGAGCAGGGAAGCTGGCTGCAGAGATGGAGCCGAGGCGCGGGCTCTCAGCTCGGGGTTGCCATAACCTGTGATCCGCGGCACAGTCAGGCCACGGCTCCTCCAGCAGGGACCCCACAAGTGGCAGATCCAGGGAGACCCCCCTTCCTCCCCCTGGGAGGAGCAGCGCGGGAGCGGACCACAGGGATCTGCTGGGTTTGGAGACTCCACACGGGGTCAGGTGCCAGAGATAGAAATGCTCGGTCACAGGCCGGGTGAGCACAGAGTGTGGCCAGAGACTGGGGAGACGGGAGTGACTGACTGCTTTTCTCTGGGGGCACACTGAGGAGCAGGGCCCCAAGTTCTCGGCTCCTCCAGGCAGAGATTGGGAGGCCACCATTTTCACTCTCATCCTCCAAAGCTGTACCAAGAGCTTGCAGGGAACAAAAACTCCAGAGAGCAAACCCGAACAGATTGCTTAGCCGGACGACAAGGGCAAGGCAATTCCGCCTCCGGCAAAGACATTTGGGACCCACGGCAACAGGCCCCGCCCCCAGAAGATCAGCACAAACAGCCAGCCAAGACCAAGTTTACCGATCAAGGAGAACGGGAGAACTCCAGCGCTAGGGGAATACTGCACATAGAATTCATGGCTTTTTTACTATGATTCATTAGTCTTTCAAAGTTAATTTTTTTAACTGGTTTTTTTTTTAATTTTTCTTTTTCCCTTTTTCAACCAACATCTTATCAATCCCGTTTTTTTAAAATTTTTTTTTATTTTTCATTTTTAGAGTCATATTCTATCCCTTCATAGTAGTTACCCCTATTTTTGGAATATATATATATATAAGTTGTTCTCTCTTTAAAATTTTGAGAAACAGTTTCTTCTAACATATCAAAATATACCCTAAATCACTAGTGTATGGCTTTGTTCTAGTCTCCTGCCTGATCACAGTCTTTCCCTTTTCTTTTTCTTTTTTTTTAAATCTTTCTTTTTTTCAAAAAACTTCTCTTATCAATTCCTCTTATAAAATCTTTTATAATTTTCATCTTTACATTCATATTCCATCTGTTCATTGTACCAACTGTTATTTTGTACACATATAAGTCTTTCTCTCTTTAAAATTTTAGGAGGCAATTTCTTCTAAAAGACCAAAATACACCCAAAATCTAGTGTGTGGCACTGTTCTATGTGCTAGCCTGATCATATTCAATCATATTCTGTATTTTTTGTTTTGTTCTGTTTTTGTTTGTTTTTATCTTTTCCTTTTTCTTTTTTTTTCTCTTTCTTTTTTCTTTCTTTCCCTTACTTCTCCCCTGCTTTCAGGTCTTTTCTGATTTGTATAGAGTATATTTTCTGAGGACGTTGTTAACCTCTTAGCATTTTGTTCTCTCATTCATCTATCCTCCTCTGGACAAAATGACAAGATGAAAAAAATCACCTCAGCAAAAAGAACAGGAGGTAGTACCGTCTGCCAGGGACCTACTCAATACACACATTAGTAGGATGTTGAAACTAGGGTTCAGAATCATGATTTTAAAGATACTAGCTGGGTTTGAAAAAAGCATGGAAGTTATTAGAGAAACCCATTCTGGAGAAATAAAAGAACTAAAATCTAACCAAGTCGAAATCAAAAAGGCTATTAATGAGGTGCAATAAAAAATGGGGGCACTAACTGCTAGGATAAATGAGGCAGAAGAGAGAATTAGCAATATAGAAGACCAAATGATGGAAAACAAAGAAGCTGAGAAAAAGAGAGAGAAACAACTACTGAATCACGAGGGCAGAATTCGAGAGATAAGCAATACAATAAGACGAAACAACATTAGAATAATTGGGATCCCAGAAGAAGAAGAAAGAGAGAGGGGGGCAGAAAGTATATTGGAGCAAATTATAGCAGAGAACTTCCCTAATATGGGGAAGGAAACAGGCATCAAAATCCAGGAGGCACAGCGAACCCCTCTCAAAATCAATAAAAATAAGTCAACACCCCGACATCTAATAGTAAAACTTATGAGTCTCAGAGACAAAGAGAAAATCCTGAAAGCAGCTCAGGAGAAGAGATATGTAACCTATAATGGTAGAAACATGAGATTGGCACCAGACCTATCCACAGAGACCTGGCAGGCCAGAAAGGACTGGCATGATATCATCAGAGCACTAAACGAGAAAAATATGCAGCCAAGAATACTATATCCAGCTAGGCTATCATTGAAAATGGAAGGAGAGATTAAAGCTTCCAGGACAAACAAAAACTAAAGGAATTTGCAAACACGAAACCAGCCCTCCAAGAAATATTGAAAAGGGTCCTCTAAGCAAAGAGAGAACCTAAAAGCAGCATAGACCAGAAAGGAACACAGACAATATACAGTCACAGTCACCTGACAGGTAATACAATGGCACTAAATTCATATCCTTATAGTTACCCTGAATGTAAATGGGCTAAATGCCCCAATCAAAAGACACAGGCTATCAGATTGGATTAAAAAACAAGACCCATCGATATGCTGTCTGCAAGAGACTCATTTTAGACCCAAAGACACCCCCAGATTGAAAGTGAGGGGGGGAACCATTTACCATGCTAATGGACAGCAAAAGAAAGCTGGGGTGGCAATCCTTATATCAGACAAATTAGATTTTAAAACAAAGACTGTAATAAGAGATGAGGAAGGACACTATATCCTACTTAAAGGGTGTATCTAACAAGAAGATCTAACAATTGTAAATATCTATGCCCCTAACATGGGAGCAGCCAATTATATAAGGCAATTAATAACAAAAGCAAAGAAACACATTGACAACAATACAATAATAGTAAGGGACTTTAACCCCCTCCTGACTGAAAAGGACAGATGATCTAAGCAAAAGATCAACAAGGAAATAAGGACTTTAAATGACACATTGGACAAAATGGACTTCACAGACATATTCAGAACATTCCATCCCAAAGCAACGGAATACACATTCTTCTCTAGTGCCCATGGAACATTCTCCAGGATTGATCACATCCTAGGTCACAAATCAGGTCTCAACTGGTACCAAAAGATTGGGATCATTCCCTGCATATTTTCAGACCACAATGCTTTGAAACTAGAACTCAATCACAAGAGGAAAGTTGGAAAGAACTCAAATACATGGAGGCTAAAGAGCATCCTACTAAAGAATGAAAGGGTCAAGCAGCAAATTAAAGAAGAATTAAAAAAATTTATGGAAACCAATGAAAATGAAAACCCAACTGTTCAAAATCTTTGGGTTAGAGCAAAGGCAGTCCTAAGAGGAAAGTATATAGCAATACAAGCCTTTCTCAAGAAACAAGAAAGGTCTCAAATACACAACCTAACCCTACTCCTGAAGGTGTAAGCTAAAGAAAAAACAGCAAATAAAGCCTAAACCCAGCAGGAGAAGAGAAATAATAAAGATCAGAGCAGAAATCAATGAACTAGAAACCAAAAGAACAGTAGAACAGATCAACAAAACTACGAGCTGGTTCTTTGAAAGAATTAACAAGATTGATAAACCCCTGGCCAGACTTATCAGAAAGAAAGAGAAATGACCCAAATCAACAAAATCGTGAATGAAAGAGGAGAGATCACAACCAACACCAAAGAAATACAAACAATTTTAAGAACATATTATGAGCAACTATGAGCCAGCAAATTAGACAACCTGGAAGAAATGGATACATTCCTAGAGATGTATCAACTACCAAAATTGAATCAGGAAGAAAGAGAAAACCTGAACAGACCTATAACCACTAAGGAAATTGAAGCAGTCATCAAAAATCTCCCAAGAAACAAAAGCCCAGGGCCAGATGGCTTCCCAGGGGATTTCTACCAAACATTTAAAGAAGAATTAATACCTATTCTCCTGAAACTGTTCCAAAAAATAGAAATGGAAGGAGAACTTCCAAACTCTTTTTTTGAGGCCACCATTACCTTGATCCCAAAACCAGATAAAAACCCCATCAAAAAGGAGAATTACAGACCAATATCCTAATGAACATGGATGCAAAAATTCTCACCAAAATACTAGCTAACAGGATCCAACAGTACATTAAAAGGATTATTCACCATGACCAAGTGGGATTTATCCCTGGGCTGCAAGTTTGGTTCAACATCTGCAAAACAATCAACGTGATAAAATACATTAACAAAAGAAAGAACAAGAATCATATGATCCTCTCAATAGATGCAGAAAAAGCATTTGACAAAGTACAGCATCCTTTCTTGATCTAAACTCTTTAGAGTATAGGGATAGAGGGTACATACCTCAATATCATAAAGGCCATCTATGAAAAACCTACAGCGAATATCATTCTCAATGGGGAAAAGCTGAGAGCTTTCCCCCTAAGGTCTGGAACGCAGCAGAGATGTCCACTATCACCACTGTTATTTAACATAGTATTAGAAGTCCTAGCCACAGCAATCAGACAACAAAAAGAAATTAAAGGCATCCAAATTGGCAAAGAGGAAGTCAAACTTGCACTCTTTGCAGATGATATGATACTGTATGTGGAAAACCCAAAAGACTCCACCCCAAAACTGCTAGAGCTCCTACAGGAATTCAGTAAATTGGCAGGATATAAAATCAATGCACAGAAATCAGTGGCATTCCTATATACCATCAAAAAGACAGAAGAGTGAGAAATTAAGGAGTCGATCCCATTTACAATTGCACCCATAACCATAAGATACCTAGGAATAAATCTAACCAAAGAGGCAAAGTATCTGTACTCAGAAAACTATAAAATACTCATGAAAGAAATTGAGGAAGACACAAAGAAATGGAAAAACGTTCCATGCTCATGGATTGGGAGAACCAACATTGTGAAGATGTCAATGCTACCTAGAGCAATCTACACATTCAGTGCAATCCCCATCAAAATACCATCCACTTTTTTCAAAGAAATGGAATAAGTAATCCTAAAATTTGTAAGGAACCAGAAGAGACCCTGAATATCCAGAGGAATATTGAAAAAGAAAAGCAAAGCTGGTGGCATCACAATTCCGGACTCCCAGCTCTATTACAAAGCTGTCATCATCAAGACGTATGGTACTGGCACCAAAACAGACACATAGATCAATGGAACAGAATCGAGAGCCCAGAAATGGACCCTCAACTCTATGGTCAACTCATCTTTGACAAAGCAGGAAAGAATGTCCAATGGAGAAAAGACAGTCTCTTCAACAAATGGTGTTGGGAAAATTGGACAGCCACGTGCAGAAGAATGAAACTGGACCATTTCCTTACACCACACACAAAAATAGACTCCAAATGGTTGAAAGACCTAAGCGTGAGACAGGAGCCCATCAAAATCCTAAAGGAGAACACAGGCAGCAACCTCTTTGACCTCAGCCGCAGCAACTTCTTCCTAGAAACATGGCCAAAGGCAAGGGAAGCCAGAGCAAAAATGAACTACTGGGATTTCATCAAGATAAAAAGCCTTTGCACAGCAAAAAAAACAGTCCACAAAACCAAAAGACAACCAACAGAATGGGAGAAGATATTTGCAAATGACATATCAGATAAAGGGCTAGTATCCAAAATCCATAAAGAACTTATCAAACTCAACACCCAAAGCACAAATAATCCAATCAAGAAATGGCCAGAAGACATGAACAGACATTTTTCCAAAGAAGACATCCAAACGGCCAACAGACACATGAAAAAGTGCTCAACATCTCTTGGCATCAGGGAAATCCAAATCAAAACCTCAATGAGATACCACCCCACACCAGTCAGAATGGCTAAAATTAACAAGTCAGGAAACGACAGATGTTGGCGGGAATGCGGAGAAAGGGGAACCCTCCTACACTGTTGGTGGGAATGCAACCTGGTGCAGCCACTCTGGAAAACAGTATGGAGGTTCCTCAAACAGTTGAAAATAGAGCTACCCCACAATCCAGCAATTGCACTCGTGGGTATTTACCCCAAAGATACAAATGTAGGGATCCGAAGGGGTACGTGTACCCCAATGTTTATAGCAGCAATGTCCACAATAGCCAAACTGTGGAAAGAGCCAAGATGTCCATCGACAGATGAATGGATAAAGAAGTGGTATATATACACAATGGAATATTATGCAGCCATCAAAAGGAATGAGATCTTGCAATTTGCAACGACGTGGATGGAACTGGAGGGTGTTATGCTGAGTGAAATAAGTCAATCAGAGAAAGACATGTATCATATGACCTCACTGATAGGAGGAATTCTTAATCTCAGGAAACAAACTGAGGGTTGCTGGAGTGGTGGGCGGGTAGGAGGGATGGGGTGGCTGGGTAATAGACATTGGGTAGGGTATGTGCTATGGTGAGCGCTGTGAATTGTGCAAGACTGTTGAATCCCAGATCTGTACCTCTGAAACAAATAATGCAACATATGTTAAGAAAAAAAAAAGAAGAAGAAGAAGATAGCAGGAGGGGAAGAATGAAGGTTGTAAATCGGAGGGGGAGACGAACCATGATAGAGGATGGACTCTGAAAAACAAACTGAGGGTTCTAGAGGGGAGGGGGGGAGCGATGGGTTAGCCTGGTGATGGGTATTAAAGAGGGCACGTTCTGCGTGGATCACTGGGTGTTATGCACAAACAATGAATCATGGAACACTACATCAAAAACTAATGATGTGATGTATGGTGATTAACATAACAATAAAAAATTTAAAGGAAAAAAAAGAGGGCCGAAATAAAAATACTCTAGGGGAAATCAAAGCAATTTCTAGAGAAAACAAAACAAAACACAGGAACCTGCGAGCAGAATTCCCATTGCTGATTTCAGCAAAAAGATGTTTAACTTTTATGATTGCTGATGGTATATGACCTAGAATAACTTTTTGTGTGTCGAAAACAGAAATTTATTTCAGATGTTCAGAGAGGTAAATTGAAATCCCTGGGAATTTTAGCACCATAAATATCTGGTGTGGCTTTGGAATAAATGGGGTATATTGATTTCAAAAAAAAAAAGAAAAAGAAAAAGAAATGTCACTAAATACATGCAACCACTAGAAATTATACAGAAAGGCATTTAATAATTTAGAGAAGGAATATATGCTATAGGAAAAAGCAAGTTACAAATATGTTATCCATAGAATAGTGGTATTTTTTTAAGATTTTTTAAATTTCCTTATTTGAGAGAGTGTGTGCTTGAGTGGGAGAAGGGGCAGAGGGAGAGGGAGAGTCTCAAGCAAACTCCACACTGAGTGCACAGCTGGACGTGAGGCTCAATCTCACGATCATGATCTGAACCAAAATCAAGGGTCAGATGCTTAACTGACTGAGCCACCTAGGCGCCCTGAATAATGGTATTTTCTATAAAAGAAAAACTTCCTTTCTGCATCTAAAGACACAGAGATTGGAAGGATATATGGTTAATATCAATACATACACACACACACACACACACACACACACAACATGCATTTTCTCTGAGTGGTAGGATTACAGGTGATTTACAGTTTCTTCTTTGTCTCTATTTTCCAGATTTTCTACAATGCACATGTATAATTTTGAATCTGGGAAAAAAACAAAAGAAAAATTTTATGTGCAACAAAAAGCACAGCCCTTGTGTTCCCAGAGATGCTCACAGGCAGTATGGGACTCAATCATGCCCACAGGGAAGTGTGTTGATGGTGGATGTTAGGAGACTCTGGGTCCTATTTCAATCTATTATTTTAGCAGGCAGTCATCCTGTTTAGTTTTAGCACACAGCTACTGGCTTATTCTGTGGGCTGTGGTTCCAATGACAGTTTAATTGTCAGGGCTCTTGGTTCCAGTCTGCCTGTTTACCTGGTGCTTCTGGGGCTCCCACTGGGCCCTGCTGGTGCTACCTGAGAAGATAGGTGTGGCTCCAGATGGGGCACCAATGTCTCCTGGCAAGTAGGGGAATTCTCATCCAAGGGGGCAAGAGGTTTCTCTGGCCAGACGCTTATTGTGACAAGATTCCCTTATTGTGATGGTGACTCCTCCCCCCCTCAGAGTCTCTAGTGGGAGTACAGGGTCTTAGCCCTAGGGGGACAAAGAAGCCAGCCCCTTGCCTAAGCCCCCAGGTCTAGGAAGGCTCTCAGT
The DNA here is from genome assembly GCF_037043125.1 of Eumetopias jubatus. NCBI lineage: Eukaryota > Metazoa > Chordata > Mammalia > Carnivora > Otariidae > Eumetopias > Eumetopias jubatus. The sequence continues at coordinate 39,753,467 of NW_028274823.1, read as the reverse complement.
GGAGGAGTGACGTCTCAAGCCTGGGGTAGAGAGCTCTGCCCCTGGCTGTTTATGGGGAATAGGGTTCCCAATTGATCCCCCTAGCACGTGGTGTTACAGGAACTCTCATTCCATACAGGGAGGGAAGAGCCTACTGGGTATCTCCCATGGTAGGTGGGGGTGGGAGACATTGGGTCTTGGTCTCCTTCTTCTGCTGGCGGGGATGGGGACCTAAGACACTGGCCCACGGTGTTCTTCCCCCATGCTGGGGCCTCAAGCCAGTTCTCCTTCTTACCACCTGTGAGAGTTCAGGGTGACTCCTGCTATGCCAGTTCCAGGGCCAAAAGCCGTGTGGAGCAGACAGGAGCCCAGAGAGCTGGAGCTTTGCCATCTCGCCTGCAACACAAGCCCCTTGCCAGTCTCCTTCACTTCCTCCCTCTCCTCCATCAGTCCTTCATGCTCTCTGTCGGGGTATAATTCGCATACTATGAAACCACCCATCTAACACGTAGAGTTCAGTGATTTTTTTTGTGCAGTCCCCACCCTGTGCTGCCAACACCACGGTGCAGTTCCAGAGCATATCCGTCGGCATGGAAACTCTGTATCCAGGAGCAGGCATTGCCTCCCCCTCCCCCCAGGCCCGGGCAACTACTCGTCTACCTTCTGTCTATAGGGATTTGTCCTTTCTGTACCCTTCACAGAAATGGAATCATGCGGTACGTTGTGTCTATGAACGGCTTCTCTCGCTTTGCAAGTCTTCAAAGTCCACCCATGCCGGACACTGTACTTCATTCTTTTTATTTGCAAATAATATTCCATTAAACAGATTCCATTCTGTGTACCCTTTCAACACTTGAATATGTAAGTCGTTTCCACTTTGGGGCTACGATGAAGAATGCTGCTGTCGACATTCGGGCACGGGTGTTTGTGTGGACGTATATTTTCATTGTTCTTGGTTTTATGCCTGGGAGTGGGATTACTGGCACATTTGGCTGCCATACTGGCATCTGCTACAACGTGGGTCAACCACAAAAGCCTTACACTAATTGCGAGAAGGCAGCCGCAAAGGACCACATGCTGCGCGATTCCATTCGTATAAATGTCCACAACGGGAAAATCCACTGAGACAGAAAGTTAGATTCGTGGTTGCCTAATGATGGTGTCCGGGCTGGGGGAAAGGGCTGACTTCTCATGTGTACAGGGTTTTGAGGGAAGTGAGGAGAATATTCTTAAGTTGACTGTAACAACAGTCACACATTTCTGTGAATACACTGAAAACCATGACATGGTATGCTTGCAATCGATGACTTGTATGGAATGTGCATTATATCTCAGTAAGGTTATTCTTTGAAAGGACAGAAGGGAGAGAGGGAGGATGGGAGAAAGAGAGGCTGTGTGGGGAGACCGGGCGGGGGCCCCACCCTCCGTGTCCCCCAGGGCGAGCTGTCCATGTTTCCGAGAGCCACAAATCTCCAGCCTCAGTGCCTCCTCTGAAGCGAGGCTGCTGTAAATCACTGGCCAGCCCGGAATGGCTCCATAAACACGCACCAGCAGCCTCAGCTAGGTGGGGATTACGGCTTTATTGATCCTCAGATACCTTCTGGGGACTGAGTTGCTTGGAACTTCTCTACTTCTGAGTCCCCCCATGCAAGTCAGGGCCCCTGTGTCCCAGCCCAGGATTCCTGGTGACCCCAATCTCCTGCTGTAAATGTCAGAGATGATAAAGTGGGGCCAAATCTCCTGTAGGAAATGGTGGGAACCATACCTCCAACATGGAGGGAACAGGGTTGGGCAGTGTTCTGGGGAATTCCTCAAAGTTGCTCTCCTGCAGGTGCCCAGGGGGCAGGTGACAGAGGACCGACGAAAAGAGAGTACATCTAGGAGCCTTGGCTTTTCTAAAACCCTTCTGTCCTGGTGGCTTGCGCCCACCACATGATAAATTGTATTAAATTTAAGGTTCAGGAGACATACAAAGTAAGGGACATGCACTTCTTCCTAGAGAGAATGTTGGTGGCATTGAGCTAAGGTGAGAGCTACTGCCAGGTGAGGGCCAGAGTGGGTTTCAGGGCCCCCCAGGAGTGGCAGGGAGTCACACAGCCTGCCCTTGCCACAGTAACCTCGTCAGGCATAGAATATTAGCAATGCACTCTTTTTATTCATTAGCTTAAACAAAGCAATTAAAGATAGATAGATAGATAGATAGATAGATAGATATGTATAGTGATGGTTCTCAGTTAAAAGAGAAATGGTTTGCAACTATCTGGTCCTTTGACTTCAGGTGACTGCCCCTGCTTGCCAATTTTATGAGATTGGGAAGAGATGAAAAGGAGAAGATGTTCTCGGAAACACTTTGGAAACTGCAAAGCACCAGATAAACACCAACATCTTATCTTTTCCTTCAGGGGGTTTCTTACTCAGGGACCCATCAGAAGATGCAGCAGGAGAGGCCCAAGAGCCCTCGCTGGCCCTCATCCTCCAGAGAGAAGCAGACCAACCATACAGGCTGCTCCCCACTCCTGCCTCCCTGACTTCGAGCAAGCTCCACAGTCTCACTCCGCTTTGCCAGGAATTGCCCTTGTTAGGGAGAATTTAGCAGTTTTCGAAATCCCCAAGGGCCTACTCTCTCATTTGGTGACACAACAGATGGGCAAGACTGGAAGGGCAGGGAGGAGCATCTCCCGGGACAAAGGGAGAAACTGGGGCTCAGAGGGACTGAGATCCTAAGAGCATCATCCTCGCGATCCAGTGTCAGGGGAGAGTCAAGGGTGTTGGCTGGTCAGAGAGGCCCAGCATCCCCCAGCCCAAGTGCTGATGTCATTACCCATCCACCCCTAGGTTTCTTAGCCTCTTTACTCTCCTAACTGTGCCAATCTGGCTGTACTTAAACCAGGCCCCCAGTGGGCCAGAGCTCCCCATGCCAGGCCCCTAACTGCCCACCAAGGGAATCTTGGCCTCCCATCACACAGGCACAGGAGCCGATGAAGCACGGCGCACACGCACTCAGTGCCGCGGGGTCCAGCAGTGCCGTGAATGGGGGATCGGCTGGGCAGAAGGAACCCCTGTAGCCAGAATGTGCACCAAGACATGTGAGGGTATGTCTTTCCACAAAGAAGAGACCCAAAATATTTTTTGAAGCTTGTGCCTCTCTTGATTTCCCACTTTTGATAAAAACATGGATACAGAGAAATATTTCCCTATTAAAGGGGGAAAAATCAATGCAAGTATGATGATCTACGAGCACAGACCCTCTGCTCCTTAACTGGGGACAAGAAGGGGAGCCGTGGTGCAAAAGGGACTGAAGTGGGGGCTGCTTCTCACCTCCGTGTCACCATCCCCACACTGGTCAGTGTGACCAGTTTCACAAGATGTTCTGAGTTTTAAGCAAACCTGGAAATGTGCACCTTTATATGCCACCTCCCCGTTACACAGAGCACAAATCTCGTTGTCCTCTAACAGTCCATGAAGACCAACTATGCAAAATGCATTGGGGGCCAATTTTTTTTTTTTTAATATGAAACACTTTATAAATTTGCGTGTCATCCTTACGCAGGAGCCATGCTAATCTTCTCTGTATCATTTCAATTTTAGTATATGTGCTGCCAAAACAAGCACCTTGGTATCCAAACCTGACTTGCAAGTTTGGATGTCTTGCTCAGGTTTTATATTTTACACTGACTGTCAATGTCTCTGCCTCAGAAGATCACACCTGGTTCTCAGACAAGAAGTTGACTTGCCTTCTGCAAGCATGTCCCAAAGACCCGAGAGGGAGCATGGAGAGGTTCCCCCAAGTGTCGTCTTCCCCGAGAGCACTCAGGGGACACCCCACTGTCTCCTACTCTGAGGATCAGCCACACAAGCATATACTGAGCCTGATTGGTTTTATTCTTAGGAAATAAAAATGGATTAATTGACCACACTCTTCTCTATTTTTGGTTTCATAATAAGAAGGAAAATCAACTCCTCATTCCAAAAGACTGAAGAATGATTTAGTAGATCTTGTTCAAAAGCCTTGTCCTGTTGAGTTGAGGATGTGGCTTTCTTGACACACATCAATACTAGTTAGCAAAAACTGTAGACACGACCCCTGAGAATCCCAAGTTCAAGGGCTTATATCTTACTATAAACAGGCTGTGAAGTTTTGACTAAAACAGGTAAAGTAATGACAAACAAACCATGATGAAATGAAAACTAAGCAGAGGAGAATAATTGGCTGAATTTTTTCGAGAAACTCCGCTAATCCTGGAGGATATGATCTCACCTTCCAGTCATGCAGCTGCTGTCCTCACAGGGCAGCTGTGGACACACTGACATCCCGGGTTGTGTGTGCACCTTGGCTCCCAGCCCCAGCAGCGTGGTGGGAGCACTTGGCCAGCATCTTCCTCCCTCACAGCCGCCTTCTCCTTTTCTCTCCTGACCAACGAGCCCCATGCTTCAAGTTCTCCTTGGTATGCTCATGCACACCTGTACTTTTCCTCCTTGTTCAAGGTCATCACAGAATTAAAAAAGGAAAGAAAGAAAGAAAAGAAAAGCATTTGAAGAAATTAGAACAACTGACAAAAATGAAGTTGAACAAATTCACTGCCTCCTTCCTCCTGTATGTTTCCCACACAGCAGCCAGTGATCCAGTCAAAATTCAAAGATTCTACCATACCTCTGCTCAGGGCCTGCAGCAGCTCCCTATTTCTCTGATGAAAGCTGTGGTGCTTCAAATGACTTCCAAGTGTCTTTATGATTTGTTCCCTACCTTCGCACGACTCACATCTGTGGTCTCACCTCCTTCTGCTCTCTCCCTCCCCCATGCATTCAGTCAGCTACACTCACTCCTCAAGCACACCAAGCCCACCCCACCCCCCAGGGCCTTTGCACTTGCTGCTCCTTCTGCCTGGACTCTCTTCCTCAGATAGCCACTTGCCTCAGCTACATGCCTCGCTCCCTCACTTCCTTCAGATCTTTATTCAAGAGCCACCTCATTGTGGTTTTGATTTGCATTTCCCTGATGATTAGTGATGTTGAGCCCCTTTTCAGGTACTTCTAGGCCATTTGTATGTCTTCTTCAGAAAAACATCCATTCAGGTCCTTTGCACATTTTTCATAGGATTATTTGTTTTTTTGCTGTTGAGTTTTCATAGAAACAGAGAAGAGAATGGCAGTTGCCAGGGGCTGAAGGAAGGGGGGAATAGAGAGATGCAGATCAAAGAATACAAACTTTTAGTTATAAAAGGAATAAATTCTAAAGATCTAATGTACAACATGGTGACTATAGTTTCTTTTTTTTTAATTTTATTATGTTATGTTAATCACCATACATTACGTCATTAGTTTTTGATGTAGTGTTCCATGATTCGCTGTTTGTGCATAACACCCAGTGCTCCGTGCAGAACGTGCCCTCTTTAATACCCATCACCAGGCCAACCCATCCCCCCACCCCCCTCCCCTCTAGAACCCTCAGTTTGTTTCTCAGGGTCCATTGTCTCTCATGGTTCGTCTCCCCCTCCGATTTCCCCCCCTTCATTTTTCCCTTCCTACTATCTTCTTCTTAGTTTCTAATATGGTTCGTAAACTTGAAAGCTGCTGAAAGTAGATCTTAAGAGTTCTCACCAAAAAAAAAAAAAAAAAAGAAGAAGAAGGAGAAGGAGTTGACTATGTAAGACGTTGGCTATGCTAATTATCTGGATCTCAGCAATCATTCCACAATGTATATGTATATTATATCATCACAGTGTACACTTTCAATATATACAAGTATATCTGTCAATTATTCCTCAAAAGTTGGGGAAACAAATGTCACCTCCTGGAGGCTGTCCCTGGCCATGATATCTAACACTTGGATTCAGTGTCCCCCTCTCCAGCACCCCTCCCTGCGCTCCCCTCTTGCTGTGTTCACCCATATCACCTAACACTCACTGTCTGAGGTGCAGCCTGCTCTACATATGACCTTGTCTGTTAACTGCTTCCCTCCCAGACTGTCACCTCCCCTAACAGCAAGGATTTTGTTCTCTTTACTTGAGGCATGGTTGACTCCCAAGAAATGTTGAAAATCTTATTCCTTTTATCAAAACAAAACAAAACAAAACCACACAGAGTAAAAATAGTATCTAGTCCCTGGCACAAGGACACTAATAGAACTGAGCTACGGAGAAAGCCCTGCTCGCTTGCTCTGTGCTGTGTGGGGACCCAGGCAGGTCCTTTGTCATCTCTGAGCCATGGTCACCTCTGTAAAAGGGGGCACAATTACACCTGTCTGTCTTAACTCACAGGATGTTTGTGAGATACCAGTGAGAGAACAGTGCCAGAAGTCCTCCCAACACTGCCCAGTGTCCCTGGGGCACGGGCAAAATTACCCCCCCAAGGACCACTGCTCTGTAAGGATCTATTAGTTGTAAAAACAATAATATTCACCACTTAAATTCTTTAACTGGTGTGCTTTTCCACCAAAATTAAAAACTTGCTTTGCCTTGGTTGGTTAAATTTTGTTCTTGTGAGAATGAACTAGAATCTTGCCCTGCCCTGGACAGCCCTCGGACCGCTCCTGCCCTGCCTGTCATGGGAGATGTCCTTTCCTCCAGCTGGAGGGCAGTAAAATGTTTTCAGAGTTTCCGTCTCAATTCAGAGCCTTGAACGAGATCCCCAACGTACTGGGGAGTCCTTGCAAAGCTCCGAGGAAGGATCTGGTAGTAAGTTGTTGGGCGGGGAAACACTTCCCTTCTTTACCAGCCACCATAACCATGCCCTCTGGGAAAAGCTCCAGGTGGGTGGGGGACTCACTAACAAACAGGCTAGCGGCTGCTAGAATGTATTTAATGAAATCCAAGTGGCCCCTTTGGGAAGCCTGTCTTCGGGGGGGCCTTTCTGGGGGGACGGTTCTTCTAAAGGGTAGCGACCGTCCCAAATTTAACATTATGCCCTCCAATGTGCAAAGAAAAATGTTGCTTTTTTGTTTGAATTATCCTATAGCTGTTTTCATCTTCAACCTGAATCCCCATGCAAAGTGAATGGAGATAGGAAGGAAGCAAAGACAGCTTTCGAGTACACAGCATCTCAGTGCGCTGCTGGTTTATTTATTTTTTTTTTTTTTAAGATTTTATTTATTTATTTGACAGAAAGAGACACAGAGAGAGAGGAAACACAAACAGGGGGAGTGGGAGAGGGAGAAGCAGGCTTCCCATGGAGCAGGGAGCCTGATGCGGAGCTCGACCCCAGGACCCTGGGATCATGACCTGAGCTGAAGGCAGACGCTTGACGACTGAGCCACCCAGGCGCCCCATTGTGCGCTGCTGGTTTAAATGGTCGCTTCTAATAGTCAGGTCCAAGTGCAGCTGTCCACTCAGGTAGTCACTCCCTCCCTCTTTCTCCAAATGGTGATCTGGGTGTGAGCGAGAGATCTGGGACTAGGGAAGCCGCAGCCCATGGAGGGAGGGTCAATGAGCTGCCTGCCCCGCTGGTGGCCACCCCGGGGATTCCGGTGTGGGTTCTGCAGTGAGTAGGCTAAGGCCCCTGGCTGCTCTCACGGCAGGGAGGGCACCATCTCCTGCTACAGCCTGGGCCTCTGGCCTTTGTCATCCTCAGTGCCTCTCTCCTCCCAATACTAGGCTGCTGCTAGTCCCCATAACTTCACACACTCTTATGTGGCAAGCAGGAGCACCCGGATTCCATGCGTGCCTGGCCTAGATTGCAGGTAGTCAGGAAGACGGCTGGGGCCTGACCTTCTAGATAGCTGCCACTCATCCCAAGCCTGAATTGTGTCCACTATCAAGCCAAGGTGGGGCTTCTCTCAAGAGCCTCGAACCTCGTCCATTCATTTATTCATTCAACAAACATCTCTCCAGGGATCACTTCTATGCCATGCACTGCTGTGGGTGCCAGCGATGGAGCAGCAAACAAAACAAAGTCCCCAGTCTAGAAGGAAAAAAAAAAGGCAGTGAGCAATCAAATGAAATACACAGTGTGTCAGAGGGTGATACATGCTGTTGAGAGATATATATCCGGGAGGGTTGACCAGGACCACTGGGGGAAGAGGGAGCTATCTTAAATGCATTGATCAGGGAAGCCCTCTCTGATAAGGTGGTATTTGAAAAGATTTGAACCGAGATCTAGAATCCGTGAGGGGTGACTCATGAGACTATCTGCTGGAAGAAACTTTCAGGCAAAGAGTACAGCCAAGTACAAAGGTCCTGAGGCAAAGAAGAGCATGCTTGGTGGGTTTGCAAAACAACACAAAGTCTGGGATGGCCAGTTAGAGAAGGCTTTAGAAACACCCAGGTAGATATGGGAGTGCCTCAGAACATCAAACAGCTAGCTCCCCATTGCAATATGCTCCTAACTGGTCTCTCTGTCCTGACTATTCTCTGAATCAAGAGCCAGGCTTGCAGATGGTGGGCTGTGGAGCCTCAGGTCTGGTTTCTTGGTTCTTCCTCTATCTTGTTCCTTCCTACCGACAACTTCTGGCCCAGGAGAGGTGGGTCTCTTTCAGTCACGTTGGAGAACTCCCTCCTTGTATATCCTGAGTTCTCCCTTTTTACTATGACTTACAATAAAACTCCATGATCAGAGTCATGGGAAGTCTCACTCTTTATGTCTAAAATGGGAAGTTTGGGACTTTCGAAATCCCTACTTCCTTTTTCCAAAAAGCCTGGCTTGGTCTCTGCTGGTCCACAGGGTGCCTGTTTGAGAATTAGAAAATGTGGCCAGCTCTCAGAGGACACAGCCAGGCACCCCAAGATGCAGCTTGCTGAGCCAAGCCCAGGCTGCATTTTCACCCCTTCCTCATACCCTCAGTTAACAATCCTCCAGCCCGCACCTGGGTGTCAAGCCTATTAGTCCCTAAAGACTTGACAAAGTCATCTTTGAGACTCAACATTGATCAATGACAAATGTGTCCTAGAAATATCAATTCTAAATTTCCCTGGAAGGGGCGCTTGGATGGCTCAGTCAGTTGAGCGTCTGACTCTTGATTTTGGCTCAGGTCGTGATCTCAGGGTCATGAGATCCAGCCCCACATCGGGCTCCGTGCTCAGCGGGGAGTCTGCTGTAGATCCTCTCCCCCTACCTCTCCTCCTACTCTCACACACTCTTGCGCGCTCTCTCTCTCTCCCTCAAAATAAATAAATAAAAATCTTTAAAATAAATAAATAAATAAATTTCCTTGGGATAATATGTTTCACGGTGCATTCTTGGAGGTAGAAAATGGCCAGGGAATGAGATTTGTGGGGGGGGATGAAAACATTATTCCTATTACCAACATTTCCAAAAGAGCCCGCAGGATCCATTTGATCCTGAGAATAACTCTCTTCCCTTCTCTCTCCCCTCATGACCAGGCCGAATGTGTACATTTGTAGGTTGGTTCCGGAAGTTAGCATTCAATGGAGTAATAATGGATGTGGATGGGGAATAAGGTGTGTGGGGGGACCAAGTGAAGCCAGGCTTGGGCAAAGAGGGGGGTTCTGAGGAGACGAACAAGACTTAACGGGTTGATATACAATGAAGGCAGTGGGCATCGAGAGCCCAGGGTTTGAGATTTTCCTCTGCTTACAAAGTAACACATTAGCCTGCCACGGTTTCAAGGATGATGGCAAAAGACATGACACTCCTGAGTCAGAAACAAAGGACATCATAACTCGCCACATAGCAAGCAGGATGGGCATCATTGATTCCATCAAAACCCCTTGCTCCCTGAATCCCACAGTGATGATGCAGAGGGGTCCATGTGGATACTGCACATGGAGTGAGCTTCCATCGCAGTGGAGAAACCATGCGCTCAGGAGATCGGAATCCTTTATAATATGTAGTTAGCACCCGTATGGGGCCTCTGCCTCAGAAGGAGGCATTATCCTTGCTGCACTGGATAGTTAAGCAAGCTTGCCCTTTGCTTTGGAGGGGACACTACCTGTCTTCCCAGACTGTTCTCTACATAAACACTCTTGGAGAGATTCTGGGACGAATGCAGCCAGTGTGTCTGCTCACAAGAAATGGGAAAGACACATGGACAATTGCCTCCCGGCATGGCGGGTCAGAGCTCAGTCTGCGGGGCTGGTGGAGGGTCAAGAATTGGCTACTGTCGTCCCAGAGCTTCTGTTCTTGGTGAGAAAGCCTGAAAAATATAAAGCTGAAGACCATGCTCGCGTCACTCGAAGATAAGCTCGGCCTTTTTGTCTCTGGTACTGTCTCAGAAGTAAACACAAATGGGCCCAAACACAAAACATAGGCAAGACTGAGGAGTTTGGCAACTTGAGCATTCCTTCCCACCAGGCACGTTTTCTATCGGAAGCCATCGGCCCCTGGCTGGCTAGGCCAGCAAACCCCTCAATCCATCACTGACAGGCAGCTCTGGCTGCAGCCAGCATGTCCAGCCTCTGGAGCCACAGCTCCATGCAGAGACCAGCAATTAAGTGCTTAGATTCAAATCAACGTGTATAACAGCCTTGGGGACATTTTCAGTACTCCAGAGACCAAGTAAACTACTATCAATACAATCAGATGAAGTAAAATTGCACAGAGCAAAGTTTTATGAAGTCTTCTGCATATGGAATTATTTGGGCAAGAAATCTAGCTTGTTTTTCTTACAGCTTCTCTGCTGGTGTAAGAGTATTAATTACTCACTAATGCACTTAATTTGGTTAAATGCCTTAATTTTTTCGAAGAAAATTGTTGAACATGTCCTATGAGTTGGTCTTGACTGTGAGGATACACAGATAATCAGGTAAGGGGCCGTCTATTTCCTCAAGAAGCCCAGAGTCCTCTCAGTGACGTGGTCCTTTGAGAGATAGAAAGTGCTAGAGGTGCAGGCAAAGCCAGTGCCTGACTTATAGCCATGGGGCACTGACCTCTCTTCATCCTATCAGATCAGCGTGGGAACAATCCCTTTCATCCCCACTCCTCACCACTTACTGTCTCCTTCTTCTCAATTCCTTATTTGCTGTGTCCTGCAAATGCCCACTGGAGTTGCAGAAAACGTTTAGGACAATCTGGTCAAAAAGTGAAAATCGAGGCTTACTTGGCATACTCAGAGCACTAAACCAAGGTTGGGGAAGATGGTCAGACAGACCTCCTCTATTTATGATAGGTGAAGGAATTGAGAGCATGAATGAATGAATGAATGAATGAATTATATAAAAGCATGAATTCTCGTAAAAAGAAAAAAATGGAAAAAAGGAAAAATGAAATGTATACCCATCAGGATGGCTATATTAAAAAAAAAAAAAAAAGGAAGGAAAGACGTGTTAGTGAGGATGTGGAGAAATTGGAGGCTTTGTGCATTGTAACAAGAATGTAAAATGGCGCAGCTACTGTTGAAGACAGTATGGCAGTTTCTCAAAAAATAAACATCATTTTTTGTGAGCCAGCAATTCCACTTCTGGGTAGTATACCCAAAAGAAGTGAAAGCAAGGACTTGAACAGACATTTGTACACCAATGTTCAAAGCAGCACTATTCACAATAACCGAAACATGGCCAAAAGATGGTATATATGTTTATGTATGTATACATGTATGCACACACATACATACAACAGAATATTATTCAGCCTCCAAAAGGAAGGAACTTGCGACCCATGTTACAACATGGATGAAACTTCAGGAATAAGCCAGACACAAAAAGACAAATATTGTAGGATTGCACATACATGAGGTAACTAAAGCAGCCACACTGATAGCAACAGAAAGTAACGGGGTGGTTGCCTGGGGCTAGAGAGAGGGAGGAATAGGGTGGTATTGTCTATTGGGTACAGAGTTGCAGTCTGAAAAAGTTCTGGAGCTGGATGGTGGTTGACGGTCCCACAATGCAAATGTACTTCATACCACTGAAACGTACACTTGTACATTTAACCATTTAACATGGTTAAATGGTAAATTGCACGCTATGTATATTTTACCACAATAAAGAAAAAAAGGAAAGGTAGAATATTCAGTGAGTTATCAGTTGAGAAACTGATGGCAGTTTTCACTTTTTAGCCAGATGTTTTGGCGTCACATAGACACAGCCAAAATGAAATGATGAAGGATTTGGGAATTGAAGCCAGGACTCTGGAGTCTCAAGTGACTGTGATAATTACTGCATTTCATTTCCTGCATATAAGGTGGATTGAGTTCAAGACCAAAAGCAATATTCCAATGGGCTGTGATTAATTGCCCCTCCTGTGTTTAAATGGACCTCCTCATGGCTTTTGCTATTGTTCTGCACAAATAATTAGGGCAGTTTCCACTGCCGAGTTCATGCTTGTGCGTGTTCTCGTAGAGAATAACAAGAAAAAAGAGGTAATTTCTGTTCAGTGTTTAATGAGATTTCAGACTTGGAATATGTTAATCCACAGTTAGGTCGCAGACACAGAGGTCTGGCTAGGAAAGGGAAGCACCAGCCTGTGGTTCCCTTATACCATCTCGCTTAATTGTTTTGGTATGCTATGATGTACAGATGACCTCTTCTTTATTTATAAATGAATTTCAAGGAGGTTCAGTAACTCTCCGAGTCATACAGATAGTAAATGGAAGAGTGGAAAGTTGTACTTTGCTCAGATACCAATCCTTCCATGCTTTTCTGAACTCTGCATATCCATAGGCAAGAGAAACCTTGACTTTCCCTGAGTAATTATTCTGTTATTCATTCGGTTATTTATTCACTCAGCCAACAAATGATCATTCTTCACTTCCTGTATTCCAGTGATAAGTTCTGAGGATAGAGGCATAAGATACGCTGTTGCTATCTCCAGGGAAGTTCACTGTTAGTGACAGGGAGACGCGGGGGCTATAGCAGAAGGATGCCCAGGTTGGAGACAGCACAGAGGAGGTTGCATAGCCCAGGCACTTTGCAGCTGAGCTAAGGATAAGAAGGACTCAACAGACAGAAAAATGAGAACTAGGCATTTCAATCACAAGGTAAGAACACCAAATTCCCCGCAGGACACTTGGAGCATATATTAGAAACGAGGGTGCGGGGTAAGCGGCTTGGGTTTTATGCTGAGGTCGACAATAAACAGGGAGCCACTGACATTCTTCAGTGAGAAAATGACAAAAGCAACAAATCTACAATTCAGAAAGATCACTCTGATAACTACATGGAAGATAGAGAGTGGCAGGCTAACACAGAGGCAAGGAGATAATACTAATGTCCTAAGACTGTCGTAACAAATTACTACAAATGGGTGGGAGCTTGAAACAACAGAAATTTATTCTCTCATGGTTATGGAGCCTAAAAGTCCAACATCAAGGTGCTGGTAGCACCAAACTCCCTGTGATGGCTCTGGGGAAACGTCTGTGCCCTGCCTTTCCCTCAGCTTCTGGTGTTGCCAGCAGTGACAATCGCTGGTGTTCCCCGGCTTGAGGGCACCTCACCCACAGCACTTTCCCATGTGCTGTGTCTCCTCTTCCCGCAAGGACAGCAGCCATATTGCTTCAGGGTCTGCCCTGCTCCCACATGACCACAACTTAAACTGATTATATCTGCAAAGACTGTTTCCAAATGAGGTCACATTCACAGGTATCAGGCATTAGGACTTGAGTGTGTGGACATATATATCTACATCTATCTATCTATCTATATACATTTCAACCCCAGGGACACAATTCAACCCACACCAGAGACCACTTAGAGGACACTTGGAATTGCTCAGCTGAGAACTGATGAGGTAACTGAGCAGCAACAGAGACCCAGAGGAAAGGAGTTGATCAGGAAGGAGAGCTGGTCAAGCCTGAGGGTGGTGTCGGCTTAGGGCCGCTGGGAGGTAAAGGGAGGGAATTCCTGGGAATGGAAGACAAGAAGGAGGAGGCTTGGTGGGGCAAATCACTTGGCATACCCGTCTTTCAAATGTGAAGAAAGAGCTTTGGCAGTGAAGCTGTTGGTTCTCCACTTCTTAAAGCAACAGAACTCTCAATTGTCTGTGAGATAAAATGCCAACATTTGATTTGGGCAACATTTGAATGATCCAAGTCTGGCTCACACCTCTGTCTCCATCACTCACAGCCCTGCCTTTCCCCCAGTGTGTACACATGTATGTGTGTGCACACACGCATGCACGCACGCGCACACACACACACACACAAGGCAGTCATTCTCTCCTTTTGTTCACCTTGCTCCTAAAGCACAATGCCAGGGACTGTGCTCCTTGAGGATAGGCGGTGTCTTGTGCCTGGCTGTGTCTGCCTGGTATGCAGGGAGGAAAAGCATGGTGTTGCCCCTGCCCTGGGTGCACCCCTCCCTGTTGACCTCCGTTCCTCTGCCCATCTATCATCCTTGGGGAAAGAATTCATCCTGCCTGCCCCTTGCCTTCCATAGTGTGTTGAGTCTAACCTGCACCTATGGGTGTCATGCTCGTTCATGGTCATTGTGTGTGTCTGATCCACCCCTCAGAGCAAGCACAGATGGCATTGTCAATGTTTTACTCATCTTTGTATCTCCAAGTCTTCACAGGACTGATCCAGAGTAGAAGCTCAAGAAATATTCACTATAAAGAGCTCTTCAAGGAAAGTTGCTGGAGTGTACTACAGAGATCAGGGGCATGGGCTTTGAGGTCAGGCAGACTTGCATTGGAATTCTGGCTCTGATACTCAACAGTTAACTTAGGGGCATTTTTAAAACTTCCTAAGCTTCATTTCCTTGCTTGATAATGAGGATCCTGACATTGGGGCTGCCATGATAAGTCAGTGAGATCACATGTGTAAAGCATGTGGAACACTACCTGACACCCAGGCTCAGAACAAGGCTGGTTATCATGGTTAGTGTTCTGAGATCATCTGGCCTTGCCAATATCCTGCCACAATAGACTGATGGGATTTGTGCGTCCTTGCAGTTCTAGCCCCCTTCCACCATTCTCTTGCCCCAAGGGACCCATAAAATTATGATGTAATTGAGAGGCACATGCATGGTTCTTCCTCAGTCCTTATGGTTTGGGTGTTGAGCAATCACAAGATATTGGAATGTAATCAAGAATAGCTGTTTAAGGAGGAAAGTTCCAAGAAGAGCACAGAACCAGAAATGTGCCAAGAGAACATGTGTGGGAGTTGAATGATGTCTTTAGAATTTGCAGAGAGGATGGGAGCTCAAAGCAGTGGAAAGAGCCCGAGCTGGCATCTCCTGATCCAGTCCTGGCTCCATCTCCTATAGGTTCTCCCACCTTCACTGTTTCAGCGTTGTCATGGGCTGTTGTGAAAATTGGAAATAATGTATACAAACTGACCAACCCAGTGAGCAACAGTAACTATTCAATAAAAGGTGTCTCCCTTTTCTGTCCTTAAGATGATGGTTGGGGTGGGGAAAGGAATCAGCGGCCCTCAATAGGGAGTACTCGTGGTAAATCAACCCCAGGGGGAACCTCAGCATCCCTCTCCCTGATGCTGGCAGTGAGCTCTACAGTCCAAGAGAACGTGGTGGGCTGTTTGGAAAGCAGGGTGCCCCGAGAGACCAAAGGTGACTGTCTTGGACCCCAACAGAACCCCACTCCTTTTTCTTGCCTGATTTGTCGGGCAGGTATTTAGGCTCCATCTAGGTAACAGGCAAGCCACATAGGGGTAGTCGCCTTGGAAGTAAAGGACCAAGAGGGAAGCTGGAAACAAGCTCAAAAAGGACCCAGGAGGCCACCCAGTGGGTGAGATGGGGGAGCGTGAAGATTTGAGGCAAAAGAGAGTTTGGGGAAGGAAGAGAGAGCAAGTCACCCCAAGCAACTGTATGATGACTCTGGACATCTTTGGAAAGGTCCGCAGGAGGCTGACAAAGCACAAGAAACTTCCGAGTGTCTTCAAGAATTGAGAAGTCCTTATTTTAATTACAATGGGGATTGTTATCAGCCTAGGGATGCCTTTAAGCCTCAGTGTCCTGAACCAGAGGCCGGGGACTTGCCTCGAGTCCTATCCCGGCATTCTGTAGCTGAGTGACCTCGGTCAGACCCTCCACCTTGGTGAGCCCAGCTCCCTTCTCTGCGAAGAGCCAGTTGGAAAATCTGATCTCTTGGCTTCCTTGTGATGCTTTGTAACATTTAATTTCAGATTCCCAACCTCCCTCTCTAATTCTTTTCAGTTGGAAACTATAACTTAGAAAATAACATTTTTGCCTTCACTCTATGTATCATTTCCTGGACACCGGAATCTCCAACACAAAATTGCCCAAGAAGCCTATTTAAAATACCCTCCACTGGGAGGGGACCCAGGAACATCTGTCAATTTAACAAGCTCTGTAGGTGACTTTTTATGATCACACAATATTAGCCTACCGTGTCTGAAAATATAACCTCATAAAGCAGCTGCTGAAAATTTAACATGATTCAATCCTTAAAAGGCACATCATTAAGCTGTAAGAAATGCCAAAGTCTGGCAAAGTGAAGTCAAAACTTGAGAGAAGTATGATGACAAACACCAGCCTTCGCCAGTGGGGGCTGAGGATGTCTGTGATCCACAGAGGTGGCACAATGTGTCTGGGCCACAGGGTGCCACGAGGATGCTGCTTGTCAAAATAGCCTCAGGACTTGGACAAGTCGTGTACCTGATGTGCTGATCCATGCTATAGGCCACACGGCCTTTGGTTTAGGCTCAACATACAAGGCATGTATTTTGAGTTGCTTTAGAAGAACAGGAAAAATTTGTGCAGCCCCTTGCATCTCATAACCCTTGTGGGAAGGCAGACAGTGGTGGGATCTGGGAGTCCTCTGTGGCCATGGCTACAGCCAGAGGCTGACCGTAGATCAGACCCTCAACCATGGCTGCCCAAGAATAAGCTCTGCTATGGCTGGTTTCCAGAAGGTCACAGGCTAAACAGAGGATAGAAGCTCAGACGTTGGTGGCCCCCATTGAGGAAGTGGGTGGTCTGTTGAAAAGGCATGCTTGCTTGAGCTTCTTTGGTTAAGAAATTTTCCATTGAAAGAAAAGGCAGTTGAGTATGATTAACATTTTAAAGAGCAGTGGCATTAAGTAAAGTACAGTTAGTCTTTAGTCTTGCAGTCCACATTGATTTCCAAAGTTAGTAAGATTAGCACTTCTTTTCCCTATCCTGCTCAGTAAATTTATCTAATATATTTGTAATATAGTTACATTAGTTACATTTTTCTTTGCCATAACATACAGTCCATCCTGATATCCACTGCCCTCCTAGTTGAGTTCTTAAAATTTGCATACATTAAAGTCCACTTTTTATTCTGTAAAGTTCTATGGGTTTTGATAAATGCATGGTGCTATATACCCATCAATCATTACAGTATCCAAAAGAGTAGTTTCACTACCCTAAAAATTCCCCTATGTTTCACCTGTTCATCCTTCCACCTCCTCAAACTCTGGCACCTACCGATCTGTTTAGCCACTCTATCATTTTTCCTGTCCCAGAATGTCCTAAAAATGGAGTAAAACATTTCAGACAACAATAGAGAGAAATTGCAGCCAAACATGGATTGTACCCAGAGCCTTACCCGTGCCTGATTTAGATGAAAAGGTTTGGGAGTTATGATTTGATGAGACTTAAATGAATTTTTGTACTTGAGGACTGTAATGGATCAAGACTATGGGGCCCTCAGTGGCATAGAGTGCAAGTATTTTGCATGTGGGATGGAAATGCTTTGCAGGAAGAAGGTAGGCAAACTCATATTTCTCCAAGATGCTGGAATCTTAAATATGTTACCTGACATGGAATTCGGGACTTTGTAGGTGTGGTTAGGTTAAGGACCTTGCAATGAAGAAATTATTATGGATTATCGGGCTATCAGGGTGGTCCCACCATAATCACAATGGTTCTTATAAGTGAAAGAAGGAAGCAGGAGAGTCAGATCAGAATGATGTGGTAGAGTAACCATTGTTGGCTTTGAAGAGAGAAGAGGACCAGGAGCCAAGGAATTTGGGCAGCCTATAAAGCTGGAAATGGAAAAAATAAAATTCTCCCCTAGAGCCTCTAGAAAGGAATGAAGCCCTGCCAACACCTTGATTTTATCCCAATAAGTCTCCTTTTGGATTTCTAACATCCAGAAATGTAAGATAATAAATTTGTGTGTGTTAAGCCACTAAGATTGTGGTAATTCGCTATAGTAGCAATAAAAAGTTATACAAGATCTATGATTCATTTGAGTTCATTCTTATGCGAGGCATAAAGTGCATGTCTAGGTTCATTTTTTACACACAAACATTTGATTGTTCTAGCATCACTTGTTGAAAAAGACATCACTTTTCCACTGAATTGCCTTTATCAAAGATCAGTTGACTATATTTGTTGGATCTGTTTCTGGGCTCTTTATTGTGTTCCTCTATGTGTTTATTATTTTGCCAATACTCAGTTTTCCTGGATGCTGTAGTTTTATAGTAAGGCTTGAAATAAGGTAGCATGAGTCCTCCAAGTTTGTTCTTCTTTAAGCCATCATAATGGCTAGGGGCACCTGGGTTGCCCTACTCTTGGTTAAGCATCAACTCTTGGTTTCAGCTCAGGTCATGATTTCATAGGCGGTAGGATCTAGCCCCCTGTCAGGCTCCACACTCAGCATGGAGCCTGATTAAAAATCCTCTCCCTCTGCCCCTCCATCCACTTGTGCATGCTCTCTCTGTAAAATATATAAATCTTTAAAAAATATATATTGTATTAGCTATTCTGAATCCTTTGTCTTTCTATATAAATTTTAGCATTAGTTTGTTGATATCTACAAAATAGATTGCTGGAATTTGTGTTCAGATTATGTTGAATCTAAAGATCTAGTAAGGAAGAATTGACATCTTAACAATATTGAGTCTCCCAATTCGTGAACGTGTACTATTCCTCATTTATTTAGTTTAATTAATTTAAATAATTAATTAATTATTCCTTTTATTTCCTTCATAAAAGTTTTGTAGTTTTCCACATATAGATTCTGTAAATATTTGCTAAATTTCTAACTAAATACTTCATTTTATGTTATTGTAAAGAGTATTTTTATTTCAATTTCCAATAGTTTATTGCTGGTATATAGGAAAGAAATTGACTTTTGTATATTGGACTCATATTCTGCTTCCCTCTCATACTTACTTATTCATTCCAAGGCCCTTTTCCATTTTGCTTTTAGAGATTCTTTGGTGATTTCTATCTAGACAATTTCACCATGTATGAATAAAGAGAGTTCTATTACTATTTTTCAAATCTGTGTACAATATACTTATTTTCCTTGTCTTACTGCACTAGCTGGAATTTTTAATATGATATTGATTAAGAACATTGAGATATTTTGCCTTGTTTCCAATCTTAGGAGGAAAACATCAGGTTCCCAATATTAAGTATGGTACTAGATGTAGGTTTTTCATATATGCCCTCTAAGTTCCTTCTATTTCTAGTTTTCTGAGAGTATTTTTTTTATCATAAATGGGTATTGAATTTTGTCACATGCTTTTCTGCATCAGTTGATATGCTTACATGTTTTTCTTATTCAGTCTGTTAACAGGATGAATTCCATTGGTTGATGAATATTAAACAACCCTTGCATTGCTGAATGGAATACCACTTAGTTATGATGCATTTTTCATCTTATAGATTGCTTAATCAATTTTCTAATATATTTTCAAGAATTTTTATAGCTATGCTGTTTAGAAATATTTGACCGTAATTTAATTGTAATATTTTTCTCTGGTTTTGGTATTAGGGTAACGCTAGCCTCAAAAGTTGGTTAAGAAGTATTCCCTCTGCTTTTAATTTCTAAAAGAAATTGTGGGAAATTGATTATAATTTCTTTTGTAAATGTTTAGTAGAATTCACCAGTGAAACCATGTGGACCTGGTACTTTCTTTCTTTCTTTTTTCTTTCTGGAAGGTTTTAATTATCAACTCAATTCATTTAATAAATTTTCTACTCAGGTTATCTTTTCTCTTTGAGTGAGTTTTGGTAGTTTGTGCCTCTCAGGTAATCATTCATTTCATCAAAATTATCAAAGTTGGAGATAAGTGTTATTTATGGTATTCTTATTATTTATTTAATGTCCATGGGATCAGTAATGATGACTTTCTGATATTGGTAATTTGCACCTTCTCTATGTATTTCTTAGTTAGCTTGGCTAGAGGCTTATCAATTTTCTTGGTATTTTCAGTGAACCAGATTTGACTTTGTTGATTTTATTTTTTTTCTTTTCAATTACATTGATAGTTATTCTATTTGTAATATTTTCTTTTTTCCTCTTGCTGTAGCCATAATTTGCTCTTTTTTCTCCAGTTTACCAAAGTTGTAGCTTAGGTTATTGATTTTAGATCTTTCTTCTTTTTGGGTATATGCACTTAAATGTTACAAATTTTGTCTAAGAACCACTTTACCTGCATTCTCAAAATTTTTATTTTAATTTTTATTTAGTTCAAAATATATTTTTAATTTTTGAGACTTCTTATTTCACTAATGAGTTGTTTAGAAGTGTGCTGTTTAATTTCCAACACTTGGGAATTTTCAAGCTATCTTTGTTACTGATTTCCAGTTTAACACCACTGTGGTATGAGAACATATTTTGTATGAGTTTCATTCTTTAAAATTTTTTAAGGTGTGTGTTATGGCTAGCATTTGTCTGCCTGTGTTAATGAATATTGCATGCAAGCTTGAAAAGAATATACTCTGCTGTTGTTGGATAGAATGTTCTAAACCTGTCAGTTAGATCAAGTTGATTCATAGTGCTATTCAGGTCATCTTATATATTTTACCCTTCCTGATTTTCTGTCTACTTAATCTATCAAGTAATGACAGAATAGTATTGAGGTCTCAAACTGTAATAGTGAGTTTGTCTATTTCTCCTTTTAGTTTTATCCATTTTTGCCTTATGTATTTTGATGCTCTCTTTTTAGGTGCATGAACGTTTAGGATTATTTTTATGTCTTCTTGGAGAATTGAGCCCTTTATCATTATTTTTAATTCCCTCTTTATTCCTATAATTTCCTTGTTTGGAATCTGGTTTTGTCTGAAATTGATACAGCTACTCCATCTTTCTTCTGGTTAATATTATGGTAGTATATTTTTTTCTCCATCTCTTTGCTTTCAGCTTGTCTGAATCTTTGTATTTTAAGTGGGTTTTCTGTAGACAACATTATTTGGTCTTATTTTTTTTAACCATTCTAATAATCTTTGTATTTTAATTAGTGTGTTTATATCACTCATATTTAAAGTGATTATCTATAGTTAGGTTCTTACCTACCTAGTTTTTGACTTTTTTATTCCTTGCATTTGTGTTTTGTTTCTTTTTTCCCCTATATTTCTGCCCTCTCTGTTTTTAATTGTGTGTTTCATATAATTCTATTTCAAATCTTCTCTTAGCATATCATTAATACTATGTTTTTAAAATTTCTTTTTATGACTGCCCCAGAGGTTACAATACTCATCTTTAAATAATTTAAACCCACATTCCTACAAAACTATACTACTTTGCGTCTGGTGCAGGTAGCTTATAACAGGATATTTCCAATTCCTCTCTTGTGTCCCTCGAGGGCTAGCCTGTGCCAGGCACTATGCAAAGTGTGCTGCATATGTAATACTATTTGAATTCTCACAGGAGACAATCATTACATCTCTTTCACAGAAGATGAAATTGAGGTTTACAGAAGTCTAATTCCCTCCCTGGGTCATATAATCCATAAGGCCCAAGATTGCCAGAACTCCAGGGCATTGAAGGAGTAGAGACAGCCCATACAGTGCTCAATATAGTGCCAAGCACATAGCAAATATTCAGTAAATAAGACAATCCATGCCTCCAGGATGATAAATGTCTCAGTGAGGGGCCTGTGACACATGGTTGCAAAAGGAAAAATACGGGCTGGCTGAGGTTTGGTAAGCAAAGTAGGGACTATTTGTTGTTGTTCTTGTTTGTTTGTTTTTAATTTGTTAAACTCATATTCACAAATGTGCCTGTTCTATTTTCTGTGCCTCTGATGCCCACAGTAACCCATCATGTTAGCTCTGATTTACTGAGGATTGATTTTTATCTGGTAGTGTGCTCAGTGAGTCCTCAAGCTCTCCCTATGACTTATACTCTATCCCCATGTGATCGAGGAGGAGACTAACGCTCGGGGAGGTTTTGCCAAGGCCACAGACTTTTGGAAAAGATGAGACCTGAAGCCAGCTTGCCTATGTCCAAAATCCAAAGCCATAGCTCTCCTCAGGCAGCAGGCGTGAAATACTTGCTATCATATCCCTTTCTTCAGGGGAGGAGCAGAGAGCCCCAGCTACAGCTTCCTACCAGGCATGGAGCTTTCCAAGTTCCCTGCATCTGGGCCACCTGGGTAGGGGTCCCAGGGCCTCAGCAACAAGCTCATGGATCCAAGGAATAACCCGTATTTGGGCTTAGCAGTTCCCATTCTGAGGACTAATGATGTCCAGAGATCTCAAGAATTCCTCTGCCAGAAACATCAGATGGAAGTAGGTGCATTTGGCTCAAATAGCAGCCAGGGGACAATTTATCAGAATTTATTAGACCACCCATGAGGCAGGAATCCAAGCCCTGCATGCAAGTTCCATCCAAGGGCTGCACCTAGCACCCTGAACCAGCCTGGGCGGGTGGGGGGTTGCTGTCTAGTGATGCCTGAGAGTCATCCAGCAGTCTGCACCTCTTGGGTGCTGGATGTGTGTGTTGGGGTGGAGGGGACCCGCAAGAGCCCACAGATTGGACTACAGGACAGTCTCAGATGCTAGGCAGATCGCAGCCCTCCTGCTCACGAGCCCCAGAATGCCATCACAGACCCCTGCGTGCCTTCACACAGGGACCAGTGCAGCAGCTGAGGGGTTGTGTGGAAGCCTGCAGCACCCCCTCCAGTTCTTCTTGCCCCCCTCTCATCACTGTATGGGTTTCTCCCAATGCCTCAATCTTGATACCTCATTGTCTCATTGATTGAGAAATAAATAATCTTGTAAAATAACTAACTAAATAAATCAGTTACTCGAATATTCCAAGGCATCCAAAACCACACAGCTAATAAGCAACAGCTCCCTAGTATCTCTACTCTTTTTAGTTCATCAGGGGAAAAATTATTCAGTTCCCAGTACATATTTTAGGGGCATCCATCCATTGTTTTTTGATTACATGAAAACATTAAATTTTCTTCCCCACCCCCAAATCCATAAATGCCTTGAGTGCCAAAGCTTTCCAAGTGGCTGTCACAGTGAGAGCCATTTAGTAGATGTTCTGTATATACTTGATATTTAGTTAAGTCAATGACAATTCCATAAAGAATTATGGACTGTGTGGGGGTCAGGCCCTGTGGGTCATGGGGCAGAGTCCCAACCTCCCCAAGCTCAGAGCTCACGGGACATTGGGAAGTATCAGAGTGACAAGGCTCTCATAGGAGTGCTGCCCCTTTGCCACAGCTGCCTCCCTACATGCTGCTCCTGCCCTGGTTTCCCACTCATAGCTCTCATCAAGCACTTACCGAAGGGTCTCATAAATGTGACTTAGATCTAAAACTAGTGTGCAAACCAGTGGTTTAGAAAAGCATGCAAGGAAAATGTAAGGATGTAGAAAAAACAGAAGTTTAAAGATTCTCTTTTATTGTCTCTGAGCATAATGTTATTTTGACTAGAACTATATTACCTGCAAACACTCCCTGGTTACCATACTCCCAAATTCTAGAGACAGACAGATGGTGGACCATGCCATGAAGCGGAAAGAAGCACGTGTGCGTCTGGAGCCCCAGGTGTTCAGCTCCCTCGCTCAGAGATGAAAAGCAACAAGTACCTGTCAGTGGCCAGGCTTCGGGGTTAAGTGATGAGTAAGGCAGATGAGGCCCCTCACCAGGAAGTTTACATTTCCGGAAGGAGAGACAGACAACAAACAAGTGAGTAAATAAATCTAAATCATTTCAGATCCTGAGAAGTGATCTGAATAAAATGAAGCTTGCTGTGGTCAGGGATTATGAGTGGGCAGTGCAGGGGGGATGGCAAATCAGGAGGTTGAGGTGAGGCTTCTCTGAGGGAGCATGCTTGAGTGATGTGAGAGATGTGCTCTGAGAAGACCTGAGGGAAGGCCATCCAGGAATGGGTGTGATCAGTGCAAAGGTCCTGTGGCAGGAAACAGGCTTCATATTGCAGGAATCTCAAAGTCAGTGTAGCTGAAAAGGGGTGAATGTGGGCAGACCAGGAGGTGGTGAGGGCCAAATGGGCCATGGCTTGGGTCTGGATATTATTCTAGAAGAAATGGTAAGCTACTGGTATTTCTGAGCAGGAGCACAATGTGGAAACCATCACCATGGGCACTGTGTGGGAGATAGGCCAGGCAACAGTATAAAATCCTCAGTGTGGGGCTCAAATAACAAGATAAATGGGGTGCCTATGGTGAGAAGGCAATCCTGTCTGAGGTGGAGCAGGCTTGTGGGGATGCTTGCAATGGAGCAAAAATCAAAAGTTGAATATCAGCCACACCACTTCCAAAAATACTCCTTTAAAAGGAGCAGAGAAGTAGGATGGTAGCTGAAGAGTGATGTGGGGTCAGGGTGCATCCTTAGAAGACCTGCAGAAAGACGATCCAGGAAGGAATGAAGCCAGTGCAAAGGCCCTGGGGTAGGAAGTAAACTTCATATACATGTTTTTAAAGACCAAGTTTCACCCCAGGTTGATGTGCTGCTGGAATGATCCAGAGGCAAGGGAAAAACCCACTAACGCGGGTGACAGAAGTAATCACCGTGGGAGCAATCAGAGAGGGATTCTGCTCTTTGCTTTTTTTATTTCTCCTGCACATAAAAGTAAGGACACAGGTGCTGGGTGGCTCAGTCAGTTAAGCATCTGATTCTTGATTTTGGCTCAGGTCATGATCTCAGGGTGGTGAGACAAAGCCCCGCATCAAACCCCAAGTGGGGGGTTCTGAGCCAGGCATGGAGCCTGCTTAAGATTCTCTCCCCGCCTCACCCTCTGCCCCTACTCCCTTAAAAAAAAAAAATGAAAAGCAAGGACGAAGTGCTGAGGAAGCCAGAGCCAGTGCATCAGACCCAGACTGAGAACTGTGAGAGCTTCTCTGAGAACTGTGAGAACAGACAGCGCAACCTCATGCTGAGAAGTGAAGAACCAGCAGCAGCCTGGAAGAGGGAGCCTGAGACCAGGGCCTCCGAAGAGGTGGTTAACTAGTCTGGGAGGGAGGCCATGAGGCCTAAATCAGGGAGAGGGCCAGGGGCAGTGAGGCGGGAAGGAGCTACACCATGACAAGGGGCATGATGAGGACGTGGCTAACAAGTGGGACAAGAGAGAGGAAAGAGCCAAAACGAACATTTGGGTTCTGGCCACTGGGGGTAGGTAATACCATTGAACTGAGACCCAAACATCCCTGTGGCTTACCAAAAGTAGTGCGCAAACCAAAGTCAACGAGTAGACCCATTCTGGACAGAAGCTGGTAGGACTAGCTCAGTCCCCAGCTGGTAGGGCCATGGGTTACCAGAGCTACTTACCCCTAGTCCCTTGATGCTCTGGGGACACTGGTCAGTGGCCCGAGTGAGAAAGGCAGTACTCAGGGCTGATCTGAGATACGGTGGCCTTTTCCTACTAGTCAGAGCTGATGTCGCCTCAGGCCCTCCCCACTCCCCACCGGAGGATGTGCACTGCCCAGCTTGAGTCCCCAAAGCCCTCCTCAGTGTCACTGGTCCCAGTGTCCCCTCACGGTCCTGTGACTCACTTTCAAACTTTGGTCCCAACCTGGGATGTGAGTGACCAAGGAGAAGGCACGAATGGGGCTGGTGGGGATCTGTGGGGTTCCCCAGCCCACAGCTCCAGACAGCCCTCCCTGGGCCTGGAGATCTGTTTTCGCCCATTTCCAAAAGGTTGGTAGGAGGAAGAGAAGGTGACAGGGAAGGGGCCTAGCATCTTCCAAGATCAGAAGCCCACGTCTGATCAAGGTCGGAGACAGAAGTCACCTTTGGGAGAGGACTGAAGGTACAGGGTCTGGATAAAAAGCTCCTGGGCTCCAATCCTATAAGACAGCAAGATGGCATCTTCGTCTTTGGCCCCTGAAGTCCAGTTAGCCCCAGTGTGCCCCAAAGCTGCTGACCCTCACTTTTAACAAAATGTGCCCTTCTTCTGTCTGCTCAAACTTCTGCAGCCCACTGAGATCCTTAACCAGGTAGCATAATGGAGCTAATCCTGCCCTTTTCTGAGCATCATGGAAGGTCCTGGAAAAGGCAGATGTACCATCCCACGGGGACACTTAAGACTCACCATGAAGATTTGCGTTAAGTGGAAACATGGCAGCTGTGAAGTGTCCCTGGGGTCCCCTTGTCTTTACTCAGAAAGATAGAAATGAAATGAGATGTAGGTCCAGAACCGTGAGCATCTAATACCCCA
Source organism: Eumetopias jubatus (assembly GCF_037043125.1). Classification (NCBI taxonomy): domain Eukaryota; kingdom Metazoa; phylum Chordata; class Mammalia; order Carnivora; family Otariidae; genus Eumetopias; species Eumetopias jubatus. Next base: position 39,727,287 of record NW_028274823.1, on the reverse strand, counting down.
AGTCGGCTTTGCCTCCACCAAGGCCAGGGCAAGATGGCCTCCCCGTGGGCTCCAAGATAGTCCCAACCATCAAACTCATCACACTCTGGACATGACCAGCCACACCCACAAGATAACTCAGACACTGGGGTGCTCCCCAGGGCCACTCTGACTGCCTTCAATACCTGCTCCCGCTCCCTGAGGCTGGGAGGCAGCTGGATCTCCCTGTGACAAAGGGAAGGGCCCGCCTGGGGGTGGGGGCTCTCAGAGGAGGGCCACACGGTCTAGTAAGACACACAAATAGGACACGCAAGAGGATGGACGATATGAGCACACAAACAAAGGACTGGCTAGAAATGAATGCCAGGAAGGGAGGCTTGCATTTGTCTGCATTTCCTGTGTGCCAGAGACTGTGCTGGGTGGTGTGTTAGCTGCTGTGTCCACCACAGGGTGGGCCCGGCAGGCGCCCTGCTCCTGCAGGAGCTCAGACGCCATGCCCAAGAGCATGCAGCTGATAAGAAGGCAAGCTGTGGCTAACCCCCTGGGCCCCCCAGACACAAAGCCAGGATCTCCCCCTCCCCACCGGCGCTCCCAATGAGGGGCCCCCAGTGGAGGAGCAGAGTTGGGTGGGGTTGTCCCCGTTTTTGCTTCCTGGGGAAACCCAGTCTAACACCGACACATGGAGGGGGCTCCAGCAGCTTCTCTCAGGATGTCATTTTCGAGCCCCGTGAAAGGAGAGCTTGGATCTGAAACCAGGTTCTATTGTGCCCACAATGTCCTCTTTTATCAAGTTACAGCATCTGGGGTGAAGAATAACAGACTTGGGCCTATGGCCCATTCTTGGACAAAAGCCATATTTGTCGCTGGGCTTTGGGCCAAAGTAATAATCATTTTTTTTAAAAATTGACCCTGATGGAGCGGAGCAGCCGAGGGCCACCAAGGCAGCGGTGGGCGTGCTGAGGAATTCCTCCTCTGCCGATCCATCAGCACCAAAGCCTGACGGATACTCCATTCCTGACAAGGACACCCAGGGGCTGTGCGCCATCGACTCCCAGCCTTGTTTTCTTAATAAGCAGTGAGGTCACAATAATGGGTCCCGGGTAAACATTAGGGTCAGATGTCATAGGGGTCTTTATTGTCAAAATATGAAAAGAAAATTATCTGGGGAGCACAACCAACATACAGAACTCTTCATTAGCCCTACAGAAGCTGCACTGTATTTGATCATACCTTCCATGGCTCTCAAGAGAAGAGAATTTTGAAGACTACCTGAGTTCCCAAAGCAAAGTCTTCCTCTCTCTCTCACTTGCAATATGCATGTTGAGGGTCGTCGACATCCTGGTCATTATGGGGCACGGGCAGGGGACAGCTGGGCTGGTCGAGGGTGGGAACAGGACATTTAGAGATTTTGGAAGTCCACCTCTCACCCCAGCTCATGGCAGGGGACAGGAACCAAAGGTGACATTTCTAAATCAGCAGTAAAAACACCTAAAGATAAAATGAAAATCTAGGAGCCAGGAGGAGAAAGCAGAGTGCTGGGAAGCAAGAAGGTGTCATGGGGAGTTAGGGCAGCCGTGGTGAACAGGCTGTCAGGTGAGTATGGGTGGGCAGACCACCTTCCCCCAGATGTACTCCCGGCAGATGGTGGCCTGGGAGCCATGGCACCTGCTCAATCCGACCTGAAACCTGCAGAGAGGACAGGGAGGGGGCCCTTCCTCCTGGTCTCTCACCGAGTAAGGAGCAAGTCCCGTCCCCCGCCGCCGCCGCCCTCAGCATGCCTTCTCTGCTTCTGTCCCAGGCCTTTGTTCCAGCTGCCCCTGGGCTCCGAATGCCCTGCCCCCACTCTCTTTGTTAGGCAAACCCCAGGCATCTCACTCTGGAGGCCTCGGAACAAGCTCCCAGCCCCCTGTCCCGCACCCTAGGATGAGACGTGCATGCTTCCAGGCTGCGCCCAGAGCACCTTACCTCCCACACTGTGGCTGTCTGTCTAGTGGGCTTCTGCCCATTCCGTGGGAGCGCCTTGTGGGCAGATATTAATTCATATTAATTTACCTATGCCTAGTTCCTGGTAAGTAAGTTCTCCATCATGCTGTGGAATGAATGAACCAGAAAGGAGGAGCGGCTGGAGAGCTGGCCCCAGCAGCTCAGAGGGAAGGAGGACAAGGGCTCTGACTTACCCAATGCCCCTGTCATAGCTCCCGGTCTGATTGTTAACCTCTGAATAAAAAGAAAATAAAGACTTCCAGGCCCCACATAAACTCCGTCCCGAACTGGCTTAATAAAAGCATCAGAGTGAAAACAGGCTCAGTGTCTCCCGCAGGAAGCCTAGAGAAGACATGCTGCAGTAAGTGTGAGTGTGCCTTTGCTTGTGATTTACACGCCGGCCTGGGGAAGATGGGCCTGTCCTCAGCCTGCGCCGCTGTCTGCTAACAGAAATCCTGCAGCAGCCTCACTGCACGAGGAGGATACATGAGGGGTTGGAGGATTATCCATTAGGAGAGAAAAACACCCTTTATTAAAACTTGATAATGACTCAGACTTTGAAATTCAGATAAGAGCCACTGAACTTGAGAAGGTGAAATTTCAGCAGACTGGAGACATGTGATGGGCCCTGTTGTGGGCAGGAACCAGGCAGAGGGACTGGACTGAAGCCTGGGCTGGAGCACGAGACTGCCCAGCTCTGGGGGCTCCCCTGTCCCCCACATGGTAGCCTTTTCAGACTGAGGGCAGGAAGGCCTGAAAGGGGCTGGACTCTGAAAGCTGGGTGCGTTTCCCTCCCCACAGACCAACAGACCAAGGGAGCATCCGAGTACTGTCTCTCAAATGTGTAAACCTCTCACTGCCTTCTCCACTCTCCTGTGTGTGTCTGCTGGATTGCTGATTTTATTCTCTAGGCCCCAGCTTTCTTCCTTGGATTTTCTCTTCCTTTGGAAAGCATCGAGACAGTGGTGACTTTTACAAATGTATGTCTTTGTGAGTGTGTGTTCCAGCAAGGAGCAGTGAGAGGGGCAGAATCATATTCCCAAAAGGCCTGGACGAAGGCCTGGCGGGGAAGGACAGGCATGTTTGGCCACTACACTGTGCAGGGAATTCTCAGCACACAAGACAGAGGGACGTGGAGCACGTGGGGTTTCGCTGATTGGAGTCTAGAAGGGAAGGGCTTATTGGAACGTGAGTGCCTTGATCTCTAGGGCAAGTCTTCAAGCAGAAGATCCCAGGGAGCTGTCGAGGTTACCATCAGAGGTGGGCACTTACGGGACTCCATATTTTCAGGGGCAAAAGCTGTGTCCTGTGGCCTCGAGGGAGAATGTTCTGAGAGAAACTCGGATGAACAAAGGAAATGCAAAGAGAGACAGCGGTGCCTAAAGCACAGAAGGGGCTGTGGTCTGAGAGCTGAGGCTGGGCTCTGTACCGATGTCTTGAGGTGTAGACCCTGAGGCTCTTTATGTCCTGGGCTTGCCTGTGGGGTGGGTGGCTGGTGGGGCACCAGAGCTCAAACTCTGGCTTTGTTCAAGCAATCCGAAAATGCCTGATTTTTTAACTAAACCCAGGTTTGGCCAAGGCAGAAGTTTTCTCTCCCTGACACTGTCCTTCGTGATCAGCTGTCCCAAAGACTGGAAATCCAGTGGCAGCTTCTTGGCAATCACCAAACATCTATTTTCCTTTATCTGTCATATCAAACCGAATCTCACCACATTGACAAGAAGTCTATATGTAAAATATATCAACACATGTTTCAAAGATAGCTATACTACAGACAACAGTGGGCCTGCCAGGGCAACCAATCAGATAAACTCGTCTGTGGGAAGTCAGTATGGTGCTCACATGCCTCCCACTTTGGGAGGACCAGTGACTGGGGCACACCAAACACATCTGTGTCTCCTAAGAGAGGGAGGTACTCTAACGGGGAGCATGCAACAGGACGGGGGGGAGGGGTGCCCTCTTCAGCTCCTCCTTATTCTCACGTCCTCCTTCCCCTGCCTTCCAGCAGCTAGGGCTGATGGCATTTCCATCGGCTGAGTCCATAACGGTCCAAGCACCAGGGCACACAGCCCAGGAGGGGCGCCTGGCTGGCTCAGTCAGTGAAGCGTCCAGCTCTTGATTTCAGCTCAGGTCATGATCTCAGGGTCGTGAGATCATGAGGTCGCTATCTCTCTGTCCCTACTCCCCAATCCATTCTCTCTCCCTCTCTAAAAGAATAAATAAAATAAAATAAAATAAAATAAAATAAAATAAAATAAAATAAAATAAAAATAAAATAAAGACAGTGGAGGAAAACTGCCTCTCTGACAGTGGCCTTGAGCTCTGAGTTTCTCTTCCAGTTTTGTGACCGCACAATTACCGGCTCAAATTTAGCTTTACATATAAAAGCAGTCATGTTTTGCTCAATGTTTTTGACTCGGCAACCTAACCGTAGTAAACATGCAGAGGGAATTGGATGGATCTGGGAAAGCGGCATGGGTGACCAGCCGTATGATTCTGAGAAGGAGCTGGTGTTTTTGTGAATGGAGGTAGGAGGCAGGTGGAGTCTCACGGCTGTGGAGACCATGGGCCGGAACAGCAGAAGAGAGCACAACGTCCATCACATGGGGATTCAAAGACTCTGGCGTCCCAGCACGTGTGTCCTCACCGCGTGTGGAAGCACAAATGCAACACTTAACTGTGCTCTTAGGTGATCAGCTCCTACATCCCTCTTCCCAGCAAGGCTGAGGGCCAGGCACGGCTGTCATCGGTTTTGTAACATGGTAGTGCTCTGCACTCTTGAGTGCCTCCCTAGGAGTCTGTGATGAACAATCTCCTCCTTTGAAGTTGAGGTGGCAGGGGCACTTCTCAGAGGGCACCCCCACCAGCCCGCAGCAACAGCCCTGGGTGGGGCCCACAGCTAGAGCTCCGTGGGTTTTCTGGGCTGGTAGCAGAGCAGATCCAGCAGATCTGGGTGCAAGGCCTGGCTTTGCCATTCACTTTGTAGCTGCGTGATGTCAGGCAACTTGCTGAGCCTCTCTAGCCTCAGTTTCTGCATCTATAAAATGAGGATAATAATAGTGCCTATATTAAAGGATCCCTCTGAGCTTTAAGATGATGCACATAAACCCCTTAGCACAGCGTCCACCCAATGGCAGTTTTCATTAAATGGTAGTTATGCTGACATGCTGACCACATGATGCATTGGCAGGGAGTGATGGGTTTAATAAGTTTGAAAAGGCCTTCTGGAGAAAACAGGCTTCCAGAAAAGCACCAGTGAATAAGAGGCATGGGAGCCGGTCACCCTGCAGTGGAGCAGTTTGCACCTTGCACCCACCTTCCAGACCCAGGTGCACACCGGGGAACACAACAGCGAATGCAATTTTCATTAAATCCCACTGTGATAACTATTTCATAGAATATCGCAAGATGGAACATGGTCACCATCACCGACCCTCCCATCTCCTTCAGGTAGTTCTCAGACTTTCTGAGCGACAGAATAGAGATGTCTCCTGCACAGTTACAAGGAGGGTTGACCAGGTAGAAACTGCTATGTAATACAAACAGGAAACATTACATGTTTAGGCTTCAGAGGAACTCACCCTCAGGCTGCAGTTTGTTCACGTCACCTGAAATCCTTGGTACTTTTCCTCAACAGGAAGAGTGCTTGTCCCAGCAGGCATGAGCTTCTCTGGGATAATGTCCCAGCAGGCATGAGCTTCTCTGGGATAATCCTGACTGACCCGGCAGCCCCCACTCCACCCCTCAGCCTTACTCTATTCTGTTGCTCAGGGGAGTTAGACACAGACAGGAGTTCCTGCTCAGCTGTCTTGGTGAAGCCTCATCCTCTGGTTCTTCACATATATGGGCTGTGACTTCCTCTCTGCCAGCCTTCCAGAAGCCTCCAACCAAGCCCCATTATCATTTCCCTTTGACACAAGCCGAGAAGGCTGGGGAGTGGCAGGGAACCTCCCCCACCCCGGGCCCTCCAGCTGGTGGCCTCTCCCCCAAAGTCCCTTCTGCTTTGCTTTTCTTGAACAGAGAGACACGGGCCTTCCTCAGCTACCTCTCCTGCCCCACCTGCGCCTGCCCAGACTGTCTCTCCTTATCTACAGAAGAGGCACCGCCTGGCCTACCGCGCAATACAGCCGCTGGGGCCTGGGGCCCCACAGCAAAGTTGCCCAGATGCGCTTGGCCCAGGTAAGCAAACCAGTCTTCTCCACACCCACGGAAACTTCCTCCCTCAACAAACCAACAGTGTGAGCCCAGACTGAACACAGAGTCTCTGTAGATGATCCTTCACATCTATTAATGAAGCCACTGGTTTAACTGGCCAGTGACCTCAGTCCGGGTCCCAGAGGCCCGGAACTGTTCCCAGAGGCACACAGTATGACATCTTTCAGTAAGCCAGGATGGGAGGGCCAGTGTCACAGCCAGGGCTCATGACCCATAGCTCATGGGCTCACCCCTGGAAAGCTAGGCTGCATCAGCATCAAAGGGCAAGGAAGGGGACAGGAGAACATCTCCTGACCTGAGGAGGGCCCCAGGAGAGGGAAGTTGGCAGTTACACAAGAAGAGAACAAACCATTTCTTGCTCACTCACTATGCGCTGGGCCCTTCCCCTGGGGCCAAAACTGATAGTTGCCCTCGATGCTACTGGGAATGGCTCTGCATGTGGTACAAGTAATAGCCCAGTGGGCCTCTGCCTGTTCTTCCACCCTCGTGTCCCTGATGGCTCAGATGTGCCCATCACCATTCAGTTCACTGCGGGATGATGTTAAATGGGGTGGAAGGAGGAGGGAAAGTCAAGCAAGTGTGCCCCTCTCCCCGCCATGAAACACATCATTACCTCACTTAATATTCCAGAAGTCTACAAGGGAGGCATCATGGTGAAAAAACCCCAGGGTCTCAGAGTTTTAGGAACTTGCCAACAAGTGATTGAACAGGATTCTAACTCAGAACAGACTGGCTCTAGAGCCTGGGCTCCCTGCACTGCCCTCATCAGACTCCAGCACAGCATGCTTCTCTGAGTTCCTACCCGTTCTTGGCTGTGGGAAAAAGGAAGCCAGAGAGAATTGGCTTGTTGCATCCATCCTACCAGGAGGAAGCAGTCCAAATCAGGTCTTCCTGTGGAAGAAGAAAGATCTTCGAGGACTTGGTTTCATTCCCCAGGGTTTAGGCCTTTGGGACACTGTGAGAAACCATGGTAAGGTCTGTTCTCTAAAGCAAAATAAAGAAAAGGGGCTCAGATGAAAGAGATTTCACGAAACCATGTAAGGTCCTTGATTGTATGTAACAGGAATAAGCTAACCCTTACTGTACTTATATGTATTGCCACAACAATCCAATGGGGGAGCCCAGAGTATTCTCCTCGTGGTGGAGATAAGCACTCAGTAATCTGCCCAAGGTCATGTAGTTAGAGCCTAGTGAAGCTGGGATTCAGGTGACCAGACTAATTCTGCTCCACTGCCCTGCCCTGTCCCTGCATCTCACCTATGGTTCAAGGGAGGTGTAAAAGTGTTGCTAAGAGGAGACAACACTCCCCCCTCCACCCGCCACACACACACGGACACACACACCTGTCATAGATGGTCCTTGGGCCAACTTAACCCTGTAATATGACCCCAGTATTTGATTAGCAAATATTCGTTCTCCCGTCCCTCCCTGCCTCCCTGTTCCCCTTTCTTCCTTCCCTCCATCCCCCCTCCTTCCCTCCCTTCCTCCCTCCCTCCCTCTAACCCTTTTCCACTTCTTTCCTCTCCTCCTCAAACACTGACCCTGTCCTTACCATGTGAAGGAATCCAAGCAAAATCCTGTGCACTGCCGAGCCCAGCCCTGAGAATGCCTTCCTCTCGGGAGAATGAGCCACACATATGCTTCCACCACATGGCCGGATGTAAAAGTTCCAGGAGTGGGGAATGAAACAAGTTCTCCAGCTGGGAAACCAGAGTCAGTGCAACAACAAAAGTAGAATTTGGACTGGGGGCTAAGGGATCCCTAAAGGATAGGTAATATCTTGAGAGAGATGGAAAAAGAAGATGCTAAATGCCCATTACCTTGCACTAGAAGTAGAGATATGATCCAACCATGGGACTGGAGGGCTAAAGGGACTTTATGGACCACTTTGTCTGTGCGTGCCCCCCAACCATCAAAAAGGTCTTTTACAAAGTAAATAATGACAAGTAACCACCAAGTTCAAATCCTTCCACTGGCCTCCTGTGCACTTAGCATGACACCCATGTCCTTTCCCTTGGCTCTTGTGGCTCTGCATGATCTGGGTCCTGGCTACCTCTCCAACCTCATGTCAGCCAGCCTCCCCTCTTCCACCACAATGAGGGTGCCTTTCTTTCTTTTTCTCAAACCAAACATGTTCCCACCTTAGGGCCTTTGTACAAGAGGTTCCCACTCTCTACAAAATTTTTCCACCATGTTGTTTTGTGGCTGTCTCATCATGATTCAGGCCTCAGCTTAAGCCTCATTTCCCACCAAGTTCTACCTGGCCACCATGGTTGAAGGAGCTCTTCCCCAACACACACACCCAGGCAACCTCTAGATCCAGAGCATCACCCTCTTTTATGTTCTTCGAAATGCCTGTCTCTCCCTGGCACTGCCTTCATTTTCTTGTCAATTGTCTCTATCTCCTCACTAAAATGTGGACTCCAGAGAACAGACATCAAGTTATATTTAATCATGGTGCTAACCCCAGACAGTGCCATACGATTGGCCCTTAAGAGCTATCTGTTGCCAAATGCTCTCCACCACCTTCCAATTCTCAGCACCCAGTCTCTAAAATGAGGAGTGGTATGGGTTGAACTGTGCTTTTTGAAAATTCATAAATTGATGTCCTAATTCCCAACACCTCGGTTTGTGAATTTATTTGGAAATAGGGTCTGTGCAGATATAATTAGCTAAGTCAACATGAGGAATAGGAGAGGCCATAATCCAAGAAGACTAGCGTCCTCATAAAACGGGGAAGTTTGGACACAGAGACAGAGGCATAGAGGGAAGATGATGTGAGGACACAGGGAGAAGACAGTCATCTTGAAACCAAAGAGAGAGCCTTGGAACAGAACCTTCCCTCACAGGGGAATGAAACACTAGGGAATGAAACCAAGTCCTCGAAGATCTTTCTTCTTCCACGGGAAGACCTGATTTGGACTGCTTCCCCTTGGTAGGATGGATGCAACAAGCCAATTCTCTCTGGCTTCCTTTTTCCCACAGCCAGGAACGGGTAAGAACTCAGAGAAGAAGGATGACATCTTAATTTCAAACTTCTAGCCTCCAGAACTATGAGGCAATAAGTTCCTGTTGTTTAAACCACCCAGACTGTGGTACTTTGTTACTGCGGCCTTAGCAGCCTCATACAAGGATGTGTAATATGATAGCCAAATTGCTCTCCTAGGACCCCCAACCCTTCCTGTTCCCCCCAGGTCTATGAGAAGGGCACTTTCCCTCACACCCTTCGGGAGGGTAGGTTGCAAAGTCTCAGGTCCCTTCCTGAGCTGCCTTATTTAACATTCTTAGCAACTGGACATTTTCATTTCACTCAGATGATATTAAATTCCTTGGCTGGACAGCATCCTAACATCCCCACACTGTTCCTTAAAAAATATTTGTTCTACCACTTCCTACAAACAAGTTCGCTGAGGGAGTTTATGACATGGCTTAAAAGAGGAAGCTTTTACCTCCTCTCTCAAACCACTACTACAACACCTTCTCCCGGGAGCTGCGAGCCTTAGCTCCATCCAGCACCAGGGCACTAACAAGGCCCTCTAGGGCTTACCATGACAGTCCCAAAGGTCGAGCTCGGTTTCTGCCTCAACCACATTCCATCCATAACAATTCTTCCAGCCGGCACCCCTCACATCGGAATACATAAGCCCTGGTTAAAGCACAACTCAATCTTCATTCTTATTTTCCAAAGCTTTTTCCAAAATGGGAAAACTATAGGACTCAGGAGACTAGCTGAACAACTTGAGGTTTCTGGCAAACACAAATCTGTGCAGATGTGTTTTTCAAAACAAGAGCAGGGCCTCACACACCAGTTCGCATGGGTCTCCTCTCCAGGAAAAAGAGGGAATCAGTAGTTCTGGCACTGAAAGAGCATTGTTTTCTACATATTTAGATCCGAGGAAAGGGCCTCCAGTTCCAGCTCAAGAGACATAGAGAGCTAAAAAATATCATCCTTACAACAAGAAAAAAGCTAGACAAATCGCAAATTAGTGGCATTTTTTGAACTGATAAATTGCAAACTAATGATATTTCTTGAACTCAGACCATTAAAGAATGGAGATTACAGGTCAACTGACCAGCCCAACATCTGGGGAGAGACAGACGCATGCAGGGAGAAACGAGGTTTGAGTGTTTGCTTCTCTGGGGCAAACACCACCAGGTGCCATGGCAGCTGGTAAGAAGATTCAACTAAAACTTTTTGGTGAATTGATAAATGCCACATGTGGACTAGGAGGACAAGGTGAAGCCCTAGGGCAGGGGAATTAGGTGGTGATATAAGGATGTTGGCAGCCTCTTGTGGGCTTTTTCTCCATCAACCCCACAAGGCATTCGAGGAGAGTTGAGATAGTCACACTGAGCCGGAGAGGGAAACGTAAGAACGGACTCAATCTTCAGAGCAAGAGCAACAAACACTGCTGCCTGAGAGCATTAGCGGAGACTCACTGCAGCTGCTAGGAAAAGGGAAGTGCAAAAGTGAATCTCTCTCCCTGGAGAAGCCCAGGAAAATGTGCTGGACCCAGTATGACAGCTGAAGCATTTAAAGGAGCACTTACTAATGCCATCCTCCCAACACCACTTTCACTGTGCCTGCCTGAGACTGAGTCTTTCCCATTTCCCCAGCATCATGCTGATAAACAAAAACTGAAAGTAACAGTGGACCAGAGCTGGGGGTGTTACAACAAATGGATTCTCTCTGAAGAACAACACAAAGCGAAGACCTCACTCACACCAACCAGCTAGATCCCAAGCCAAGCAGAGTGCAGACAGTGGAAAAAACCCTTGGGAAAATTAACCCACACCCTAAACACAAGGCATTACCAGGGGAATCTGAAGCCTCTGGTATATTGAGGAAACCAGGGCAACAACACACTTCAACAAAACCCAACTCTTGACTGTATTAACACAAACCCCCATACTACGGACTTAGCAGAAGGAAAAGCATGCCCATATCCAAGCACAAAATAATATTTATCTCAATATCTACTATCCTACATAACATATCCAACTTTCAACAACAATGACAAAAATAGAAGGTATATGAAAATGCAAGAAAAACACACTGTAGGAGATAAAGTATGCATCAGAACCAGAGTCAGATACAACAGGGAAACTGGAACTGTCAGACAAGAAACTTAAAATTACTATGATTGATATCTTAAAGGTTCTAATGGGAGAAGCACATGTAAGAACAGATGAGTCATTTCAGCAGAGAGAGTAAAATTCTAAAAAACAATCCAGTAGAAATGATAGAAATGAAAAACATGGTAACATAGGCGAAGAATGCCTTCAATATGGGTATGGGATCCGTGGGTATGACACAGATGAAGGAAAAAATCAATGAGTTTCAAGATGGGTTGGTAGAACCTAGCTAAACTGAAAGGCAAAGGGAAATTGGAAACGAATCTGAAGCAACACACTTACATTTAGCCAAATTACATTCCCCCTCCTTCCAGCTCCCATTCCCTCCATGCCTGCTTAGACTGAGTTGAAAGAAATCCTCATCTCATCTATTTTTCTATTTTATCTCTTCTACTGAAACGTGTGTGTGTGCGTGTGTGCATGTGTGCTTTAAAAATATTTTAATGTTGCATTAGGGTTTACAATACATGGTTTAGAATAATCCAAGTTCACCTTCAAATATATAATACATTGTTACTATTATTGCTTTAAATATTCCATTATCTTAAGTGTGTTGCTTCAGATTCGTTTCCACAACTTTTTTTTCCTTAACTTACCCAAAAATAAGTACTTCTTTCATTACTAGAGAAGTTGTCCACTCATAGAGTAACTTTTCTGAACAATTTCCTTGATCTTTCAGTTCTGTATCTGGTCCTTCAAGTCAATAGTGACCAAGTGATTGTAATAAAAAAGCCAGGCATACTTAAGAAAACTTTGTTGACCAAAATAAAACCTACCTGATGCGGGAGGTTTATTAATACTAACTAAGCCAAATTATTCTTAATATTATATATTAGATTGGTAATATATTAATATATTATATATTAGATTATATATTATATAATTAGATTATATTAGATTTATCTTTTTAACCCATCTTTTGCTTCTTAACAATAAAAAATGATAAAACAGGGAAATAGGTGTGTACAAAATTATCTTCTACTGATGCAACAACTTTAAATCCTTTAAACCATGAATCCATTGATAATTCATGACTAAAGAAAGAGAGAGAAGAAAAAGAAAAAGGAAAGTTATTTCTACAGCAGTATTTATCAGGATTATTGAAATAGAATCTAAAAGGAGTCTTTCAAATTGAGAACAGTAATTTGTTTTATAAAAAGTGGATATTTATTTTCAGGAGATTAAATACCATCAAAAGGAGGGACCATTTACATACAGCCAAGACACTGACTCTCTTATAATGAGAATTTGGAATTCTGGTCACCATGTAAGCCATAGTGAAATTTAAATAACTTCACCAAAAGAAGGAAAGTTCTCATGAGAAACCAAATTGGAAGCACTAAAATACAACCATGCAACTGTAAATTTTCACATGGAAACCACTTCTCCAGATGGTTGAGCCTCTTGAGGACAGCATTATTGCTCCAGAGGCTAATTTACTATCTATATGAACTTGAAAATGGTTCTTCTTCAGTGAAAGGTAAACTTTCCATTCTGAACATTGACCATTAATTACTTCTCCCAAGGAATTTCTGGACTTTTTCATAATAAAATCAAGATCACAAGAAAATACACCCTAAATGTTTTTAATGCTTATTTTGAAGAAGAAAATCTTTCCTTTTTTTAATAAAGCCTTTTTTATCATGTATTTTTAATTCTTTATTATTTTAAAATAAAAATCGTATCTATTTAAGACATACAACATGTTTTAATACACATATACATAATGAAATGATATAGTCACGATAATTAAAATATCCAACTTTATCACAGTTACCATATTTCGGATGTCTGGGCTGAGAAACCCTGAGATCTACTCTCCTGGTAAATTTCAGGGACTCCAGCCAGAGTTATTAACTATAGTGACCATGCTGTACTTTACATCTCTAGAGTTCTTCGTCTGAGGTACTCTTTGACCTACAGCTTCTCATTGCCCCCACTTCCCCAGCTCCTGGCAACCACCATTCTACTCTTCATGTCTATGAATTTAACTTTTTAAAAAGATTCCACATATAAGTGAGATCATGCATTTGTCTTTCCGTGTCTGGCTTATTTCATTCAACCTAACGTCCTCTAGGTTCTTTTCTCGAAACAGTACTATTAGCTATAAGAAAGATAAAAGTTAAACAAAGGGTCACAATGTCCAAGCTGGGTATCTCTAACAAAGAAAGTGCATATAGCCTGGCAGGTAGCAACTGTGACCGGGATTCAGAATCTGACCATCAGTTGTCTGTGCTGCAGACCAGAGGCTTCCATTCACCAGTCCATCCTGCACACTGCTGAGGTTTGCACTCCACAAACACTCCTTGAGCCCTTCCTGCCTGCCCGGCACAAGGCGAGGTGCTAGAATCCCAAACATGAAAAAGACACTCCTGCTGCTTCCAAGACTCCCATCCTGGAGAAGAAGACAGACTCAGAGGTAATTAAAGATGGCATTTCAAGTCAATGTTGCCAAGCCTCCTGCCTAGTAATTTTTCAAATGAACCAAAGAACCCTATCTAGAAAAACAGAGAAATAATCATCCACACAGAACTAAGAAAGTCTCATCTCATTCCACAATCTCTGCAAACCACCCTCAGACACACCACAGTGGGGACTGAGCCCAGGGACCGAGGTCATCAGGAAAGAAGCCACCCAGGACAGCGCTGTCTGGCAGAGGGAAAAGCGCTCTGAATGTCCCTAGTGCCCTCCCGCGTGAAGGGACAAGGGCCAGCGGCTGGTGTTCCTTTGAGACCGGAGGGTAAACCCCATTTAACTTCTACTAAATGCCAATTGGCATGGGCAGAGGGGTTAAAGACAAACTTATTGCCAAGTAGGGTTGTTTGTTTTTTTTTTATTTTCTGTCATCAGATTTCACAGACAGGAGGGGTAAGGTCAGGAGACATCTAATTTTATAACTATAGATCACAGGTGACTCAGATCCAGTGTAGAGAAAAACAATACACTGAAGTCAAATCATAGAAAGTTCTTGAGCTGCAAGGCATTTTTCTAATCTAGCTCTGCATTGTTTTGAATCTTATAACATGGTAATATATCTACTTTATTATTTTAAGTTATAAAGTAAGACCAAAAATCAACTATATCCCTTTCCTAATTTCTGGCATTGGTTTTGAGGTGAAAGAATACAGACCATGGTTCAAAAGATAGAGAAAAATTAAAAACACCCAGGAAGCATTAAAATAGAACACCAATGCTGTCTTTTTATGAGTTAGCTATAAACCTAACTCATAAAGAAAAGCTATCAGTGAGGGCCAAAACAAAATAATTCAATACTAAATCACATGCATTCTGCAAAAATATACAATTAAAAGAAAAGAACTTAGGAAGGTTGAAAGTAAAAAAGAAGAGCAAAAATATTCCACTTCAGTGTACATAAATAGAAATCTGAGTGTTAACATCATGCATGGTTACATTCAGGGCCAAAAATGAGGATTATGTCACAAAATATTGAATTGTATTCAATATAAAAATACT